>NC_064927.1:468279693-468879693 GCF_023897955.1 Schistocerca gregaria | reverse complement strand
CGTACAATATCCCCGAAGGAACTAGAAATTTCACCAGCCGCACGTTTAAGCTTATTTCATTACCGTATTTGGATATTACTGTGTAAACCATTTTACTAAATCGTATCATATCACGAAATGCTGGCTGGGTAACTTTAATCAGACGAATAGGTGTAACAACTAGAGTCTACGATGGGAACCAACATGGAGACCCTGTCGAAGATAATGGTGAAGTAGTTCTAATATTGCCAGCGCTGAATTAATTACGTTGTTGCACTTGCAGATAACTGTTAATATCAAACAGGAACGTTATTCCGAGGACGAGATTATACTGTAGCGTTAAGAGAATAGCAAATGCTACGTATTACATTCGTGGATGATTAGCAACGCAGAGCGGTAGCGGAATTAACAGGCAGCTGAAATTATACTGCGCCGCGTAGGAAAGCCTGAATTGAGTCACACAGCAATTCTAGAACGGACGCAGGTATGTATAGTTATACCGGGATGTTGAAACAGTATGTTCCGCTAGATATGCGTACCGGCTGCCAATAATTTATACAAATCAAATCGCTGAAGAGTGTCCACAAATTATTGGAAGTGACATGCAACAATAGACCCGCGGGAATAATCGCTCCAGCAACCGACTATAGTGAGTGTTGCTTCTGGTACAAGGGATATCTTTGATTTACTGTCAGTGTTTAGTTATCTGTGTTCGTTTATGAACGTATATTTGTTGTGCTAGAAACAAAAGAGTAATTGTGTACTGCTTTCGGAGTACGTTATTTTATGTGGTGTGTAAGCCTTGCCAACAAACCCAATAATTTAATGCTGTAGTACGCGTAAAAATTGGTATGTCGATATCAAACTATCGCTCCAATATCTTGCACAATGACAACGTGAGTACAGACTACTGGAAAATGGTGACTTTAACACACATAAATGATCCATTGTTTATACTCTGTGGACATTAGTAAAACTGACAAACTGAAGGAACAGACTGAAGACTGGAAATAGAGGAAAAGAGGTGCTACGAACATGTTTCCGGAAATACATCGTTGCCACGACAGATGGCGCTGACGAATGAAAGTTCCTCTGAGCACTTGCCTTGTGTTTCTTGTGCGTTGCAGTCTGTGTGACTGATGCAGCGTGCTGTAAAAAGCACAGTGGTCCGGTATTCACGTCGAGAACAAGCCGAGATAGTGTTTGTGGGCGGCCAAGCACATTGAGACGGTCTAGCGGCAGAACCCGGCCCTCCAAATCTGACGTGCATACTGTGTGTCACCTCCCTGTACGTTAATCTATCCGAGAGGATCCACGATCACACAAACGCCCAAGAACGGCTTAAAATTTTTAGTGGTGTGTTTGCTGCCTGTGAGGGTACTTATTTTGGTTTAGCCGTGCTGCCTCTCGACCACTTCCATCTGCTATACCTGTATAAAAATCGATTAAGTCAGCTGTTGTCATACACACGTAAGTAACAATGATCATAAACAATGGATCTTTCTAAGTCAGACAGAATCTTGCGCAACGAGAGTAAGAACCATCTTAAGTTGAAATCGCGTATCGTTCGGTTAAAGACATCGGAAGTTCACTAAGGCTTTTTGCGGATGATGCTGTGGTATATCGAGAGGTTGTAACAATGGAAAATTGAACTGAAATGCAGGAGGATCTGCAGCGAAGGTGCATGGTGCAGGAAATGGCAATTTAATCTCAATGTAGGCAAGTGTAACGTGCTGCGAATACGTAGAAAGAAAGATCCCTTATCATTTAGCTACAATATAGCATGTCAGCAACTGGAAGCAGTTAATTCCATAAATTATCTGGGAGTTGGCTGTAGGAGTGATTTAAAATCGAATGATCATATACACTCCTGGAAATGGAAAAAAGAACACATTGACACCGATGTGTCAGACCCACCAAACTTGCTCCGGACACTGCGAGAGGGCTGTACAAGCAATGATCACACGCACGGCACAGCGGACACACCAGGAACCGCGGTGTTGGCAGTCGAATGGCGCTAGCTGCGCAGCATTTGTGCACCGCCGCCGTCAGTGTCAGCCAGTTTGCCGTGGCATACGGAGCTCCATCGCAGTCTTTAACACTGGTAGCATGCCGCGACAGCGTGGACGTAAACCGTATGTGCAGTTGACGGACTTTGAGCGAGGGCGTATAGTGGGCATGCGGGAGGCCGGGTGGACGTACCGCCGAATTGCTCAACACGTGGGGCGTGAGGTCTCCACAGTACATCGATGTTGTCGCCAGTGGTCGGCGGAAGGTGCACGTGCCCGTCGAACTGGGACCGGACCGCAGCGAAGCACGGATGCACGCGAAAACCGTAGGATCCTACGCAGTGCCGTAGGGGACCGCACCGCCACTTCCCAGCAAATTAAGGACACTGTTGCTCCTGGGGTATCGGCGAGGACCATTCCCAACCGTCTCCATGAAGCTGGGCTACGGTACCGCACACCGTTAGGCGGTATTCCGCTCACGCCCCAACATCGTGCAGCCCGCCTCCAGTGGTGTCGCGACAGGCGTGAAAGGAGGGACGAATGGAGACGTGTCTTCTTCAGCGATGAGAGACGCTTCTGCCTTGGTGCCAATGATGGTCGTATGCGTGTTTGGCGCCGTGCAGGTGAGCGCCACAATCAGGACTGCATACGACCGAGGCACACAGGGCCAACACCCGGCATCATGGTGTGGGGAGCGATTTCCTACACTGGCCGTACACCTCTGGTGATCGTCGAGGGGACACTGAATAGTGCACGGTACATCCAAACCGTCATCGAACCCATCGTTCTACCATTCCTAGACCGGCAAGGGAACTTGCTGTTCCAACAGGACAATGCACGTCCGCATGTATCCCGTGCCACCCAACGTGCTCTAGAAGGTGTAAGTCAACTACCCTGGCCAGCAAGATCTCCGGTCTGTCCCCCATTGAGCATGTTTGGGACTGGATGAAGCGTCGTCTCACGCGCTCTGCACGTCCAGCACGAACGCTGGTCCAACTGAGGCGCCAGGTGGAAATGGCAAGGCAAGCCGTTCCACAGGACTACATCCAGCATCTCTACGATCGTGTCCATGGGAGAATAGCAGCGTGCATTGCTGCGAAAGGTGGATATACACTGTACTAGTGCCGACATTGTGCATGCTCTGTTGCTTGTGTCTATGTGCCTGTGGCTCTGTCAGTGTGATCATGTGATGTATCTGACCCCAGGAATGTGTCAAAGTTTCCCCTTCCTGGGACAATGAATTCACGGTGTTCTTATTTCAATTTCCAGGAGTGTAAAATTAATCGTGTGTACAGCAGATACCAGACTGAGATTCATTGGAAGAATCCTAAGGAAATGCAATCCGAAAACAAAGGAAGTAGGTTACAGTACGCTTGTTCGCCCAGTGCTTGAATACTGATCAGCAGTGTGAGATCCGTACCAGATATGGATGGATGTAGTTGTAGACTAATCTGAAATTAGATGTTAAAGCTTTACATGTTTCTATCAAGGTTTTTCGTCATGCTCTGTTGAAGCTGGGAAATTATTTTATAATATAAATGTTAAAGATACGTGTATCCTGTTTGAAAACGAACTACAGTGTTGTAAAATACCTGACTTTTGAACTAATGTGCTTCACACAGAAATTTTTTTCTATGCTGTTGAAACTTCGCATCAGTTTCTTTTCAAAAACAATTACTTAAAACAGTTCTGTACTAGACTTTCATTAAATTACGATGAAGAAACAAAATTGCTGTCAAGAAATTCACAATTTTCTTACAAATACGAGTTATGATATATGGCCTATCATAATAGTCTTGAGGTTGAAGCTATTCTCTTTGTGTTTGCTTACAAGTAAATTTGTTGTTGGAAGGAGTACGCCTTGAGCAAAATACAATTTTTTTCTTCTTCTATTACCCAGACAGGTTTCACCGAAGTTTCAGCATCAACAGTGGGATTATATTTTCTTTGTGTTAACCAACAACAAGAAAATGATCTTTACTGAGTGTACACAGACAAATTCGATGTTTTAAGAAAGAATTTTAAAATCTAAGAAACAGACAAAAACTTTGTATATATACCTTGTTACCAAACATTGCCGTTTCCTGCTTTTTTATGTTTTGCATTACAGTTTTTTTAAGCCCGAAATTTTACGGCTGGGAACATTAATTCTGTGTGAAAGAGAGTGAGTGAGTGAGTGTGTGTGTGTGTGTGTGTGTGTGTGTGTGTGTGTGTGTGTGTGTGTGTGTGTGTGTGTGCGCGCCTTAGACCGCTCGGCTAATCCAATGAAGATCAACACTGAATTTAAAATTCTGTAGTGCAGTAAAAGACCCCCTCAAAAAATAGTAATTTAAAAGACAAATACACACACACACACACACACACACACACACACACACAATTCTTCCACATAAATTAATATTGGGCCAAACCAGTCGTAAAATTTCGAGGTAAATAACTTTTCTACATTACGCTCTAAATGGCTGCAGATGACAAACTCTGGAAGAAAAACAACTATAATGTAAAACACAAAAAAACTAGGAAAATCAGTGCATATTTGTTTTCAAATTTGATAATACTTTCTTGTGTTGTTGTTGTTGTCTTCAGTCTTGAGACTGGTTTGATGCAGCTCTCCATGCTACTCTATCCTGTGCAAGCTTCTTCATCTCCCAGAACCCACTGCAACCCACATCCTTCTGAATCTGCTTAGTGTAGTCATCTGTTGGTCTCCCTCTACGATTTTTACCCTCTACGCTGCCCTCCAATACTAAATTGGTGATCCCTTGATGCCTTAGAACATGTCCTACCAACCGATCCCTTCTTCTGGTCAAGTTGTGCCACAAACTTCTCTTCTCCCCAATCCTATTCTTAAAAACTCAAATTTATATGTCGACTAGTAGGAAATGCATTTCCTCTTGTTTTTTAATAGAAGGAAAATAAAAGCCTACTGGTGAATGTGAAACTTCTGCGAAACATGTCTGGGTAGAAAAAAAAAAGTGCTTTCCACAAGGTGGACCACTTTCAGAAATGTGTATCATAACCGAAATGGAGTAAAGAGGGTTTCATGGTGAGTGTTTCACAAAATTATGGTAAGCTAATTTTAAAAACAACCGAAGGTAAAACAGTACCCTACAGTGGCTGGAAACTTGTATCCCAAAGTTTCTTTGAATTAATAATAACTTCAGTGTACTCACTCTCTATCCTTTCATTAAGAATGTGGTATGGTTGCGTAAATTTTGGCACTAGCTGCCAATTTGTTTGAAATTGGACACTCCGTCGACGATACTGAAAACTACTTACAGATGCTACGTGTACAACACAAAAGCTGCAGACCCAACATTCTATATTATCTAGAAATTTTCAGGAGCAAAATAAACAAAAACCAGTGTTGGATTCGGACGTGAACACTTACAGAACACCTCGGTCGTCACTGAGCAACTCATACCTTCTCTGATACAATGCTTTCAACGTCGTGGAATGGTGACAATAGTAGCAAGGAACGCTCTCGTGACGGTTTTGACTCACGAGATGCTTATACATCCACAAACCCCACTTCCTCCCCCTATTAATCTCAGTCTTATACTACAGACAAAAACTGCCACGGCAAACTCATGTTTGACAGTTGCCTGAAAAAACTCCGCGCATGCTACTGCTGTTAAACGAATTTTTTTTTTATAATAATGGTACATGTATTTTTGAAGGGATTTAAGAAGTCTAATAGGTTTAGTTTGTGTTGGTCTTTCCAGAACAAAAAATGTTGAAATTCCTTGTAAAATACATTTGAAAAATGTTCAAAACTACTGAAAACTGCACAAGATCACTGCCAGTTTCTTTATACACAGGAAAAAGGAGTGCAGCGATAACCAGCTTTATATACGAATTTTGCTGTTGTGAACGTTCGATAATGTAACAAACTCTGAGATCCTATTGTCTCTCGCAGGAATATCTTCGGACATGAAGTATCTTACATCTTACCATACTGTGTCAGCTTGGCGCCTTGACCCTTACCTGAAAAGAAAAATTATCACCATTAGTGACGAAGAATTCCGAAATGACAATGGCAGTTCAAGGAACCTGCTATGTTCTATCTAAGAAAGTTATGAACACAGTAAAGCTGTAAGACAATTATTTCAGGTGCAAAGAGAAAAGTTGCGTCTTCACGCCCAACAGTTGAAATTTGCTTTCACTCGCAGACAAAAAGAAACTCGGTTGAGTGGGGAAAAATAATTGAAAAGTTCTGCAGCCTTCTTCCCCCGTCACGGTAATGAACGCCGTGGTGTTCGAGTCAACTAGAGACCGCAGTTTAATTACTTTCTGGTCTTACCTTTTAATCACCTGAGAGACGTATAATCTGGATTTCCCATAGAAGGATGAAAGAAAGCAAACTAAGTTGTATACTGGCTGAGAACCTCCGATAGATATATTATGCCTTTCTAATTCTTATTACGTTACTGTCGTAAGAGTAACTATAGTTTGCACTCTCATGCAGCAGGTTGGCTACATATTCATGCTTCACGACACACTGTCTAAAGTAGAAAGGACTAGCTTGATGCAAGAGAGTAAAGAAAAACCAAGATTACGAATTCTCATTTCAGTTGGCTAGATTTAAGCAAAATCTTTTGTCAATGATAACTGGAACATGATTATTTTAACCGCTGAAGTTATCAAATACAGGGAGCGAAAGGTTACCTACTACTTGGACAGAGACCAGAATGCGGTTCTAAGGACACGAAAGAGAAGCAGTGCTTGAGAAGGAAATGAAATAGGGATGTATCCTATCCCCGATGTTATTCAACTGTGCATGAACAATAATGCAAACCAAGAAGAAATTTGGAAAAGGAACTGAAGTTCTGGAAGAAGAAGAAGAAATAAAATTTTTAATGCATCCTGGGACTATTTTATTCTGCCACATGCGACAAGAGACTATGACTATTGTTTGGAGAGACTCGACAAGACTCTTCAAAATTCGGTTTTTTGATTAACATCAATGAAAATCAAACAAGTTTAATAGAACACAATTGAATTACGTTAAGTGATGATGAAGATATAAGTAGTGAAGGAGTTTTGCTGTTTGGACAACAAACTAACTAGCGACCGCCTAGCCAAGGAGGACGTAACATGCAGATTAGCAACAGTGGGGAAAGAAACTAAAGATACACTCTAAGAAGAGAAAGAAAGAACGACGAGGCACTACTAAGGAATTACCCGAATTAAACGGAAATTGGTGGATGTGATGTAAAGGGACAGACAAACAAACGATTATAATCTCAGAAAAACTGTGTGATTTATTCATGAGAGAGAGAGATTCACTAATTGAGCAAGACAACAACGCGTTGCTCCACCTCTGGCTCCTATGCCACCAGTTATTCGGCTTGGCATTGGTTGATGCAGTAGTTCGATGTTCCCCAGAACGATATCCTGTCTAATTGGAGCGTTATATCGCCAAAATCCTGAGCTGGTCTAACATCCACGAGATACATTTTAGCTAGAGTGCGACGAGAGGAAATTATGCCTCTATAAACCTTATCTGTTCGACATATGAAAAATAGTGAAAACGATGATAAATATTAATTATTTATATAATATTCTATTATGTAATTGGACATATCGATGTGTATCATACAAAGTCTACGATAATTGTAAATTGCTTTTATGATCTGCGTTTGTCTTCTTTTGTTTTTACCTTTCGTTGGATGGCTTTTGTATGTTGCGGACGCATATCAAACTGAGGTCTGATAAGAAATTGTAATTATTTGTTTCTTAATTATTACTTGAGAATAGAGATCATTATTATTATAAATATGAGTGAATAATTATTTGTAACTTTAACTCCTCTCTCAGTAAGCGTAATCTGTGTTAATTATTTCTTTCCGCTGCAAGGAGCGCAGCCATTGATGATACCGATTTGTATCGCGTTTTATGTCTATGTTTTCCTTATAAAAAAATCAAATGTTTGCTTGATCAAGTCCAAATAGCGCACAATACGAAAGTAGAGTTTATAGAGTTTAATAAGCATTTCAAATACTTACATATTTGGTCTAACAATAGAAAGTCTCTATCAATCGTCTGCCGCCATCTTAACAATTATCTCAGCGGCAAATTCAAATTACGCAACTCTGCAGACATAATTGCCGAAGGTAATACAAATGTGTAAAAATAAAATGTGCACCGGTGGTCGCGAACTCATTTTAATGAAAATGATTCGAACCAGATTGGTTCTTTAAAAACAGTGCTCATAGCACGATACTTATAAGAAACTTTTTCTAGCTGATGTATGGAGCCGAAATTAATTACGCACGGGTTGCGAAGAATATTGTTTCAGGCAACATACGTCAGTGCTGTGCGCGGCTGATATTCGGTGGTTTTAATGATCATTTTGCTGAAGATAACTGTTTCCACGTTAATCCATAGTTGTATAAAATCTGTTGTATGAACTGTGATTTAGTGACACTTACAGAACTTACGGACAACACTTTAACACGACGTCAACTTTGAGTTCTTTAGCAACTTGACCAAATATTTAGCCGGGATAAAAATTATTTAGTAATTACTCAATGTAATAAAATAAGATTATCATTTTAATTTACAAATTAGTTAAATACCAAACCACTGAATAACACAGCGAACGCCACACGTTGCTCCACAAGGCACAAGGTTGTGATGTGGGCTCTTGTCTATTAACTTCGCACTTCCTTCAACGCCTGTGCTGATCTGTTGTGGAGATTGGTTTTTGTGTCGTATTTTTGTGTTCTGTATACAGGCTGAGTCCGTGACGATGTTACAAACTTTCGGGGATGATGGAGGGTCCTGCCCGTTATGCTCCAAACCTTCTGATCTGGGGAGAGATCTGGCGACTTGCTACCTAGACAGGGTTTGGCCAGTATGAATACAAGCAGTATTAACTCTGGCCGTGTGGCGGCGAACATTACCTTGCTGAAATGTCCAGGACGGCTTGCCATGAAGGACAACAAAACGGTGCGTTGAACATCGCCGACGTACCGCCTACTGTAAGGGCGCCACGTGTGACAACCAAAGGAGTCCGGCAACAAGGCAACCCAGATCATCACTCCTGCTTGTCGGACCGTGTGGTGGAGGACATTTAGGTTGGTATCCATACATCGTCTGGGTTGTCTCTAGACATATCTTCGCTGGTCATCGCAGCTCTTTTCGAAGCAGGGCTCATCACTGAAGACACTTCTCCTCCAGTCAATGAGATTCAAAGACGGAGATGTGTCTGGAGAGGCCCCAGACAGGATACCAACGTGAGTGTCCCACGCTATACGGCCCGGCAACCGGAAGTGATGGGTGATGCTCTGAGGAGTCATAGCATTTCGTAGCAGGACCCCTTTGATTATCATCGGAGGAATCCTTGTAGCACGGCGGTACGTCGACGATATTCTGCGCCGCGATTTATTGTCCTTCATGGCAAATCATGCAAACGGCCTTGTCGCAGTGGTAACATCGATTCCCGTCAGATCACCGAAGTTAAGCGTTGTCGGGCTGGGATAGCATTTGGATGAGTCTGCCGAGCGCTGTTGGCAAGCGGGGTGCACTCAGCCCTTGTGAGGCAAACTATGCCCCTGCATATCCGCATCCAGTGGCGCTAGTGGTTTGAGGATGACACGGCGACCGGTCCTCATGGCCTGTTCGGGAGTAGTTTATGGCAAATCATCCTACGCTTAGATTTAAGCAAGATGATGCCTGCCCGCGCACAGCGAGAGTTTCTACTGCTTTCTTCGCGTTGAGTCTTGAGAATCTCCCCCCAATTGACGGCGCTAAAAATAAGCATAGTGCACTATGTACCGCCCACGAGGCATCACATAATGGCTTAAGAAGTTACAAAGTATTTATTGTATTTACTTAGTTGAGACCAAGCCGTATCATTTTGACATAAAGCAAACTTTTCATGTACACAAACAAACGAATCAAGATCTGGGCAGTACAACGAACCAGAGTACAATTAGAACGGATCCACCTAGCAGCAGTTGCTGAAGCTCGTAGGGGATGGTGGGTGATACGACATAGTGCAAGAACGTTAAAAATCTTTTAACTTTCGTAACTTACGTGTAAGTTGGCATGACAGTGTGCAACTTGGGTGTTTCAGTATGAAAGTTGAGTAACACGAGTGATACCTGTGGAAGCCCAAGCCACCGCTACGGTCGCAGGTTCGAATCCTGCCTCGGGCATGGATGTGTGTAATGTCCTCAGGTTAGTTAGGTTTAAGTAGTTCTAAGTTCTAGGGCACTGATGACCTCAGCAGTTAAGTCCCATAGTGCTCAGAGCCATTTTTTTGTGGAAGCCCACCTGAAAGATGGATTATTATATCAGTGCTACAGTCAATGTGGTGATATTTGTTAGATGGGCAGTGGCAGCTCTGTCAGACAAAAACGCACTTTTAGATACACTGAAACACGCTAGCTTACCGGACGAAGATCCGCATGATTGTAGATGACTGGCTGTAGCTTCAGAATGTTGCATTCCTGGTCTACGATCATTTGAAAAATTTTGCATGATTCAACATCCACCACCCAGCACTACCATTGTTAGTTTGGTTTTCTCCACCCTGTACATGTACAGGGTTATTCGTAAGTACCTCAGTAAAATAATAAGATGTCAGCCTGTCATTTAACGAGCATTTCGCTCTCGGCCGAAAGAGTCAGCCTTCAGGAATTGTGGAACGAACCCTGTCGTCGAGAACCGCGTGCCGCAAAGGATGCAGATTCACCACGAGATGGGGAAATTCACAGGCGTCTATTGAGGCCTAAGCACTGTAGTGTGCGAGTGAGACAGATGACAACCTACGTCATAGGGAAACCCAGTTGAAGCCGTTTGTGGCTAAGGAGACACGTAGCAGTGTTAAATATGGCGGACCTGAGATCGGCCATATAGTGAAACATTTATGGACACCATTTAATTCTGTAGTAATGCAGGCAATCAAGCCACAGTAATCTGCCATCGCCCATAAATTTTCATGTTGATCCCAATAAAATCTGAATATTCATCATATCTATAATAGTTTAGGATTTACTGTTAAAGTAAAATTAACAATTTTTGTAACGAAGATCTGAATACTAAAATCTGTACTCGATCTTAACGATCGACATTTCATACAGAAGGGCATCATTAAAATCACAAGTGTTGTGAATAGCGACTCTGTAACTTTGTTTGTTTAAAAGATATAGTAAATTTAAACTATCAGTATTTTCAGTTAAGCATCAGATCATCATTTCCTCCACACAAAACACACTGAACGATGACAGAAAGACACCTTAATGAATCCTTACATAATAGAATATTTGTTGTAAAGTTTAGTGCAGAATAGTTACTTTTGTTCTTTGTTTATTTAGTAGAAAGCACATTGGTGCAAGGCTACTGGCTGTGGCATTCAAAGTTAAGAATTTAACAAGGCCGACAAATGTTGATTACTCGTGGTCCTAAGTGATCAATCCGTGAAGAAGATGAAGAAGCAGATGATGATGATGATGATGATGATGATGATGATGATGATGATGATGAAGAAAAGAATTTAACATTTATTATGTAATGGATATTATTGTAACTTTACTTAGAACATGAAAACAGTCAAGCTTTGATTATTTAAATATGTTAAAATGTAAAATAACGTACAATTAGCTGTAACTAACCAGATGGATGGCTTCAGGAAAGGAAACTGCCCTAGTCAGTTGAGGACATTCGGCACATGGGAAACGCGGCCTGGGGTGGGCAGAGGGACGGTGCTGGTGCAGACACAAAAGCGGACAGTTCGTCTGGAGCCACCAAAGAGTACAGTTTGGATTGAGACGCGAAAGCAGACAGGCGGTCTTTAGGCAGCTAGAAAGTGAAACGACTTAGAAAATGTCGAGTTGTGTGGTATCGCGGGACTTCGTCTCTGAGCGGTGAGCAGCCGCGCGCCTGGTGTGAAATCTAACTTCTCGCGTTGATAACTTGTATTTCGCAATGAGAATGTGAATGATCTAACTGTCTCAAATGGATATGCGCTCGAGTGCTACAGTAATTCTAAAGACGACCGCTTTCGCTATTGGTTTGCTTTCTGAATAAACATTATTCTCACCAAATCGCAACTATGTGGCCTACATCATTTATGGGTCGTTAATTTAGTTCCCGATATTACTATTACTGTTACTATGTGTCATATCAACTTCATACAATTTCGCAAACTTGTCATCAGCCAGACAATTTAACTTAAGAGTCACAAGTCTCTGAATTTAGGGTGTGTAATGGAACGCGTGCGGTTCAACTCTCAGATGAATTTCAGCCAAGACATTTCGACGAAGGGGAATC
Organism: Schistocerca gregaria; assembly: GCF_023897955.1. Lineage (NCBI taxonomy): Eukaryota > Metazoa > Arthropoda > Insecta > Orthoptera > Acrididae > Schistocerca > Schistocerca gregaria. The sequence continues at coordinate 468,867,424 of NC_064927.1, read as the reverse complement.
GCATGTAGGCCCAAACATCTTTGGGATGTTAACTCACAAGTGCTAAAACTACAAGACACACAGAAAATATCAGTTGAGAGATCATGTCTCCAAGTTTGTAACTCTTATAGGCTGTAAGGTGGCAGATTGAATATGTAAGGTGGCAGATTGAATGACTGTCAATTTCGCACCTTACACGAGAGATTTTGTGTGTCTAACAAGTAGATGAATATGTCACCTGACAAACTTCGGTGATAATGAGCAGATTTACCTATCAAAATGTATAGTATATAATGCAAAGGGATGACACTCAATTGGGCAGTACTAACAAAAAAGTGGTTCAAATGGCTCTGAGTACTATGGGACTTAACATCTGAGGTCATCGGTCCCCTAGAACTTAGAACTACTTAAACCTAACTAACCTAAGGACATCACACACATCCATGCCCAAGGCAGAATTCGAACCTGCGACCGTAGCGGTCACGCGGTTCCAGCCTGTAGCGCCTAGAACCGCTCGGCCACAGTATAACACACCAAACCCAAATCCTGCATGTCAATGAGCAAAAGGTGAAAAAAATCTGGTGGAGGAAATATGTTTTAGTTTGGGTTCAGATGCGAGTTGCGCCGTCACGGTCCGAGTACAACGAAACGCTTCTGGAACGGGGTTGATGACCCGCGACGAGAGGGACACAGAACATACTGGGCCATACATCGAGGAGGGCAGGTAGTGGGCCAGCGCTGCTTGCGATGGAGGAATTCTTTAGAAAACTGTGTTGGGGAATTTCCATATGGATACAAACTGACCAGCAACACAGTTGATCATGTGAAATGCTCGCGGTACACTCGTGATGTTCATTTGTAACTTTTAAGCATGAGCAGTGGGCATAAAAGTCTGACTGGCTGAAATAAATTAGGAAGGAGTAGAAAGGGGTGATATTTTGACACAGTTTAAAGGTAGGCCCTTTGCGATTGGCAGAGGCAGTTTCCACAAGATGAAAAGAACACTCCCTTTGGTCTGAAAAATCCGTGATGTGAAGCACGATAGGACACAGGTGGGGGGGACAGTTTGCTACGAAAGACACAAGACCGAGAACTTCGAGGACTCTCCTCTGAACCAGTGTCAAATGCAGAGCAGGGCACTTCACGCTTTGTACGGCGCCAAAAGAGGAATTGTGTGTGAACACTGCGTTGACTTTGGCTGACATTCAGCTAGAAATTAGCTGAAGAGTCATTGAGCCCCAATGGCGGAGAAACGAAACTGACACATAGTTAATTGTTCTTGCAAGAAGTGAGAGGACATTGAAGTATACATGCTGCACCATCTATGCACGTGTATGTCGCCATGTTTTCCAGACTAGGGATGAGTGCATGTTTTCTCACCTAACGAGACACAAAGGACACTTCCTGTTGATAAAATCAGTAAAGATTTTGATTAGCGTTTTATAGGATTATCAGAGGGCGAGAGCAGCCATGCAGCTGACAGCTCATCGCAGCTAAGGTAAATGCCGCTTGCAGAGGCGTAAACATGTTGGTTTACCAGCTTGCATGCACTGTGAACTCGAGCAACCTCGAGCTTTTGTGTGTGTGTTTTTTTTTTTTTTTTTTGTTGTTGCTCATCTTGTCACAAAAAAAACTAACATCCTCCGTAGACTTGAGTGTCATCCTAACAGTACTGAACTTAGAACCATTATCGGAGGATTTTTCGTAATATTGGCCAACTTCAAATTGTAGAGAACCTTCTATTTAAATTTGATATTGTTGCGTTCAGTATTATTTCGGCTATGCAGGACGTAATGCGTTATTTTGACAACTGTCCTGGTGTTGTCACGTCACTCTCTGTAAATTCGTGTACTTCTTTGACAATACTGCTGAAATTAAACAAATTGTGAACAGCTAAACACCAATGTGCTCTGTCCTAGAATAAGGGTCCACTCCTAACTCGGGTCACTCATTCTGGAGACTCTAACGCACTCACAAGGTGTTTTTGCTGATGTCCGACAAACGTGAAATGGAGTGGAGTGCCAGAAGGTGTCTAATGAAGAGCGCCGTCTGTGACGCTGCAAACTTCAACATACGCATGCAGTTCATTAAAGTCACTGACACAAACTGACTGGGAAATTGCGACAGTAACTACCTTTGGAAATCTGATCATTGGACTGCCTATCCGCAGACGAGAACTAATTTGAATGCTGATAGATTTTGGTTTATGATGACCAAGATTTGAGTACAAGCAATTTTACAGTCACAAGGAGCCAACATGCTTCAAGAAGTGTGCTCGGAATGTTTAAAGGATACGGAAGGAAATCGACAATACCCTTTCAGAGTAACCATCCCGGAGTTTTCCAGAAGCGAATTAGGGAAATCAGGGAAGACCTGAATCTGGATGCCCGGGCATGGGTTTGAACAGTCGTCCTTCAAAATACGAGTCGAGGGTACTGATCACTGCGCAAACTTGCTTGGTAGCCAGCACGATGCGGAAATGTGGAATAGTTGATTTGTTTACATGTTTTGCCACACCTGTACTCTGGTGCAAGTAAGCCGTGCAGCGTATTACGAATCCGAACTTGGACAGATGCTCTATCTATTGACCTTTGTCACTTTTCGGCACGTCTTTTAGTTTTCGTGCAGTCATCTGAAATCACGGAGGACCTTACAAATAACGCCGCCGGCCGGAGTGGCCGTGCGGTTCCAGGCGCTGCAGTCTGGTACCGGGCGACCGCTACGATCGCAGGTTCGAATCCTGCCTCGGGCATGGATGTGTGTGATGTCCTTAGGTTAGTTAGGTTTAATTAGTTCTAAGTTCTAGGCGACTGATGACCTCAGAAGTTAAGTCCCATAGTGCTCAGAGTCATTTGAACCAAATAACGCCGTATTTTCCCATTCTGGTTACGAAAATACACAATACGCGCTTACACTTTGCCGAAGAAGAATTGAATTTCGTTTCTGCCCTACATAACTAACTCAGTTAAAGCCACTTATGAACAAACGTACACGCCTGTTCTCAGCAAACGTGAATTTATCCTGAAAATAGCGGAAAAACGCGAGAGTCACTGTCCGAACAACGCGTATTTTATTCAGCTCTCTCTTCTCGTAAAACAGAAGGTTGGGCGAACATTCTTCTAGTCGTAAAGTTAAGTTAAAATGCAGTAGCCGCAAGACAGGGAAACAAATGAAGCCCGGTCGCAGTGGCAGTTCGGTTTAACGTGTAGTTTATGGCTCAGCTGACGAACGAGCACATAGCTACTCGCAGCAAGCAGGAACTTGTTCCTCTCTACAGTTTTTTTTTACGGAATTGTTTCCTTTTAAACATAATTTTTTAACGAGTCCTCATATTCCTTTCTTCTAAAGAACTCCTGTTCTGTGATGTAATTATCATCACGAAACCATTTAGTGCAAAAGAACTACATGCCTATTTATCTTTTTAAAGGACTTTAATTATTACAAAAAGTTCAGCACGCATCCATATTTTAATACTAATTACATTTAACTGCTCGTAAAACAATTCTACAAAATTTGCGTTTACCATACAAAACATTCATGAAACATATAATTGAAATAATGACAGTACCATGAATACAAGAAAACGAAAGTACTTTCACTATGAATGAAAGTGTAAAAAGATATGGAGGGCATGTTCCCCTAAATACTCTGGTTTTACTCTGTTACTGCCAGAGTAGAACGAGCAAAACATTAATACATTTCTTAAAAAAATAAAAAAAGCCGCTTAACCTCGCATTACTTGTTTAACCTGAGTCTACATATTCAACTACACCTACAACGCAGAAGCCAGTTTACGATGTGTGTTGGAGAGTATCTTTGCTACCACAATAATTGTTCTTGATATCTAATCATTCGCGAATAGTGTTCGGGAAGGGCGACTCCCTATAAACTCCAAATAAGCTCTAATTGCTCAAATTTTGCTGCCGTGGTCATCAGGCGCGACTTATGTGGGAGAAAGTGACATGTTTGCCGACTCTTACTCGAACGTATGCTCTCGGTATTTCTCTCCCACCATCATACATAACGCCTCACTTGCGTCTAGTCAGCGAAGTTTTAATTTTCTGTAGCGTCGTCTTTATCACATGCTTTTGCATACTGCGAAAGAAACAAACAGAATTTAATAATAAAAATCGCTACCAATCGCTAATTTTTACCATTTATTTACGCAGATGCATTATCGTTAAATGCGTGAGTCACCAATGAGGATGAGCCACGAAGCCTCGAAACTGCTATCATCTTAGTGACCAAATGGTAAAATGGTAACTGGGTGCTGTTTATTTGGTTTAATTTAATTCTACAGTCACGTCTTTCATTTGTTATGAGACAAAAATATTCGGACACCACGCCATCAGAACGGCAATGATGCATTTTGTCGAGGACTCACAAAGAATGCACTGAAGTCACAGAGAGGCGTTGCGTATCAACATGGAAGCCACAGTACTTTTCTAGGGACGGGACTGTGGTTGGCGAACTCAGATCAATATGAAGCCACAGTTTAATCTGAATAGCACTCACATGTGTTTTTTGAATTCGAGGTTTTTTCAACGAGCACGGTTAGTGGTCAGATTTACAAAAAAAATTCTGGAAAACAGCAACATGGGAATACAACCTGCTGCAAACAGGTTAGGATTACTACAGAAAATGAGCATATATTTTACAGATAGAAATAATATAATGAAGAGCAGTATTATGAGGCATAAAAACTAACTGAAATAGAAAAATAAAAAAAGATAGATGAAATGGAAGTGTGGGCTTAAACTGCAGAGGAAAAATTTGAAAAAGCATTAAATGATCCTATGGAAAAAAGGCTAGTGATATCGATAACATCACAGCTGAAATGCTTAAAGTATTAGGCTTTTACACAAAAATTACGGTGTACTATTAGTGTTTAATCTGCATAAAAAAGAATACTTTATGAAAAGAATACGACCATGATTCGAAACAACCATCTACACGAAAAGAGCGGATGACCTTACCATTCCAACTCACAGGGTGACAGTTATTGAATTATATGAAACCAAATAATCAGAACTTCTGAACGGTCCTTTTTTTTTCGTTAGGACGTTCAAACTGCACGGTTGGCCGCGAGGCATGATGGGAATTACAATGCTACGCATGCGTGGTTTGGTTTAGCGACGAAGCCAACTTTCATTTGGATGGGTTCGTCAATCAGTAAAATTGGCGCACTTCGGAGAGTCAGAATACGCACTTCGCGATCGAGAAGTCTTTTCACCGTCAACGGGTGACTGCGTTGTGGGCACTGTCCAGTCACGGAATAATTGGTGCGATATTCCTTGATGCCACAGTGACTAACAAACGGTAGGAGAAGGTTTTGGAAGATTTCATCTCCATTATCAAAAGTGACCTAGATTTCGACAATATGTGGTTTCATGCAAGACGGAGTTCGACCCCATCCCTGTAGGGAAGTGTTTGATATCCTGGAGGACCACCTTGGAAGCCGCGTTCTGGATCTGTGGTGCCCATAGGCCACTGACATAAGCCTCGATTGGCAGCCATGTTCTCCAGATCTGAACACATGCGGCTTATACTGCAGAGAAGCAACACCCCCAAAACAACTGCTGGGCTGAGAACAGCCGTTCAGGAGGTCATCGACAGCATGAGTGTTCAGACACTTCAGCGGGTCATGGAGAATTTCGCTATTCGTCTGCGCCACATCACCATCAATGATGACAGGTATATCGGTCATGTCATAACCTAAATCCGAATATCTGTAGTGACGTTTACATGTTCAATAAAGTGTGTGCACGCCGTAGTTTGTGACTAATCTAATTTTTTTTTTCACGTAGTTCAGTAATTGCCACCCTGTGAGAACAGGGATAGTAAACAGACGCATTAAGAACAAAGTCGAAGCCATGTGAGCTAAAGACCAGTTTAGTTTTCAGAAGGCAAAAGGAACAAGAGCAGCTATCCGATGCCTTGTAAAGTGAAGAAAGTTGAAAAACTTTCTTACATCTCAGGCAAACGTTAGACACTGACAACTAGAACAAACTGATGGAAATTCTATGAATGATTGAACCTAAGAGACACGAGAAAATTAAAAAGCTATAAGAAGCACCAACAGCCATAGTAAAGAGAGGAGAGACACGAAAAGAAGCAATAATATTGAAGGTTTAGACAAGGATCCAACCTGTCTTCTTCACTATTGAATACTTACATAAATCGTTAAATGAACGATTGCAAAGAATCCTTTACAATATTGGAATAAATAATGCTCCGTTTAGCCGATGATATATAATTGTGACAGCTCCAAATGAAAGAAATTTCCGAAGAATCTTACAGCTCATTATTGCACTACTAAGGGATGAGTATGAAGTGGAATTTAACTCAAAAATACAGAAATACTCGTGTGATTTAAGGTACCAGAAGAAATCTTCTCTATCTCTTCTATCAACCCTATCTGGTACGGATCCCCCACTGGTGAGCAATATTCAAGCAGTAGGCGAACAAGTGGCGCGTGGGATTAGCCGAGCAGTCTAGGGCGCTGCAGTCATGGACTGTGCGGCTGGTCTCGGCGGAGGTTCGAGTCCTCCCTCGGACGTGGGTGTGTGTGTTTGTCCTTAGGATAATTTACGTTAAGTAGTGTGTAAGCTAAGGGACAGATGACCTTAGCAGCTAAGTCCTATAAGATTTCACAAACAATTGAATTGAACAATTGGCGAACAAGTGTACTGTAACCTACTTCCTTTGTTTTCGGATTGCATCTCTTTAGGATTCTTCCAATGAATCTCAGTCTGGCATCTGCTTTACCGACGATCAACTTTATATGATCATTCCATTTTAAATCATTCCTAATGCCTACTCCCAGATAATTTATGGAATTAACTGTTTCCAGTTGCTGACCTGCTATATTGTAGCTAAATGATAAAGGATCTTTCTTTCTATGTATTCGTAACACATTACGCTTGTCTACACTGAGATTCAATTGCCATTCCCTGCACCATGCGTCAACGAGTAAATTGGTCACATAATACGACACAACCACTAAGTTACTTATGAATCTTGAAGGAACCTGACAAGGGAAGATAGCTCGACGAAGACCGCGATTGGTGTTTTCGAAACAAGCTATCCATAATGCAGGGATGAACAAAGTAATTTTTAACAATTATAGAACGGTCTAATGTATACAGTCACGACACTCTGGTGCGAAAGTTGTTATCGTTCGACAACGCTGCGCTGAGAAAGCAGCCAGTAACATGTGCTGTAACGATACTATGTGTTTTTAACTATTATATAATTAATTAACGGAATAGTCGTTGTATTTTTTCGTTCCATGAGTTACTAAATTGCCAAGAGACATTAATTATCCTGAAATACATTTTAAAAACAGCTGAATTATAATGATTCTATCAGAAGCTACAATTTGTTCATAAACACACGTTTAGGATGTGTGTAGATTTGCAACTTTCTCCGTTGAAATCAAGAGAATATAAACAAGCATTTCTTCCATGAGAAGTATGTATTTCTGTTGTTTTCCGATATCATCATACGCACTTCCCTTGAGACTTAAATTTTTTTTATGAAGTCTACTGATTCGCTCATTCTTACACTTCACTCGACTTTTAATATCCACATTTGTTTGTAAATGTAATTGATTTTGCTTCAAAAGCATTTTTTTTAAGATTCTTGCCGTTTGTGGCTCAAATTTAGCAACAATAATTGGAAGCAGTTTTTACTGCTTTTGATCATTTATTATTACGTCTGTCTGGTTTTTCCTTAGGCTACAATTGTGCTGACTTATCTGGTACGTCAAATAATGTAGGTATTCCATTTCATAAAGCTTTCCTATATTCCACATCCATTGATTTGGCTGATAATGTAGTGAACAAATCTCTGCTTTGATGAGTAGATATATGTCGTCTTTCCGCAAAAGCTCAGCTCTTTCGGTGTTCACTAGCATTTTTTTGGTATTACACGAAAAGGCTATTCAGTAAATATAGGTACTTAAAAGAGAATCCTAAATAAACTGTCCAGTAATGCAATGCTTCGCGCTTCCTAGGGTCCTTGGGTAACTAATTAATGACAAATATGGTCTCTTTTTTTACTTACTGTCGATTTTTATTTCACAACGTGCACTCCCTATTGTAAAAATTATGTCACAAATCAATATAAACGTTAGTAAGTATTTGTACTAATCCGATGTCGTACTCAGAAGTGTCCCTTGGGGCTATCGCTGTGGTAACAAAAACGAGACTGAATTATGCGACTGACTGTAGTTGTATGTGGAGAACTCCAAACATCCAAAGTCTTTTACAGTGGCGGACAATCCCGCTTACGAGCCCATTATTGGCGAACGTCGAGTCTCTGTATTCCAACATTTCAAAATAGGCTTTCATTGTTCGACTGTTAACCGCAGCTTCGTTGTGTATACTGATTTGCCAGTTTCACAAGGTATTAATCTCTCGTAGTGTGACGTGTTAATATCGAACGAGGAAAACTGAGGCTAAACTCTTTTACAATGTTCACAGATATTGAACTACCATTCCTCTTTATTTATTTATTTATTTGTGCTTTCAACAGATGAGCTGCATCTTCACCGACGCTGTCCTTGCTCGCCTTTATTCAGCTGTTTCCATAGCAACTTCGAGCTTCGCCACAAAATTCGGTATCCGCGTAGCAAAAGCAGTCCACAATGTAACAACTGTAAGTCAATAGGGCTGTGAAAAATAAATATCTATTAAAAGCGCCAGGCGATAAATTTTGTTGTCATAAGGCGGCTCTCATAACTAAAACACGCTCCGAAATCTCCCGCCGTCCAAACAAATCTAATTTTTCGGTACAATTTTATAACGCATCAAAACTGACGGCATAATCTGGTAACCCAATCATACGTACATTTCAGTGGTTAAAAGATTAATGAGTGCGTAAAACGTACGCACGAATTTTGACAAGGCTTAAAAGCTTCTATAATTAATGTTCATCCGGTTTTATCATCGTAATTTATTCCAATTTGCGAGACCGTGGCCCCGCTATTAACAGTCAAAATCATAAAACAAAAATAGCTTCTCGTGCAGGAGTTAGGTCAATTTAATTAGTATGTGTCGCGCTGACATCAGTTTAAAAAATTCCCTGTATGTATAGAATACATTTCTCCATAAAGTACCTCTGAAGAGAAAGAGAATGATTATGAAAATTACAGGCAGACGCGAAATGCGTGTTAGGGGCATACCTTTGGATAAGTAAAAGCATTTGTTGGACACAAATATTGTTTCTTCCATTATCATTTCCCTCTAATTTCCTTTCAGTATGAGAACACAATGTGCAGTTGTTCGTTTGCTTGTGTACAAGTTTCAACTTCCCAGTTCTGCTTTTCACGGCTCAGTAATCAAAAACTGAACAGTATTCAAGAGTGTAAAGTGTATATAACACGTTTGTAAAGGAAATTATCTACGCAAATAGGAAAAACAACAGAAAAAAATTACTTAGCTTTCGCAGTCATCCAGTGCAGTCTCTATTGTGTAAGTACAATTATAATTCGCTCTTACATACTTCATACTTGATATATAGTTTTAAAAGCCCTAGGTCACTGTCATATCAAAAAAAAGAGCTAAACATAAGTTTTAGTCCGTACGGAAGGAAAGTTCACAACGGTAAACAAGGACTGCGCGTCTCCTTCGGATTATCTACAAACTAGTTTCGAAATGCCGACAGTGAGTCACAGATCGCTACCGGTGCAACGCGTCTTGCGATAAATATATGAACTAAATGCGATCTACTGAAATATTGTTTTCTGAACAACTGCAATACCTTTGATTTGCAGTGAGACGTTGATACGTGATGTGTGACCGGTTCGTTTTCGGAATTACCAGGTGGTGATTAGTCTGGGACTTAAAAACACAGCATAAATTGCTCTTAGTGAGCAGAGCGCCTCAGATATGGCATTGTTCCCAAATAAGTCAAGATTTCGGAGTTGGTGGTAAAGCTAGGACCTAAAACCATAGTTTAAATATGTTTGCACAATCCCCTCTGCATCGTGTCGTACTTATTTGCACTTCATTGTATCGCTGTTTGTCTTCCTGCAAGTAACGTCACGAAGACGTTTACCGAAACCATCTCTTTCACTGCTTTCGTAACATAATGTAATCAACTAACATCTTTCGTTGCACATTTGACTGCAAATGTCCTTTTCAGTGTACGTTACGGTAACTTTCACGATTTGCTGTTGCAGATATACTACTGCTCTACATTTGACTCACAGGCCTGTGTGGCCGAGCGGTTCTACGCGCTTCAGTGTGGAACCGCGGGAGCGCTGCGGTCGCAGGTTCAAATCCTGCATCCGGCATGGATGTGTGTGATGTCCTTAGGTTGGTTACGTTTAAGTAGTTCTAAGTTCTAGGGGACTGATGATCTCAGATGTTAAGTCCCATAGTGCTCAGAGCCATTTGAACCATTTATACAGTATACCTCCATTTCTTTTAATCGGTACTGGACGTCTGCTGAGTTTTTAACAAAAAAAATGAATTTATTCAAACGCTTTTTTCGTGAGTATCGCCTTTTCACTTATGAAAATTAAACATCTCCAGATTACATCTGCTCTCCACAAGTTGTGAAATTCGGGTTAACTCTAAGCACTCCAGTTAAATATCTTTCATTACAAAAGGAACTGCTTCATTTTATTTATGAATTCTTTAATAAAGAAAACACAAAATCTGAATGAAATATGCCTTATTACAAAATTGACTTTAACTGACAGACCCATATTCATTTATGAAATATGCGATACCCGATCTCTCTAACTAACCGATATCCTAAGCCTCGAAAATAATAAATGAACAGACCATTCCCAGTATACAAACAAAATATACTGAACATACTGATGACACTGAACGTAAGAGTAGTCTGAAGTTCAGCTTGATTTTTCGTTAATGCTTTACGATAGAATTTTAGGTTGAGGGCATTGTATCGTATGTCTAGTTTTGAGTCATATGTTACTAAAACTGTTTTAAAATGTGTGAAAAGACTCCCCAAGGTCCCAAGCACTTGTTGCCTGTTGATATTCGACGAAGGCAAACGTTAGTCAAAAGTGAAGCATTTCGTAAATAGCAGCTCAGCTGGTGGTTCACATTTACTATAATGTTTTCATCGTACTCTTCTTCTTGCTTCTCTGCATGCTACACAATAATCGTAGATTTATGCTGAGTGTCACCTAGTTATTTTTAGCGCTTTGGAACACACAGAAGATGGGAGATCGACGTAGATAGTACAAAGCTTAGAGTTTTTGTTTTGCATGTTGGTATTCCGATTGTTATGGGTTTATTTATCGATTGTCATCTTTCATTAGTGTTTCACACTCCATTTGAGCTTACATATTATCATTTTGTGATTTGGAGATAGTGAGTGGAGCTTTGGACGCTAGGAAAGGGAGTGCCGATGGGAGAAATCCGAACATTTCCGACATATTATTCTGTTTGAGTTCAATAACGGCTAACAGCAGCAGAGACAGCCAGAAACATTTGCTCCGTGTATGGGGATAATGACATTGCGCAGAGCACGGCAACAAAATGGTTTTCTAGTTTGAAGGAGGATCGTTTTGACATTATTCACTCTCCACGTACAAGAACACTTTCGTGGTGTGATAAATGTCTTTTAAACGCGTTAATCCACAATAATCTACATCAGTGAACTCTAGAGGTGGCAGATGTGACGATACCTGATCATTCCAGCATTGTGCGCCATTTATGAGCGATGGGATAGGCTCAAATTTCGGGTGTATGGGTACTGCAAGCTCTAACCCAACATCAGAAAAATCAGTGGGCGTGCATCTCTGTTTGCTCGTCATCAATTGGCTTGTGAACATCGACCATTCCTATTCTTTGTCGTTACTGGTGACAAGAAATGATATCTTAATGCTAACATACGGAAAACAAAAGATTGGTTGAGCCCAAACAAAGCTGCAGCTCTCTGCAAAAAGACCTGCGCGCATCCACAAAAGATAATGTTATGCATCTGATGGAACAGCCACAGTATCTTCCACGAGATGTATCCATTTGCTGTCAACAACTGAGACGTCATTCAGACGCAATCAAAGAACGCGAGCAGGAAGACTGCGTGATGTTATGGTACTCCACGATAACGTCCGCAATTCTGCTGCACTGGGCCGATCTTGTGCCCTCAGATTTTCACTTTTTCAGCTCTCTGTCGGACAACCTTTAAGAAACTTCCTTTCAGGATGAAAATGCGCTCCGGTCATGGGCCGACGAGTTCTTCACACTGAAACGACGTGATTTCTACAGTCGTGAAATCGAAAAGTTACCTCAGTGTTGGCGAACTGTTGTAAATAATGAATAAATTATTGATGACTAAAATCTATATTATGTGTATCCGTTGTATTTATTTACCTTATGAAAAATTTTACAAACTTAGTCACCAACCTAATAAAAAGACTTGGTTCGAGACCCTATTGGTCTCAAAACCCATCACAAGGAATATCAGTATAATATGCAGAAAAATGGTTCAAATGGCTCTGAGCACTATGGGACTTAACATCTATGGTCATCAGTCCTCTAGAACTTAGAACTACTTAAACCTAACTAACCTACGGACATCACACAACACCCAGTCATCACGAGGCAAAGAAAATCCCTGACCCCGCCGAGAATCGAACCCGGGAACCCGGGCGCGGGAAGCGAGAACGCTACCGCACGACCTAATATGCAGAAAATTTAAGAAACATGTCTTAAGAGAATGGAACACTTCGGTTCTGGTTTAATGCAGCATGCGTTTAATTGTATAGCTATCAGTCAGAAACTAATATCTCCTCAGTTTTTCACGATTTAAGGAGCGTTTACTATGCACGATTTAGCACCTTTACATACTATTATTCGTGTCGGAAGTGTCAATACAAATAAACACAAAAATACATTACAAATTAAATAAACCTAAGACAGTAAACATGTACGTATACGACGACATGAAAGTTACACCATGGACGATAAAAGGGGCGCAACCTCAAGAGCATTTGCTGCAGATCATGTGGTCCATGGCTTGCGCTTCTCAGCTACCGCAGTTGGTAGTGACGATTGGAAATCGCTATTTCTGGAGATTATATTTGGAACTTAATCGAGAGGCTGGTTAATTGGCTAGTTGATTTGTGGTAAGGGACCAAACAGCGAGGTCATCGGTCCCATCGGAATACGGAAGGGCGGGGAAGGAAGTCGGGCGTCCCCTTTCAAATAAACCATCCCCACAATTGCCTGAAGCGATTCAGGGAAACCATGGAGAACCTAAATGAGGATGGCCGGACGCGGGGTTGAACCGTCGTCCTCCCAAATGAGAGTCCAGTGTGCTAACCACTGCGCCATCGGTAATCGAGAGAGTAAGCGACCGAGAACGGACCACTTCCCTGGGTCCCCAGGAAGAAGGTTTTTATATTGTCGATGACAATGAGGATTTTTTTGCAACTTGTTTTGGATGAAGTCTTTGAGTATCATTGAGCTGTTTCTCTAGCTCAGTCGCTTGACAGTCGGTACACGGCCATGTATCGGGTAACTAGACTTATTGGGCCAGTTCTTTGCACATTGACAGTAACATCGCAACGTATGTCTGCGGAAGCAATACCTAGACGATACACTTAGGCAAGTAGTGTGGCCGCAGACGTACAGTACTAAGCCTTTACTTCTCATTTGGTCACTTGTTCGCATCTGAGCCGCGGATGTACTTGTACCAGACGGTGGCACAGATTTTCTGCTGCGAAACAGCAAACTGATAATGCTCTTATTCTTAAAGTCCGTGACTGACAGCCCCATGTACCACTTTACTGTTTTATTGAAACTACGGGAAAATTGTGCAAGCATGGGTTTGCAGCCACTCGTACGACGAGAGCTCCCAGGAATTCTTTGCTCTGCTCCAGTGAAATGGGTCAAAAAAAAATTCTGAAAGGGGATCACGGAACACATTAATTCGCACAGGCTCCCTCTCCACGCCCGCGTTGGTCCTGATTTCGGTGTAACGCAATGCAAATATCATGCAAATTTCAGCGCCTAATCTTCTCCCCGGTATCAAAGCTCACCCACGCTCAGACATATTCAAATTCTTCCGCCTACCGTGCGACGGAACAAATACGACCAGAAATGCCACCGGTCTTATTATTCTAATCGGAACCATCCACGTCGGCGCCAAACGACAAAAGGAGGATTGCAGTGTCCTGCCCAGCACCTTCTCGACGGCGGAAAGGAGGAATCATACATTAAAAAGATGAAACGCAAGGAACACGTGAGATATTCGCCTCTAGTTGTCGTGTATGCTGGAACAAATGAAGCTACACGACGCACTGAAAAAAGTAATACGTGCCGATGAATATGGATCAGCCAGCGGGCGTCCGTCTTCCTTGAATTTGAAATTCGGATTTTCTCCCGCTCGCTAATGACAGTGACGTCATCCCCAGGGAGAATGTCCCCCTCGCGTCCCTTATGTCTCTCGTTCTACGACGGCGGAGCGGCGTGTTGCCTCCATTACATTAGCATTTCACGACTACTGTGAACTCTTATTTACAGTGGTGGGAAAAAAAGCAGTTTGAACACCCACCTAATACTAGAGAAAGCTTTAGTGTCCAAAATAGTATTAAACCTCCTGGAAATCTATATACACGCCGCGCGGGATTAGCCGAGAGGCCTAGGGCGCTGCAGTCATGGACTGTGCGGCTGATCCCGGAGGAGGTTCGAGTCCTCCCTCGGGCATGGGTGTGTGTGTTTGTCCGTAGGATAATTTAGGTTAAGTAGTGTGTACGCTTAGGGACTGATGACCTTAGCAGTTAAGTCCCATAAGATTTCACACACACACATTCTATATACATACAGCATGCCTGACATGTTTTACCATCACATGTAAATTAGTTGATTAATTGTGGAAGACAGTGTCATTGTCAAGAAGCATGCTTTTTTTTACTAGTATTTCTCCAACCTCTAAAGTATTAACAGCCGCAAAGCTCAAGAGAATATGACGACATTTGGTAACGAGTGCTGGGAGAAGACACAAGTGGGAAAAGATACTTTTGTTAAATGGTTCAAATGTTTCTAAGCACTATGGGACTTAACATCTGAGGTCATCAGTCCACTAGACTTAGAACTACTTAAACCCAACTAACCTAAGGACATCACACACATCCATGCCCGACGCAGGATTCGAGCCTGCGACCGTAGCAGCCGTGTGGTTCCGGACTGGAGTGCCTAGAACCGCTAGGTCACGGCGGCCGGCCTCCTCCTGATAATAGTTATGAAAAAATCTGTTGCATGTCTACTGTAAAGAACGTCCGAGCTCAACGCACCACGTAGTTCCAGAAAATAAGATTACCCGAGAAGGCGACATTGATGGAGGCGCTACACACCTTACAAGGGGATGTTTTGTTTTTGTGAAGAATCCATGAAGTTGTGTACTTCCATTACTGCGCTGGGACAAAGGAACAACTGCATTTTAACATTTATTTAGTTTACTGTCACAGCCACAAACATATTTCTTAATGGCGACTAGTGTCGAACGAGTCCGCTGACTTATGAACCATCGACTACGTCTTTACAGTGTGATTGTAAAATAATTCCAGGGTAATATACAAAAGTTGTGTTCTGTTCCTGCAGTATATATTCTAACTACCCATCCTTAGCGCAGTGCTCTGCTGAAGCACGAGTCCAATGTCTCGAGCGGTTTACCTCACAGCTCGAGAAATTTCGGGTTCTCCTCGATCTTTCGATCTCTCTGCAACTCAGCAACCTTTGGTTCGTACTATCTACACGACGTGTCGTAACGTTCTATAGGCCTTCGATAGTTAATAAATGAGATCACAATCACGATCCTGTGCAATTCTTGAGCTTTCACTCGTCCCGCTACCTTACGATATGTGTTGGATATTACATCCAATACAGGTCTTGCTGCTGCAATTTATCCTCGCGATCACAGATACAGTTGGTTTATTAGCCATTTAATTCGATTGATTTTCTTTCTTCTTTCATCTGAACATCATCATCTTTCCCACATGATTAAAAACTGATAACTTTTTTTCTGGTTACTGGAATTTATGAACAGGGATCAAACAGTTCATATGCTACCCACTTCGTAAACCATTAAAGTCAGTAATAACAAAATAAAATATTGTACTTGGTTCATAGTCGCGTAATGTTTCTGAAGTACAACATTCTTGTCTTTGATTGATTGTATACAAGTAAATTTTACGTATCCATATATACTGTAGGAATAGAATAAAACTTCTATATATTACACTGGAATAATTTTAGAATCGCATGATAAAGACGCAAGCGGTGGTTCGGGAACTAACGCACTTGTTCGAAACTAGGCAGCAATATGGAATATGTACGCAACTGTGACAGGAAGCTAAATACATCATTAAAATTTGATAGTAAAGCTGTAAGTCCTTGTTTTCGTTCATCTGAGACTGACGTGTTGGATATTTGAGTCAGGTTAGGGCTATCGCAGTTTTCGTGATTCAAGATGTTAAAAAACGTTAGTGTAGATCTAGGCGCAGGGCATGTAATATTTTTTGGAAGATGAGACGGTACATTCCGAAACTGCGTGTGAAATACTTTAACAACAGACACGGCCGAGTGCGCGCGTACCGTCAACAATAACACCCGTGACTTGTGACGATGAGGAGAACTTGTTTTTTAAGAGTTGTGGGCCATGCTAGGTCCGATGAAGTTCACGGCGTGGTCAATAGGTGGCGGCACCTTTGAGGAGCCATGACTGGCGGGCCTTACAATATGGGAGAACGCCCGACCATTGAACGAACTGTGGAAAGTAGTCGTCAAAACCGAACTAACTGAATAAGGAAAATAAGGGAAACACTAAATAAAATCGAATCAAATCAGTGACAGAGAAACCACTCACACGGTTTTAAAGACAAAAATTAGATGAGTGCTTGAGTGAAGATACATCCTCGCTTCGAGATTTAGTATAAATGTTATTAAATGTTTTGGATACAAAATGGTTTTTAAAAATTACGAACTCACTAAAGCTTTAGGCGATTCAAACTAACGTAATGTCAACGGATTGAGTTCACTGTGCACTATCGAACTGTTGTATTAGATTTTCTGTGGTAATTTCGTATTTCAAATTACAACCCGGAATGCGTGTTCCGCGCATAAAAAAGTGAATTTATCGGTAAATAAAACACGAAACAGTGGAAGTAGTGGCAACGATAACAAGCAGATATAATTAGAGCTGTATTACTGTAATTAGTTTAATTGTTTAGTCTTTATTAGTGATATAATGACGCGGAATAGCGTCCATGTAAGCAAAAACAAGACTTTCGTGAAAACCATTAAAACTGAACAAAAATTAACAGCGCGCTGAAAAGCTGATGAAATTTATATCCATATTCAATAATATGTATATATATCACTAAATTTATAGTTTATGTATGTTTTCGGAAGTCGACTGTGTACGAGTTTGCCGGCCGGTGTGGCCGAGTGGTTCTATGCACTTCAGCCTGGAACCGCGCGACCGCTACGATAGCAGGTTTGAATCCTGCCTCGGGCATGGATGTGTGTGATGTCCTTAAGTTAGTTAGGTTTAAGAAGTTCTAAGTTCTAGGGGACTGATGACCTCGCATGTTAAGTCCCATAGTGCTCAGAGCCATTTGAACCATTTTTGTGTACGAGTTTGACTCACGTCCAGTACGAGACTGTAAGTATCGGCGGCCATTTTCGCGCAACACTCTTGGATTTCAGGTGTAGGTGGAGAGAAGCTGGTGTACAGACAGGTCGTATATGCCACTGGAAGTCGCCTCGTGAATATTACCTACTTATTTTCTTAGTATTTTGTCGGGAGTCAGAAAGGTTGCGCGTGTGACGACCGCAAGAAACTCTGATACAATGTTTGCTTGTGTGTGCTTAGAAGAAAATCACGTCATGTGAACGGATGGTTAGGACTTGTAAAATGTGTTTTGCGAGTGTCCCTCGAAAAGAGTTTGAAACACTGTTGAGCGTTTGGACTCTGAATAATATTGGATACAGCGACGTTGTCTAAAAATCTATAAACTGTTTTGCGGTTAACTTCGATAGTGATCTGCAATAAAAAATATTTAGTTCGAGATTACAGAACTTCAACTCAGGAGAGTTCTGAAGCACTTTGACTAATTTTCGTGGATTTTTTAAAAAAAAGTGGTTCAAGTGGCTCTGAGCACCATGGGACTTAACATCTATGGTCATCAGTCCCCCAGAACTTAGAACTACTTAATCCTAACTAACCTAAGAACATCACACAACACCCAGTCATCACAAAGCAGAGAAAATCCCTGACCCCGCCGGAAATCGAACCCGGGAACTTGGAAGCCGTGCGCGGGAAGCGAGAACGCTACCGCACGACCACGAGCTGCGGATTTGGATTTTTCAATGTTAAGTGAACCATTGATGCTGGTCGGCCTACTTAGGTTCCCGCATTGAAAAATATTATGTCATTACTGAACTGTTGTCGACAATGTGAAAGGGTGTTTCGTTTCTTTTTTTTCTGTAGTACCGCCAGTTTGTTAAAAGTGCTAAGTTTCACCGCAAATTCATGCCTGAATTGCTTGTGCCTTCATTTAAGATTGAATGCGACGGAAGCGTTGTTTGATCCTTGGACAGTGTCGAAGCCAACCACGCATTGAGAATCCCTACGTACAGTGTTATATTATTCGTGCTGACAAACCTGGGGGCTCACGAGTTGAACTTTGGAGGCAGCAACAGTTAATAACTCCCCATCAATCATACATTTTTTCATTAACCAAGCAGCAAAACATTTTAAAACGGACATTCACCCCTCCCCCACTATTAACCCTTCTAGGTTGCAAAGATTATTTTACATATAGCGAAATAATATGAAAGTGAGCTCATTTTGTATTCAGTCAGTCTGCGCAGTATGTAATTTTTTACACAATGCGTGGACGTATGACAGCCATTTTACATCACATTTTTATGTTCCACTGTTTAGTTAGCGGCGCCGGAGCGGAGGAATGTTTTTATTGCAGTCAGACGCTGAACTGGAATCCCAAATTATGACTTTCATACTCTCAACATAATTTCCATGGAGATTTTTATTCGGCGCTCCCTTAATATGGTGGTTCGATCGAGCCACATTAGAAGAACAAACTTACATTTTTGCTGAACTTTATCACTCACGATTGAGGGCGATCAAGTAACTTTAAAAAATATCCTCCACTTTTTGATAAAGGGAACTGCCACAACAATATTGGACTGTTGTTTTACAAACTGAAATTACAAATGTGCGATGATATTCTAATTCGGTTGTTGTGGAGATAACGGAAGACGTGTTATTTTATCCTCGTGCACAGCTGCGCGCGATCACGCATTGAGACAGTCATGCCGGGAATATCAGACGCCAACTGAGGAACAGTCGTATACCCCGCGTCTTTTATGTTGCATATTCTGCCACTTACAGCACCATCTAGTGGTATAATTTTCGCTATTTTGTTTCCATAACGTTTCCAGCCTTTTCGACAATATTCTCTTCAAGTGTGACGACATTCTCAGCAGTGTTTCTTTCCTTTTACAAAGTTTTGAAACTGAAACTTTAATTATAATCACTCCGTCTATTAGAGAGTATCGATGCCAAAAGGGAACCTTGCGGTTTCTCGCTGTCTTCAGGTACCAACACAGAAACAGCACTTTAAACACTCACTCGGTGCCTTGATCGCCGTACCAACTGAGAGACCAGCGTGCCAAGATAGGCACTGCAGGGTCCTTTCGGTGCTCTAGTAATGTCTAGCTTATACTCCAATTGTCCTGTTATCCCTTTCCGACGACTGCTTTTGGTTGCATTCCCTGTGTTGTGAATCTCATCGTACAGCCGCTTGTGGCAAAGAGTACTTCCCACTGTAATAATTAATCGGTTTACTTACATTTCCATTCGTGTACGGAGTTCTTAGGTGCTTCCGTGCGTCCTGTAATCAGTGTAATCTTGACTTCGTGGTCTCCATGGGAGTGACACGCAGTGGGCTGTATTCCCGAGTGATTGTAATTAAACTGACCGTGTTCCGAGTGCAGCAGTGCAGGATGTGTACATAGCAGGTGGTGTTGGTTGGTGGTTCATTTGGGGGAGGGAATCGAACAGTGAGGTCGTCGGTTCCATCGGATGAGGGAAGGATGGGGAGGGAAGTCAGCCCCGTACCCTTGCAAAGGAACCATCCCGGCATTTGCCTGAAGCGAAGGATGGCCTGATACGGGTTTGAACCGTCGTCCTACCGAATGCGAGCCCAGTCATTCGGTACATAGTAGGATATTGAACAGTCGTAGGTATGTTCATTAATCAGCGCATTCACGGAGTAAGCCGAATAAACAATAGTTTCACTTTCTGCCAGCAGGTGCAAGTATGACGCTGTAAATAGTCAGAATGTGAAATGTTTCCTGGTTTGGCTTCCGTATGCTGTTTGTCACTTGGCGACACATACTGGTTTCTTGTGTTAAGTGGCTATTGGTGTACAGCGTTAGCCGGCCAGTGTGACAGAGCGGATCTAGGCGCTTCAGTCTGGAACCGCGCGACCGTTACGGCCGCAGGTTCGAATCCTGCCTCGGGCATGGATGTGTGTAATGTCGTTAGGTTAGTTAGGTTTAAGTACTTCTACGTTCTAGTGGACTGATGGCATCAGAAGTTAAGTCCCATAGTGTTGAGCGCCGTTTGAAACATTTTTTGAGTTGTCTGATTCCAGCTACGGCTCAACGGCATTGTAATGTTAGGAATGTTTTCCATTTTGCATAGTGTACAATTTTTCATTTCTGAACATTTAATGAAAGTTAATCTTTTCACAACTTTGAAGTCTTACCAAGATCTGACGGAATATTTCTACAACTCTCTCCAGACAGGCTCGTCTTAACTGCAACTATCTGACATTGAAGGTAAAGATCAACACGCTCTGCAGTAACATAGAAACCATTTGTTATTCAATCAAACAACATCTGCAACTAAAAAAGAAACCGTTTTACATAACCAAGCCTTAATTTTTTGTTCAGTTAACTTACACGCCCTACATTGAACAACTGTGCTGATTTCGGCCATCTCTTAAGTATATACTTCTAAAAGAAGGAAAGGTTGGAAGAAGAAAATACTTCCACGAAACGGAAGTTAAATTCGAGCAATCAAATTGCGAAATTTTGTCTTTAGAAAAAGAAAATAAACGGTATCGGCGTGTTTCATCAGCCAGTAGGGTTGCCGCCTCCCTCGTAAGCCCCACCCTCCCAAAGCCCACGTCTTCCTCCTACGTTTCCCACATTTTTGTCCCTCCTGCCTCTTCGCTTTCTTCCTTCACCGCCCTCCTCCACGAACTTTCCCTCGCCGACTCCTGGTCCGCCAGGTTCGTCCGCGTGGCTGCGCCGCTGCTCGGCGTGTCCTTTGCCTCATCACCAGCGAAGCGCGTCGAAAAATTGCCAGACGCTCGAAGCAACGAGAAAGCGACAGTCCCTTTCTGAGAAGTGAGTGACACAACAAGAAAGTAAATTAAAAAGGTACGAACGAACAGTAGGAAAGACAATCTGTTGGATCCTGTTACGCGAATCAGTTTCATTTCCGGAAGAATTAAAACTTCTCCGCTATAACGTACCAGAGAGTTATTTCTCTCCTCGATGTGGACCAGTAATAGAGTTTCGCTCTGCTTCAGACGGTGCAACTTAATTCGCAGCAAACGAATCTTGTCTGGACGAGCAGCAAACGAACCTTGTCTCGATGAGTTGCTGAGAACGGCTGCCTCCTTCAATGCCTGCAGTCCTATTCGGAATGCGTCTACAAATTCAATAGTAACTGGGGCTCCTTATGTTGATAATAACACCTAAAAGATAAGAAAATATTGTTTGAGCACAAGGATACTAAGATTCTTTTCCAGTTCGTAAAAACTGCCTATTGTACCTTACAGTTCCCATAAAATCTAGGCCTACTCTCTGTCTTTGCCTCTAGGCTACATAGCACACTAAATGTGTGTGCACCACTGAAAATATAAAAATAAAAGATGTATAATATGCAACTCTGTACGAGACGCAAACGGCTTAGATCAGTTGAATGGAATAGTATTTTGAGAAGACGTTGTGAGATGACTACCTGCAAAGGTAAATCAAGGTTCAAAAACGGTTCAAATGGCTCTAAGCACTATGGGACTTAATTTCTGAGGTCATCAGTCCCCTAGAACTTAGAACTACTTAAACCTAACTAACCTAAGGACATCACACACATCCATGCCTGAGGCAGGATTCGAACCTGCGACCGTACCGGTCACGCGATTCCAGACTGTAGCACCTAGAACCGCACGGCCACCCTGGCCGCCGTAAATCAAGGCTACTCGAATTAAATTGGGTGTTAAGAAAGGTGGCTGTGGACAAGTAGCTCTGCAGAAATACCGGACAACTATGGTATGAAAAAAGGCTTTGGTCCGATGTCTGCCAAGGGTATGGAGAAAATGATTATGAAGTTCTAAAAGAAAGATTTTTTTTTTTTTTTGAAAAAGCAATGTTGCAGAGGGAGGAAAGACAGTGATTCGACGTTAGTAAATAAGGCCACAGCATTGCAGGAAGGGTCGAGCGAAGTGTGCAAACAGGCAGTGTACTGGGAATTGCCCGAACTTTGGACATGTCTGTGAACACGGTGCATAAAATCCTGCCAGTAAGATAAATGTTTACTCTAAAATTTCTTGCTCGCATGGAAATCGACAATGAATGGCCATTTCTATCTCCAAGGACATGTCAACACAAAGAACTGCAGTATACGGACAACGGAAAATCCGCTTGACCGTCAACCAGCACGGTAAAGATGCGGGTTGACGGCGTTTTTATTGTAGGGTCGTACTTGCCCGCCCCCCCCCCCCCCCCCCCCAAGGACATAGGTTACATAGGTTCTGCGGGTTATGTAACCTGTACCGTTACTGGTATACGCTATGAGAGTCTTTTGCACATCAACGTCATTCTGACCCTTGAAACGTCTCTGTGAAGTCGTTTCATAACACGCTTGTCGAATTCGGTACAGCTTATTCACTTTACTACCTGATTTTAGCTCAATTCATGAACTCTTCCAGAAAGACTGAGCACTCAGATAAGGCCTATTGAATATCATATGTGTGTTTTAATGTGTGGTTTCGGTTTTGTTTTGTGGGAATCGCTGAATTGGCCATCGTCTGCTGGGAGCAGAGAGTTGCTTCTCGTTCGAAGGATGGCACAGGATGACCAACTTAGGTTTCCAATACCTGAACAGAGAGGTTTACCCATTTAGTAGAGGGCTGTTTTTGTGTGTGAGGTTGGAGACGGAGGGTTACCCCTCTGGTAGCTTCCGCTGCACGGGGAGCTAGGTAATCTGGAAAGAAGAAGCGGCACTCTTCGGAAAACGCTTGGTGAGTACGGATCGTAGCTCTTAAGTGGGAGTTTCAGGTGATAGGAAGGATGTTAAAGACTTCGTTATGTTTAACTGGTGAAATACGTAAGAACTTCAGCTTAACTGAAGCGTGTGAAGTGAGTTTTTTTAATGTTTTTTAATCTTATATTTTGTATAAATTGCTTTTGTATTTGTGTGTTGATTTTGTGCCACGTGTTTGGTAATCAATGACCCTTCTGGTCCACCGCGGCACCGCATTAGGATTTATTGCAACTGTTTGTTTGTTTAATGAGCTATAATTTCTGCAAGAATGTCTGTTTTTTCGTGCGCTTTCTAGAAAGCAGCACAACAGTTAGATTCGGAATGCACGACGTGCGCTAGTTCGGACGTTTGCAAGCAGCAGACGCAGTCAGTATGTTGAATAATTATCGCACAGCCTCGTGCATTGGTTAAACCTCTGTCCCGAATAGTGCATGCCTAGAGTCGTAATGCGAATCTCACTGAGATATTTCTATGGTATGAATGCAAAGGAGATGATACTATCATTGTCTCCCACCTCCGTTTTCTGTGTTTCCTCTTGCTGTAGTTAAATTGTGCTGTGTTACATTCTCACGCAATTCTTACTTAAATATCTCTAGTCAGGCACCAGTTATGTGTAGTTAGGATGCTCAAGCAAATATTTAGTTACAATAAATAACCTACGTGAAAGATAAATTCATTGGTGTCGATATTACCACCTTACTCCGATTTCCAATCCTGAATTAATCAAGTTGCTTCATGCAAGTCATGGAGTGCTATTTATCTGGCTGCTTAAAGAAATTTGCCTACTTGTAATTAAATTATTACAGTAATTAAACTAATAATTTTTCCAGCTCCGTTTTTTTTCTAAATGGTTAGGAAGGGCTTGGGCTGGTGGCGACCCTGAATTTCTGTATTTTTATCATTATTTGTGTGAGAAAAGTACCTGGAAATGCGAGATAACGTATATATTTAGTTACAATAAATAACCTACGTGAAAGATAAATTCATTGGTGTCGATATTACCACCTTACTCCGATTTCCAATCCTGAATTAATCAAGTTGCTTTATGCAAGTCATGGAGTGCTATTTATCTGGCTGCTTAAAGAAATTTGCCTACTTGTAATTAAATTATTACAGTAATTAAACTAATAATTTTTCCAGCTCCGTTTTTTTCTAAATGGTTAGGAAGGGCTTGGGCTGGTGGCGACCCTGAATTTCTGTATTTTTATCATTATTTGTGTGAGGAAAGTACCTGGAAATGCGAGATAACGTATATGGCTCGATGAGAAACGTCCTTTGACAGCGTGGATGTACGGGTAGGACCAATGCCATACAAGACGGCGCACCTCCGCACAATGCTAGAATTATCATGTCACTTTCCTACAGCCTGGCCGCCCTGATCACCTGGTCGTAATCCACGAACTTCTGATTGTCGATTATCTGAAATGCGCTGCGTTCAGTGACCTCCGAGACACTGCGCTCTGTTGTGGAATCTGCTGTTTCTGGACTTCAGCTTATTGCAGAAAACGTTGGACGGCACACTAAACGCGTATTGCGCCAGTGCAACGACAGTGAAAAAACCGATTTCACTGTTGCTCTTTGTGCAGTTTTTGGCCTCAGAACAATTAAAAACCGATGTCATTGGCCGTCTTTTTTGTCTCAGGACAACTAAAAACCGATTTTTCCCCTCTCGATGGGGTACTACATCTCTGCCATGGATGGGCTTACCCAACTAACAGTGCCACAAATGTTGACCGCCGAACTTGAGCAGTTGTAAACAATGAACAGTACGGACGGTGTAATGTGCATTTCAAACCATAGCCTTTGTATTGCGACTGGTCTGTCATTTGTAGCCCACCCCATATACTTAAGACGCTTAGAGCGGCGTCTGTTTTTTTTCTTTTTGTTCGATGACGTTTTCCCTCTATGTCAATAATAAAAAAAAAATGGCTCTGAGTACTATGGGACTTAACATCTCAGGTCATCAGTCCCCTAGTACTTAGAACTACTTAAACCTAACTAACCTAACAATATTACACACATCCATGCCCGAGGCAGGATTCGAACCTGCGACCGTAGTGGTCGGGCGGTTCCAGACTGAAGCGCCTAGAACCGCTCGGCCACTTCGGCCAGCTGTCAATAATATTCTGTTCAAATTTTACGTCATTCTGAACAGTTGATTCTTTTTCTTTTTTTTTCCGTGGTTAACTGCAGTTAACTCTACGTACTATTGCTTGAAGAATGGTTTACAGAATGGTGGGTCTCTTTGAGCATTCCGATCTGCCTTGTATTCGGCACTACATGAATACATTCTAAACCGAATGTGACGTCAAACAGCTCTGGACGAATTTTGTCCCTTCGTGACACCAACAACTTTTGTATCTCGTTCGGAATTATAACCTGTTGCTGTAACTCTTTAGAAAGTAACAAACTAAGCTACGTTCGTAACTCCATGGAAAGAGGTACGTTTCTTACATTTAACTACCAAATAAATATTTCTTTCATTTGTTATTTTGTAGGTCACGGAGAAAAAACACCAAATCTGGAACAGCTTAACAACACCCTGTACATTTAAAAGGGGGGGGGGGATGCCGATCTCGAAAAAAATTCAGTCTGAGCACAATGACTGGGACTTCTGCGATGTTTTTCTAGTCTTTTCTGTTCTGAGGTTCCAACACCGAAGGCTCGCTCAGCATTCGTTATTAATAATATGGAAGAAGTGTCACTTAACATGAACTTCTGTAAATAGAGTATTATATCTGTCTTTTGACAGCTACACCTTATGGACACTAACACATGTTAGTGGTTACAACATTTATAGTTGGACGTTAGTAATAGGCAACAAAAAAACTAGCGTGTGTTTTATTATTACTATTGGTAAAACAGGTGTACAGTCCATTTCTGAAATGGTCCTGTTGAACGTAATGAAATACTTCATATGACTTCTTTCTCATTGCAGATCTTTTTCGTGTCGTCCTACTAGGTTTCTTATAAGGCTCTGAGACGGGAGCATTCAATACCTCTGTATTGTAGGAGAGGGAGATATGAATTCCCCTTGGAGTCTGTCGGCTTCCACACGTTTCCTTCGCGGGTCTCATGCTTTAGGCGTCATCTTACCCTCTTCTGCGGCAGAGTTTCATGTCTTGCGTTTAATATTCAGATTTCAATAACTTACTCCCTCTCTGAAGATACTGAAGTAGTTATTGTAGAAAGTATTCAGAACGGAGTCTGCTCACGAAATACCACGACTAACAGTATTCATTCCTGTTCGTTATTCATCTCTCATATCAGACCGCTAAATGATGACATATTCGCAGAGTAAGCCAGCAAAGGAGTCCATGGAAAACTTACAATAATTTGACAGGTGCGCTAACGATTTGAGTGTTAGCTATCTGCTCGTCAGTTGTGGTGAGAGAGGGGAAAATACTGCAGGGAGAGATAGTTACTGGAATATTGTATTTACTGCAAATAATTACATCAATCGTACTGACACGCAGACACTCTAGTATAGTAATCTGCGACGGCATCAACCAAGCGAACGAAGGTCTATGTAGCGCTAATTTCCTTTAAATTACTGTCTTTCCAGTAATTGTTGCAAAATACAACTACATATAATCTTCCCTCGTGGGTATGTCATGACATGTACGCCAACAAAAATTGAAAATGAAACCTGCGCTTTGGGATGATGGGATGATATGTAAGCATGAGATGTAAGTGTGTACATACTACAGATCTTGTCGGGAAAACACTTTTTTAAGTGGTGATTACGTTTCCTGTTTCAGCGACAAGTAGGTTCCAAACGACAACGGCCACAACGCTTGGATATCAGAGTTATTCATAAACACCACAGCAACCTTAACAACCAGGAAACAGAACCAAAAATGTAACTTCCTTGGAGGTTTCGAGTCAGTAAGTGTGGCGAACTCTGTCTGCTCAATCGGAACAACGCCTTCAAATCACAGGTGACAATAAGTCCAGCTTCAGGTCTTTGTCTGTAACATTTTCAGTTTATTACAAATGACGATTCCATCGCGTTCTTTATCCTGAGTGAACGAATTTCATCTCAGTTTCCGGTTCTCATTAACTACTATAGACTACTTTTTTTTACAATAGCACTACTGTTTTCACTAGTTGTTTCTGAGTATTGTAACCCTCATTAAATGCAAAACTTCTTAAATAAGTGTGCCCTAATGAACATAATGTAAGACATTCTCATTAGATGTACGAGAAGGCCCGATGACCATAATTTTGCCAGTGTAAATAAATCTACAGAAAATAAATGCTCATAACAAACACACCGCAGAAAACATTCCTCTTTTGTGCGCATAAACGATCCCATTTTAACAACTAGTTCAGTGGAATCCGGCCAAGATCGCACACTGAGAACTGCCATCCACGTAAGCGGAAGCAGGAGAGGCCAAACAACTGAGTTTACGGACTCCATTTTTTTGAAACCACTAGCAAAACATTTGCAGGTATATTTGGTGTTGTGACCATAGCGTATGTGTATGTATGGTGCGAGCATAGCCCGCAGCGCATGTTCTCGACATCAAACCGGGCTTGTCATGCGATTTTGGGACAACGCTGCTTGTCTATATTTTGCAGTAATAGCGAAACTTGCATATTAAACGTGTTTGCCTGGTTTTAAATACCGTTCTGCACGTCTGATATTTACTAACAGCTATATGTAGTGTTGGCTTTGCAACGGATAATCATGTGAAAGATGAAACGGTTACCTTTAATAGGTATGTATAACAGATGCATAACAGTAAATGTCATATTGATGTGAAGCACTTTATATATTTAAAAATATCGAGAAACGGTATTATTATATTTGCACTACAGAGTCAATTTCTGCAATTTTGTGCCCATGTGTTTACGAGACAAGCGCTAGATAAATCTGCAAGTGCCTGTCTGCGTGCTATGTTGACAGGCAGATAAAATTTATACTTGACTTTGAGGCAAAGAACTCGTCGAGCAATGTTCGGAGCTCATTTTCATCCGGAAAGCAAGTTCCTTGAAGGTTGATCGACTGGAGCAAAAAAGGTGAGAAACTGAGGGTGAAAGATCAGCTAATTATGGTGTGTACGGAATGACTTGCCAACTCCTGTGTAGCCTTTTTTCATCAGTGTATCAGAATCCGGATCGTGGAGTAGCATCACTTCACGCAATCTTCCTGGTCTTGTCTTTGGATTGCGTCCCTAAGACGTCTCAGTTGCTGACAATATATATCAGCAGTGATAGATACACCTCGGTAAAGCAATTTGTAGTACACCACACCGCCGTTGTTCCACCAGATGGCTAACATTACCTTTCGAGAATGGGCACAAGTCTTTGGACGGTTAGTTGGTTCTTTCTTGCCGAGCGGTTTGAGGCGCCATGTCACAGATTGCGCAGCCCCTCCGGTCGGAGGTTGGAGTCCTCCCTCGGGCGTGTGTGTGTGTGTGTGTGTGTGTGTGTGTGTGTGTGTGTGTGTGTGTGTGTGTGTGTGTGTGTGTGTGTGTTCTTAGTATAAGTTAGTTTAAGTTGTTTAAGTATAGGGACCGATGAGCAAAGCAGTTTGGTCCCTCAGGAATTCACACACATTTGAACACGCCTTATGTTAGCACAAAGACACCTTTTCCCGTCACAAGTAACTATACAGGATAGAAATGGTCGGTCTGCTCACGAGTCAATTGATGATGAGCAAGCAGAGGTGCACATCTAGCCACCCCTCAAATGTTTAAATGTGTGTGAAGTCTTATGGGACTTAACTGCTAAGGTCATCAGTCCCTAAGCTTACGCACTACTTAACCTAAATGATCCTAAGGACAAACACACACACCCATGCCCGAGGGAGGACTCGAACCTCCGCCGGGACCAGCCGCACAGTCCATGACTGCAGCGCCCCAGACCGCTCGGCTAATTCCACGCGGCTAGCCACCCCTGGTTTCTGTGATTTTGGCTTAGGGCTTGCGGTACCCATACAACAGTTTTTTGAACGTTCCCCATTGTGTGGAAATGCCGCACGATAGTTGAATGATCACAGTTCATCACACTTGCTACTTCTCGAAAACAATGACGTGGATCATTGCGGATTGACGCGTTTGAACGACTTTCACCAGACTCCGAAGGTCTTCCTGAGTGTAGAGTGTCACTTATGTTAAAACGATCTTCCTAACGAGAAGGCCATTTCCTTGCCGTGTTCTGTCCTGTGGCGTTGTCCCCTTACACGGCGCGAACGTTTCGGACTGACTCCGCTGCTGTCACCCATCTACTGAACTCAGATGGAAGAATATGTCGGAAATGTTCCAATTTCTCCACTTGGCACTCCATTTGCTAACATAACAACTCCACTCAGTACCACCAAATGACAATATGTAAACTCAAATAGCAACAGTGAACGAAAAACAAAAAAAATGACAGTCGATAAATAGACCCATAGCAACCGAAATACCAACTTAAAAAAAGAAACTGCTACGAATTAAAGCATAATGTTAAAATGTCTCCCTCATAAGTTATGGTAATATTTGACGTCCAGTTTTAGGAGGACAACTCTGCTACTGACGGCCCTCCCACTAATGCATACGAACCTCAACGAATATGAAGATGGTATCTGTTTTTTCAGACATGTCCGTATGAACAGATACCATCTCGATACTGACAAGGCTTACCGGCCAATGATCTTCAATGAGGATGCCCGAGCGGTCTGAGGCGCTGCAGTCTTGGACTATGCGGCTGAGCCGGGCGGAGGTTGTAGTCCTCCCTCGGGCACGGACGTGCGTGTTTGTCCTTAGGATAATTTAGGTTAAGTAGTGTGTACGCTTAGGGACTGATGCCCTTAGCAGTTAAGTCTCATAAGATTTTACAACAATTTAACATTTTTGAATGAGGATGCACTCACATTGCCCGAACTCTTACGGGAATCGCTAGATTGACTGCCACGAGTAATGAATATAGTGGGCAGGGGCCCTGCAAATGTAATGTGTGGACAGTAACTTGGACGTGTGGGTTTCACGGGGAGCGTGCCTGCAGTCGCACCATCCTCTGTGTCCTCGGTAGCTCAATCGGTTAGAGCGTCTACCATGTAAGCAGGAGATCCCGGGTTCGAGTCCCGATCGGGGCACACATTTTCAATTGCCCCGTTGATATTTATCAACGCCCGGAAGCAGCAAAAGGTCTGTATTTCACTGTAATTTCATTCAAATATCGAAGTTCACAGAACTGGAATAATAATAAAATTATCAAATATCCACACCTTGATCCCAAAACAAACCAGATCCTCTCAGTACGGTACACTGACATTGAACGAATAGGACCACGGAATTATTCAACAAAAGGAGATGGAAGGGGGAATTTTATTCCCATCGCTCCTGAGGATCCCTGCCTTTTTTAAGTCATCACATTGGTCCAGAGAGAGGGGGGAGCGAGGAGAGGAGGGTAATCTTTACTGTAGCACATGAAATTGCCTCAGGTGCCTCGCGGGTGGTGGAGGCGGGGTGGGGGGGGGGGGGGGGAGGGCGGAAATTGTGACCATGGAGATAATTAGCGCAATTATCTCTGGTGTTACACAACACCCTTCATCATCGGATATCTCATCTCAAAGCGAAGTCCATCTCCTACCACCTCTGCCTAGCTACTGACATGTACATGTCGCCCCAGAGATGACTACGAAAACTGTACAGATGACGATGCAGTAAGAAAAGTAATTTTTTCCCCAACACGTGACAGTATATAAGCATCCTCATATAGATACATTTTTAGATTTAGACTATATGCAAAAAAGGCTAGAAATAGACTATCTGATGGTAGCTACACTACTGGCCATTAAAATTGCTACACCACAGAGATGACGTGCTACAGAAGCGAAATTTAACCGACAGGAAGAACATGCTGTGATATGCAAATGATTAGCTTTTCAGAGCATTCACACAAGGTTGGCGCCGGTGGCGACACCTACTACGTGCTGACATGAGGAAAGTGTCCAACCGATTTCTCATCCTCAAACAGCATTTGACTAGCGTTGCCTGGTGAAACGTTGTTGTGATGCCTCGTGTAAGGAGGAGAAATGCGTACCATCACGTTTCCGACTTTGATAAAGGTCGGATTGTAGCCTATCGCGATTGCGGTTTATCGTATCGCGACATTGCTGCTCCCGTTGGTCGAGATCCAATGACTGTTAGATTATGGAATCAATGGGTTCATGAGGGTAATACGGAACGCCGTGCTGTATTCTAACGGCCTCGTATCACCAGCAATCGAGATGAGTGGCATCTTATCCGCATGGCTGTAACGGATCGTGCAACCACGTCTCGACCCTTGAGTCAAAAAATTGGGATGCTTGCGGGACAGTAACCATCTTCACGAACCATGGCTGGGGTTACCCTTGACGATGCATCACGGACAGGATCGCCTGCAATGGTGTACTCAACGACGAACCTGGGTGCACGAATGGCAATACGCCAATTTTTCGGATGAAGTCAGGTTCTGTTTACAGCATCCTGATGGTCGCATCCGTGTTTGGCGACAACGCTGTGAACGCACATTGGAAGCGTGTATTCGGCATCGCCATACTGGCGTATAACCGGCGTGATGGTATGGGGTGCCATTGGTTACACGTCTCGGTCACTTCTTGTTCGCATTGACGGCGCTTTGAACAGTGGGCGTTACATTTCAGATGTTTTACGACCCATGGCTCTACCCTTCATTCGATCCCTGCGAAACCCTACATTTCAGTA
This sequence comes from Schistocerca gregaria, assembly GCF_023897955.1. NCBI lineage: Eukaryota > Metazoa > Arthropoda > Insecta > Orthoptera > Acrididae > Schistocerca > Schistocerca gregaria. Next base: position 468,835,400 of record NC_064927.1, on the reverse strand, counting down.
GGATAATGCACGACCGCATGTTCCAGGTCCTGTACGGGCCTTTCTGGGTACAGAAAATGTTCGACTGCTGCCCTGGCCAGCACATTCTCCAGATCTCTCACCAATTGAAAACGTCTGGTCAATGGTGTCCGAGCAACTGGCTCGTCACAATACGCCAGTCACTACTCTTGATGAACTGTGGTATCGTGTTGAAGCTTCATTGGCAGCTGTACCTGTACACGCCATCCAAGCTCTGTTTGACTCAATGCCCATGCGTATCAAAGCCGTTATTACGGCCAGAGGTGGTTGTTCTGGGTACTGATTTCTCAGGATCTATGCACCCAAATTGCGTGAAAATGTAATCACATGTCAGTTTTAGTATAATATATTTGTCCAATGAATACCCGTTTATCATCTCTATGTCTTCTTGGTGTAGCAATTTTAATGGTCATTAGTGCACATAAGATCGGGTGCGACCACCCCCAGCCTTTGGTGAGGACTTACACCATTTCTTACAACCACCCGCCGCAGCTCTAGACGGTCTATCAGTAGATGAAGTCCGCCTGGTCTTTGTTTACCCGCGAATGTTCCTTCCCGTTTCCGCTTTCCAGTCATCACAAGCATATTGTCAGTAGTCGACTTGGGCAGATTTAGAAGAATTGAAATGTCCCTTACAGATGTTTACTCAATAACATCCAGTATCAATACACGTCGGAAGTCTCTGAGCTCTCTTGAACGACACAGTCTACTGTTACAGCCTCTCTACTGGCAACACAATACTCACCACTTCCTTTTATGTAATGGCGAAACCGCTTTCTCGTGACATAGCATGGTCAGTTACAGCCATAAAACCCGAAACATCAGAAATAATGATGTTAATCATTACAGAACAAGGGTAAAAATGTAAGTGACTGCGCCACCTGACGTAGGTTGAGTGTGGTAGGAGTGATTGCTTTTGTGTAAACATATCCCGCCCTGCCGACAAACTGCAGTCCACAGTGGTATATTGATCTGAAGATGACCTGTTATTACGTGTCAAAATTGGTAATGAAGGAAGATATAGCCAGTACGGTGATTTTTTATTGTTTTCTTGGCCGCACTCCTGGCAAGACCGGTGTGGGATCCGTAGCAGATAGGGTTGATAGAAGAGATAGAGAAGATCCAACGGAGAGCAGCGCGCTTCGTTACAGGATCATTTAGTAATCGCGAAAGCGTTACGGAGATGATGGATAAACTCCAGTGGAAGACTGCAGGAGAGACGCTCAGTAGCTCGGTACAGGCTTTTGTTAAAGTTTCGAGAACATATCTTCACCGAGGAGTCAAGCAGTATATTGCTGCCTCCTACGTATATCTCGGCCGGCCAGAGTGGCCGCGCGGTTCTAGGCGCTACAGTCAGACGGTCGCAGGTTCGAATCCTGCCTCGGGCATGGATGTGTGTGATGTCCTTAGGTTGGTTAGGTTTAATTAGTTCTAAATTCTAGGAGACTGATGACGTCAGAAGTTAAGTAGCACAGTGCTCAGAGCCATTTTACGTAGATCTCCCGAAAAGTGCATGAGGATAAAATCAGAAATTAGAGCACACACAGAGGCATACCGACAGTCTTTCTTTCCACGAACAATACGAGACTGGAATACAAGGGAGAACCGATATAGGTACTCAAGGTACCCTCCACCACACACCGTCAGCTGGTTTGCGGAGTATGAATGTAGATGTACTGGGTGATCAAAAAGTAAGTATAAATTTGAAAAATTAATAAACCATGGAATAATGTAGATAGAGAGATAAAAATTGACACACATGCTTGTAATGACATGGAGTTTTATTAGAACAAAAAACAAATACTGCTAGACGCGTGAAAGATCTCTTGCGCGCGTCGTTTGATGATGATGGTGTGCTCAGCCGCCACTTCCGTCATGCTTGGCCTCCCAGGTCCCCAGATCTCAGTCCATGCGATTATTGGCTTTGGGGTTACCTGAAGTCGCAAGTGTATCGTGATCGACCGACATCTCTAGGGAATCTGAAAGACAACATCCGACGCCAATGCCTCGCCATAACTCCGGACATGCTTTATAGAGCTGTTCACAACATTATTCATCGACTACAGCTATTGTTGACGAATGATGGTGGACATATTGAGCATTTCCCGTAAAGAACATCATCTTTGCTTTGTCTTTCTTTGTTATGCTAATTATTGCTATTCTGATCAGATGAAGCGCCATCTGTCGGACATTTTTTGAACTTTTGTATTATTTTTTTTCTAATAATACATGTCATTCCAAGCATGTTTGTCAATTTGTACCTCTCTATCTACATTATTCCTTGATTTATTCAGTTTTCAAATTTAGACTGACTTTTTGATCACCCAGTAGATAACAACTAGGTACGATCACAGAAATTGGAACTCCAACAGAAAGAAGCTTGCTTGAAGTCTCCTTCGCGCGCCCCTGAAATGGAGCAGCAAAGAAGGCAAATGACAGCGCTAACTGAAGGAACCTGTGCTGAGCGCTAAATAACGCTTGTGAAGCGTACATACAGGCGAAAAAAGACGACTGTCATAGAGTAAGAACAATCAAGAACCAAACGTGTCTGAGGCTTACCATCGAGTGTCCTCCATCGTCGTGTTAAACACGCCGGCCAGAGTGGCCGAACGGTTCTAGGCGCTACAGTCTGGAACCGCGCGACCGCTACTGTCGCCTCGGACATGGATGTGTGTGACGTCCTTAGGTTAGTTAGGTTTAAGTAGTTCTAAGTTCTAGGGGACTGATGACCTCAGAAGTTAAGTCCCATAGTGCTCAGAACCAATTTTTTTGTTATACGCCTTTAATTAGAACGAAGATCGGTTAGCACATAATGTCGTGTGAAGAGTTTCGACAGTTTACTTTTCTGATTATTCTGCAATAAATCCACCAAAGTGGTCGACGCACGTACTGCCCTACAGCGACAAATTTCGACACAATAGTACAGGAAACCGAGAGAGACGCAACGGGGAGAGAACGGGCGTGAATGCCGACACACACACACACACACACACACACACACACACACACACACACACCCATCTGCGCTCGTTACGGCTGACGCATCAAATTGCTAATTGTCGGAAATAGGATGACAAACGCCCTACAACTGGTGACAGACCAACATGCAGAGTAATTAGCGGTTGAAATTTCTCGCGAACGTGCTGTATCGGATTCCATCACGGCTCTTCCTCCCTTGATGCCACTTTCTCTGATCTGCCCAATTGTGCCGGTAATGTACGGATGTGATTCCCCGTGCTGCAATATACCCCTCAGCACACACTGGTACAACGTTGCTTGAATGCATGAGTAGTGTAGCCGTCAATAGTAATACCACTTCCTCACATTTACTCAACACAGTTTTACCTATGAGGATAGAAACGACTGCTTCTCTGTTGCACTGCCTAGCGAGAGCCCATGACGAAATTTTCCACTCTCCATTGTCGCTTCCATAATGTCTCTTTTAAACTCATTTTACCATTCCACAATTGACGTAAGGAAATCGAATACTACAGGTAGGAGTGTCCCTATAAGACTTCCACATGATGACATACAATATGCATCTACGAAAGGTATCGTAAACAGAACAGAAGACAACAACAAATACTCTTATCTGTTGTGAGGTCATAGTACAGCTACATCACATATCAATGCTGAAACTATGGCGCCCCAGTAGTGCAAAAGTGAGAATTATTCAAAGTACATGAAACACAATGTCGGATCGTGAGAGGCAGTACGTGAATCAGAGAGGGGGAATTAAATAACGTTCAGTAAACATAACAAAAAAAAAAAAGAGAAGCACACAACACCTACAGTGAATTTACGGAAGGAACAGCTCAACCCTTCCAAATAAATGTAGATACACGGCTAGGTGATAGATCATTCCCAAATGTTTTCAGTTGTGTCCTCGAAAAAGATATTGAGAATTTGGAATCAAAAACTGAATTAATATAAGGTTTCTCTAACAAGGTTGGGAAGAGGAACCAAAAATACTGGAGTGAACTGTCCCCCCTTTAAAGATTTCTGAAAATTTGGCATAAGCCGGAACACAATTTAATCTTTTAGAACAAATAGCCAGTAACACCTGCTTAAGAATTCCTGCAAAAAGCAATTTTTAACAAACATTAAAAATGCACCGAACTTTCTAAAACAGGTGCTGGCTGAATGGAGATTGTTAAAAAATTTAAACAGCTCGGGGAGATAATCCAAGAAAATGGTGTGAAAAAAGCAACTCTAGAGGAAAGATTACATAAAATGCGAAAGGTACCCGTATATAGCTTAAGACCTTTACGATAAAAATTGCCTGTCTGAAAATGCACAAACTAGGCATTACAGTACAAAAAACAGTGGTTCAAATGGCTCTGAGCAGTATGGAACATCTGAGGTCATCAGTCCCCTTGAACTTAGAACTACTTAAACCTAACTAACCTAAGGACATCACACACATCCATGCCTGAAGCAGGATTCGAACCTGTGACCGTAGCGGTCGCGCGGTTCCAGACTGAAGCGCCTAGAACCGCTCGGCCACCCCGGCCGGCATTGCAGTACGGTAATACCGCTAGAATATCCTACAGGCAAGCGAACGTCTAGCATAATAGTTTAGATAAATTAGAAACACTAGAAGGTGAATCATTAGGAATACGTTAAGCCCATGAAAATGAGAAGTTGGAAATTACAAGGTAATGATGAAATTTCTGGAAACATAGAAAACATATCAGAAATAATGACGAAAAGACGATTGGTACTTTTTGGACATCTATGTCGAGTGAAAGATGGTAGATTAACCAAGAAGATCTTCGAATATTTGTGGGATAAAAAGAATACAGAAGGATTTTGGGATAGGATCACAAGAGAGGAAGAAACAAAACAATGAAGAGATGAATGACTAGTGGAAGGAAAGAACAACGAATAAGGACTCTTTATGATGTACAAATCTGCGCCAGTTCTACTTTAGAAATCCTTTATTTGGCTAAAAACGTACACAGGAACCGCGTTTCAGGATGAAGCACCACAGACAGCTTCACTACATTTGTAGGGAAAAGGTTTGTTACTGCCACACTGATACAAAATTGAGTTATTTTGCGATTTCAGTGATAAACGAATCACTAAAAGAAGACGTGTACCATTGAGTATTTATGGGCCCGAGAAAGGAATACCTGATGTCCTTCACTAATAATGTTTTCTATACCTATAGTTTGTATATTGTAACGTGCGTTGTGAGCACATTTTGGAACCTATATCAAGCGTTAGTTATGGGGATTTCACTAGCTGCCGAGGGGTGCGTATGTGGGACGGTATACCAGTGAATATGACGTTCTGTCAAATGTCAATAGATGTGAACATAACAACATATAGCTGTATGATTTCAGATGTCGCTATGACATGTATATACAGACGTTCAAAGACCTCCAAGTCGACAGCTGTATCGTTGACTGGCACTGATATATACGTAATAGGGTATCACAATGATGAATTCTTCTCGGGTCAGCAGAACACAGCATCGCGACACTTCGCCAGAAGATGATGGGTACGAAACTAATTGAAACCTTGCGACAAGACGACGCCACCACTCGGCTGATAACCCGAGAAGAATCCATCAGTGGAATACGCTGAGAAAGACTGCAATCGCAGGGTATTACAATCTTTGGTAAGCGAATGGCAGATGACTATCGTTAGTAAACAGAGCTCTGTGGGATTATTAAGCACAGCGAGTCATCACTTTCCGAATAGCCCTCGTAGAAACATGTTATCATCCACATTGATTAGCTTCTGAGGCGTATTTCTCTAGAACACAACGTATCTGCCCTTCCAAAACACATATGCTATCCACATAAATGTCGGCACGAAACCTCTAAAAGAATGTTAGAGCAAAGAATGAATACCGGATGATAAGGCACAATAGCTTGGATGCGACACAGAGCCCTTGGAAGGTGCTCATTAATGTATGCTGCGAAATTTTATATTTCAAATTTTCTTTCGCTAAACCTGCCAAATATAAGTTTTCTGCGAACGCCAGGAACAAATCAGTGACAACGGAAATATTCACACAATGTATTCTTTTCTGAGTAGTGTGTTATTCTGCCGCAGAAGTGAGAATTCTGTCCAAACAACGTTACGTAACGTGTTTCGATGTTTTGATGCTACGGCATACAGCGAGAAGCTGCGCGCAGATTTTACGGCAAGAGTCCACGAAGTCAGGGCGCTATGTTCTCATCTGTGGAATGGCATGGCCGTTTCGCTCTCTGCCTCTGGCGTCGGAGTAAACAGCGCATACCACTGGGCTCTGACAATGTGTTCATAAGAAAGAAATGGACCAGCGTCATTGTTCCAGATCCAAGGCGTCTCACAGCCCGGAGCGGCATAGCTTTTCCTCTTGATTAGTTTGCGCAGGTGCGATCCCACGTACTGCCGTGCCGTTTTTCCATGTTGGCTTTCCGTTACCCACCATGGCCCCTGTCCTTTGCTTCTTTCTCTCTACTGCACCACCTTTACCTATTGCCCCCCCCCCCCTCTCTCTCTCTCTCTCTCTCTCTCTCTCTCTCTCTCTCTCTCTCTCTCTCTCTCTCTCTTTCTTTCCTTCCTCCCCCCATGCTGTCGTATGGTATTTGGTATTGTTTCGCCACAGTCATCAGATAAGACAAGGAAGTCGTATGTGAATCGTGAAAATGATATTTTGTATTTTATCGTATTTAAACGGCCTGCGTATCGTTTATTCTTGGGGGCAGATTAGGCAGCAGCCCAGAATTTCTCTAAACGAGCGATTGGCTGGCTGATGAACAGGATCAGAAATCATTAACCCACCGCGAGGATCAGATTCGGATCTGTCTCTTTACCTACAGGGCGACGTAGTTAAGACGGGCCACCCATAATACATCCTGAATGAATAAACATACAGAGGTGCGGTTTTCGACATGTTGGAGACGACAATGTGGGAAATTTCTTGACGGTCGCAAGTAATTTTTATCGTTTATAGATGCCGAATTACGACACAGACTTCTTTTCTTAACGAACCATATACTGTTTTCTGCGGCATTTGAAAGAATCTTCGAAGAGAACTTTAACAACAGAATGTATATAAGACTTGGTCAAGTAGTGTGAAGATAATAGCGGCGCAAACCACTGTCCTACTACCAGGAGAAAAGGGTCCACAAACGACTGCCCTACTGTATGTAAGCAAACCTAACTCGGCTACGATTTGTGTGTCTATCATCACGGCTGTCATAACAAGTGTTCAAAATGTTTATCTTGAGCTACACGATATAAAGTGATTTTGGAGAAACAATGTTGCACGTTGAATTTCATCTGGAGTTACGGCAGCACAAGTCTGTGTTGTAAGGCGTTTCATACCTTCGGAAATATTCGGTGTTTCCCAAAAGTCTCTTGTTTTACTTTTGGCCACACATGAAAGTATAGAAAAGATTGGTGAGTGCGCAGACCATTTTGTGTTGCTTGAACGACCGTTCCATTGCTCTTCCAATATTCTCTTAATAGGTTCTCTCTCTGCATGTGCGGAATGAGAGGGTCATCCGCCATGTCGGTGCCACACTGACTGCCGTATGTTCAGTGGGATGTATCCCAGTAACTGCGGCAGCAACATATCTTTAGGAACTCGAGATACTTGAGTGTGTTTTCCCATTAATAAAATACGGACCAACGATGACGGTCTTGAAAAACACGCACCAAACGTTGACAGACCAAGAGCGTTGATCTATCCACTTCTCATCCAGTGTGGATTTTCATCTGACGATTAGTGCATCTTGAGGAGGTTGACTTTCTCATGCTCCTTCGTTGTGCAAAATTTTGCGTAGATACTTTGCATTTTTCGTAGGTAACATACGGAGAACTGTAACCAGTTGTGGAAGTCATTACCTGTAGAAGCAGCGAAATGAAGAGGATGAAACGAGATGGAATGCAGTGTTCGCAGAAGACTCGTTTGGTTGATCCGTCTCGTACTTCCGAGTTGCCTCTTAGTGACATTTGCATTGCGTTACTACCGCTAAAATGTTCGTTTCATGTCTTTCATCGGTTGCGCCATTTTTCCTCCCCCTATTTTATTGTCCACACTTACAGATTCTAGAATTTTTTCTAAAATGATGTTTCCAAAACTAGGTCGTGAATGCTTGGCACAATCTGAATACTCTTCAGTATATAACAGCACCACTGCTCTAACAGTTTGGCGACATTGGCCGTAAACGACATTCACTTTTTCGACTTTCTTATACATTGTAAATGTCTCAATAGATTTAAGAGCAAGTTATCTATCTGATTGCTACAACTGCAGAACACAGACTGGTGGGCTTCAAGCGCACAGGTAATCCAGAACTATACCTGAATTACGCGTTTTTTGTTTAACAGGGCAGACGATTGTGTAACCTCTTCTCCCCAGGAGGGGACAGTGGTTTGCGGCAGTGTTACCTTGATACTATTTGTTCAAGACCCATACTAGTTACGTCGTTGAAATCCTCTTAGAAAGTTCTTTCAAATGGAAGAGAACAAAGAGCATAATACCATCAGAAAAAGAAAACAAAGTTGATAACGTAAATCGGCCACTATAAATGACAAAAATTACTCGTGAACGTAAAAAAACTTCGCCGTACTCTCCGCTGTAACTTGGCGAAAACCGAATCTCGATATATTTATTCATTCTGGATATATTTGGGGCGGCTTGTTTTAGCTGCCTCACCCTCTACCGGTGTAATAAACTGAAGAGCCATAGAAACTGGTACACCTGTCTAATATCGTGTAGGGCCCTCGCCAGCACGTGTAAGTGTCGCATCACGACGTGGCATGGACTCGACTAATGTTTGAAGTAGTGCTAGAAGGAACTGACACCACGAATCCTGCAGGGTTGTCCATAAATTCGTAAGAGTACAAGAGAGTGAAGATCTGTTCTGAACAATACGTATCAAGGCATACCAGACATGCTCGATAAGGTACGTGTCTGGGGAGATTGGTGATCAGCGGAAGTGTTTAAACTCGGAAGAGTTATCCTGGACGTGTGGTGTGTCGCATTGTCCTGCTGGAATTGCCCAAGTCCGTTGGAATGCACAATGGACATGAATGGATGAAGGTGATCAGACAGGAAGCTTATGAACGTGTCACCTGTCAAAGTCGCATCTAGACGTATCATGGGTCCTACATCACTGCAACTGCACCTGCCCTACACCATTATATGGAGCCTCCACCACGATGAGCAATCCCCTGCTGACATAAGGGGCCCATGGATTCATAAGGTTGTCTCCATATCCGTACACGTCCATCAGCTCTATACAATTTGAAACGAGACTCGTTCGACTACGTAACATGTTTCCAGTCATCAACAGTCCAATGTCGGTGTTGACTGGCCCAGGCGAGGCCTAAAGCTTCGTGTCGTGCAGTGATCAAGGGTATACGAGTCTGCCTTCAGCTCCGGAAGCCCATATCGACGATGCTTCGTTGAATGGTTCGAACTCTGATACTTGTTAATGGCACCGCATTGAAATCTGCAGCAATATGCGGAAGGGTTGCACTTCTGTCGAGTTAAAGGATTCTCTTCAGTCGTCATTGGTCCCGTTCTTGCAGGATCTTTTTCCGGCCGCAGCGATGTCAAAGATTTGATTTTTTACTGGATTCCTGCTATTCACGGTACACTCGTGAAATGGTCGTACGGGAAAATCCCCACTTCATCGCTACCTCGGAGATGCTGTCCATCGCTCGTGCGCCGACTATAAAAGCACGTTCTCAGCGGAACTCATCAGCAGAAGCAGCATTTCCTGAAGATGGCGAACAGTTGGATCGCAGAAATATCGAGTCAAGTTGATTTTAGGATCCGGCAGCAAACCCGAAGAGACTTTCATCACTTTAATCTTGATAATCTGCCATTGTAGCAGCAGTAACCGATTTAAAAACTGCGCCAGACACTTGTTGCCTTATAATGGCGTTGCCGAACGCAGTGCCGTATTCTGCCTGTTTACATCTCTCTGTATTTGAATATGCACCGGCCGAGGTGGCCGAGCTAGGCGCTAATCTGGAACCGCGCGACCGCTAAGGTCGGGCCTGGATGGGTTTGTCCTTAGGTTAGTTAGGTTTAAGTAGCTCTAAGTTCTAGGGGAATGATGACCACAGACGTTGTCCCATAGTGCTCAGAATCATTTGAACCATTTTCTTTTTTTTTCGCCACTTTCGTTCTTTTAAAAGAGAACCGACGGAAGCTCTAACATCTACAACCTACTGGTCCCTGCCGGCCAGAGTGACCGAGCGGCTCTAGGCGCTACAGTCTGGAACCGCGCGACCGCTACCGTCGCAGGTTCGAATCCTGCCTCGGGCATGGATGTGTGTGATGTCCTTAGGTTAGTTAGGTTTAAGTAGTTCTAAGTTCTAGGGGACTGATGACCACAGAAGTTAAGTCCCATAGTGCTCAGAGCCATTTGAATTATTTTCTACTGGTCCCCAATTTTCGTCTACGCCTCGTATATTGTCGTGTTCTTGAGAGCTGAGATCAGTTGATCGTCTGCAAAATGCGGTCAGTTAAGTGTGCAGCTTTTCTTCCGTAGTGCCCTAGTCGTGACGTGCGTGTGTTTGGTCCTCGGCTGCCGGCGCTGTGTTGGCCACACTGCGCGCCACCACCAGTTTATTTGGCGCCGCGCCGCTTCGGGTACACAAGCAGGGCACGCCGTATCTCGCGCTGCTGACTGGGGACGCCGTGACGTCACAGCGCCGCCAGCAGGTACAGTGGCGCGTCCGCTCGCTTCCCACGCAGACACGCGCCTGCGTGACGTATCTGCCCGTGGCGCCGCAGATAAGGCGCGTGAGAATGGAGCGGAGAGGGCGGCGCGTTCTCTACTCCCCCCCCCCCCCCCCCCCATCCTCAAAACAGCCGCCCGCCACCGTGGCCCTGCGCCGGTGTCACTGGTCACTGCTGTGTTCTCTCTGGCTGTGTGACAGACCGCGACCGACGCAACAGCACCGCCAAACAAAGACCTCCCGACACCACATTCCCCATTTCTGTGGTTAAAGCCTTTTTGGCCGCTCAATGTATTTCTTTATTTACAACGATGTTCATAACTTAGATAAATTACATAATAAAGTTCAGCATCAGCTGCTCTAAAACGCCTGCGTTAAGTTAACGAATGCTCTTGATGAGCTTGAAATTTATAGCGCCTCTGTTGTTGTGGTCTTCTGTCCTGAGACTGGTTTGATGCAGCTCTCCATGCTGCTCTATCCCGTGCAAGCTTCTTTATCTCCCAGTACCTACTGAGACCTACATCCTTCTGAATCTGCTTAGTGTATTCTTCTCTTGGTCTCCCTCTACGATTTTTACCCTCCACGCTGCCCTCCAATGCTAAATTTGTAATCCCTTGGTGCCTCAAAACATGTCCTACCAACCGATCCCTTCTTCTTGTCAAGTTGTACCACAAACTCCTCTTCTCCCCAATTCTATTCAATACTTCCTCATTAGTTATGTGATCTACCCATCTAATCTTCAGCATTCTTCTGTAGTACAACATTTCGAAAGCTTCTATTCTCTTCTTGTCTAAACTATTTATCGTCCATGTTTCACTTCCATACATAGCTACACTCCATAAGAATACTTTCAGCAACGAATTCCTGACACTTAAATCAATACTCTATGTTATCCAATTTTTCTTCTTCAGAAACGCTTTCCTTGCCATTGCCAGTCTACAGTTTATATCCTCTCTACTTCGACCATCATCAGTTATATTTCTCCCAAAATAACAAAACTCCTTTACTACTTTAAGCGTCTCATTTTTTAATCTAATTCCCTCAGCATCACCCGACTTAATTCGACTACATTCCATTATCCTTGTTTTTCTTTTGTTGATATTCATCCTCCTTTCAAGACACTGTCCATTCCTTTCAACAGCTCTTGTAAGTCCTTTGCTGTCTCTGACAGAATTACAATGTCATCGGCGATCCTCGAAGTTTTTATTTCTTCTCCATGGATTTTAATTCCTCTTCCGAATTTTTCTTTTGTTTCCTTTACTGCTTGTTCAATATACAGATTGAATAACATCGAGGATAGGCTACAACCCTGTCTCACTCCCTTCCCAACCAATGCTTCCCTTTCATGCCCCTCGACTCTTATTACTGCCATCTGGTTTCTGTACAAAATGTAATTAGCCTTTCGCTCCCTGTACTTTACCCCTGCCACCTTTACAATTTGAGAGAGAGTATTCCAGTCAACATTGTCAAAACTTTCTCCAAGTTTACAAATGCTAGAAACGTAGGTTTGCCTTTCCTTACTCTATTTTCTAAGATAAGTCGTAGGGTCAGTATTGCCTCGCGTGTTCCAACATTTCCAACATTATTATTATTATTATCATCATTATAACGATTGTTCCTCTTTACGAGAGCGATTGAACTTGAATTCATAATTCCATCTCCGGACGTCTTCCTTCTTTGCTTCCCAAAACTCTTCATCCTCTCAGAACGCTCCTTCTTCCGTTCTTCTGTCCATTTTTTACCAGGCTGGCGCTATGTTCTTTCCTCGAACTTCACACTTGTAATTTTATTCCGGCACACGGTGCGGTCTTCGAGATTTTTTTTATGTCGATCTGCTGCAGATCCCTCTGGACTTCTTTCAGCCATTCTGTGCCGCATTTACCCTTTGTTACAACACTGAAAATTTTGCTTGGTGTTCAGGAATCTTCCATTACTGTGTATCTGCATATAAAAATTATTTACACTGTAGGAAATACTGCAACTAGCAACAAATTTTTTATGATTTTATTGTACCATTACCAGTTCCGGGCCTGAGTCCATCTTCAGATGGTAGCGTCGACTTTTACATTTGTGTCTTCATGAAAAGCCCTCCTTTACTTATTATAACACAGAGGTTCAATTCTCTTTTACAGTCCATACTGATCAATGAACTGAACAAAATACAAGTAATACAGTTCATTGATCAGTATGGACTGTAAAAGAAAATCGAGGATCTGTCTTATGTGACGGAGAGCTTTCATGAAGACACAATTGTAAAACTTGCAAAGAAGTCACCGCTACCAACTGACGATGGGCTTAGGCCCGAAACTAGTAATGGTGTATATATAAACTTGTGGCTGGTTCCAGTATTCCGACAGTGTAATTTACGTAAACAGCTGCGGCGTTCTCTACCAAAATGGACAACATAATAAAAAATGAAAGTTGGTGTATCTTTTCCATGTTAATACACCAATCACCATGAACGTTCGCACATAAATTTATTCTTCCATGGAGAGGGTTTTTGTGCTATGCACTTTGCTGTAACTCGCTGCTAGATGGGACAGTAGCATATCAACTGTACTGTTCAATCGATCGCATAGATCATGTTAAGACCTCAGTCCTCAATAAAAACAAGTGATGATTGCGACTGTGATTAGCAATTGTTGACTGAGTTTGAAATGTTCACTGTTGTTGAGAAGCGTACGAATACTTCGACTAAAATATGCTGGAGCTCCATCGTGCATGAACCACATGTTGTGTCGTACTTGTAAAGGCACATGTTCTAGTAGCACAGGTAGAGTATTCCGTATGAAATCATGGCGGTGAATCGAGGAAGTACAGTACATAATGACGAAACTAAAATGAGCTCTAACATGGAAATTAAGCGTTTCCGGACACATATCCACAGAACATCTTTTCTTTATTTGTGTGTGAGGAATGTTTCCTGAAAGTTTGACCGAACCTTCTTGTAACACCCTGTAGATTATCAAACAGTTCAATTAGCGAATTTTGTAAAAAAAAAGTAATTACTTACGATTTGCTGATCCGTATCATCACATCTTTGTGCTGGCAGTGATAAAAGTGGTAGCGCGACCTCCAGACCAGATGTGAGGAAACGCAGATCAGCAAATCGTAAGTAATTACTTTTTTTTTTGCAAAAAATCGCGAAGTGAACTGTTTGATAATCTATAACTAACAAAACTGCATTGTTATAGATCCCACTGATGAATACCTCAGAACAGGAGAAGGCGAAACGCGTAAGGGATAAATAATGCAACTAGCAACAGGAAAAGGCAGTTTTATTTACAAAACAAATATTTATATGCTTGCTGCGGAGGATGGCCACACAAACAAACTTGTCACCAAAAAATTAAAAAATTGGGCGTTCAACCATGTATGCGCTGCAACTGTTAGCCAATAGAGCCATTGAGACATCTTAAGAGCGAGACGCAGGCCGGGAAACTGATAGGATCGGAGTATCAACTTCAGCGCTTATTACTTGAAATTATTTTAAGTAGGGTCGATTATATAGCGAATGGGATAGCTAAACATATTATTCATTCACGTAATTTAGTAGCAAAAAACGTGTATAGTTCGTCATTTTATAGTAATAAAAATAATGGATTCTCGTCAATAGGAACTATGTTTCTATACTTTTCTACAACGAATTAGAGATTGTAGGTTACATACAAATCCTCTTTTCAGATATGCAGAGGTAAATAAATATACACAAGCAGGTCAACGCCTGATGGGTTTCGCTATTCCACAATAAAGACAATATTCATTATAATGCACAGTCATCTAATACATCGTAGGTCTGCTTAGGAGTTTTAACTTTCTTGCCTACCATACAACGGGCCCGGCTTCGATACCCCGCCGGTTTGGAGACTGGGTGTTGTGTCGTCGCCAACGATGCGCAAGTCGCCTAATGTGGCCTCGCCTGAAATAAAACTTGCACCCGGCGGCACAGTAACTATACAGTTCCATATTCGTTACCTTCCTTGACTGGTCCCAGAATCTTGCTCATTATCTTTCACTCCTGGATTTCAAATTCATCCGCGAGGTCCTTCCATTGAGTACTGGGCCAGCTGAAGCAGAAAGGGTTTCAGGGCGGCTGAATGATTTTCCTCCGTTTGTGTGTTACGGGAGAGACTTTTTATTCAAAATGCATCACGAATTTGGGCGCTCAGCAATCAACATTGTGATCAATAAGGAAAAATATGGCTTAGAAACTTGGTTAAAATGGCTCTGAGCACTATGGGACTTAACATCGGAGGTCATCAGTCCCCTAGAACTTTAGAACTACTTAAACCTAACTAACCTACGGACATCACACACATCGATGCCCGATGCAGGATTCGAACCTGCGACCGTAGCGGTGGCGCAGTTCCAGACTGAAACGCGTAGAACCACTCGGCCACTTCGACTGACGCCTAGAAACTTGCCAATCGACAGCTGCTTTCAGTCTTTCTTCTTCTTCTTCTTCTCCTCATTATTATTATTATCATTGTAGAACGGTTCATGAATAGTATTTTTTTTTGTTTCAGGAGGTTCGAATATTGTAGGGGAGAGTGTTGTACCTTGAGGACAGTCGAACTAGAAATGCACGATGCTCCCTGGTCTGTGTTTCATTCGAGTAGACGATTTTAGAATCACACGAAGGAATGCACACTACAGACTTCAGCAGGCACTTTCGCCGTTTTCTGTTTCTGTTGTTATGAAACACGAGATTGTGTTCTGAGTAACATTCGTAAATATTGTGACTTGTACACTTCTACGTTCTCTATAATATGTTACACATATTTCGAAGTTATTTTTAATTATCCAGCAACAAAATGTGAGTCAAATTCCATATATTTGTAAAACTAGTTACATAACATGTTGAAAGCTAAACCATTATTTCTCTGCAGAGAACCATCTTCTACATTGAAACGGAAGGTGGTGGTCTACCACGGAACACGCGATTTTCGCAAAGGAACTGACTTTGTTTAACGTCGTAACAGTGTCGTGTGTCTTTAAAACGCAAAACTGTATTGGTATTCAGTAGCTTCTGTCTCACAATGGGTTTAACTTGTTACTAGTTTTCGATATACTTCGATTTCACTTCCAGATTATTGAAATATAGTGCAGTAATAATGTAACAGACGGGGTGCTAAAACAGTACTGCAACTCTTGTACATTTCGATGGAATATTGGTTCCCAGGTAGATGACTATCTCGTACCATGGGACATTTTTTTTCACATCTGCAGAAATCTTGGTTTTCCGGTATAATTTTCGTAATTTCAGACAAAAGATTGCAACACGTAAAAAGTGATAGCATTTAATAATGGAAAAAGAAAATGTATTTAACTTTTATTGCAAGACTTGCTAGAGGCAAAAGTCAAAGTATTCTCCTCAACGTTATAACGTTAGCCACCAAGGCACAGAGGCAATTCAATGCATACAACCGTATCCTCTTATGATTTGGTAAGCGTGATAGCGTTACGCAGATGTTTAGCCAACTCAAGTGGCAGACTCTGCAAGAGATTCGCTCTGCATCGCGGTGCAGCTTGCTGTCCAGGTTTAAAGAGGGTGCGTTTGTGGATGAGTTATCGAATACTTTGCTTCCCCCTACTTATACCTCCCGAGGTGGTCACGAATGTAAAATTAGAGACATTCTAGCACGCAAAACGGCTTTAAGGAAACCAGTACCACGTAGCGATACTCGCAAAATTATATTGCGTGCGTTTGAATGCTGGGAAAGGGAAAGGGAGCAGAACAAAATGCCTCACCCCATTTACAAATCTTCAGTGAGAGCTGCTACATACACAGGACAAAGCATGCGTAGCATTGGAAGATTCAAACAGTTTTCCACAAACGCCTGGCAAGAAAAGATGAGATCCATTTCAGATATTTTGTTCGCGATCACTTTGAAGGAGTCCCCTATTTCGTCCGAATTACCTTATATTTCATGTACAACACGATTTCAGTTTCGTTTACGAACAACATTTAAAGCGAGTTTTACTTCCAAGCCTTTCGTCTGCTTTCGTGTGAGCATGACGCGCAATTTGTAGTGCCAGCACTGCAACTGTTAGGCGTACCTTGGCTCCCCCCCCCCCCCCCTCACCGCAACGGCTCCATACCCCCCACCAGCCAAAGCTTGCTTCCTCCTCTCCCTGCAGTCCACACATAACTCTGCCGTCTTACAGTTAACACACTGTAATGACAGTGGCACGTAAAGTACCCTCCGCCACACACCGTTGGGTGGTTTGCGGAGTATAAATGTAGATGTAGACGTAGAAAATGAATACCAACGTCGTCAAATCAGTTGCACTCTTACCTGTAATTGTACCAATGAACTTCCAACGCGCACAAAAAAAAAGAAAGAAATGAAGAGCACACCGGAACACCGGAAACGCGCATCTTTGATCCGGGTGCGGTGGACACACGCCGGACAGTTTCAACAATAGACAGGCGACCACAGGCTGCGCTGCAAGTAAACAAAGGAACGGGCGCGCGAGCTTTTGTGTGTGTGTGTGTGTGTGTGTGTGTGTGAGCGCGCTGGGGACGGCTGCAGCTGGGGAGGGGAGGGGAGAGAGAAGTTGCGGGTTTGAACAGGGCACTGAGTGCCAACCTCCCCCCCCCCCCCCCCATCCCCGCCGCAACCTTATCCTCTTATTATTTTTGTCTCTCTCTTTTTTATTATTTTTCTCCTGCCTGCACTCCGCTCTCTGCCTGAGGGCACCATTCCGACAGAGTTGTGGCCGTCACACAGCACACCTGAGAAAACATCCACCTCAGGTGGGAAAGGGGAGAGAGACAGCGCGCGTGCCGAACACTAACAGTTCTAGGACAGTCGATTTCTTTTTCCATTTTGTTTGCCAGAAGAGCGGGTACATCGCTCAGAACGTGTCATTTTTAGCAATTCAGCAAGGAACAGTACCGGGTGATCAAAAACTCAGTATAAATTTGTAAACTTAATACACCACGGAATAATGCAGATAGAGAGGTAATTTGACACACGTGCTTGGAATGACATGGGGTTTTATTAGAACAAAAAAAGTTCACAAAATGTCCGACAGATGGCGCTGGACAGCAAAACGTCAGTGATTGCGCATGACACGCATGTTTAAAAGGAGCTGTGATGAGAGAGAGAGAGAATCAGATGCGCCAGTAGCCGCAGCATGTTGACCTTACATGAAAAGGCGCTTTTAGTGACGCTGTATTATCAGAATGAGGAATGTGTTAGTGCAGCGTGTAAGTATGCTGTTTAGGTTTTTTAATTGGTAACGCCACCTCTGTATGAAAATCACTGGCTATGCTGGGTGCAGCCTGTGGCTGGTTGGCATTGTTGTAATACTCGCCATTGTAGCGTTGAGCAGTTGAGCGCGTAGCGTTGCGCAGTTGGAGGTGATCCGCCAGCAGTGGTGGATGTGGGGAGAGAAATGGCGGAGTTTTGAAATTTCTAAGACAAGATGTCATGAACTGCTATATATATGACTTTTGAACACTATTAAGGTAAATACATTGTTCGTTCTCTATCAAAATCTTTCTTTTGCTAACTATGCCTATCAGTAGTTTGTAACTTCAGTAGTTAGAATCTTTTATTTAGCTGGCAGTAGTGGCGCTCGCTGTATTGCAGTAGCTTGAGTAACGAAGATTTTTGTGAGGTAAGTGAATTGTGAAACGTATAGGTTAATGTTAGTCATGGCCATTCTTTTGTAAGGATTTTTGAAAGTTAGATTGCGTTGCGTTAAAAATATTGTGTGTCAGTTTAAGCACAGTCATGTATAATTTCTCTAATGGGACGTTTCAAGCGTTATGATCCTATCGCCATAGGAAGTGGATTCGAGCGGGTGAAGGTCCGTTGACAAATGCTGCTGTGACGAGAATGATTTCGAAGTTCCAAGCCACGGGTTGTTTAGACGGTAGGTAGACCCCATAGTGGCCAACCGAGCACAAGGCGTAATGCTGCTGAGACAGTTCAGGAACGAATGGAGACTGTAGCGGGTTCGTCTATGCACGGGGAAGTCAGCGTTCGTGCAGTCGCACGTCGCACCGGCATTCCATACACTACTGTTTAGTTGGCACTTAGGCGCACCCTCCGATGCTATCCGTACAAAATCCATCGGCATCATGAACTGTTACCTGGCGATTTAGTGGAGCGGAGGGCATTTGCTGTGTGGGCGTTTCAAAAGAAGGCGGAAGATGACGATTGGTTGAGTAATGTGTTGTGGATCGACGAAGCTCATTTCACGCTCCGAAGGTCTGTCAACGCCCACAACTGCAGAATTTGGGCTACCGAAAATCCTAGAACTGTCGTGGAAACTCCATTGCACGACGAGAAAGTCACGGTATGGGTTGGATTTACCACGTTTACCGTTATCGGGCCTTTTTTCTGGGTGATTCTGGTTTTGTAACTCCTATCGTGACGGGTGAGAGGTACGGCCGATATGTTACAGAATCGCATCACCCCAGCCTGGCTGATAAACACCTGCTGGAACGTACGACGATTATGCAAGATGGCGCTCCACCCCATATTGATAGACGCGTGAAAGAACTCTTTGTCGCGTCGTTTGGTGATGATCATGTGCTCAGCCGCCACTTTCATCATGCTTGGTCTCCCAGGTCCCCAGACATCAGTCCGTGCGATTATTGGCTTTGGGTTTACCTGAAGTCGCAAGTGTAACATGATCGACCGACATCTTTAGGGATGCTGAAAGACAACATCCGACGCCAATGCCTCACCATAACTCCGGACATGCTTTACAGTGCTGTTCACATTATTCCTCGACTACAGCTATTGTTGAGGAATGACGGTCGACATATTGAGCATTTCCCGTAAAGAACATTGTCTTTGCTTTGTCTTACTTTGTTATGCTAATTATTGCTATTCTGATCAGACTAACCGCCATCTGTCGAACATTTTTTAACGTTTTTTTTATTCTAATAAAACCCCTTGTCACTCCTAGCATGTGTGTGTCACTATCTACGCTATTACATGATTTATTCAGTTTTCAAATTTATACTTACTTTTTGTGATTACCGTGTATAATCGATCTCGAAAAAGAAACCGATTAGTACGCGCAAATACAACTGTTTCCACTCTGATTTATCATCCTGTTCCCCACCTCCCATCCAAGTATGAAGCCTCTTGACCTGGCACGGTCTTGTTGAGCAGTTCTGCTGCCACTTTTTCAGTGGTCGACCTAGCGGCCTCAAAACTTTGTGGTGGCAGTATATCATGGGTTTTGGGAGCCTCTTTTAGCTCATTCGTTGTAAATGCTTACTCCAGCTGTTTTCGTAGTTATGAATGTAATGTGTGATGGGTTTATGTATCAAGGCTTTCTACACATCTTCATTCCTTTTCTGATCGCTTAGTCCACGAGACTCAGAGGGCCATAGACACGGGTTCACAGGTGTTTCTTGACTTCCGCAAGGCGTTTGACACAGTTCCCCACAGTCGTTTAATGAACTAAGTAAGAGCATACGGACTATCAGACCAATTGTGTGATTTGATTGAAGAGTTCCTAGATAACAGAACGCAGCGTGTCTTTCTCAATGGAGAGAAGTCTTCCGAAGTAAGAGTGATTTCAGGTGTGCCACAGGGGAGTGTCATAGGACCGTTGCTATTCACAATATACATAAATGACCTGGTGGATGACATCGGAAGTTCACTGAGGCTTTTTGCAGAAGATGCTGTGGTGTATCGAGAGGTTGCAACAATGAAAAATTGTACTGAAATGCAGGAGGATCTGCAGCGAATTGACGCATGGTGCAGGGAATGGCAATTGAATCTCAATGTAGACAAGTGTAATGTGCTGCGAATACATAGAAAGAAAGATCCCATATCATTTAGCTACAAAATAGCAGGTCAGCAACTCGAAGCAGTTAATTCCATAAATTATCCGAAAGTACGCATTAGGAGTGATTTAAAATGGAATGATCATGTAAAGTTGATCGTCGGTAAAGCAGATGCCAGACTGAGATTCATTGGAAGATTCCTAAGGTAAGGCAATCCGAAAACAAATGAAGTAGGTTACAGTACGCTTGTTCGCCGACTGCTTAAATACTGCTCAGCGGTGTGGGATCCGTACCAGATAGGGTTGATAGAAGAGGTAGAGAAGACCCAACGGATCGTTACAGGATCATTCAGTAATCGCGAAAGTGTTACGGAGACGATAGATAAACTCCAGTGGAAGACTCTGCAGGAGAGACGCTCATTAGCTAGTTACGGGCTTTTGTTAAAGTTTCGAGAACATTCCTTCATCTAAGAGTCAAGCAGTATATTGCTCCCTCCTACGCATATCTCGCGAAGAGACCATGAGGATAAAATCAGAGAGATTAGAGCCCATACAGAAGCATACCGACAATCCTTCTTTCCACGGACAATACGAGACTGGAACAGAAGGGAGAACCGATAGATGTACTCAGGGTACCCTCCGCCACGCACCGTCAGGTGGCTTGCGGAGTATGGATGTAGATGTAGATCTCGTTTGGTGCGTCTCAAGAATTTCTTTTTACACACTGTTAAGTCTTCTCGCGTCTTTTACCTTCATTGTCCAGGCTTCACAGCCATGACACAACAAAGGACTCGCTAAGGTCTTATGGGAGTATTCTGGTGCGCTTTTGGACAAGGGAAGGTTTCATTATATTATTAATAACTGCCATTGTTGTTGTATATCTGGTGCCTTGTTCAGCTAGGTCTGTCTCGTCCATGAAGGGTAGTTCATAACCTAACAATGAAAATGAGAAGGTGTTCAATCCTCTTTCTAGAAGTTTATTGTTCAGACAGATGTTACTTCGTATTCGGAATTTCCCGTAGAAGGCCATAGCTTTTCCTTTTTCGGCGTTGCTGCCCGTGCTGTACTTCTCGGACATAATCCGCAAAATTTATGAAGAACGCTGTTGGTCGTCCTCTGTTGGTCTCTGAGCACTATGGGACTCAACATCTGAGGTCGTCAGTCCCCTAGAACTTGGAACTACTTAAACCTAACTAACCTAAGGACATCACACACATCCATGCCCGAGGCAGGATTCGAACCTGTGACCGTAGCGGCCTCGTGGTTCCAGACTCAAGCGCCTAGAACCGCTCGGCTGCTCGGGCTGGCCACTGGTGATGGTTCACGAGCTAAATCATGAGCAAAAAATAAACTATCTAGTTTTGTGTTTCTGTTTGTCTGAATCGAGCCGTGTGGCTTTTGTTTCCGTTCGGCGGTGGATGATTTTTATTCATATACATAATGAACAAGAGTGGTGAAACGCCGCATCCCAGTCTTACTTTTTTAGTGACATATATTAAATCCTTTCTGTAATTTTGTATATATTATTATTATTGGTAAGTTGCTGGGGAACACTAGCATCCACCAGGATCTGTGACAATTTGCTTGGGTACAGATTATTAAAGGCTTTTCTCAAGTAGATGAAGGCAATGTGTATTTCTACATTGAATTCTCCACTTTTTTCATCAATTTCAATGAGAAATAGCCATCATAACATGATCTTCCTTTTCGAAAGCCAGTTTTGTCCTCAACCGTGATGGGTTCACAGTGTATGTACAATTTATTTTTGATTGTGTTATATGACGAGTTCAGTAAGCTTATTCCTCGCCAGTCATCGCAGTTTTCGCGTCACGTTTTTCGAAGACAGGAATAACACTTGACTGAGACCAGCTCTCAGGCGTATTATGTTTTGAACAAGTAATATTTATGGAATTTAGGAAACTGTCTATAAATGGCTTGCTCGCATATTTAAACAGCTGTAGATTGAATGAGTCTTATAGTGGGACTTTATTATTCTTTGTTTTGTTTAATACTTCTTTAAGTTCACATGGATGACTTCTCTTAAATAGTTCCTGAAAAGCACGGCTCTGATTTGAGATTTAAAAAAAAAGTTCAAATGTGTGTGAAATCTTATGGGACTTAACTGCTAAGATCATCGGTCCCTAAGCATACTCACTGCTTGACCTAAATCATCCTAATGAGACACACACACACACACACACACACACACACACACACACACACACACACACACGCCCGAGGGAGGACTCGAACCTCCGCCGGGACCAGCCGCAAAGTCCATGACTGCATTGAGATTACAGTTTTCCCTAGGACTCCTTCTAGGAGGTACTAAATAAATTTTTCCAAACCACAAATAAATGGAAACTGCGTGCTGGATCGGTACTCGAATCTGGGACCTTTGACAACCGTTGGCAAGTGCTCTGCGCACTGAGCCGTCCAGTCATGTGTCACCGCTGTACCCCGGCCTTTTGAAGTTTTGAATGTAAGAGATGAGTCACTGACGGAGGTACAGCTGTGAGTCGTGATTGGATAGTTCAGACGGTAGAACACTCGGCAATGACAGGCAGATATCCCAGATTCGAGCCCCGATCCAGTATACAGTTTTGGTCTTCTAGATTTCAAATTGGCACACACTACGTTACATGTGAAAATGAATTCTGCAGAAATAAGTTAATGATTACAATGACATACGCTACTGGCCACTAAAATTTTTACATCAAGAAGAAATGCAGATGATAAACGGGTATTCATTGGACCAATATATTATACTAGAACTGACATGTGATTACATTTTCAAGCAATTTGGGTGCATAGACCCTGAGAAATCAGTACCCAGAACAAGCACATCTGGCCATAATAACGCCCTTGATACGCCTGGGCATTGAGTCAAACAGAGCTTGCAAGACGTGTACAGGAACAGCTTCCCATGCAGCTTCAACACGATACCACAGTTCATCAAGAGTAGTGACTGGCGTTTTGTGACGAGCCAGTTACTCGGCCACCATCGACCAGACGTTTCAATTTGTGAGAGATCTGGAGAATGTGGCAGCAGGGCAGCAGTCGAACATTTTCTGTATCTACAAAGGTCCGCACAGGACCTGGAACATGCGGTCGTGCATTATCCTGCTAAAATGTAGGGTTTCGCAGGGAACGAATGAAGGGTAGAGCAACGGTCGTAACATATCTGAAATGAAACGACCACTGTTCAAAGTGCCGTCAATGTGAACAAGAGATGACTGAGACGTGTAACCAATGGCAACCCACAGCCGTCACGCCGGGTGATACGCTAGTATGGCAATCACGAATAGACGCTTCCAATGTGCGTTCTCCGCAATATCGCCAAACACGGATGCGACCATTATAATGCTGTAAACAGAATCTGGATTCATCCGAAAAAATGACGCTTTGCCATTCGTGCACCCAGGTTCGTCGTTGATTACACCATCGCAGGCGCTCCTGTCTATGATGCAGCGTCAAGGGTAACCGGAGCCATGGTTTCCGAGCTGATAGTCTATGCTGCTGCAAACGTCGTCGAACAGTTCGTGCAGATGGTTGTTGTCTTGCAAACGTCGCCATCTGTTGACTCAGGGATCGAGATGTGCCTGCACGATCCGTTACAGCCATGCGGATAAGATGCCTGTCATCTCGACTGCTAGTGATACGAGGCCGTTGGAATACAGCACGGCGTTCCGTATTACCCTCATGAACCAACCGATTCCATATTCTGCTAACAGTCATTGTATCTTGAGCAACTCGAGCAGCAATGTCGCGATACGATAAACCGCAATCGCGATAGGCTACAATCCGACGTTCATTAAAGTCGGAAACGTGATGGTACGCATTTCTCCTCCTTACACGAGGCAGCACAAAACGTTTCACCATGCAACGCCGGTCAACTGCTGTTTGTGTATGAGAAATCAGTTAGAAACTTTCCTCATGTCAGCACGCTGTAGGTGTCGCCACCGGCGCCAACCTTGTGTGAATGCTCTGAAAAGCTAAACATTTGCATATCACAGCATCTTCTTCCTGTCGGTTAAATTTTGCGTCTGTAGCAAGTCACCTTCGTGGTGTAGCAATTTTAATGGCCAGTAGTGTAATATTCGTACCTCACGCATCGGCAAAATAAATACTTTTTTGATTATAACTGCATTGTCTCATGAGTGCCATAGGACTGTCAGTACTGAGTGAAAGTACGCTAGCGCCTCCCTTCGCAGATGGACGCAACGAAAGCGAAGCAGGCGGGAACCGAGTATTTCAATTAACTCACCCTCGCATTTTGTTACCCATCTCGGAGATTGTAGAATGAAGTACGCACCACGGGCTGGTGATCACCTGCGAAAACAAATTCTACACCACGAACGCTACCGCCTGCTCTGCGATGTTAAGGTTCACCTCCAGCGGCGGGTGAATGTGACGAAGTTTCGGTTGAAGAATTCGCCGACCTTTTCATGGAAGGAATCGCAAAGACGCGGTGGCACCTGCAAAAGGGCGCGCCGGGGTCGCCGGCGTTAATTGCCGCGGGCATAATTTAAAAGAGGCGCGCAGCATGCACAGGAGCAGCGAGCAAACTCATTAGCGTGGGCGCCGACGAAGCGTCCGGAAAAATGAGGCGACATTCCTTGCGGCGTCCTGCCCGGCAAAGAGACGGTTGCCGTAAATTGTGCGGGATTACCGTCTTCCCTGCCCGCGGCGTGGGCGACACAAAGGTCCGGCCTCGAATGCCAGTTCCCGGGATACTGTCTTCATCGCGGAGGAGTGCTCTTTCCGCAGCCGACAGCGCGACTGCATGTGCCTCCGTTCTTGAACGTTCTTACGAAATGCGTGATCTCTCAGGTCTGCACGGCGTGACTGTATACTTCGGTGGTAGGACGGAAGAGCATATTCAAGGCGTCCTCGAGGGTGAGGAACCGTGTTATGTTATGGTAGAAGATGAAACTGGAGTATACAGGGTGGTCCATTGATCGTGACCGGGCCCAGTATCTCACGAAATAAGTGTCAGACGAAAAAACTACAAAGAACGAAACTTGTCTAGCTTGAAGAGGGAAACCAGATGGCGCTATGGTTGGCCCGTTAGATGGCGCAGCCATAGGTGAAAGGGACACCAACTACGTTTTTTAAAATAGGAACCCCCTTTTTATTACATATTCATGTAGTACGTAAAGAAATATGAATGTTTTAGTTGGACCACTTTTTTCGCTTTGTGATTGATGGCGCTGTTGTAGTCACAAACATATGGCTCACAATTTTAGACGAACAGTTGGTAACAGGTAGGTTTTTTAAATTAAAATACAGAACGTAGCTACGTTTGAACATTTTATTTCGCTTGTTCCAATGTGACACATGTACCTTTGTGAACTTATCATTACTGAGTACGCATGTTGTTACAGCGCGTGATTACCTGTAAATACCACATGAATGCAATAAATGCTCAAAATGATGTCCGTCAACCTCAGTGCATTTGCCAATACGTGCAACGACATTCCTCTCAACAGCGAGTAGTTCACCTTAGCAGATGCATTGACAATGCGCTGATGCATGTTTTCAGGCGTTGTCGGTGGATCACGATAGCAAATATCCTTCAACTTCCCCCACAGAAAGAAATCCGGGGACGTCAGATCCGGTGAACGTGCGGGCCATGGTATGGTGCTTCGACGACCAATCCACCTGTCATGAAATACGCTATTCAATGCCGCTTCAACCGCACGCGAGCTAGGTGCCGGACATCCATCATGTTGGAAGTACATCGCTATTCTGTTATGCAGTGAAACATCTCGCAGTAACATCGGTAGAACATCACGTAGGAAATCAGCGTACATTGCACCATTTACATTGTCATTGATAAAATGGGGGCCAATTATCCTACCTCCCATAATGCCGCACCATACATTAACCCGTCAAGGTAGCTGATGTTCCACTTGTCGCATCCAGCGCGGATTTTCCGTTGCCCAGTGGTGTATATTTTGCAGGTTTACGTTACCGTTGTTGGTGAATGACGCTTCGTCGCTAAATAGAACGCGTGCAGAAAATCTGTCATCGTCCCGTACTTTCTCTTGTGCCCAGTGGCAGAACTGTACACGACTTTCAAAGTCGTCGCCATGCAATCACTGGTGCATAGAAATATGGCAAGGGTGCAATCGATGTTGATGTATCATTCTCAACACCGACGTTTTTGAGATTCCCAGGCTCTGAGCACTATGGGACTCAACTGCTCTGGTCATTAGTCCCCTAGAACTTAGAACTACTTAAACCTAACTAAACTAAGGACATCACACACATCCATGCCCGAGGCAGGATTCGAACCTGCGACCGTAGCGGTCACGCGGTCCCAGACAGACGCGCCTAGAACCGCACGGCCACACAGGCCGGCGTTGAGAACAACAAATACGTATCTGGACGTGGACACAACTGTAACGCTATCTATGATACTAACAGAAAATTTAATTTTGCTGCTATCTGCCGCAGGCGCGCCCACCGGAGCGTTATGTCCCCACACTATAAAGCCATGGACCACCAAAACGATCATGTTCGACAACGTTACTGGGACTATCACTTACCCTTACATGCCGAGGTGTGGGAACACGTAATGTATCCAGGAACTTTGCCGAAGATGATCCTTCGGTGGTCAGGTGGGGGCAGGGGGTTGTATATTGTTGAATGGGCGTACTGACCTCCGTATATCCAAATACGGACACTAACTGGTCAACGGTATTGTGACATCGTGTCCGATCCCATGTACGTTTTTTTCAGGAGTGCTTCGGTCCTGACTCCGTTTTTAGGGTTGACATGGCGTGACAGCACTGAACTGCTCGGGTGGAGTAGCTCTTGGAACCAGATGGTATTCGGCGAATGGACTGCCCTGCCCCTCTTCCCCGACTTATGCGTTGGGGAAAAGTATAGCAGGATGTACACATGGACCAACTGCCATCCAACACTTGTAGACCGCTGGTGGAGGAATGGGACTCACCACAGCAAAAACTCCAGGCCAACACGTTGCAGAACATGCACTGCTGTCCGTGGTCATCAAACGCATTGCCAATTAAGAACCATGTCCCACCACCTTTTGTAATATTCATGGGACCCTGATCAATCGCGGTGACTAACCTGTAGTTATTGCCTTTGAATAAAAGTGTGATTTCTGTTTGCCTCATTGCGTATTTTTCACTTATCTTCTGTAGTATACTGGCCGGCCGCAGTGGCCGAGAGGTTCTAGGTTCTTCAGTCTGGAACCGCGCTGCTACGCTCGCAAGTTCGAATCCTGCCTCGGGCTTGGATGTGTGTGATGTCCTTAGGTTCGTTAGGCATAAGTAGTTCCAAATTCTAGCGGACTGATAACCTTAGATGTTGAGTCCCATACTGCTCAGAGCCATTTGAACCATTTGTAATA
The DNA here is from genome assembly GCF_023897955.1 of Schistocerca gregaria. Lineage (NCBI taxonomy): Eukaryota > Metazoa > Arthropoda > Insecta > Orthoptera > Acrididae > Schistocerca > Schistocerca gregaria. Next base: position 468,807,535 of record NC_064927.1, on the reverse strand, counting down.
TACACTATAATACAGTAGCAGTTACTTCTACATAATGTCTAAGTTTTGTACAGATACCGAGTGATCAAAAGTCAGTATAAATTTGAAAACTGAATAAATCACGGAATAATGTAGATAGAGAGGTACAAAGTTAAACACATGCTTGGAATGACATGGGATTTTATTAGAACCAAAAAAATACAAAAGTTCCAAAATGTCCGACAGATGGCGGTTCATCTGATCAGAGTAGCAATAGTTAGCATAACAAAGTAAGTCAAAGCAAAGATGATGTTCTTTACAGCAAATGCTCAATATGTCCACCTTTCATTCGTCCACAATAGGTGTAGTCGAGGAATAATGTTGTGAACAGCACTGTAAAGCATGTCCGGAGTTATGGTGAGGCATTGGCGTCGGATGTTGTCTTTCAGCATCCCTAGAGATGTCGGTCGATCACAATACACTTTCAGGTAGCCCCAAAGCCAATAATCGCACGGACTGAGGTTCAAATGGTTCAAATGGCTCTGAGCATTATGGGACTTAACATCTATGGTCATCAGTTCCCTAGAACTTACAACTACTTAAACCTAACTAACCTAAGGATAACACACAACACCCAGCCATGACGAGGCAGAGGAAATCCCTGACCCCGCTGGGAATCGAACCCTGGCGCGGGAAGCGAGAAGCGAGAACGCTACCGCGCGTCCACGAGATGCGGGCGGACTGAGGTCTGGGGTCCTGGAAGGCCAAGCATGACGAAAGTGGAGGCTGAGCACACGATCACCACCAAACGAGGCGCACAAGAGATCTTTCACGCGTCTAGCAATTTTTTTTTTTTTTTTGTTGCTGTTCTAATAAAACCCCATGTCATTCCAAGCATGTGTATCACTTTCTACCCCTCTATTTACATTATTCCGTGATTTATTAAGTTTTCAAATTTATACTGACTTTTTGATTACCCGGTATATTACTTGGCAGTAACACAACATGCGACAATTACTTTCGTACTTAAGTTCTGCTCAACATTTCAAACACAACCACACTTTTACTTGAAACCTTTCTTGCATTTTCATCCCCATCTGCACGTAAACGAGCTTGTACTCCATCTCAAATAGCTTCCTCGCCTATTGCACAGTAGACAGTAATCGTCAATTATGTTTATTTTCACGGAAATCAAAAAGGAAGTAAACATACTCGTAATTTTATAATTCTTACGCACGTGTTACAAGGTAGGAGCACCGCAGGTGGCGACCATGACAGGGCAGTAAACGCCGTACCTAGCTATCAAGGCGGCTTTAATCGGCGAGGCGCTGGAGAGGCGTGCAGCTACAACTGCAGCTACAGCGGGGTGGGGGTGGGGGCAGCAGCCGCAGCTCAGCGGAATGCGGCCTGGAATGCGCCTGGATCACGTGCTCGCTGGAACGCGGGGTCCAGTTGCCAGCCGAGCCTCCAGCGGCGGCGCGGCGTGGCGTGCGAAACGCTGCTCCTACGTCACGGGCGGCGGGAGCCGGAAGCGAGATTGCCGCGGCGGGCGCGGCGATTCGGTGGCTCCGACAGGCTTTCAGAGCCGGACACACTGTGCAGTGCATGGCGCGGTCCGCCGGATCGCTCGCTGTCCGATGACAGCTGGAAACTGAAGCGCAAAAATCGTTGGCCAGTGTCTTTGTCGTCGTCGTCGTCGTCATCCTGTGACTACACAAGCTCTCCGGCATCGCCCTGAATGACTTGAAGAAACTCATTTTCCTGTATAGGTTGTTTTATTTTCAAATAAGGTCTTTATTTCGTTGCTTAGTTATTAGCTAACAACGCCTCTTGCAAAATGACTGGGCTGGAATGGAATGACAAATGGTAGGCTGTAGACGCGTGGATAACTAGAGGAAGGATAGATACGTCATATATGAAAATTAGGAAGACCTCTGGAGGAAGGAAAGGAAGATGTACGAATATCAAGAGCTCAGATGGTAATCAAATTTTAAGTAAGGCGAGGAAAACTGACACATGGAAGGGTCTACAATCTACAGGGCGAAGCATTTACAACTGCTTTTTGGAAATATCTGGAAAACTATGAATCGCGTTACAAAAAGGTTGTAAAAAAAAAGATGTTTGCCTCAACGGGGACTCTCAACGACACCAAATGCGAACGCATGGCACCCCCCCCCCCCCCCCCAAGGGGTGTGTGTGTGTGGGGGGGGGGGGGTCAACTTTGAAATCTTAACTTGAAACAGCCTTTTATTATTGCGGATTCGAATTCTCCGGGAAAAAAGGAACATTCTATTTAACATTTTTTGTTGCGTGATAGATGGTGGTGTGATAGTCAAAAGCCGGCCTCGGTGACCGAGCGATTCTAGGCGCTCAGTCTGTCGCTACAGTCAGCTACAGTCGCCGGTTCGAATCCTGCCTCGGGCATTGATGTGTGTGATGTCCTTGTGTTAGTTAGGTTGAAGTAGTTCTAAGTTCTAGGGGACTGATAACCTCAGAAGTTAAGTCCCATAGTGCTCAGAGCCATATGAACCATTTTGACAGAGAAAAATCAAAATGGGTTCGGATCCCAGGTGGTTAGGAAAGGTAATTATTCTAAAATCTTTAATAAAAATGCGTTCTTATAACAAATTTGATTCTCCATTACTTTGCCCACATAATTGGCGTAATTTCTTTCAGAGATGTCGCTGAAATGAAAAACAGTTGGAACAATTCACTGGTTTGTTTATCATTGAATTAAAAGCTGCTTCCAGTGTTACCCAGGAACTGCGAAAGAAATTACACCAATAATGTGCACAAAGTAACGTTTTACGGTCTATACAAGAAAGTGTTTTTTGCTATAAAAACTGTTTTCTGACAGCAGATTTTAGAATAACTGCCTTTCTAGCCTCCTGGGCTCTTAATCTGAGGTGTATTTGTTGAGACTTCGATTCTGTTTTCAACTGTACTATTTTTAAACCATTTTTATTGTTGACGATTACAGCGCCATCTGCCGCGTAACGAAAGACACGTCGAATACAAAACTTAGTATTTTCACCCGGAGAATGGCAATCCGCAAAGAGAAATGGATGTTCCAATTTAAGATTTCAAAGTTGACCTCCTCCTGGGCGTAGGGGAGGGAGGTCGACTCTTGGGGCATTGGATGCCCAACCCAGGCCAACAACTTTTATTATGATCTTTTTCAATCTGAACTGTAATTTTCCAGATACTTCCAAAAAGAGTTTTAAATGCCTCACCCTGTATACGATATAACGGAAACAAACTTGCTTACAGAAAGGGATGGCGAAGTAAATGATGAGGAGACGAGAGATATGACACCCCGAAAAAATCTGACAAATTGCTGAAAGATTAAAAAACGTGGCCCCTAGAGTAGACGCCATCCCCTCAGAATTATTCTGAGTCTTGGAACAGAAACAAACTTGCTTATAGTAGACGCCATACCCTCAAAATTACTGTGAGTCTTGGAACAGAAACAAACTTGCTTATAGTAGACGCCATCCCCTCAGAATTACTATTAGTCTTGGAACAGAAACAAACTTGCTTATAGTAGACGCCATCCCCTCAGAATTACTGTTAGTCTTGGAACAGAAACAAACTTGCTTATAGTAGACGCCATCCCCTCAGAATTATTGTGAGTGTTGGAACAGCGAGTGATAACAAAAATATTCCACCTGGTGAGCAAGATATGTAAGACACTGAGAATACCCTCACACTTCGAGAAGAGTGTAGCAATTCCAACTCCAAGAAATGCAGGTACCGATAGTTACGAATATTACCGAACTATCAGTCTAAGTCATGACTGCAAAATACTGACAGATTATTTATAGAATAATGGAAAAACACAGAAGGGATCTCGGAGAAGATCACTTTGGGTTCCGGAGAAATGTAGGAAAACACGAGGCAAAACTAACGCTGTGACTTCCCAGAAGATAGTTTAAAAACTTTCAGAGTATCAGCAGATTTAGAGGAAGCTTCTGACAGTGTTGAATCGACTAATGTCTCTGAAACGCTGAAGGCAGCAGGGATAAAATGCAAGCAATCAGAAAGGTGTTTGTAGCCTGTACAGAAATGAGACTGCAGTTAGATGATGTACGTGAAAAGTAAGCAGTAGTTGAGAAAGAAATCTATCACCGATGTTACTCAGTCTGTAAACTGAGCAAGAAGTAAAGAAATCTGGGAAGGGAATTAAAGTTGATAAGGAAGAAAAAAAAAACTTTGAAAATTGCCGAAAACGTAATTCTGTGACAGACGGCAAAGAAGAATGGAAGAATGGATAGTATCTAAAAGTAGTAGATGAGTTTTCCTATTTGGGCAGTAAAATAACTGATGATGATGATAATCGAAGTCTGAGAGGATATGAAATGCAGTTTGACAGTAGCAAGAAAGCCATTCTGAAAAAGAGGAATTTGTTAACATTTAATATCAGTTTAAACGTTAGGAAATCTTTTCTGAAGTTATGTCTTGATTGTAGCATTGTACTGAAGTGAAACGTGGACAATAAGCAGTTCAGGCAAGAATACCCCATAACCTTTTGAAATGTGGGACTACAGACAACTATTGGAGATACGATTGGTGGCCCGAGTAAGTAATGATGGGGTACTGTATCTAATTGGGGAAAAAAGAAATTTATTGCACAACTTGAATAAAAGAAAGGATCTGGTGGTAGGAAACACACTGACGCATCAAGGAATCGCCAGTTTGGTAATGCAACGAAGTGTGGTGGGAAAAATTGGAGACCAAGGACTAAGTATACTAGGCATGGTCAGATGATTAAACTATACAGACGTCAACTGGTTCGCACGTGACAGACTAGTACGGAGAGCTGCATCAGACCAGTCTTTGGACTGAAGACGACAACAAAGGGCATTTCCAAGACATTTGGGGAAGTCAGAATGACTTTGACAGAATTTCTATTTGGTGCCGTTAATGGTAGTTTGCCTTAAATGTGAATGAACCTAATGGGGATGAGCAGGAGAAATGTTACCATAATTTTCCAATACTTTTATTAATGATATGCTACTTGTCTCGGCCATGTCGGTTAAATGTCTATGCGTGCCACTGCGACACTGGATAAAATAGACAGAACAAATAAGGTCACTGGAATGGAAGACGTATGGCTAGCTGTTCACATTGAACGTCGAGTACGGAACAGCTGTGCGATCCATTTCTGGAGTTGGCCTACTGCAAGTTTTGCTGGTTCGGGCTCTAGTCGGCAGGAAACCAGCGCAAACTCCGCTGCAGAGCGCAGATTATTTCTGGACACTGTTGGAGTACTTGGGATCACCACCAGGTCGAATATGGTGGGAGACATCGATGCAATTCAGAGGCGAGTGGCTACATTTGTCACCGGTAGGTTCAAACAGTGCGCAAGTGTTACGGGAATGATACGTTAGATTAGAGGAGAATTCCAAGAGGCGAAAAAGGCGATCATCTGTGAACAGCAATTGAGAAAGATTAGGGAGGCAGGTTCTGCCCCGCCCACTTAGGGTTTCGTACAAACTTAATGGAGGATCTCAAGGATTTGTGGCTGTTATCGTTATCTACAATGTATCAAAATCTCTACAGTAGTTCTACTACAACATATATATTTTACTTCTGCAGAAAGAAATAACGTCTTTTATGCTTTTGACGGATAATGTATGAAATAACCACTGCACGGCCAAAGACACTGGTATAAGCATGCGTATTCAAATACAGAGATATGTAAACAGGTAGAATACGGTGTTGCTGTCGGCAATGTGTATATGAGACAAGTGTCTGGCCAGGTATATCTGTTACTGCTGATACAATGGCAGGTTATCAAGAATTAAGTGAGTTTGAACGTGGTGTTATAGTCGGCGCACGACCGATGGGACACAGCATCTTCGATGTAGCTATGAAGTGGGAAATTTTCCGTACGACCATTTCACGAGTGTACCCCGAATATCAGGAATCCGGTAAAACAGCAAATCTCCGACATCGCTGCGGCCGGAAGAAGATCCTGCAAGTACGGGACCAATGACGACTGACGAGAACCGTTCAACGTGACAGAAGTGTAACCCTCCCGCAAATTTCTGCAGATTTCAATGCCGGGCCATCAACTAGTGTTCGAGGAAACTGATCACTTCAGTGAGGTTATATTGTGAGTTAAACGGCTTAGCTTTGCAGTCTGATTTACAAGTGGGAGGTGACACACGAACTCCAGCATTATTGTGTACATCAAAGGATAATAGCAGCGTAACCAACCTTCGTGTTGATAACCCGCTGCTGCTACGGTCGCAGGTTCGAATCCTGCCTCGGGCATGGATGTGTGTGATGTCCTTCGGTTAGTTAGTTTTAAGTAGTTCTAAGTCTAGGGGACTGAGGACCTCAGATGTTAAGTCCCATAGTGCTTAGAGCCATTTGAACCATTTGTTGATAACGATTTGTTGATAACCATTTTCTTCTTTTAAAAATACTTATTGCGTCTTTCCTTTGTCCTGGTTGTTGCCCTACAAGTTGACGAATTCGTGAACTTAGAGCAACTGGAAACGACGAACGGAGGATCACATTAACAAATCGTTTGGTGCTATTTGCGGTACTGAATGGTGTACTCAAAAGTAAATTGGCAATTTCATTGCAGGAGGATGCACATGTACTGTAGCACGAAGAAGTAACACAAACGATGTGAGGAGGAGATTAGTGTTTAACGTCCCGTCGACAACGAGGTCATTAGAGACCGAGCACGAACTCGGACCTGGGAAGGATGAGGAAAGAAGCAGCCCGCGCCCTTTCAAAGGAACCATGCCGGCATTTACCTGAAGCGATTTTAAGGACATCACGGAAAACCTAAATCAGGGTGGCCGGACGCGGGTTTGAACCGTCGTCCTCCCGAATGCAAGTGCTAACCAATTCGCCATCTCGCTCGGTAGAAAAGATCGAGATCGAAATTGGATGCACAAGGTGGAGCCGAAAGGTATTTTTTGCATGTTTCATTGTGATAAGTAACGCCCCGGGCAATGACCCGACAAAAATGTGTAAACAATGGAAAATAAGGAGACCATCTGCACATGCATTAAGCAGAAGACAACAGTAAGCGAATGAGAACTTCGAGTAGCAATGAAATTAATTGTTTTGAATGTTCGTTATTCGAAAGCTAAATATTCAGTCGTAAGACATCACATTGGGACCAGCTACTGACGAAACCTTTATACGGCAAAGTTAACTCGTCAGTCCAAGGAGAGCGGCACGACTCGTTGTGCAGCCGACGTTGCTCTAACTGAGGATTGTCGTTCAGTGCAGCCAGTAACAATGAGGGAGTTCCAAGAAACGATGATGCTTTCCGCCTTTGTGGTGCACCCAGATAACGAAGTAGGCAACAGTCCCTCATAAAGCCCCTTGCAGTCCTTGCAGTATCTGTTGGCTGTGCGGTTAAACGAAACCACTCGGTTTGAGCCTACATCATGCGTCACACGCTACTGCGAAAGACTGTGAAGTCGCATAATGCCATCGGTATTTCTCTGCATCGTCGTCATTGCTATTTCTACCTGCTTACTTCTTACACTGCGTCAGTCACTATTTCTTACTCCATTGACTGGTGTCCCTACATGTCTAAAAGATTTTCCACCGTCGGGGTAACAAATTTTCATATCATTTATTATGACCGGTTTGCTTGTCTTCTAAATTCATCATCACAGCAGAAGAAAATACGATAAATATTTTATGTAACTCAAATATGTCACAATATGCCTATTGCAATACCCGCAATATTTAGTGAGCTAACAATAAGAACTTAAGTTTCTGATCAACAGAGGATAACACGAGCATGCGATTGTCTATGAGCTTGACAACGGACGCAAATTCTCTTATAGTCATTAGAAGAAAGAAGACTACAATATCAGAATGCAACGTAACAACATTCCAATATTTTGTACGTAAAATACAAGTACAGTGCTTTACTTTTGTGTTTTCAAGCAAGGCATGCAAATTTACAAATTACTATACTCAAAAATACGTTATATATGCAACATATTCGTATATGTAGACATGTATAGCTTAAACGCCACGACCTCACTTACTTGACGTATACGGATGCTATCAAAATTTTTACGTTCCCCTGCAATTTTTGCTCTCTACCATTCCCCCCGGTAATAGCAAGTTAATCCCAAATTTCTCATCACATACCTTATCATGCAGTCTCCACTTCTAATTAGCGTTTTTCTGATGTTCATCTTCTCTTTCGGTTTACGTTGTATGTGTGCTTTCGACTATGATGGTAGGGTTGCAGCTAATGTCGTATATGCTACAGTTCAACAATTCTGTATTTCTCTGGTTTGCTGTGGATTCATGTTCTGTGTTCTGCAGTCTTTTCATCCATTGAAAACTTTGATAATTAAATACCACTTACAAACCTTTATTTTATTCCCCTCTTTGATGTCCAGGTTGAACAGTAGAAGAGAAAGAGAGCATCACTAAACTGTAAGTGTAGTTAGTTTCAAACTCATTGTCCCGTCTTGATTTTTTAGATATTCTGCATTTACATCGTACATTACACATTGAATTTTTGTGCAAATTGTTCATATTGTATATTGTGCTTATGTTACTTCATTTCTTCTTCTTCTACTGAGACTTTCTAAATTTTGGTATTAAGCGAATTGCTGCACATTCGCCTATGCTTTGTTTACCGTGACCATAAATACTGTTCTAAAATAAATGTCCGTTCCATTCCAAAGTTCTTCATCGTCACCTTGAATCGCCACAGAAAAACCTTAGCAAAGACACATCTTACGCCTTGCGCTTTCTGATCGCAAACTGCCTATTTCGACATAACACTCCCCTGTGGTACGCCAGAGGTTACTTTAACGTCTGTATACGTCTCACCACTGATAACAACATGCTACGTTCTGTTTGATAAAAACTCTTCAATCCAGCCACACAGCTGGTCTGATATTCCGTAGGCTATTACTTTGTTTATCAGGCGACAGTGCGGAACTGTATCAAACACCTTCCGAAAGTCAAGGAAAATAGCATCTACCTGGGAGCTTGTATCTAATATTATGAACAAATAAAGCGAGTTAGGTCTCACACGATCGCTGTTTCCAGAATCCATGTTGATTCCTACAGAGTAGATTCTGGGCTTCCAAAAACGAGATGATACGCGAGCAAAAAACATGTTCTAAAATTCTACAACAGATCGACGTCAGAGATATAGGTCTATCGTTTTGCGCATCTGCTCGACGACCCTTCTTGAAGACTGGGACTACCTGTGCTCTTTTCCAGTCATTTGGAACCTTCCGTTCCTCTAGAGACTTGCGGTACACAGCTGTAAGACAACTTGAAGGAAATGAGGCTGTCATTAGAGTCTGATAGAAAAGGGATATGTGAGAAACAATTACACTGCTTGATAAAATGTGGGGAAGAGAAAGACATGGTCGGTGCCAATGAAACTTCGTAGACGTCACACCTTCAGCGGGTATGTAAATGATTTTCAGTGACAAGTAGAATGGCCACCAGACTGCATCAGTGTTGCCCGTGTTCAGTGTTATCAGCTCTGGTGGGGTAGAACCGTATCACATGCTGACTACTCATTGTGGAGGACACGGAGATTCCGCGTATTCGTGACAGCGTTATCAGCACGTTGCAGGTTAACATACGCGACAGCGTGGATCTCCACTGGGATGGCTGGCCTAATTCAGCAATATCCATATTTGTGGGCATCCGGATGAGGCAGTGGCCCAGTGTTGGACTGAATGGGAACGTGAGGGCAGACATACACGTCTCAAAGTTGCAGTCTACCCCTGTGACCTCAACAATGGAGGATTGCCTTATTGTACACATAGCATCTCCTTCATATCTGCGACTGTCAACCAAAAACAGGGAATGGACTCCCTGCAACATTCTGTCTTTCCACACCATTGGTCGGGGGATGGCAACTGCCGGACTAGGGAATTACCGTTGCATACTTTGGCTGCCGTTAACACACGACCGTGATCGGGTAGCATGGAGTGCTAATGGAATGGTGTCTTTGTTTTGGAGCGATGAATCACGGTTCCGCACTATTCTGGATGATTATCGGCAGCAAGTGCGGCGGCGACCCGTCCCTCTATGTTCTGGAGAGGCTCAGCTCTGTTACTCTTGGTTTGATGGTGTGGTGGGCCATCAGACATTACTTCAAGTCACGGTTGGTGGTGGACGAGAGGAAACACTGTAGGCACAACAATACGGGCCGGACATCCTGCGTCCTGACGTGTTACCTCTGGTGCCTAAGTACTGGGGTGTAATTTTTCCTCACCCCCAAATGGCGCATGTCTGTTGTAAATGCGTGGCCGGCAAGATTGCAAAATCTGTCCATGGTACAACATGAGTGCGACCATCTCGCGTGTGAACCCTGCCCCAGTGCCAGTATTCAAGATATCAAGGAACAGTTTTAAGACATGTGGGCCAGCTTGTCGTAGGTAAAATTAGAATAGCTTAACGAACTGTTCCCAACCGAATGAGTGAGATGTTAAGATATCAGGAAAAATCTTCCGCGGTAGTAGAGGGCAAAAACTGAAGTGGAAGGTTGGAATATACACTACTGGCCATTAAAATTGCTACACCACGAAAATGACGCGCTACAGAGGCGAAATTTAACCGACAGGAAGGAGATGCTGTGATCTGCAAATGATTATCTTTTCAGAGCATTCACACAAGGTTGGCGTCGGTGGCGACACCTACAACGTGCTGACATGAGGAAAGTTACCAACCGATTTCTCATACACAAACAGCAGTTGACCGGCGTTGCCCGGTTGAAAGGTGTTTGTGATGCCTCGTGTAAGGAGGAGAAATGAGTACCATCACGTTTCCGACTTTGATAAAGGTCGGATTGTAGCCTATCGCGATTGCGGTTTATGGTTTCGCGACATTGCTGCTCGCGTTGGTCGAGATCCAATGACTGTTACCAGAATATGGAATCGGTTGGTTCATGAGGGTAATACGGAACGCCGTGCTGGATCCCAACGGCCTCGTATCACTAGCAGTCGAGATGACAGGCAACTTATCCGCATGGCTGTAACAGATAGTGCAGCCACGTTTCGATCCCTGAGTCAACAGACAACAACCATCTGCACGAAAAGTTCGACGACGTTTGCACCAGCATGGACTATCAGCTCGGAGACCACGGCTGCGGTTACCCTTGACGCTGCATCACAAACAGGAGCGCCTGCGATGGTGTTCTCTACGACGAACCTGGGTGCACGAATGGCAAAACGTCCAGGTTCTGTTTACAGCATCATGATGGTCGCATCCGTGTTTGGCGACATCCAGGTGAACGCACATTGGAAGCGCGTATTCGTCATCGCCATACTGGCATATCATCCGGCGTGATGGTATGGGGTGCCATTGGTTACACGTCACGGTCACCTCTTGTTCGCATTAACGGCACTTTGAACAGTGGACGTTACATTTCAGATGTGTTACCACCCTTGGCTCTACCCTTCATTCGATCCCTGCGAAACCCTACATTTCAGCAGGATAATGCACGACCGCATGTTGCAGGTTCTGTATGGGCCTTTCTGGATACAGAAAATGTTCGACTGCTGCCCTGGCCAGCACATTCTCTAGATCTCTCAGCAATTGAAAACGTCTGATCGATGGTGGCCGAACAACTGGCTCGTCACAATACGCCAGTCACTACTATTGATGAACTATGGCATCGTGTTGAAGCTGCATGGGCAGCTGTAACTGTACACGCCATCCAAGCTCTGTTTGACTCAATGCCCAGGCGTATCAAGGCCGATATTAGGGCCAGAGGTGGTTGTTCTGGGTACTGATTTCTCAGGATCTACGCACCCAAATTGCGTGAAAATGTAACCACCTGTCAGTTGTAGTATAACGTATTTGTCTAATGAATAGCCGTTTATCATCTGCGTTTCTTCTTGGTGTAGCAGCTTTAATAGCCAGTAGTGTATTTACACTATGTCGAGGAATTCTGGTGTAATCTTTGAGATGAAAAGGTTGGGACACAACAGGATGCTTTTGTGAGCCGCATCAAACCCGTCGGAAGAGCGACAATCTATTGTATCAAAACCGCTACGTTGCGGGACTCTGCACAGCTGTAGTAGGTACGTTGTACGCCACATCAAGCTCCGCCTGGGTGTTGTTTAACGGTATAGCCCAATTACGGCTCCGGTAGGGCCACTGGAGGGAATAAATCTCGGCTCCCCACCCCAGCCCGCCCCCAGTATGCCGGTGGAGTTTACAAACTCGGCCAGCCGGTGGCGCGGGTCGTCTTCGTCGGGCGGCTGCGCTGTGTGTACAGAGCTGGGGAAGAGGCGGCCGGTCTTAATTGCAATTAGCAACTTGCGCTGATTGGGTTAATGAGCCGGGCCCGAGATGGGCGGCGCCCACGGGACCCCCACTGCTCAGCGCAGTGTCGGGGCCCGTCAGGCGCAGCCGCTTTATAACGGTGCAGGGCCTCTTGCTCGCCCGCTGAGCCTGAAAGCGGCGTTTACCACACGCGGCATCGTGCGCACCTCGTGTCTCGCCAGGCGGACAGGCGCTCCAGAACGAGTGCCTCATCCTGCTCAGGAGGGTGAGCGGACACTTGCCACGATTTTACCTGCGCCGAAGGCCGGGCCGCTTACTGCCCCTCCTTCTCCTCCTCATCGCTTACTGAGCATTTCCTGCTGGTTTACTTGACACAGAACCAGAATCTCTCTGGATTTTCCGCCACATTTCTAGAGAGAGTATCGTTGTGGAAACTATTAAATGCATCTCGCATTGAAATCCGCACCAAATTTCGAGCAACAGTAGAACTTCGCCAATCTTGGAGATTTTGCGTTCCTCTAAACTACACTTGCCTTTTTCGGTGCTCCTGCAGCAGCTTTCTGTCGTGTTTTGTGTACCATGGTGAATCAGTTGCGTCTCTTATTAATTGATTTGGCATGAACCTCTCGAGTGCTGTTGATACTATTTCTTTGAACTTAAGCCACATATGGTCTTCACTTACATAGTTTGGAAGGATTGGAGACTGTCTCTTAGAAAGACATCAATCGAATTTTTAGTTGCTTTTAAAAATAGATATATTTCGCGTTTAGTTTTGATGCATTTCTTTGTTACGGAATTGAGCCTCGCTACGACTGTGTGTTCTCTAATTCTTGTATCCGTCGTGATGCTCAGGATTATTTGTGGCTAAGAGGTCAAGTGTGTTTTAATCATGTACAATATGAATGGCTTCGTGAACTAATTGTTCAAAATAATTTTAAAAAACGTTTAGAACAATTACGGAAGTTGTTTTCTATCTACAATAGGGTCTGAAAATGTATTTTTGTCAACATACGGAAGGTAGATTGAAGTCACTACCAACTATAATTGTATGAGTGGGGTACCTATTTGTGATGAGACTCAAGTTTTCTTTGAACTGTTCAGCAACTGTTTCATCTGAGACAGGGGGACGGTAAAAGGAGCCAGTTATTAATTTATTCCGGTTGTCGAATATAACCTCTGCCCATACTAAGTCACAGGAACTAACTGCTTCAATGTCGCTTGTGAGCAGGAACACACATCACATTATTTTTCCGTAAGTTGTCCTTCTTGTTTATGCTGTAGTGTAGATCATTACAATTGCAGCTTTTCCCTCCAAAACCTTGGACGCTTACTCTGTGATCCTGTAAATACCACAGCAAAACAATGTAGAACAACAATGTACGTTACAAGTACAGCATTCTGTATTACTTCCATTTCCCCATTTCTAACATTTCAGAATTGTACGTCGACTTTAGATCACATGTCAATCATAGATGTTCTTATCTCTATTTAGTGAAAGTATTTTCAGTCATGTTTTGAACATTTTCTCTCTATACGTCATTAGCTAATGTTTCGCCGCAAGGGATATCACATTTTAGAGAGTAAATTAATATTGAGTATTCGTCCTTATTTTCAAACATTCACATACCCATTTCTTCTTTCCTTATTGTCTTTTGGGCATGCAATTGTAGTAATTAAAGCAGGCACAAATGCAGTGATCAAAAAGAAATGATTAGCGTACAGTCGCATTCTCTTTACATCGTTCCTTTCTTGTTGCCCCCATGGCGATGGACTGTTTCTATCGCAATCAGCAAGCGTGAAAGGAAGCTACTGTACAGACAGAGGGATCTATATTTATATTCGGCAGAACTCATTACATACTGACATAATCGTCAGTGTTGCTTTCGTTTCCCAAAAGTTCGATTTCGGAAAAGAAGCTCTGTATCTGACCAAGATGTCGAAGAAGGTCCCTTATGTACTGGTTGTATCGAGTAAGATGTGGAGACGGCGATTTGATAGCGGACAGAAGTAGTACGAGGAAGGGCGTCCCTTACCTGAGGGATCGCTACCTGGCGAAGGGGCAAGTGTGGCAAATGTCCGGCATTCCTCAGGAGCGGTGGCGGTTGGTGGTATTTGATCCTGGGTGTTGCACCAAAGAAATCACTTCTATTCCTGTCTACAAATGCAAGTACCTGTAACACCGAAAATTCAGGATGCATGGCACCTGCCATAGATATATAACTTTGTTTTAATTGTATGTAAATATTTGTAATTTAAATGCTTTCTTTTAATAAGTAGGACATTGCTTCATTGTACGTGTAATTTGAGGCAGAAGTCTGTTGACGTTTCATTGTGTGTATCTGTGTTTTACTGTGAAGCTTATAAGCTGTGGGAAAAAGCCAAAGGAATTGTTATTTGCACCGAGTAGCAACGATAATAGCAGTGCTTGTGCTTTGTAAAATCTTTGGGTTGGGGTTTGTTGCGCCGAGCGCGCGGAGAGAGGGAGACGGGTTCCAGCACTTGTAGTGTGCGGAAGTGTGTTAACGGTCTCGCAGTAGAGAGTACCATTTCGGCGGCATCACGTACGCGCGCCTGCCAGATGTCTAGAGTAGGAGTACAGACAGTGGACGGGAGCAAGAGGCTGTATTAATTAAGTTTGCCCGTTCCTATAATTAGCTGTGGCTCCACAAGATGCTACCGTCTTTAACAACAGCAGCAGTTCCAGCAACACAGCTTCGTCGGCTCCGAGTTTCGTCGTATGCACAGCACTGAAGTAAGACTGTTCATTGGTAGAAAGCATTAACGGCTAGCCCAGCAGCACAACTGAATGTGATTTGATTGATATTATTTATTTAAATAATTATCAGTTAGGGCGATTGTGTTCTCATTGCCCCCAGACATTTTTACCAAGCAGAATCCTTGTTCCTTTTTTTCCTAATATGCTAACTGAGTATCATAAGAAACAAATTGAATAGTTACAGCCAGTTTTTAAGGAATAATTTCTCTTTCCAGAATTTTAGCCTCAGTCTACTTTCAATTAACTGTTGTACAACAGAGGCTTCAGCATATAACTAAAGTAAAGCAATTTCATTTTTTTAAGTTTGAGAATCAATCACTGCAAAAAAATCCAAACCTAAGGAAATGCATAAATTAAGAGTGACAGAAGTTTTATTTATTTTACATCTAGCTTGGAGCACCCTGTTTGGTTTGGTACGTATTCTAGTATTTAATTCTGTTGAAGTCAGTAAAAAAGGCTCAGTTGTTCAGACAATAATATGAAATCCAATTTGCAAAATAAGTAATGGCAAAGTAAAAAGTGCTTGCTTTTTTCCCTAAATTTCTTTGATGACGTTATGCTGAGGTCACTAAAAGTCATTGTTCCCGTAACGAAGTTCAGTACTAACATACAGTTTAATTGCATGTTTTCAAATCATTACTAGATTGCCTTTTTTCAAAATTTAATGCATAACATAACGTAAGAGTGACTTCTCAGTTTTATTTATCATTACATAAAGTGTAAAAAATAAAAGTGGCAACCTTTAGTTTCCACGTCAGTGTTTAATAATACATGTTTTCAGAATGAGATTTTCACTCTGCAGCGGAGTGTGCGCTGATATGTGAGTCGTGCTTCGGTAGCTCAGATGGTAGGGCACTTGCCCGCGAAAGGCAAAGGTCCCGAGTTCGAGCCTCGGTCGAACACACAGTTTTAATTTCCAGGAAGTTTCAATACATGTTTTTCTTTCCCATCATCTTGTACAGGGTTTTGGATGTAAATTGCCCTAGTGGGCAGGCGACCTTTATTTACTTCCTTTTCGTTCATTAGTGTAAGTTTTAGATTCATGATCAGTGGTACCCCATTCTGTGCAGTGTTGTTCGTGAGTGAATGCACAAAATAACTTTCATTTTCCAAATTATAGCCCTGTTCGGTTTAATTACTTTTATGTTTAGTAGACTTTCCTCCTGCCTATCGGTATCACTTCTTCGCGAAAGACAGCCTTATACAATTAGTAAAAAACCATTAGCCATACACGCGATCCACGGTCATATTTTATATCGCAAGCAGGATAGGCCGATTAGTAAGAGGCAGGTTACATACCGGGTGAGTCAAAAAGGACTTTACGACTTTGGAATGATATAGTGTTTTATTGAGATAACTTACAGAATCGGTAGATGACTCATTTTGTAGTAAACAACCTCAAGGTTCTCATACAAGTGTCAAGTGTCATTTTTGTCCGAGGTGTTATTTGTAAAGCGGCAAACGTCCCACTGGTAATAAACGTCTTCCGGTAATCGCTGCAGCAAATCGGGCATAGCTCGTACAGCGTCAGCGTACATTACATTTTTCAGGTTGGCTAAATTGTTTGATAGAGGAGCGACATAACACAGTGTTTACTGAAATTCCAGGAGTGTGCGCGGAGCGAGGCGACCATGCGATTGGCCCTTTACGGCCAGTCCACCGACCAGGGAAGCGATTATCGGGGAAACGGTTTCCTCCATAAAGAAGAAAGGGCGGTAAATTTTCAGTTTGCTGAGGGCGCACAACACATTAACTTCGGTGCTGTAGCGAACGTGTTCAAAGGTTCCATGTGGATTTTCGCTGCTCCATAATCTGCGGTTGCGGGTTTTCATTATGCCACTGATACGAAATATTGACTCATCGCTGCAAATGTGTTCAGAAATGTCTCTTTATCCTCTATGCTATGCATCATTTCCGTACAGAATTTCCCACGAGCAACCTCATCTGCACGCAGTCCGGAACCGTGCGACTGCTACGGTCGCAGGTTCGAATCCTGCCTCGGGCATGGATGTGTGTGATGTCCCTAGGTTAGTTAGGTTTAAGTAGTTCTAAGTTCTAGGGGACTAATGACCACAGCAGTTGAGTCCCATAGTGCTCAGAGCCATTTGAACCATTTGAACCTCATCTGCGTCACTAACAAGTGTGAACGTCTAGCAGTAATCTTTTATGAAATGCAAGTCTCGCGAAACGTACGTCGCGCTGATTTTTGAGGACTGCAGGCAAAGCTGTTCCTAAACTATTCGACATTATCATTGACATATGGGTGACCTGGTGATTTATCGCGCCCCAGTGAACAACCCGTCTCAAAAAAGTTCTTATGCCAAGATTAAATTTTAGCCCTGGTTGGATATTCTTTAGTGGATTTTGTGCAAAATTTACAGCGATCAGTTGTTGCAGAGTTGGTTTCATGAAACCAAACCGCACTGCGAGCACGCTCAGCACCAGTGAAGGTAGCTACAGGGTGTTTCAAAAATGACCGGTATATTTGAAACGGCAATAAAAACTAAACGAGCAGCGATAGAAATACACCGTTTGTTGCAATATGCTTGGGACAACAGTACATTTTCAGGCGGATAAACTTTCGAAATTACAGTAGTTATAATTTTCAACAACAGATGGCGCTGCAAGTGATGTGAAAGATATAGAAGACAACGCAGTCTGTGGGTGCGCCATTCTGTACGTCGTCTTTCTGCTGTAAGCGCGTGCTGTTCACAACGTGCAAGTGTGCTGTGGACATGGTTTATTCCTTAGAACAGGGGATTTTTCTGGTGTTGGAATTCCACCGCCTAGAACACAGTGTTGTTGCAAGAAGACGAAGTTTTCAACGGAGGTTTAATGTAACCAAAGGACCAAAAAGCGATACAATAAAGGATCTGTTTGAAAAATTTCAACCGACTGGGAACGTGACGGATGAACGTGCTGGAAAGGTAGGGCGACCTCGTACGGCAAACACAGAGGGCAACGTGCAGCTAGTGCAGCAGGTGATCCAACAGCGGCCTCGGGTTTCCGTTTGCCGTGTTGCAGCTGCGGTCCAAATGACGCCAACGTCCACGTATCGTCTCATGCGCCAGAGTTTACACCTCTATCCATACAAAATTCAAACGCGGCAACCCCTCAGCGCCGCTACCATTGCTGCACGAGCGACATTCGCTAACGATATAGTGCACAGGATTGATGACGGCGATATGCATGTGGGCAGCATTTGGTTTACTGACGAAGCTTATTTTTACCTGGACAGCTTCGTCAATAAACAGAACTGGCGCATATGGGGAACCGAAAAGCCCCATGTTGCAGTCCCATCGTCCCTGCATCCTCAAAAAGTACTGGTCTGGGCCGCCATTTCTTCCAAAGGAATCATTGGCCCATTTTCAGATCAGAAACGATTACTGCATCACGCGATCTGGACATTCTTCGTGAATTTGTGGCGGTACGAACTGCCTTAGACGACACTGCGAACACCTCGTGGTTTATGCAAGATGGTGCCCGGCCACATCGCACGGCCGACGTCTTTAATTTCCTGAACGAATATTTCGATGATCGTGTGATTGCTTTGGGCTATCCGAAACATACAGGAGGCGGCGTGGATTGGCCTCCCTATTCGCCAGACACGAACCCCTGTGACTCCTTTCTGTGGGGACACTTGAAAGACCAGGTGTACCGCCAGAATCCAGAAACAATTGAACAGCTGAAGCAGTACATCTCATCTGCATGTGAAGCCATTCCGCCAGACACGTTGTCAAAGGTTTCGGGTAATTTCATTCAGAGACTACGCCATATTATTGCTACGCATGGTGGATATGTGGAAAATATCGTACTATAGAGTTTCCCAGACCGCAGCGCCATCTGTTGTTGACAATTATAACTACTGTAATTTCGAAAGTTTGTCTGCCTAAAAATGTACTGTTGTCCCAAGCATATTGCAACAAACAGTGTATTTCTATCGCTGCTCGTTTAGTTTGTATTGCCGTTTCAAATATACCGGTCATTTTTGAAACACCCGGTATTTTGACAGTGCTGGCGCTCCTGGTGGCGAGATTGTGTACTGATGCACTACGTGAATCAAACTTGAGTTGTTTCCTTCAAAATGACACTTCTATTGATTCTATAACTTATCTCAATAAATTTCTATATTATTCCAAAGTAGTAAACTCCTTGCTGACTTGCTCTGTACGAGGGGCGTTTGAAAAGTCCGTGAAAAGTCCGGGAGATGGCACCACCGGCGCGTATCGAAGTCGTGTTTAGTTAGTAGCATCTTTGGAAAGAACGCACACCAAGTATCAGCCATATTGGTCTATTTCTTTGTGTTTGGAATTCGTGTGAATCAATGAAGTCGAGTGTGAATCAATGAAGTCGAGTGATCGTCAAAAAATGGACGAAGAAGAATTTCGTGTGGTGATTAAACATTACTTTATGAAAGACAAAAACGTCTCAGGAGTCTAAAGAGAAGCTTGATAAACATTACAGTGACTCTGCACCTACGATTAGAACTGTTTATAAGTGGTTTCAAAATTTTCGGAGTGGCCATATGGGCACAACTGATGCTGAAAATTCTGGACGCCCTGTGGAGGTTACGACTCCAGAAATAATTGATAAAATCCATGATATGGTGATGGATGACAGAAGAGTTAAGGTGCGTGAGATTGCTGGTGCTGTGGGCATCTCGAATGAATGGGTACATAATATTTTGCAGAAACATTTGGACATGAGAAAGCTATCCGTATGATGGGTTCCGCGATTGCTCACGCTTGACCAAAAACGGAATCGTGTGAAGTCTTGCAAGGATGGTCTGCAGCTGTTCAGGAAGGATCCGCAGGATCTGCACCAAAAGAAGGCTAAGATCAGTCCTTCGGCCGGGAACGTTATGGCGACTGTATTTTGGGATTCGCAAGGGATAGTCCTGATCGGCTATCTGGAAAAGGGTAAAACTATTACAGGTGCATATTATTCATCGTTATTGGACCGTTTGAAAACAGAGCTGCAAGAATAAACGCCGGAGATTGGACTGCAAAAATGTCCTTTTCCATCACGACAATGCACCAGCACACGCCTCAGCAGTTGTGGTCGCAAAATTAATGGAAATAGTATTCCAACTCATTTCACATTCACCCTATTCTCCAGACTTGGCTCCCTCGAACTTATTCGTTCCCCAATTTGAAGAAATGGCTGGCGGGCTAAAGATTTTATTCAAACGAGGTGGTGATTGCAGCAACTAATAGTTATTTTGCACACTTGGACAATTCCTATTATTCGGAAGGGATCAAGAAATTAGAACAATGTTGGACGAAGTGTGTAAGTCTAAAAGGAGACTATGCTGAAAAATAAAAAAAGGCTAACCCCAAACACGTAAGTAGTTTTTACTTTTGCTCGGACTTTTCAAACGCCTCTCGTATTTGTCCTCAGATTATCGATTTCGGTCAGGGCTGACTTCCTTCAGGTCTCCAGAAAACGGAGGAACCAAATAAAATTAACAGATAGTATACATCTTGTAAATAATACATCTCGTAAATTACGACATAACGAAAAGCAAATAACTTTTTGTTCTATTGTGGAAGGGTGCTACAATAACCAGTTTCGAATTATATCAGAATAAAAACACTATTGGTTGGGAAGTTATTTAGTATCAATGACGCGTTTCGCCTGTTTAGGGCAGCGTCAAACTGTGTATAAAAAAAAGAAACTGATCAATTACAAACAGAGGAAGAGTTATGGCCTTATCCTGTACGATTACGCAGGCAAAATGAACTAAAAGTAACAGAAAGTTACGTAAAACTAGTAGTATATGTAACTCAACAATCATTAAGTCATAAAAATGGAAAACGGGCGCAACAGTAACTTGACATGTAATCCAGCCGTCATAAAAACATATAAAAT
This sequence comes from Schistocerca gregaria, assembly GCF_023897955.1. NCBI lineage: Eukaryota > Metazoa > Arthropoda > Insecta > Orthoptera > Acrididae > Schistocerca > Schistocerca gregaria. The sequence continues at coordinate 468,786,669 of NC_064927.1, read as the reverse complement.
GCAAGGTGGAACTAGTTAAAAGAAAAGAAAACAGCCAGTATAATACCAAGAAGGTAAAATTTTGACCATCGCGTGCTACCCTGAGCACACCAGCTTACTACACTGTAGCTGTACAAAATAGGTGCCACGCTTACAAAATAAGCGGGGTGTGAGCCGCACACAGCACAATCTCCTTCTGGTGTGCACACAAATATTACAGTGACACATCGAGCCGGAAACATCGCCTAAAGAGCGGCAAGGGGTGCCAAGGTGGAGCGCATGACCGGCTTAAGGCACGTTTACGGAACATAAAAACTACGTAAAACTGTTGAGATGCACTAATTCAAACCACTGCAAAAACATGAAACAAAAAGTACTTTAAGCTAACCCTATATAAAGCAGTAAAATTAGGTAAAAAGATGACATGAAAAACACGTGATTAAAACTGTCATACGCAGTAAAATAGCTAAATATTGAAGTGCATGCACAGCGTATGCCTACAACACCAACAAACCATATATCAAAGCATCAGGGTCAGAGGCTATCGCAAGCACTGCAAACTGTAAACAAAAACCTAGTTTTAGCCATTAAAATAAAGAAATACCAGTTACAGAATATAAAAAGGTAAAGTCACTTCCGATAAAATCAGGTCATTAATAAAGCCACCTTCAAATGTAACACTCCGAACTTCACTCACTGGGAAAACAATGCTGTCGACATACAGCAAAAAGGCATAATTGTAGCAACATTCTAAACACTGGTAACATTGTATCATAATATGCTTGATTCCTGCTAGTCTGTTAATCGTCCAGCAACTTTTCTTTATCTCTATGCATATATTTAGCAATTTCCAGCTCGACTTGTTTTTGTAGATAGTTGATAATGCCCCAAAAGGAAGAAAAGCGCCATTTATATTAAATACCTTCGGAACCATGACTGTTTTTATTCTGAAATATAATGAAAAGTAGTACTTTAATATGAAAAGAATACATTCGCTTAAAAAGTGACGAAGGATAACTGTAAAGTATACTCTAGTACATTAAGTCCAGAGAACACCGTCAGGAGACACACACAAAATCAGTTAAGCGTCACCGAAAATCACTACAAATACTGTGCAAACTAGGACCCAGTACCGGTAGAGTCGTGATATGAACGGAGCTACTCCTCACAACAAACTGGGTACAACTGGCACAAAAAAATTGTTTGTTTCATAAACTCATTAGGTGTCACTACTGTACACATATGTGACCAAAACAATTTATAGTCGACGATATCTAGTAGACATATTATGATCGAATCATGTTGGTCCTCGTATACTCAGTTCGACACTTTGTTGTGCACTCTCGGCAATTGAACTGGAGAATTGTTAACCCTCTGACTGCGTGTTGCGCCGTGTTCTGCTACGTAGTCCACATAGTTTGAAAAGGTTTGGCAACTCATGAATGACATCAAGGCGGAGGGTTAGAGGGAGGGAGGGAGGGAGGCGGGGGGGGGGCAGAGAATGTTCGAGCGATGTACTGCACATATGTTTATTTCATTTCGAGTCCATGCGTGAGTGCGCTCAGTCTATAGTTTGGTAGATCACAAATATTCGTTTCTTGAAGTGTGTGACAATCATGTACTGAAGATATAAATACACTCTTAGGGAAAAAGTGGAAAGAAAGAAAGAAAGAAAGAAAACACGCACCACGAAGAAATTACCAGAAGGAGACTGAAATCGGTAGATGTACAGGGGATAGGCAAAATAATCCGAACAGTGGTAGTAAACGCGATGGTTTTGTTTGACGGTCAACAATGCAGATAAGGCACGTGTCGCGCTGGTATGACGGACTAAGCATCAGTGCACACTTCGTATTTGCGTTCAGAGGACGAGGTCGACATGCAATGAAAGACTTAACAGAGTTCCAACGAGGGCAGATTTTGGGGGCCCGATTACCTGGGGCATCAGTAACCAAGACAGCCAACTTATTGAATGTTTGAAGAGCATCTGTTTCAACAGTCATGACAGCCTACACAAACATGGAAAGATAACATCGTGTAAACATAATCTTGGGCGCAAATCAAAAGTAAAAGACAGAGATCATCGTAGGCTAATACGAATTGTGTCAAAACAACACAAAACTATGGTCGCTAAAGTGACTGCGCAGCTCAATAGCCATCATCGAGACCCCGCATCTATCGACACTGTCAGCCGAGAACTCCATTCATGGACAAGGTGCTATACCGAAACCATTGGTAACGACAACCAACGCAAAGAAGCGTAAAACATGGTGTCAGGAGCATAAATCCTGGACGACTGATCAGTAGAAACACGTCATATGTTCAAACGAGTCAACGTTTCCGTTATTTCCAATATCGGGCCGCGGTTACGTCTGGAGAACGCCAAAAGAAGCCTACAATCCTGATTGCTTTATTCTATCGGTAAAGCATGGAGGTGGGAGTGTGATGGTGTGGGCAGCCATATCATGGTATTCTCTGGTCCCATCATTGCTCTCAAAGGCCGTGTCACAGCCAACGATTGTATGAACATTTTAGGTGATCAGGTGCACCCCATGATTCAGTTTCTGTTCCCCAACAATGATGCCACATTTTAGGACGGTAATGCAGCCATTCACACTGCCAGGACAGCACAATCCTTGTATGAGGAGCACGCAACTGAACTACAGCGTCTTCCCTGGACTTGAAACATTATCGAACTCTTGTGGGCGGTATTGTAGCGTAACTCCGGACCATATTTCCGCCTCCCTCATCACTACAAGAGTTAGAAGAGGTTCTGATCGAAGAGTGGCATAACATTGCACTGGAGACAACACAATCATTATACGACAGTATTCCAAGAAGAATCGCAGCTGTGTATTACCGGAAAATGAGGGTCCAACCCTGCATTAATAAAACATTCCCAAGTAAGTACAGGTGTTCATATTATTTTGCATATCCCCTGTACATGTGCAGACAACAAATTGTTACAATTTCAGAGCAACTGAATGATTTGTGCAAGGGACGCGTTGGTTCGACTATGACCCTTACGCAAACCGTTATTCGGGTTGGCACTGATCGATGGAGTTGTTGGATGTCATCCTGATGCATATCGTGGGAAATTCTGTCCAGCTGCAATATATCGCCAAATCCTGAGCTGACTGGGAGGCCCTACCCATAACGCTCCAAACTTTTTCAACTGGGGAGAGGTCCGACGACACTGGTGGCCAAGACGGAGTTTGGCAAGCACGAATGGAAGCAGCAGAAACTCGTGCCGTGTGCGGCTGCGCATTATCTTGTTGCACAACATCGTCGAGGTACCGCTGTGCAGTAATGGTGCCGCAGGAGACAACCAAAGGGGACCTGCTGTAAAATTAAACGGTACCCCAGACCATCACTCCCAGTTGCGGGACGGGCAACAGTCAGTCTGGTATCCCACCACTGTTCAGTGCTTCTCCACAACAGTCTCCTCTGGTCATCCGGATTCAATTCGAAGGGGGACTCATCACTGAAGACAAAAGAGTCTGACGGCATAGTACTTTATATATATATATATATATATATATATATATATATATATATGTGTGTGTGTGTGTGTGTGTGTGTGTGGTGAAAAAGGTACGGCCAAACTTTCAGGAAACATTCCTCAAACACAAAGAAAAAAAATATGTTATGTGGGCATGTGTCCGGAAACGCTTACTTTCCATGTTAGAGCTCATTTTATTACTTCTCTTCAAATCACATTACTCACGGAATGGAAACACATAGCAGCAGAACCTACCAGCGTGACTTCAAACACTTTGTTACGGGAAATGTTCAAAATGTCCCCCGTTAGCGAGGATACATGCATCCGCCCTCCGTCGCTTGGAATCCCTGACGCGCTGATGCAGCCCTGGAGAACGGCGTATTGTATCACAGCCGTCCACAATAACAGCACGAAGAGTCTCTGCATTTGGTACCGGGGTTGCGTAGACAAGAGCTTTCAAATTCCCCCATAAATGAAAGTCTAGAGAGTTGAGGTCAGGAGAGCGTGGAGGCCATGGAATTGCTCCGCCTCTACCAATCCATCGGTCACCGAATCTGTTGTTGAGAAGCGTACGAACACTTCGACTAAAATGTGCAGGAACTCCATCGTGCATGAGCCACATGTTGTATCGGACTTGTAAAGGCTCATGTTCTAGCAGCACAGGTAGAGTATCCCGTATGAAATCATGATAACGTGCTCCATTGAGTGTAGGTGGAAGAACATGGGGCCCAATCAAGACGTCACCAACAATGCCTGCCCAAACGTTCACAGAAAATCTGTGTTGATGACGTGATTGCACAATTGAGCGCGGATTCTCGTCAGCCCACACATGTTGACTGTGAAAATTTACAATTTGATCACGTTGGAATCAAGCCTCAACCGTAAAGAGAACATTTGCACTAAAATGAAAATTGACGCATTGTTGGGTGAACCATTCGCAGAAGTGTACCCGTGGAGGCTAATCAGCTGCTGATAGTGCCTGCACACGCTGTACATGGTACGGAAACAACTGGTTCTCCCGTAGCACTCTCCATACAGTGACGTGGTCAACGTTACCTTGTACAGCAGCAACGTCTCTGACGCTGACATTAGGGTTATCGTCAACTGTACGAAGATTTGCCTCGTCCATTGCAGGTGTCGTCGTTCTCGGTCTTCCCCAGTCGCGAGTCATAGGCTGGAATGTTCCGTTCTCCCTAAGACGCCGATCAATTGCTTCGAACGTCTTCCTGTCGGGACACCTTCGTTCTGGAAATCTGTGTCGATACTAACGTACCGCGCCACTGCTATTGCCCCGTGATATGCCATACATCAAATGGGCATCTGCCAACTGCGCATTTGTAAACATTGCACTGACTGCAAAACCACGTTCGTGATGAACACTAACCTGTTAATGCTACGTACTGATGTGCTCTATGCTAGTACTGTAGAGTAATGAGTCGCATGTCAACACAAGCACCGAAGTCAACATTATCTTCCTTCAATTGGGCCAACTGGCGGTGAATCGAGGAACTACAGTACATACTGACGAAACTAAAATGAGCTCTAACATGGAAAGTAAGCGTTTCCGGACACATGTCCACATAATATCTTTTCTTTATTTGTGTGTGAGGAATGTTTCCTGAAAGTTTGGCCGTACCTTTTTGTAACACCCTATATATATATATATATATAGGAGATAAGTGAAATAATGCTACGGAGGGTCACCGACGATAATTCTTCCCACGCGCCATTCACGTGTGGAACAGGTCGGTGGAGGGGCAAGAAATCAGATAGTTGTGTCAAAGCATATTGCGTCAATACTGTAAGGTGGGGTGTGGGGTCAATAGAAGAAGAAACGGAAGAAGAAACAGAAGAAAAAAGAGAGAAAGAGAGAGAGAAAGAGAGAGAGAGAGAAAGAGAGAGAGAGAGAGAAAGAGAGAGAGAGAGAGAAAGAGAGAGAGAGAGAGAGAGAGAGAGAAAGAGAGAGAGAGAGAGAGAGAAAGAGAGAGAGAGAGAAAGAGAGAGAGAGAAAGAGAGAGAGAGAAAGAGAGAGAGAGAAAGAGAGAGCTACAGAGCGCAATGGAAAGCAGTTCACGAAATATGAGTGAGATATGAAGTACTCTCCCCATCCTCCCTCCGATAGACAACTTGGTCATGTTTTTCATCATCGGCAGCAGCATTCGCACGCCACATTCCGCTCTGGTGCTTGATACAGCTGACACACCGCAGCCCACCACATTGCATTACTCGTCCGCAGCCACTGATTACAAAAATTAGTTCGTGTCAGGTAAATATTTACATACGCTGTATTACATTTGAATGTAAATTACCCCGTGTTTGTTTCCCACTCACTTGCAGATTCGCTGCAATAGTTGATCATGTTTGCGCGACTACATGGGCGTTTCACTGCTGCGGAAGCTGAAACCAAACAAATTACTGTCGTTGCTGAATGAGAGGACTTTATTTTGTGTGTTTTGTGTGTTTCAATAAAAACAATTTTACCTTACAATTAGGAGAGTCGTCCCTTTCGTTTGCAGCTGTGCCCATCGTCACGAACAGAACATTGGAATACTGGACAGCACCTTTTTCTTCCATTTTTTGAACCAAAAGAAACGTATGCAATCAGCGCTTTATACTGTGATGGCATACTGTCACATAAGCAGCAAGTGATAATGTAGTATATATGGCGGTAACCAACTTTGTAGATTAAAAAGGTACACCAACAGAGGAGGACAGTTGTAAATGTCTAGACGATGGCTGTAGTGAATGTTTATATGTTTGTCAAGAAGCTTGATTTTTTCGAGTTCTTACTTAATCTGATCCTCAGCGACTGCGCAGTGTGGAACATCAACCCAAAATAGGCCCCATAGTAAACACAAAGAATCCGACATTACCCACTTTACAAGATTACTGGTTTTTGGGGACAATATTAAGTAACGATATGAAATCCGGTTAACATACAAATTCTTTTATTAGAAGAGGCATATGGATGACAAATTTGTTGGACGGGTTCTGGGGAAATGAGGTGTATCTGTGAAGCATAGGTCTATGCATACAAGGCGATAGTGTGAACAGTTCTTAGGCACTGTTCTAGCGTATCATGCAGCCATGACAACAAATATCGAAAGAATTTCGAGAAAATTTTTTGAGAAATGTTTTTGACTTTTCACAACTCGTGAATAAGCAGAGTTATTAATTGCTCGAAACCAAAAATCATGTGCAAAAATTTGTATCTGGGACTCTTAAGTATTTAAAAAACATATATACTGTTGGGGCATTTATGATGATAATTCAGTAACGCGTTCCTTGCACAGAAGTGGCTCGGCACAACTCGCACGAAAATGTAACAGATGTGAGGGGAAGTTAAAATGGCAGTCATCTGGAGAAAGGCGACGTAGTTTTCAGGAAATCCTTTCCTGCAGGTTAAGTCACGGTCTCCCACTGAACTGGCGCTAGCCAGAAGAGTATTTGTTACAATGTCGACCGAATCCAGTTAACACCCTACATTGAAGACAGACAGACACATCGTCAAACTCATTGCGTCATGGCAAGACGTGCAGTTAGGTACAATCCATAATAAAATATTTGTCATACTTGATCGCACCTTGTTAAGCATGCAGAGCTGCTATAAATAAGACCTGAAAGTGATAATCGGATGTAGCATCCAAAGGAAAATAACCGGCATTGAATTGGTGTCCAGCCAAATACAATAAGAACAAAGGCATTTCCAGTCTCTTCTGCGACAGAATACGCATGCTGTGTCTGGTACAGAGGGCTGAATGGGACAGGCAGGCACATTACGGGATGTTTTCAGCCGATCCTACTTGCCAAGATACATCAGCTGCCAGATACTGCTCCCCCAAACATCCTTTGTAAATTTGGTGCCTCTGCGGAGAGAACTGACCTCGTTGCCAAGCCTATGCCATTCATTAATAACGTCTAGAGACTGAGGTTTAAGGAATCTCTGTGAAAACCATGAACGTCTTCCAAATTATTCTAATACAATTAAATAAGTAAGAAATGGAACTAAAATAGTACCTGTAAAAATACTCTTTGCAAAAATCCTCTTTGCTAAGCCATCTAAAAATTTTCATCTTTGGCCGCAAACGGAATATGTCGAATGTTCTGCGTAGTCAACGCCCTAAATTTTGAATGCCCAGATGTAATCCCCAGAAACGGGTAATTCCATTTGCCGCTACCAACTGTAACGCCGCAGAGGCGCAAACCGTGGACCACTGGCTCTGCTGCCGGTTTCGCCCCGCGTCCTGTGCCGAGGAAGGTTTATTTAAAGCTGGTCCAAATGCTCTTGAGATTTTCCCGATTTTGATCACCTGTGGAATAATCTTCCTTGTATCTATAACTAGACAAATTTGATTTATATAAATTTCTTTATGTATTCTGTATTTTCTGTTTGTTTCTTTGAAACAAGGTAGAACCGACAGAGGTACCCAAGGTACCCACCGCTAGACACCGCTAGGTGGCTTGCGGAGTGTGGATGTAGATGATGCTCCTGACACGTGTAAAGATAACAATCTTATCAAGCGGGTTGAAAACCGTACTGTTGACGAAAGCTCGTCTTTGTGACAGGATGTCCCAGGACGAATGATCAGTATTCAGGGATATGAGAGTACAGACCATTCGAATCCAAAAAGTCCAATAAACAGGGTCTGTAAAATGTATACCATAAGAGATATGGGAAGTACTACTTCGCTACGGTGGAAACATCTCCTCGACTGGACAAGTGCTCATAGCTCTTAGAGTATGCATTTCTAGAGCCCATGTTCGCTAGACAATATTTTCTTGTGAATACATAAAACTGCAACCAGTCACTTTTTTGAACTAGTTATTTATTATTCCATGAACCGGTTTTCGAACATTTTCAGGCTCATCTTCAGATGGTTTTCCGGAAGTTACATATCTAAAGCATAATGCTGAGTGGTGGCTCTGTGACAAAAAGATGGAACGAGCTTTACTGCATCTTTGTAACAAGTAACAGTTGTATAGCATAGTTCCTCTGTCGCAGTGTGTATGCATACCTATTGTATAAAAGTGTATGATGGGGTATAACTGCCCGTCATAAAGAAAGCAGACAGATGGATACTAACAAAAGAAAGCCGGCCAAACTGCCGCAGTAAATACAAAATTAAATTTCGGATCCAAATCGACAGATAAACAATATTAATGGCGATGTATTGAAACGTCGCAGAGCCAGCACCCAGTATTATTCTAGAAATAGATATGTAACTTCCGGAAAACCATCTGATGAGCCTGAAAAGATCCGAAAACAATTTCATGGAATAATAAATAAGCCGGTGGCGGTAGGCGTGCGGTTCTAGGCGCTGCAGTCCGGAACCGCGGGACTGCTACGGTCGCAGGTTCGAATCCTGCCCCGGCCATGGATGTGTGTGATGTCCTTAGGTTAGTTAGGTTTAAGTAGTTCTAAGTTCTAGAGGACTGATGACCTAAGATGTTAAGTCCCATACTGCTCAGAGCCATTTAAACCATTTTTTAAATAATAAATAACTATTCCAAAAGAGTGACTGGTTGCCATTTTATTTATTTACATTGAATAAATTAGGCTTTTTTCCTTCAAAAATTATTTGCATCATATCGCTGAATGCTGAAAATTCCTCCTGGGATATGCTCTAAACAAACACCTGCAACTACGAGATACCACTTACTCTTGGACTGCTTCTGCGTCCCATCAGCTGTGCGGTTAAGGAACCCACCTGAAAACAGAAAAACAAAAACCGTCACTTACTGCAGGTTAATTTGAACAGGAGGCGAGTTTTACCGTGTTTTACTGTATGCAAAACGTGCGCAGTACAAATAGTATCACTGAATAATAAGTAGATCATCACACGTAAAATAATGATTAGTACTGTACATGTCCGATTGCAATGTTCACGGTCTACATGCTATATACGACAACAATAACTCCAACAAGGGAACCTCCGCATCGCACCCCCCTCAGATTTAGTTATAAGTTGGCACAGTGGATAGGCCTTGAAAAACTGAACACATATCAATCGAGAAAACAGGAAGAAGTTTTGTGGAACTATGAAAAACATAAGCAAAATGTACAAACTGAGTAGTCCATGCGCAAGATATGCAACATCTAGGGTAATGTGAGCTCAGGAGCGCCGTTGTCCCGTGGTTAGCGTGAGCAGCTGCGGAACGAGAAGTCCTTCGTTCGAGTCTTCCCTCGAAACAAAAGTTTAAGTTTTTATTTTCAGTTTATGCGACATCTTATGTTTTCATCACTTTTTTGGAAGTGATTATTACATCCACAAGAAAACCTAAATCGGGCAAGGTAGAAGAATCTTTTTACCCATTCGCCAAGTGTACTAGTTCGGTGGGTCGACAACATATTCCTGTCATATGACGCAGATGCCGTCACCGCTGTCGTATAGAATATATCAGATGTTTTCCTGTGGAGGAATTGGTTGACCTATGACCTTGCGATCAAATGTTTTCGGTTCCCATTGGAGAGGCACGTCCTTTCGTCTACTAATCGCACGGTTTTGCGGTGCGGTTGCAAAACACAGACACTAAACTTATTATAGTGAACAGAGACGTCAATGAACGAACGGACAGATCATAACTTTGCATCATCATCATCATCATCATCATCATCATCATCATCATCATCATCATCATTTAAGACTGATTATACCTTTCAGCGTTCAGTCTGGAGCATAGCCCTCTTATAAAATTCCTCCACGATCCCCTATTCAGTGCTAACATTGGTGCCTCTTCTGGTGTTAAACCCATTACTTCAAAATCATACTTAACTGAATCCAGGTACCTCTACTGCTGAACCAATGAGTCTCTTGGGTAACCTTGCTTCTCCCATGCGTGTAACATGACCCCACCCTCTGAGCTTGTTCGCCCTGACTGCTACATCTATAGAGTTCATTCCCAGTTTTTCTTTGATTTCCCCATTGTGGACACCCTCCTGCCATTGTTCCCATCTACTAGTACCTGCAATCATCCTAGCTACTTTCATATCCGTAACCTCAACCTTGTTGATAAGGTAACCTGAATCCACCCAGCTTTCGCTCCCATACAACAAAGTTGGTCGAAAGATTGAACGGTGCACAGATAGTTTAGTCTTGGTACTGACTTCCTTCTTGCAGAAGAGAGTAGATCGTAGCTGAGCGCTCACTGCATTAGCTTTCTACACCTCGCTTCTAATTCTTTCACTATGTTGCCATCCCGTGAGAATATGCATCCTAAGTACTTGAAATCGTCCACCTGTTCTAACTTTGTTCCTCCTATTTGGCACTCAATCCGTTTATATTAAATAAACTTTTCACCCGAGGGAAGATTTGAACCCAAGAACTCTCGTTTTGCAGCTGCTCACGGGACCACGGTGCTACTGTGCTCACGTTATCCTCGATATTGCATGTCTTCCAAATGGACTACTCAGTTTGTATACTTTGCTTATTTTTGTCATAGTTCCACACAACTTCTTCCTTTTTTTTCGATTGATCTGTGTTCAGTTTTCAAGGCCTATCCCCTGTGCCAAATTATAACTAAATCAGAGGGGGGGGGGGGGTGCGATGGGGAGGTTCCCTTGTATGAGGGGACTTGAAAGGTAAGTGACATACAGGGTGTTTCAAAAATGACCGGTATATTTGAAACGGCAATACAAACTAAACGAGCAGCGATAGAAATACACTGTTTGTTGCAATATGCTTGGGACAACAGTACATTTTTAGGCAGACAAACTTTCGAAATTACAGTAGTTACAATTGTCAACAACAGATGGCGCTGCGGTCTGGGAAACTCTATAGTACGATATATTTCCACATATCCACCATGCGTAGCAATAATATGGCGTAGTCTCTGAATGAAATTACCCGAAACCTTTGACAACGTGTCTGGCGGAATGGCTTCACATGCAGATGAGATGTACTGCTTCAGCTGTTCAATTGTTTCTGGATTCTGGCGGTACACCTGGTCTTTCAAGTGTCCCCACAGAAAGAAGTCACATGGGTTCATGTCTGACGAATAGGGAGGCCAATCCACGCCGCCTCCTGTATGTTTCGGATAGCCCAAAGCAATCACACGATCATCGAAATATTCATTCAGGAAATTAAAGACGTCGGCCGTGCGATGTGGCCGGGCACCATCTTGCATAAACCATGAGGTGTTCGCAGTGTCGTCTAAGGCAGTTCGTACCGCCACAAATTCATGAAGAATGTCCAGATAGCGTGATGCAGTAATCGTTTCGGATCTGAAAAATGGGCCAATGATTCCTTAGGAAGATATGGCGGCCCAGAACAGTACTTTTTGAGGATGCAGGGACGATGGGACTGCAACATGGGGCTTTTCGGTTCCCCATATGCGCCAGTTCTGTTTATTGACGAAGCCGTTCAGGTAAAAATAAGGTTCGTCAGTAAAGCAAATGCTGCCCACATGCATATCGCCGTCATCAATCCTGTGCACTATATCGTTAGCGAATGTCTCTCGTGTAGCAATGGTAGCGGCGCTGAGGGGTTCCCGCGTTTGAATTTTGTATGGATAGAGATGTAAACTCTGGCGCACGAGACGATACGTGGACGTTGGCGTCATTTGGACCGAAGCTGCAACACGGCGAACGGAAACCCGAGCCCGCTGTTGGATCACCTGCTGCACTAGCTGCGCGTTGCCCTCTGTGGTTGCCGTACGAGGTCGCCCTACCTTTCCAGCACGTTCATCCGTCACGTTTCCAGTCGGTTGAAATTTTTCAAACAGATCCTTTATTGTATCGCTATTCGGTCCTTTGGTTACATTAAACCTCCGTTGAAAACTTCGTCTTGTTGCAACAACACTGTGTTCTAGGCGGTGGAATTCCAACACCAGAAAAATCCTCTGTTCTAAGGAATAAACCATGTTGTCCACAGCACACTTGCACGTTGTGAACAGCACACGCTTACAGACTGCGTTGTCTTCTCTATCTTTCACATCACTTGCAGCGCCATCTGTTGTTGAAAATTGTAACTACTGTAATTTCGAAAGTTTGTGCGCCTGAAAATGTACTGTTGTCCCAAGCATATTGCAACAAACAGTGTATTTCTATCGCTGCTCGTTTAGTTTTTATTGACGTTTCAAATATACCGGTCATTTTTGAAACACCCTGTATGTAGTTCCACGGTAGGACTGCTACCCAACCTGAGGAGCCGTTGTCACAAAATAGCCCATGTTCCAGTTTTCCTGCAGACACAGTAACACTGACAAGGGAAACTCCACATGGCACCCCCTTCAGATTTGGTGGTAAAATGGTCCAGTGGACAGCCCGTCAAAAAGTGAACACAGGTAAAGCATGGAAACAGGAAAAAGGCGTTCAGAACTGTGAAAAAAGCAGCAAAATAGAAAAAGCTCAACATGTGCAACATTGAGCGAAATGCAAGAATTATGGCGTCGTGTTTGTGTGGCCGATGTTGGACCGCAAAGGGGCGTCCGTGTTCAAAGTTCCCTCGTGCTGTATACTTATTTCCCACAAAATTATGAACTTTCTGACCGGTTATTTTATTGTCTGTTCTCCTTCTGTAGTCCTTTCAATTGTCATGCCTTACATTGGTCGTAGAAAATGAGTCGTGTGGTAAGGACATATTACCGTTACAAGTAACAGTGATGAACAATGGGAGCAGCCGAGATGCCACGTACACCTGTCACAGAAATGGAAACAACAAATACACGGGCGTGAACTATATTACAACAAGGGGATTCAAGAGTCAAAACCTCCCATAACGGAACCAAGTCTTAACATGCGGTACTTGTATAGAACAAAGAAGAGGTACGTACATCTGGAGGTGCTTCTCTTACACCTCTCTGTTGCAAATGGATATCACACCACGAGACAGACATAAATTTGAAGACAGTGAACAGACACGTCTGTGACCGGACAGACAGCTGATAATTCGGGCACGAGGGAGATTCGAACTCGTATCTCTCCCCTCCCAATTCCTCATCATGACCACATAACTACGACGCCGTGGGTAACCAAATTTATTCTGTGATCCACATATTGCGTTTGAACCGCTCACTGTTTCTGTTCTGCTTTTTCTCGCAGATCACTACACCTCCTTCCTGTTTTTATGCTTGGTCTGCGCTCAGTTTTTGACCGGCTATCCTCTGGGCCATCTTACCACTAAATCCGTGGGCGGTGCGATGCGGAGTTTAGGTCGAATGTCAAAGTAACTTCATACCCCTAACTGACTGACCAATTCATACGGTATATCAAGTATGTGTATACAGATGTTAAAATTTATAAATATAAAACTGAATGGAAAAGTTGAATAGTCCGCAGTAGTTGTTTTTATTAATTTCGATTAGATTCACACAACTTGTTTCGTAACTTTTAAGTTGCATTTTCTGTTGTATATCCGCACAATTTTTTTATACATTAATACTTTGGTAATTGATAAATGAAATTATCAGAAATAGGATTCAGTTCAGTATAACTATTTTACCTGTGGGTGCCCTAGTCTTACTATTACCTGTCGATACCATTTGATTAGAGTTGCATATCTGCGTGACAAGTGGAACGGCCACCAGGGTGCATTAGTATTGTTACCAGGCCTGATGTTGAGTGATCACTACGAAGGCCGCGGAGACGCCGCATACTCGTGTGAGACAGCAGTACTGGCACCTGGGGTGGATTGAAAGATGTCTCACTGTGAGTCTTGTCCGAAGCTCGTGGTCTAGTGGCTAGCGTTGCTGCCTCTGGATTACGGAGTCCTGGGTCCACTCCCGGCAAGGTCGGGGATTTTCTCCGTTTGAGGACTGGGTGTTTTTGTTATCATCATCTCATTATCATCTCATCATCATTCGAGACATGGCCAGGCTGTAAATGGAGAGACTGAAAACTTGCACGGGCTCTGATGTCGAGCGCCCCACAAATCATCATCATCATCATCATCATCATGAGTCTTCACTTGGCCAGTTGGTTGAATGGTACGATACCCAAATTTGGGGAGGCTTTCGGATGTGACAGGAATATCCGGTCGAACCATGTCTGACCACCACAAGGGACGAACGCCATATTGTGGTCCCAAATGGCTCCGAGCACTATGGGACTCAACATGTGAGGTCATGAGTCCCCTAGACTTAGAACTACTTAAACCTTTCTAACCTAAGGACATCACACACATCCATGCCCGAGGCAGGATTCGAACCTGCGACCGTAGCAGCAGCGCCGTTTCGGACTGAAGCGCCTAAAACCGCACGGTCACAGCGGCCGGCTGCCGTATTGTGCACCAAGCACATCGTAACCCTTTCATATCTGCACCTGCCCTCCGAGAAGAGGTAATGTACTCCTTGCAACATTCTGTGTCATCCCGCACCGCTGATCGCCGATTGCAAGCAGTCGGACTAGGGAAATACCATGCCATGAGTAAGCTGCCGCGCGGTCTCAGGCGCATTGTTACGGTCCGTGCGGCAGGGAACAATCGCTTTATGATACCCTTCCCAACCCTAATCAGGGTGTGCAACCAGGTTAAGATGACGTTCTACGTCATTCCGACAGATGGGCTCATACTGCCACGTTCTTCGTATACTTGACTCCATTTTGCAGTCATTGACATGATATCAAGTAACCTCTTCCGCTACACCCTTTCTCGTGAGGCAGCGTATGGCGAACAGATAACGTTCTCAGACTTCTGCTGTGTTACAAGACTGCCGTCTACGCTCATATGTTGCGCAAAAGCGGATATGAATCTCTGCGCTATACAGTATGTACGTGCAGGCGTTGGCGCTCTTCGGAGGAAGTCGCCTAAGCGGCGCCTCCCACACACGGAGTTAACGGCACCAGCTCGCGTGGGTGGCTCCAGTTGTTCAGTGGAGTGAGTCAGTGGCAAGGGAAGGGAAGAGAAGGGAAGGGAAGGGAAGGGAAGGCAAGCAGGCCAGGAAATACCTGCTGCTCCATCCCGTTGTCTGCCTCCTTGATGACTCACTTGATACATGCGCTCGTCGCAGGTGAAACTGGCACGCGCATCCTCTTCAGTGCTCCATTCCGTTTCCAGGCCAGTATTAAAATGATGAACGAAACTCAAAAGAACAGCACTTTTCTCGATATGCGATGCATACCGTCACAGCGATACGGCGTAATAAAATCCTTCCGGCGCTCTAAGTTGCTCACTCTACACGAGGCTTCGGCTAAGCACTCCCCAGTCTCGCTGAAGGCATTACTAAAGTGGCGGGGATGATATCAATGATCTCAATACGCCGTCGCAGTCGTCACGATAGGTCGGAGCATGCCGTCAGATTCTTCTTCTGGGTACGCGAAATGCACGAAGTGGTTACTAAGATAGCAGACGCTATCTGAGGTTAGTTTGTTGTTCAGTGTAAATAATTATACGTATTTAATACTGCTTCCCTGACAGATTAATTTCGCAGCTGTTCTCGTGTTTACAAACGTCATTTTCGCTTTCAGCCTTCACTAGTGTGTTTACTTTGACTGATTGCAATGCTACTGTCATCCGCAAAAAAAATAATTCCGTTGTTTGTATATTAGACGGGAGATCGTGTGCATATACAGGGTGTTTAAAAAATGACCGGTATATTTGAAACGGCAATACAAACTAAACGAGCAGCGATAGAAATACACCGTTTGTTGCAATATGCTTCGGACAACAGTACATTTTCAGGCAGACAAACTTTCGAAATTACAGTAGTTACAATTGTGAACATATGTAGTCTGGGAAACACTATAGTACGATATTTTCCACATATCCATCATGCGTAGCAATAATATGGCGTAGTCTCTGAATGAAATTACCCGAAACCTTTGACAACGTGTCTGGCGGAATGGCTTCACATGCAGATGAGATGTACTGCTTCAGCTGTTCAATTGTTTCTGGATTCTGGCGGTACACCTGGTCTTTCAAGTGTCCCCACAGAAAGGAGTCACAGGGGTTCGTGTCTGGCGAATAGGGAGGCCAATCAACGCCGCCTCCTGTATGTTTCGGATAGCCCAAAGCAATCACACGATCATCGAAATATTCATTCAGGAAATTAAAGACGTCGGCCGTGCGATGTGGCCGGGCACCATCTTGCATAAACCACGAGGTGTTCGCAGTGTCGTCTAAGGCAGTTTGTACCGACACAAATTCACGAAGATTGTCCAGATAGCGTGATGCAGTAATCGTTTCGGATCTGAAAAACGGGCCAATGATTCCTTTGGAAGAAATGGCGGCCCAGACCAGTACTTTTTGAGGACGCAGGGACGATGGGACTGCAACATGGGGCTTTTCGGTTCCCCATATGCGCCAGTTCTGTTTATTGACGAAGCCGTACAGGTAAAAATAAGGTTCGTCAGTAAACCAAATGCTGCCCACATGCATATCGCCGTCATCAATCCTGTGCACTATATCGTTAGCGAATGTCGCTCGTGCAGCAATGGTAGCGGCGCTGAGGGGTTGCCGCGTTTGAATTTTGTATGGATAGAGGTGTAAACTCTGGCGCATGAGTAGATACGTGGACGTTCGCGTCATTTGGACCGAAGCTGCAACACGGCGAACGGAAACCTGAGGCCGCTGATGGATCACCTGCTGCACTAGCTGCGCGTTGCCCTCTGTGGTTGCCGTACGCGGTCGCCCTACCTTTCCAGCACGTTCATCCGTCACGTTCCCAGTCCGTTGAAATTTTTCAAACAGATCCTTTATTGTATCGCTTTTCGGTCCTTTGGTTACATTAAACCTCCGTTGAAAACTTCGTCTTGTTGCAACAACACTGTGTTCTAGGCGGTGGAATTCCAACACCAGAAAAATCCTCTGTTCTAAGGAATAAACCATGTTGTCCACAGCACACTTGCACGTTGTGAACAGCACACGCTTACAGCAGAAAGACGACGTACAGAATGGCGCACCCACAGACTGCGTTGTCTTCTATATCTTTCACATCACTTGCAGTGCCATCTGTTGTTGAAAATTTTAACTACTGTAATTTCGAAAGTTTGTGCGCCTGGAAATGTACTGTTGTCCCAAGCATATTACAACAAACGGTGTGTTTCTATCGCTGCTCGTTTAGTTTTTATTGCCGTTTCAAATATACCGGTCATTTTTGAAACACCCTGTATGAGAAGTAATGGAGAACCTAAGATTGAGCCTTGGGGAACGCCATCTGTAATTTATCTGGAGTCAGAAGAATCTTACCTGATTAGTTTGGTTGAATTACTAAGTGCAATTTTCTGCATTCTTACAGTTAGATGTAACATTATCCATTGCCAATTGGCTGGATATTACATCAACTCCATAAAACCACAGTTTGTCTAGGACAATATTGTGATTTACACTTTAAAATGCTTAGGTAAGTCGAATGAGAACATTTTGTATGCATTCTTATCTCGCCAGATGGGCAGTATACACTGAGACAATGATTTATTTTGAAGTAATTATTTTTTAGTTGTTCTAGTAAAATTGGTGCAAACATCTAAGGAAAGCAAACAATTCAGTAGCGGCAGTGGGGCGGGATTCAACCAGTTTGCGTTATTCTTCGTTCTGCATATTGAAGTAAGCAAGGCATAAAAAAGTTTTGTAGTTACCAAGTGTCGCGTATTAACAGTCTGAACACAAGAATTTTCGGAACGAAGTGACAATGTAAGTAGCAGAGTTTTTCCGTATTTTTTAAATTAAACAAGTAAATAATACATTTTATGTTACACGTGCGCAAATGTAATAAGTTTCCCTGCTTTTTTCTGTTGTAAAAATCTGGGAAGCTCAGTAAATTCATGCACTGTTGTCTTTCAGTAGCTGTCCGTCAGCGCCTAGTCGGAACATGCATCTGTCTGTAGATAATTGATCGCTAATAATTTCCATGTCTTCTGCTATTTTATTTGCAAAAACACAGTTGATCTGCCACAAAGGCGTATTATACGAAGAAGAAAGGAATAATAACTAGAATTTAAGGCCGAATCGTAGGAGCGAAGAGCAGTGACGTGAGAAAGTAGTTGCAGGAATTCGATTGCGTCCTTAACGATCAGTTTACTGAGTCACAGCTGCAAAATACTAACGCGAATTCTTTACAGACGAATGGAAAAACTGGTAGAAGCCGACCTCGGGGAAGATCAGTTTGGATTCCGTAGAAATATTGGAACACGTGAGGCAATACTGACCCTACGACTTATCTTAGAAGCTAGATTAAGGAAAGGCAAACCTACGTTTCTAGCATTTGTAGAGTTAGAGAAAGCTTTTGACAATGTTGACTGGAATCCTCTCTTTCAAATTCTGAAGGTGGCAGGGGTAAAATACAGGGAGCGAAAGACTATTTACAATTTGTACAGAAACCAGACGGCAGTTTTAAGAATCGAGGGACACGAAATGGAAGCAGTGGGTGGGAAGGGAGTGAGACAGGGTTGTAGCCTCTCCCCGTTGTTCTTCAATCTGTACATTGAGCAAGCAGTAAAGGAAACAAAAGAAAGATTCGGAGTAGGTATTAAAATCCATGGAGAAGAAATAAAAACTTCGAGGTTCGTCGATGACATTGTAATTCTGTAAGAGACAGCGAAGAACTAGGAAGAGCAGTTGAACGGAATGGACAGTGTCTTGAAAGGAGGGTAATAAGATGAACATCAACAAAAACAAAACGAGAATAATGGAATGTATTCGAGTTAAGTCGGGTGATGCCGAGGGAATTAGATTTGGAAATGAGACAAAGTAGTAAAGGAGTTTTGCTATTTGGGGAGCAAAATAACTGATGATGGTCGAAACAGAGAGGCTATAAAATGTAGACTGGAAATGGCAAGGAAAGCGTTTCTGAAGAAGAGAAATTTGTTAACATCGAGTATAGATTTAAATGTCAGGAAGTCGTTTCTGAAAGTATTTGTGAAGATTAGATGGGTAGATCACATTACTAACGAGGAGGTACTGAATAGGATTCGGGAGGAGTTTGTGGCACAACTCGGCTAGAAGAAGAGATCTGTTGGTAGGACATGTTCTGAGGCATCAAGGGATCACCAATTTAGCGTTGGAGGGCAGCGTGGAGGGTAAAAACCGTAGAGGGAGACCACGAGATGAATACAATAAGCAGATTCAGAAGGATGTAGGCTCCAGTAGGTACTGGGAGATGAAGAGGCTTGCACAGGATAGAGTAGCATGGAGAGCTGCATCAAACCAGTCTCAGGACTGAAGACAACAACAACAACAACAACAACAACAACCACAACAACAACCATGAGTAGAAGAAGAATTTCAACACGATGGCTGGTTTGAGCACTCATGCCGCTATTGCAGGTGTTGTTTCTTTCCTCTTTTCGACTTCTAAAATGATGTACCTTACAGTTCCAAGTGAACTACGAATCCGAGTGCAACACAGTGCTTTTTCTGTTCACGGATCATTGCTGTAAGTGGAAAAAATGAAAGAAAAAAATTGAATCTACACCCTGACTCTTATTCACAGAGTACCGCTAATCACTCGGTACGCTGCTAGCAACAGCCTGCCGTAGTGTCAACGACGAAGTCAATTAAAAACAACAATTAAGTTGAAACTTCCAACGAGATGAGAACCTTGTGCCGGACTGGGAGTTTAACGTCCTTCCTGACCTTTCGAGCTAACAAAGCATCCCGACGACCCGTCGTCACAGCTTTACTTCCGCCAGTACCTCGTCTCCTACCTTCCACACTTCCAGAACCTCTTCTGCGTGACTTGCTGAAGGTATGAGATGAGGCGCTGGTGGAAGTAAAGCTGTGAGGAGGGTTCTTGAATCGTGCTTTGTTAGCTCAGTCGGCATGTCGCTTTACAGCTCTCCCATGTATCAGCGTTCATTCTGGAATACCGCCACAGATTTTTACACCACGCTCCTGCAGGCAGTTCCGCGTAGGATGGGAGCCTACCCAACTGTCAACTGGTCAAGAGTGTGGAAAACGATACAGCGCCACTTTCTGCCAAAGAACGTGTGGCGACGTGGTATCAAGTCACCAACAAAAAATATATGAGACACACCGGCTCCACGCTGTCGGATGAACGGACTCCACACGCTGTCCCGACTGTCGCCTCCTGGACACCGGTGAACACCGCTTCACGTGCGTGTCGTCATCCGATGACCACACAGAAGATCTTAGCTCGTTACCTTCGTGTCACACCTGATGTGACTGGACCTCGGTCCCTTCTGTCTTCGGATGGCTGTTACTTTTCCTCGCCAAATATCATGCTCCTACTTGGTTCATCGGAATGAAAATGACTACATCTTCGGTGAAAGGGAGAAATTGGAGCTTGATTACTGGTTTTACCTGCAAAATGCTCACAAAGTTCTAGAACGCACACCGAGGTAACGTGCGCTCTTTGTAATTTATATACGCAGTTATATTAGAACAAGTAAGCTCTCGGTCACGAATACTAAGTCAAAATTGACCAGGTTTCGACGCTACTATGAGCGTCGTCTTCAGAATTAGACTAACTGCTCTAAAACATATTAGGTATATAATAAATTAATAAAATTAAAATTTGTACTGACTAGAAAACTATTGCAACCCTTGTTCACTAAAGTAAAAGCAGCCCTTAGCGGCTTGCCATCTTACATTTAACTATTCATGACGTTGCCTTTCCGGCTTAGATATTTTTTTAATATGTGAGTTTTAAGTACTCCATCTTTTTCCAGTCAGTATAAACTTTAATAAAATTAATGTATTATATACCTAATATGTTTTAGAACAGTTAGTCTAATTCTGAAGACGACGCTCATAGTGGGGTCGAAACCTGGTCAATTTGGACTTAATATTTGTGACCGAGGGCTTATTGTTCTAATATAATTCCGACACTGCGTAAATAAAACTTTGAACATAGCTGCTAAGGTTCAGTGACAGTGTTTTCGTAAACCCCCTCCCTAGTTGGAGAGTGCCAGGCTCAGTGTAACCGTATCACGTAGAGGACAGAATGATCTGAATTGCAAGCAGTGAGAAAGGAAAGAGATTGAATGATGTAAGGAATGCGGCATTTCCAGAGGCATCTGCAGTGCAGCATGAGTCTTTTATACATATTTTAGCCGGCATCGATGGAAATACAAATCGCCACAGGCAGTGGACAAGAAAACCTCAGTTGCACCATTCTTTTAGGTGAAGAAGCGCAAGGAATATAAAAAGCTATTTTAGTTTATATTTTGAGTGGCATTTTCATTGTAATATTCTGTTTTACAGCATTTTCATTTTCCACATTTACTATTATAATCATTTAATTAAATAAATAAATGATAGACCCATGGAGCCTATCACCTTGAGAGAAATTTGGCAATAGTTAGACGCAACTCCTGAAGAGGGATGTTTCATTTTTTTTCTGTGGTAGGGTTAATGTGGCGGTGACAAGTAGGGGAAGATTTTATTTCCGTTTAATTTTCTTTTTGGAAATTAAACTTATTGAGATCAGGAGAGTACTTGACCACGAAAGGTACAGGTCGCAGGTTCGACTCCCGACCCGGTATACAGTTTTGAGCACACAAAAAATTCATTCTGATAACAGTTATGTAAGAAATAATACATTCACATGGATTGGCAATCATGATTAGTCAGTAGAGGTCTAAAGCGAAAAGGAATAGCAGATGAGACAGAAGAAGACGCAGCAAGGCAACAAATGGTGTTTCATCCATGCGTAAAGAGCGTGAACGAGCGCATACGAAAGATCCTCCGGCATGCAGTTATACAGCCAATTGTTTGAAGCAGCCATAAGAGACGTTAAGGTGGACGAAAGAGCAACCAGATATGTCATGGACTGAGAAAGTGTATGAAATTTAGTGCATACAAAAGGAAAACAAGTTTTGCGACTTAAGGACGGCTAAAAGAGCACGAACGACGTGGACGCCTGTAGCAACCAAGCGGGTCAGCCATAGTCGAACAGAGTGAAACATGCGATCAGGAAAGAGACTTTACTAACGTTTGTGGTGTAACAATACAGCAAATAAGTGCTAACAAAAGGTCAGAGAGGCAGTCGAGCTTGACAACCTAACTGTTTTAATCGTGACGCCAGCTTTAGGCTGCTGGTGGCGGCTTGGTTCCCGATCGACAGAGCTATGAGGGCGCCACAGGGTATGCGAACATAAACATAAACAACGCCCTCCAGCCCCACTCCAGCCACTAATAACCCTCCGGAAACGTGGTTAGGATCCAGTCATGAACATTCACGGTGCGAACTGCAGCAAATACTCTCCTTGAACTTGCGAAAGCCTGTTAGTGAACCGCAGCGTGCAACTAATTACGAGGCGAACGCATGAGAAATAGGACCGAGACGTCATATCCGAAGATTATGGAAAGAGTGAAACGTTACGAAAACCCAAAAACTTTTAACAACCTCGACAACGGCCGCTAAAACCTTCGTTCTTAAATCGTCTGAAAGTTCTGACACTGGCACTTGATTGCCAGAATAATAAATCAATAAGAACTGAGTAATTGCGACAAGTAGCACATAGTCGCATACATTGTTAAGCGGTTTAGAGAGCCAATGACTGTCTCACATCAGAAAGTACGAGATTTGCATTTTCTGTTCTGCCTTCGTCACCTTATAACAAGGGGATGAGCAGGTATGTAAAAAGGATACATGACAGCATGAAGCGATAACGGCATTACAAATGTTACAGAAAAATTAATTTGTGATTTTGAAGATGAAATATTGAGAGTGACTTTCATACTAATACTTAAGTCCGAGTGAAGTGGTGGTGGTGGTGGTGGTGGTGGTGGTGGAGTGCCATGAAACTCTCAACACAAAAACAGATAAAGAAGAAGATTTCTTTTTCTGCAATACGCGTCACGCAAATTGTATTATGAATCGAATGGAAATTGTAGCTGTAGAGTCTGAAATCTGCACTGTATGTTCTTGTTAGCACGCTGATTCGCCTCCTTGTTCATGGTTCTAAGCCAAAATAAGTAAGAAGGAAAGATTACCAAGTTCACCTCATATTTTAAAGATTAAAAGCACACTCGCAAGATGTCAGCCCCAGCAATCGAAAATGTTGGCCATAATTCTGATAGTACGCAGGTATGACCTACTCAAAACTACAGCTTTTGAACTTCGCTCGCACCAGTTGTCTGTCACTCGCTCCGCCCCACTGCGGCCGCAGCACTGTACAGCGGAGTGACAAACACAGGCCACAGATTCCCGGAATGTTGAAGGCGAGGGAACAGGATGGCGGCGGTGGAGGCATCTGCACACGTGTTATGAAATCTTGTTCGGGAACACATGTTATTTTAGGCAAAAAATAGTAAGTGAGAAGACGGTGTAATATGTCAACCTCATGCACATATACGTTCAATAATGTTTTAAAAATACCTCTGAAGTGATATTCTGCAGCTATACACAGTCCCCAAAACCAAAATGAATAAAGCTAATGAACTAAGCAATCAATATGAAATAAAGTGAATAATTTTTGATTCATCATTTTCTCATGGCAATAACGTTGAAAAATAGTGCATCTCGTGCAAATGTACTTCGCTTTAACAGCGCCAGCTTTCAAATACAAAGAAAATAATGCAGAACAGCGATGCAAACAATTGAACAGCGCTACGCTACTTCGTTATTCACACACTAGGCCGCGCGGTTTAGGGCACCTTACACGGTTCGAACGCCCCCCCCCCCCCTCCCTCCCTCCGCCCCCGTTGGAGGTTCGAGTCCTCCCTCGTACATGTGTGTGTGTGCGTGTGCGTGTGCGTGTGCGTGTGTGTGTGTGTTTAATTCTAGGGCCGTTCGGTGTGACCGAGCGGTCGCTGGTTCGAAACCTGCCTCGGGCATGGATGTGTGTGATGTCCTTAGGTTTTTTTTTTTATTTCATGGGACCTGCGACCTTAGCAGTTTGGTCACATAGGAACTAACCACAAATTTCCAAAATATTTGACACACTAATTTGCTTCATTCATTTACACTACATTTATGAATTTCATCACAAAATATGTCCAAAGCGAAGAGATCTCTGGCACCAACAACATGTTAAAAACACGCAGTGTGGCACAATGAGCACAGCTGGTTACCAGCGTGAAAATGTTAACAAACTCTTATTAGCCTCGCTGTACAGCACTTCGCGTTCGGTCATTATGCGGCTGCAGTGTAGCGGAGCGACTAATAATCATCCGGTGTACGCGTAAGTTTAAAAGGTGTGCTTTCGAAAGGTTATAAACTCCTACTATTAGAAATATGGCTCATATTTTTGCGCGGAATCGATTGCTGGGGCTGATATCTCGCGAGTGCGCTTTTTCTCCTTAAAATGTGCGGTCTCGTTGGTGAGGTTTCCCGGTGTTTGAACACTTTATACTCTATGTAAATGGTTCAAATGGCTCTGAGCACTATGGGACTTAACATCTGTGGTCATCAGTCCCCTAGTACTTAAAACTGCTTAAACCTAACTAACCTAATGACATCACACAGGTCCATGCCCGAGGCAGGATTCGAACCTGCGACCGTAGCGGTCGCGCGTTTCCAGACTGAAGCGCCTAGAACCGCTCGGCCACAAGGCCGGCTATACTCTGTAAATTTAAAATCATACAGAGGAAAAAAGAACCGAAGAAAAAATTTTAATGTATGTGTAAGGGTACAGTACCCTTACATAGCTATACCCTTAATAGTATCGGTCTTACACTGTATGTAGTGTTCACTGGCTGAAGGCCGGCCGTTGTGGCCGAGCAGTTCTAGGCGCTTCAGTCAAGAACTGCGCTGCTGCTACGGTCGCAGATTCGAATCCTGCCTCGGGCATGGATGCATGTGGTGTCCTTAGGTTAGTTAGGTTTAAATAGTTCTGCTCGGGCATGGATGCATGTGGTGTCCTTAGGTTAGTTAGGTTTAAATAGTTCTAAGTTCTCGTGGACTGATGACCTCAGATGTTAAATCCCATAGTGCTCAGAGCCACTTCAACTATTGTGAACTAAGTAAAGCAATGACTGCAGTGCAGTCAACAGTGTGCGAGTGGTTGAGCGGGAGTCGAGTGTTGGAGTGCGTAGTGGAAGTCGGGCGTGCGAGAGGCTTGAGACGATTGCTCCATAGTGAGACCGATGACTAGTGGCAGAATATAAATGAAATGACACAGTATGTGATTTCATTTGCGTGTTTATAAATGTTGGTTTACAAAAGGGTGTTGTAATTAATAAAATCCAATATTTGAGAAAGGAAATGTTTTCATTTAGTAATTTTCGTTAGATTTCACGATAACAGAAGGGCACGACAATGTGTGGAATGCAAAGGAGCTATTACTGATTACGCTAAATTAATTGAATATAACTTCATCTTCAGCGTATGCGAGTAATAAAGTTCGGTGCGACAGTGTGGGGAGGTTATAAATGGTAAAGTTTTTGGATTGTATCCCCCAGTTACTACCACGCCCTGGAACGCGGTGCGTTACGCAGGGATACCTCGACAGAGTCGTGGCTTTTTCTTCTGTCTCGTCTTCAAATTACAACCAATGGACAGAGGAAGTGAGGGAGCGCGCCGCGAAGCGACCGGCGAAGTGGGTCCGCGGTGACGTCACGCGGTGGCTCCGTGCCAGCGCAGCGGCGCGGCGGCCCTCAGCGAGTGCGCGCTGACGTCACAGCCAGTGTCAGCGCTCTGCCCGGCCGCTGCTTTGTGGTCCGGAGCTGCGGCCTTCACGCCCAGGGGTTAATGGGCGGCTATTACACTCACGCCGGTCAGTCAGCGGCACAAGAGGTCGCCTAATTTATCGCTGCTTAGCGGGCCGCGTCCGAGGACCGAGTATTAGCGGCGGGGGATTTTGCCGACCCGATACCGAGGTCTGCTCTGGCGATATGTTCCACACACCCTACCGGATCGCAATGCTGATGTGATTTCCTTTCAAGGTGCTACTAGAAATTGTGTTACTTGTGTGAAATGTTAAATAAAACATGAATTGCAATCCCAAATACTAAGTTGTTTTCCACTTTTTGTGCAAAAGTATGATGGCTCCATTCAACCCCCTGCCGACCGCGGTGGTCTCGCGGTTCTAGGCGCGCAGTCCGGAACCGTGCGACTGCTACGGTCGCAGGTTCGAATCCTGTCTCGGGCATGGATGTGTGTGATGTCGTTAGGTTAGTTAGGTTTAAGTAGTTCTAAGTTCTAGGGGACTGATGACCACAGCGCAGTTGAGTCCCAAAGTGCTCAGAGCCATTTGAACCATTCAACCCCAAAAACAACAAACTGCGTTATTAACTCCGTTGCATAATAAATGACAGCATTTTCACTTTTTATAGATGTGACACTGTAAACATTTCTACACGTCGCGATCATCAAGTTACATATCATGGTTTTGTCTTTTATTTATCCTTTCCGTTAACCACGTATACATTATTTAAAGTATCCGGACACCAATTAATGGACATTAATATCAGTTGTGCCCATCTCTGGTATTTATGGGGGGCTTTAACTCTGCTGCGACATTTTCAGTATCGTGCCTGAACAATTCGAAATAGATGACAGAGGGATAGAAAAACAATACAAATCGCTCACAAGAGGAAGGCCGCAGGACCTGATGGGATACCAGTTCGATTTTACACAGAGTACGCGAAGAAACTTGCCCCCCCTTCTTGCAGCTGTGTACTGTAGGTCTCTAGAAAGAGCGTACCGCTCTAAAAGGGCACAGATTTTCAAGAAGGGATGTCGAGCAGACGTGTATAACTATAGACCTATATCTCTAACGTTGATCAGTTGTAGAATTTTGGAACACGTATAATGTTAGAGTACAATGACTTTTCTGGAGACTAGAAAACTACTCTGTAGGAATCAGCATGGGTTTCGAAAAAAAAAAGGTCGTGTTAAACACAGCTCGCGCTCGTGCTATTCGTCCAAGAGACCCAGAGGGCCATAGACAGGGGTTCCCAGGTAGACTCCGTGATTCTTGACCTCAGCAAGGCGTTCGATCAGACCAATTGTGTGATTGGATTGAGGAGTTCCTAGATAACAGAACGCAGCATGTCATTCTCAATGGAGAGAAGTCTTCCGAAGTAAGAGTGATTTCAGGTGTGCCGCAGGGGAGTGTCGTAGGACCGTTGCTATTCACAATATACATAAATGACCTGGTGGATGACATCGGAAGTTCACTGAGGCTTTTTGCACATGATGCTGTGGTGTATCGAGAGGTTGCAACAATGGAAAATTGTACTGAAATACAAGAGGATCTGCAGCGAATTGACGCATGGTGCAGGGAATGGCAATTGAATCTCAATGTAGACAAGTGTAATGTGCTGCGAATACATAGAAAGAAAGATCCTTTATCATTTAGCTACAATATAGGTGGTCAGCAACTGGAAGCAGTTAATTCCATAAATTATCTGGGAATAGGCATTAGGAGTGATTTAAAATGGAAGGACCATATAAAATTAATCGTAGGTAAAGCAGATGCCGGACTGAGATTCATTGGAAGAATCCTAAGAAAATGCAATCCGAAAACAGAGGAAGTAGGTTATAGTACACTTGTTCGCCCACTGCCTGAATACCGCTCACCGGTGTGGGATCCGTACCAGATAGGGTTGATAGAAGAGATAGAGAAGATCCAACGGAGAGCAGCGCGCTTCGTTACAGGATCATTTAGTAATCGCGAAAGCGTTACGGAGATGATAGATAAACTCCAGTGGGAGACCCTGCAGGAGAGAAGCTCAGTAGCTCGGTACGGGCTTTTGTTGAAGTTTCGAGAACATACCTTCACCGAGGAGTCAAGCAGTATATTGCTCCCGCTCGCGAAAAGACCACGAGGATATAATCAGAGAGATTAGAGCCCACACAGCGAAATACCGACAATCTTTCTTTCCACGAACAATACGAGACTGAAATAGAAGGGAGAACCGATAGAGGTAGTCAAGGTACCCTCCGCCACACTCCGTCAGGTGGCTTACTGAGTATGGATGTAGATAGCGGAATCGCATCCCTTTCTTCATCAAGAGCTGAGACTAGCGAGGGTAGCGATATTGAACGCTGCGACGCCTGGAGGGAATCCGACGTTCTGAAACATCCCAAAGATGTTGCACTGCGTTCTGGTCGGGATACTTGGCAGTCCAGTCCATCTTAGGAATATTACTGTCCATGCAATAAAATGTGTTCATATCCTTCCGTATTTAGCGTTTTCTTAAGTGGAATAAGGGGACCACACCCTAATCAAGAAACACCACTGAAATCCGTACTTGACTGTTGGCACTACACATGATGACATCTGATGTTCTCCAGGTATTCGCAAAACCAAAACGCTCCCACTGGATTGCCAACTGGTAGCTTTGGTACATTTTTCCTGCGACATGACTTTGATTTGAAGTGTTTACTAATTTAGTGCTACAGTAACTTGCAAAACAGATTACTGTCCGTGACAACAAGAAGCAGAAATTCCATTTCATACGAAATTTTAAAATTGTTGAAGTTCACATCATGTTAGATTAACATTGGCCTTATACAAGACACGATTTTTCTTTTGTTTTCTGTTGCATTTACATAATTTTGTCCATCTAGTCTATGCGGATTTCTTAAGTAAGCACACACGTGTATACAAAATAGAGCGATTGTTATGGACACTGTCTAGATACAAAATTCCCTCGACTTTGATTACTAGTGTATGCAAGGCCTTATGCGCATACATTTGCGCCCTTTTTCTGCTTGTCATATACATACTACTGTAATCCAGGAGGCATCAATGCGCTCTGTTGAATACAAGTCATCTTGTAAGTCGATAAGAGCTTTATGTTAATGACTCACTGCCGTGCGGAATGGCCGCTCAGTTAGAGACGCAATGCACGGATTGTGCGGCCCCTCCCGCCGGAGGTTCGGGTCGTCCTACGTGTGTGTGTGTGTGTGTGTGTGTGTGTGTGTGTTGCTGTTGTTAGCATACGTAGAGAGTAAGCATAGGGACCGATGCCCACAGCAGTTTGCTCCCTTAGGAATTCACACACATTTCAACATATGATGAGCCACTACGGTTGGCATTTAATGTGCACACCTGTTATACTCTAGCACTATAATCCTAAGTCATGACATGACTATTTGTATTCTAAAGATAGATGTCGACTAGGACAAGAGCTGTTTGGCTCTACTCAATGTACTTACTCAGCATCTTATGTAACAGGTGAGTACTCTTATCATACAACCTTTGGGTACAGTTGTTACTATGATCTGATTAAAAAGAGTTCCGTAACATGAATGTAACTTTTACGGTTAATTACACCCTCTGGAGACGAAATTTTAAAACTGTTGAAACCAAGGGCAAGGTTTCCAACAAACCTGGTTGGCTGTTTTTTTTTTCCAATCTCTACAGGTAAACAGATGTAGCTTTTGCGCAAAGTTGTTCTGATGGTAATTTTATTACTTGCAGAAATAGGAGCATCTGAGGTAACTGTGGTGTCACCGCTAGACACCATACTTGCTAGGTGGTAGCCTTTAAATCGGCCGCGTTCTGGTAGTATACGTCGAACCCGCGTGTCGCCACTATCAGTGTTTGCAGACCGGTAGCCGCCACACGGCAGGTCTAGAGAGACTTCCTACCACTTGCGCCAGTTGTACAGCCGACTTTGCTAGCGATGGTTCACTGACTTCTACGCTCTCATTTGCAGAGACGATAGTTAGCATAGCCTTCAGCTACGTTATTTGCTACGACCTAGCAAGGCGCCAGTATCCGTACTATTGATATTGTGAATCATGTACCATAAAGAGCGACGTTCTCCATTAATGGATTAAAGTTAAGTATTCCTCAAGCTACGTCCGTTTTTCTCAATTCTAATTCCCTTGTTATGTTCCAGACCTCACGCCAGCCTGCGTGAGCTAAAACGCGTGCGTTTCGGCCTCCTTTATTAACCCTGTGTTGGCTCTCCTGCCAACCACAACAGTAAGCACGTGAAGTCCTTTTCATGGCACGAAACTTATGTGCACTTTCCGTAACTTCCTGATGTTCCGCTGAACGTGAGATGCTACTGCTCAATGATTTACGACAGCAGTACTATTTCTGGTCTCTACACCTGTGCGTGTGTACACTCTCTCTTCTTTAAAACATTGTAGGTCCAGTTAGATTAATCGGTTTCGAGTACTTCCGGCTGCGGAGTACCTTCTTTCTCGCCATTTCAAAGAAAATTGCAGGGCTGCCCGAATCCTTGACATTTTTACATCTGCAAAATTTGTACAATTTTCATACTCTTAGTTTAGTCTCTTGTTCTAATGGTACTGCTGAAAACGATGTTCAAGCAAAATTAGATTGTGTGCAGGCACTTGCACAACATTTTATTATTCTCGGGACGAATATGTATTTGACATAGCGGTCATAGTCTGAATATGAAGCTTTTAAATGTAGTAAGATCATTTATACGGTGTGTAACCAACTATGCATTTTACGTATTTACTCTAAATTGTTTTCGACAAGCATTGCTATTTTAATTTGCATCTGAGGCAGAGGCTATGTCGCTTGCTACTTTTCTCGGAAGTATGACAGAAATTTAACTGCCTGCCTGGTCAGCTAACCGACAGCGCACTAGCTATTTCGTGAAGATTGCTAACTTATGGAAATTATCTGAATTTACGCTCGAAAATATTCAACAGCAGGCAACCACTCAGAAAACACAGCGCTCCACTACAGCTATGTTCATTAATTGGATACAGAAGCACTTGAAAACAGCAACCGAACAAAATTCCGTTCTCTGCTAACTGCAGCGAATGCGAAGAATGCTTTAATGTCGAACGACGAGTAATAACATGCAGCCAGTATTTTTGATCTAATTTTACATAGCATACAAATGAAGCAAAATTGTTACTAGTCTCGGACGTACCCCATCTGTTCGGATTTCTGCCATAATGTAGAAATAATATTTCCTTTCATTTTATCTCATTTTTTCTTTATTTAGAGCCAGTTAAAACAACAACCCTCATATTTTCACTGTCAAGGTACATTTTTATAATGTACCTTTTATGTCACGCGGCGTCCTGGTGATCTGTTTGCCCGATGATAATTATTATTACCATTATTATAACTGTCACACTGCCGTACTAACAAACGTGGTCGACAGGACCGCACGCATCCCCTGCAACATCGATCGACAACGACGCCTTTTTTTCCATACATACGTTCGATGTGGCAATGCCTTGAAATAGCTTAATTCCATAGTCAGTAAGTTCTAAAACAGAAACTATCAAATATGGCTCTTTACTTTTAGGCTGCATCACTATATGCCATACGCTAGATTCAGCCTATGACGCAGAATCATACTGGTTCACTATACAGTTGGTCGTCGGCGAAAATTTCCATTTTAACTTTAACAAATAATATTTATCAACGGCAGTATGTAAGTTTGTGTCCACGTATCAAGAGTGGTTACAAAATTAAATTTTAAAATTTATGAAGCAGTTTTCTGTACCATATTCACTTTTCAGCTTCAGAGGCACAGCTGGCCATTTTTTGAAGGAATTGAAGGGCACTCGAAATTGGAGTATAATCTGTTCCGTTTGCATAAGTCACCAAATTGTTTTGTTCGAATTTCAAAAATTTCTGATCCCATCATCTTGAGTTTGACATAAACTATATTATACACTCCTGGAAATTGAAATAAGAACACCGTGAATTCATTGTCCCAGGAAGGGGAAACTTTATTGACACATTCCTGGGGTCAGATACATCACATGATCACACTGACAGAACCACAGGCACATAGACACAGGCAACAGAGCATGCACAATGTCGGCACTAGTACAGTGTATATCCACCTTTCGCAGCAATGCAGGCTGCTATTCTCCCATGGAGACGATCGTAGAGATGCTGGATGTAGTCCTGTGGAACGGCTTGCCATGCCATTTCCACCTGGCGCCTCAGTTGGACCAGCGTTCGTGCTGGACGTGCAGACCGCGTGAGACGACGCTTCATCCAGTCCCAAACATGCTCAATGGGGGACAGATCCGGAGATCTTGCTGGCCAGGGTAGTTGACTTACACCTTCTAGAGCACGTTGGGTGGCACGGGATACATGCGGACGTGCATTGTCCTGTTGAAACAGCAAGTTCCCTTGCCGGTCTAGGAATGGTAGAACCATGGGTTCGATGACGGTTTGGATGTACCGTGCACTATTCAGTGTCCCCTCTACGATCACCAGAGGTGTACGGCCAGTGTAGGAGATCGCTCCCCACACCATGATGCCGGGTGTTGGCCCTGTGTGCCTCGGTCGTATGCAGTCCTGATTGTGGCGCTCACCTGCACGGCGCCAAACACGCATACGACCATCATTGGCACCAAGGCAGAAGCAACTCTCATCGCTGAAGACGACACGTCTCCATTCGTCCCTCCATTCACGCCTGTCGCGACACCACTGGAGGCGGGCTGCACGATGTTGGGGCGTGAGCGGAAGACGGCCTAACGGTGTGCGGGACCGTAGCCCAGCTTCATGGAGACGGTTGCGAATGGTCCTCGCCGATACCCCAGGAGCAACAGTGTCCCTAATTTGCTGGGAAGTGGCGGTGTGGTCCCCTACGGCACCGCGTAGGATCCTACGGACTTGGCACTGCGTAGGATCCTACGGTCTTGGCGTGCATCCGTGCGTCGCTGCGGTCCTGTCCCAGGTCGACGGGCACGTGCACCTTCCGCCGACCACTGGCGACAACATCGATGTACTGTGGAGACCTCACGCCCCACGTGTTGACCAATTCGGCGGCACGTCCACCCGGCCTCCCGCATGCCCACTATACGCCCTCGCTCAAAGTCCGTCAACTGCACATACGGTTCACGTCCACGCTGTCGCGGCATGCTACCAGAGTTAAAGACTGCGATGGAGCTCCGTATGCCACGGCAAACTGGCTGACACTGACGGCGGCGGTGCACAAATGCTGCGCAGCTAGCGCCATACGACGGCCAACACCGCGGTTCCTGGTGTGTCTGTGCCGTGCGTGTGATCATTGCTTGTACAGCCCTCTCGCAGTGTCCGGAGCAAGTATGGTGGGTCTGACACACCGGTGTCAATGTGTTCTTTTTTCCATTTCCAGGAGTGTATTCATCTAACAAGACAACGGCAGATAAGGTCAAACGTAAGTACAACAAAACTTCAAAATTTTATTCGATTCACAAAATAGAGGTTCGTAACTAAGAGAGAAAAGGAGTTCTGTTAAATCCTTCAAATTCATGTTTCCTATAACCCCACAAAAGTTTTAGCAAGCAAGCAATTAAAGGCTACTAACACATTTAAAAAAAAAAGTAGAGAGCTGAATCTCTAACGGTAAAGTTAACAGTTCGAATCTCATTAGGAGCAATCTCATTAGGAACAACAATATTTTTACGTTTACTTGGACTATATATGGCGCAGAACTTCAGAAGAAGACTTCAAAAAGAATGTAATAATTCCAATCCCAAAGAAAGCAGATGTTGACAGATCTGAAAATTACCGAACTATCAGTTTAATAAGTCACAGCTGCAAAATACTAACGCGAATTCTTTACAGACGAGTGGAAAAACTGGTAGAAGCCGACCTCGGGGAAGATCAGTTTGGATTCCGTAGAAATGTTGGCGCACGTGAGACAATATTGACCCTACGAATTATCTTAGAAGAACGCTTAAGGAAAGACAAACCTACGTTTCTATCATTTGTAGACTTAGAGAAAGCTTTTGACAATGTTGACTGGAATACTCTCTTTCAAATTCTTAAGGTGTCAGGGGTAAAATACAGGGAGCGAAAGGCTATTTACAATTTGTACAGGAACCAGACGGCAGTTGTAAGAATGGAGGGACACGAAAGGGAAGCAGTGGTTGGGGAGTGAGACAGAGTTGTAGCCTCTCCCGATGCTATTCAATCTGTATATTGAGCAAGCAGTAAAGAGTTTGGAAGAACAGTTGAACGGAATGGACAGTGTCTCGACAGGAGGGTTTAAGTTCAACTTCAACAAAAGCAAAACGATGATAATGGAATGTAGTCGAATTAAGTCGGGTGATGCTGTGGGAATTAAATTAGGAAATGAAACACTTAAAGCAGTAAAGGACTTTTGCTATGTGGGGAGCAAAATAACTGATGATGGTCGACGTAGAGAGGATATAAAATGCAATGGCAAGAAAGCGTTTCTTAAGAAGAGAAATTTTTAAAATCGAGTATTGATTTAAGTGTCAGGAAGTCGTTTGTGAAAGGATTTGTATGAAGTGTATCCGTGTATGAAAGTGAAACATGGACGATAAGTAGTTTAGACAAGAAGACAATAGAAGCTTTCGAAATGTGGTGCTACAGAAAAATGCAGAATATTAGGCGGATAGATCACATAACTAATGAAGAGGTATTGAATAGAATTGGGGAGAAGAGGAGTTTGTGGCACTACTTGACAAGAAGAAGGGATCTGTTGGTAGGACATGTTCGGAGGCACCAAGGGATCACCAATTTAGCATTGGTGGGCAGCGTGGAGGGTAAAAATCGTAGAGGGAGACCAAGAGATGAATTTACTAAGCAGATTCAGGAGGATGTGGGCGGCAGTAGGTACTGGGAGATGATGAAGCTTGCACAGGGTAGAGTAGCATGGAGAGCTGCATCAAACCAGTCTCAGGACTGACCACAACAACCGCAACATGGCGCAGAAAAATTGTGTCACGAAATTTTACCCTGGATAGCTCATGCCAGTAGGAACCAAAATTACTAATGTTGTGTAGGTCGACAACGCACCATTTTTAAACTAAGGAAACTTGGCGCCACGCACTCCGATTGGCCTGTGATTGGCCTGTTGCCGCTCGTCAGTTGACGGGCAGCGATATATAAAACACTTCCATATGTATTTATATTTATGCTAATACGCGCTTCGGTTTTAGTCCATTTTCAGTTGGCGTAAAACGTATTTAAATTTTCAATTAGCACATCGTTATAACGTCGACTGCTCTTCGGATGCCGCAGCTGCCTTTCTGTTCTACTTGTTGTAGAGCCTATTTCCACGTTTAAAAGCGTGGCACAAACACTTTTTCCTTTTGTGATACGCAGAAACAGCAAGCCATTCGCCATGTTGCTGACTGACCTATACTTTTTTGGGCTAGGCGAATGATGTGCTGTTTAAATATATATTACGCCAACTGAAGAAAAACGCTCGTTAGTATGAATAAATTAATTTAACTAGCGGTCAAATGAAAGTAAATAAAAATTTTGTGCACACATACAGTAGTAAGCAATTATAAGGAAAGGAAGTAAAACGAACGGTTACACAGCTGTTAACAATGATTTCGTTACTGTCACAACCGGTTTCGCTGCCTTAAAACTGCATACTCAGGTTAACTACATAAGAAGGAAAGGATGCCATGTAATACATTTGCTCAAAATACTTTAAGAAACTTTCAAAAATTTTGGAAAATTTAAATTGTTTTGAGAATTTTAAATTTTTTAATAATATTTGTACGGGCCTATTTAAAGTATTTTACCAGGTAGGTACTTAACAAGTGTGTCACATTAGCGCACCAAGACGTTCCCAACATTCGCAGTCAAAAAGCAAACCCCTAAAGAGGAGAAATAGTCTAAATAAATAAAACAGGACATCGGGGGCGAATAATGCGGTGCTGTACCCTTGTAACCACAACAGGTGTGCCACCGCACTTTTCGCCCCGATGTCATGTTTTATTTCTTTAGAAGACTTCCTCTCTTGACAGGTTTGATTTTTGGCTACGAACATTACGGGCGTCTGGGTGCACTGATGTTCAAAATGGTTCAAATGGCTTTAAACACTATGGGACTTAACATCTGAGGTCATCAGTCCCCTAGACTTAGAACTACTTTCAGTCCGGAACCGCGCGACTTGTACGGTCGCAGGTTCGAATCCTGCCTCGGACATCGATGTGTGTGACGTCCTGGGGTAGTTAGATTTAAGTAGTTCTAGGGGACTGATGACCTCAGATGTTAAGTCCCATAGTGCTCAGAGCCATTTGAACCATTTTTAGATCTACTTAAACCTAACTAACCTAAGAACATGACACACATCCATGCCCGAGGAAGGATTCGAGCCTGCGAGCGTAGCAGCAGCGCGGTTCCGGAATGAAGCGCGTAGAACCGCTCGGCCATGCACTGATGTGACACTGTTGTAAGTAAGTTTTGATTTTGTTTTTTCTGCCTGTTGAAATAAATAAGATCTATGAACATACTTCAAATACTTGTTAAAATTCTGTAAAAAATTTAAATTTTTTTAAAAAAAAAATAATTTGATTCCTATAGTATTTTCATCATATGTATTACGTGGGATTCTTTCCTCCTTGTGTAGTTTACTGAGGATGCTGTGTTAATGCAGCGAAACCGGTTGTGACAACAAAGAAATCACTAATTATAGCTGTCTTGCGGGTCATTTTGGTTCCATTCATGATGAAGTTTAACGGCTGTGGCTGCCCGCATTATAGAGTAATTAATTAGATAAAACGCGTACAGTGAACGAATAAAAGCTAACGGGTTCCAAACAGGACCTGTCACCAGTGAACTTTTCCTGATGAAGAACACGTCTGCTTATTCCCAATTCACAGAGTTTAGCACGCTGCCAAAATCAAGCTAATGCGTTGTTCGTTTATGTGATTGATTCACGCCGAGCGATTCCACGATACGACGTTATAAACTTCGTCCTGCTTCAATTCCACGTCAGCTTTCACGCCCCGTGTGAGGAGAGCTCAGATCAGAAGAAGGTGGCACAGGTCAGATTAGCTAAGGCAACGTTCTCTCTGCGCAACAGCCAGCTGCAAAGCTTCAGTCCGTTGCAGCATCGTGTCCACGTGCAAAATAAAAAAAGCTGGTTACGTCAGGCTTCGTCAGTTCCGCGCTGACGGAGGAACGGACAGTAAGTGAAACCCAGGAGGTAGGGGGTGCTGAACGTGCGGGCTCAGTTGCCAAACGCTACTCTCTCTCTCACTCTCTTTTTCTCTCCAAGGCGCGGCTTCCTAGGTCGGCGCGCGGCGGAGGCTGTCAGGCGTGAATCAAACGCTGATTCAGACAAATCGCCTAGGCCCGCGCCTCCAGGATGTGAATCATGCACAGCCCTACAGCGATTTGTAGCTAGCGACAGAAACACCGTTCCAGAGAGGGGTTCCACATCGAAATACTGTTACGTAACACAGACTGACTGCCAGTTCCCTGTGGCTGACGACGTTACTACACTGCTGGCCATTAATATTGCTACACCAAGAATAAAATGCAGATGATAAACAGACATTCATTGGACAAACATATTATACTAGAACTGACATGTGATTACATTTTCACGCAATTTGGGTGCATAGTTCCTGAAAAATCAGTACACAGAACAACCACCCCTGGCCGTAACAACGGCCTTGGTACGCCTGGGCATTGAGTCAAACAGACTTTGGATGGGATGTACAGGTACAGCTGCCCATGCAGCTTCAACACGATACCACAATTCATCAAGAGTAGTCACTGGCGTATTGTGACGACCCAGTTGCGCGGCCACCATTGACCAGAAGTTTTCAATTGGTGAGAGATCTGGAGAATGTGCTGGCCAGGGCAGCTGTCGAACATTTTCTGTATCCAGAAAGGACCTTACAGGACCTGCACCATGCGGTCGTGCATTATCCTGCTGAAATGTAGGGTTTCACAGGAATCGAATGAAGGTAGAGCCACGGGTCGTAACACATCTGAAATGTAACGTCCACTGTTCAAAGTGCCATCAATGCGAACAAGAGGTGACTGAGACGTGTCCGCAGTGGCACCCCATACCATCGCGCCGGGTCATACGCCAGTATGGCGATGAATACACGTTTCCAATGTGCGTTCACCGCGATGTCGTCAAACACGGATGCAACCATCATGATGCTGTATACAGAACCTGGATTCATCCGAAAAAATGACGTTCTGCCATTCGTGCACCCAGGTTCGCCGTGGAGTACACCATCTGTTATGCAGCGCCAAGGGTAACCGCAGCCATGTCTCCGAGCTGATAGTCCATGCTGCTGCAGACGTGGAACTGTTCGTGCAGATGGTTGTTGTCTTGCAAACGTCCCCCTCTGTTAACTCAGGGATCGAGACGTGGCTGCACGATCCGTTACAGCCATGCGATAAGATGCCAGTCATCTCGACTCCTAGTGATTCGAGGCCGTTGGGATCCAGCACGGCGTTCCGTATTACCTTCCTGAACCCACCGATTCCATATTCTCCTAATAGTCATTGGATCTCGACCAACGCGAGCAGCAATGTCGCGATACGATAAACCGCAATCGCGATAGGCTGCAATACGATCTTTATCAAAGTCGGAAACGTGTTGGTACACATTTCGCCTCCTTACACTAGGGATCATAACAACGCTTCACCAGGCAACGCCGGTCAACTGCAGTTTGTGTATAAGAAATCGGTCGTAACTTTCCTCATGTCAACACGTTGTAGGTGTCGCCACCGGCGCTAACCTTGTGTGAATGCTCTGAAAAGCTAATCATTTGCATATCACAGCACCTGCTTCCTGTCGGTTAAATTTCACGTCTGTAGCGCTTCATCTTCGTGGTGTAGCAATTTTAATGGGCAGTAGTGTATTTGTACATCGTGTACCTCAATGACGACGTGGGAGTCAGCCTGATATTTACGTCGGTGAATGTGGAAAACAGACTAAAAACCGCATCCAGGCGGACCCGCATATCGGGCCCCGTCATTAAGCCACAAGGCTAATTCGATTCGGGGTCGACGCGCTTCCGTGTCCCGGAAGTGGCACTTTAATACATTCGGCTATCCGAGCGGGTCAAGACTAACAGCATCGATATTCACAAGTGAAGTGCATCGCATGTGTCGGTATAGTGAATGTTTAAAAAAAACGAGTTACAACGCTAACGCTGCTCGTAACTACGTAGTTTAATTTGACACACTGACAAAATGCTTCAAAAACTTAATCGGTATCGACCTGGCCATCAACAGAACTAAGAGAAACTAAAAAACAGAAAGCATATTTTGTTTTGTCACTATTTCTATATTAGTAAGACTCTCAGTCTGAACCTCGATGAGTGACTTTATTTCTCTGACTCGTGAAGTGAAAAATTAACGTCATATATTTATTCTCCTTCTCGTAGTACTAGCAAAATATAATACAGTACACATTTTTGCCTTTCACTGTTTCTCCTTGAATTCTCCTTGTTTGTTCTCCATCAAAATCTTTCATTTTGCTAACTATGCCTATCAATAGTTAGTTCCTTCAGTAGTTGGAATCTTTTATTTAGCTGGCAGTATTGGCGCTCGCTGTATTGCATTAGTTCGAGTATCGAAAATTTTTGGGAGGTAAATGATACATGAAATGTATAGGTTATTGTTAGTCAGGGCCATTCTTTTGTAGGGATTATTGAAAGTCTGATTGCGTTGCGCTAAAAATATTGTGTGTCAGTTTAGTGTTTATCAGAATAAGTAAAGAGAGAAATGTCTGAGTACGTTGAGTGTTGCTCAGCTGTATGAAAATCAAATAACGTAGAGGTTTACCAACACAGTCATTTACAATTTTGCAAAGAGGACGTTTCAAGAGATAAATGTTTCGCAACGGCCAGCACTAGCTTCTGAGGTTGGAATGTTACCCAGATGCATCGAATCCACACGGCAGATTAACGACGGTTAGAGAGAGAGAGAGAGAGAGAGAGAGAGATTCTAAAACGCTAACAACGCGAATCGCTTTTCTGTTAGGGCAGCACTTCACTTTAATCTCTCAGAGAACTATGAGACAAAGCTTCGAAAGGGCACAAGTTTAACGTTCTTGGCAAGTGCGATATCCTGGCAAATGTACAGTCGCGGATTACCGTCCATTCTCGTATATGGCTGTTATCGGCTCTTTAAAGCGTCGAAGCTGACCCGAGCAACAAGTGGCCAACAACATAGTTTTGTGGATATGTGGGCAGTCAGTGGCTAGCAAATAGCGCTACCGTGTTCGTTCGTGTGTCGTCCGCTCACACCAATTTATACTGAGGCTTCGCGAGCTACAGCGAACCGTATTTTCATTATGATACTTCAAAACGATGAAAGAGTGTGTCTTCTGACGAAATACTGTCCTGCACGTCTGGAGAGCAAAAGAAAATATTGAGTTGTAAGTGCATGCGTGCTTTAACTTGTAGTGTGTGTTTTTGTTTTCATTAGTGCATATATTATGTAAGTAACCATTCACTTGCAAGCTTCTGGTCCCGCATTGGTACACATACGTTGTGAGTGTGTATCTGATGTAAAAAAAAAAATGGTTCAAATGGCTCTGAGCACTATGGGAGTCAACTGCTGTGGTCATCAGTCCCCTAGAACTTAGAACTACTTAAACCTAACTAACCTAAGGACATCACACACACCCATGCCCCAGGCAGGATTCGAACCTGCGACCGTAGCAGCAGCGCGGCTCCGGACTGGAACGCCTAGAACCGCACGGCCACCGCGGCCGGCTCTGATGTAAAAGTACGTTTACACTCGTTAAGGCATTACAAAACCCACAAACGATAAGTCGTGGTGGTGGTTGGCTGGACGAGTATGCTTCCACGCACGGCGGTATCTCCATGCTACCCACTCTGAAAAAAAAAAAAAAAAAAAAAAAAGGCCGGGTGCTACAGGTAGTAACATAGAGACGCAATTATGAATTGTCTTGCTGCTAGTACGATCTTACTCTTACGAAAGAAACTGAAAGGGATAGTCAATAAGTTTTAATAATCACCTCGAAATACATAAAACGTGTATTTAATTTTTCATTTGTTTGGAGAAACCTGTCTGCATTTCTCGTAAACACTTAAATCCTCGCATCACGGTACCGCAGCTGGCTATCGGGCAAGACAAGTCAAGGTGGCCAGCCCAATGAGGCCAACCCATGTGGATTGGCCAGGTAAGTTGCATTATTTCTGCCACCAAATACCAGTTACCGCTCGATACCCTATGTCATACATGGTCTTGATCATTTTCTTTTGGCTCCCTCTGGTGACGAATCGGAACATCGTGCGGCGAGGACAGAAAAGTGCCCTGGTGAAGATGTCACTAGCTTTCAACACCACGTCACTGAAATCGCTCTGCGTGATGCTTGGAATCTTCCCTATCGACAGAGCCATTCGGTTACGGGCTGCAATGCACTGGCTGAGGAGGGGGAGACAGGAGAAGATAATCGAGATAACCGGACATGACATTAGCGAGAAGTGCTAACTCGTTAAATGGCGGGTGGATACCTGGCAAAGGCAATGGGAATTAAGCGATAAGGGCCTGAGGGTATATCAGTTCTTCCCGGACATCAGATAACGTCTGAGACTGAGCCATATCAATCCCAGCCGGGATATGGTTCACTTTCTGACAGATCACGGCCCTTACTCTGCGCACTTAGACCGCAGCCAGAGTGCTCCTTGAATATGTGGGGAACTCGAGTCACCAGAACACACACTTTTTCACTGTCACCGATACAGAGCAGCACTCATATAACCAACGCATTATAACAGTAACATTATGCGGGCAATAAGAAACAAAGACGAGTGGGAAATATTAATAAAATCGCTGATGATGTCTCAAGGACATTACATGACGAATACAGACAGACACGACCGTAACAGAACACTGCAACACACACGAAGCACTTAAGACATCACTTACAACTCGTGCACCAACGCAGACAACAGTACAGAATCGCACACTCACTCATACAGAAAACACTTTCACCAACACGTACCACAGACAACTTTACACAACATCTAAAATAAACAAACTGTATCAGAATAATGCAGTCAGCACTGTGAACCTCTTTTAGCTAAAGTATAAACATCAGGCATATCCATGCCGCGGTCATTATACAGCTGTTGGGATGTAGCATTTGTAACTGAACACTTAGTATATAAGCGAATTAACAGGTAAAATTCAAAACACGTAATATAGGAACTGAAGGTCAATTACTGACTACAAGAAATAACATACTTTTCACTCACACACCCCTGAGCTTTCCACAATGTACATAATCGTTATAGTGTTTTTGGTAAACAGTGTTTAGCAACAGTAATCCGTAAGTTAAACTGTAGCGAACCGGGACTGCAAGGGATG
The DNA here is from genome assembly GCF_023897955.1 of Schistocerca gregaria. Taxonomy (NCBI): domain Eukaryota; kingdom Metazoa; phylum Arthropoda; class Insecta; order Orthoptera; family Acrididae; genus Schistocerca; species Schistocerca gregaria. The sequence continues at coordinate 468,744,376 of NC_064927.1, read as the reverse complement.
AAGTAGTTCCGAGGCTTTCAGACCAGGCTGGCGCTCTCTCTCTCTCTCTCTCTCTCTCTCTCTCTCTCTCTCTCTCTCTCTCTCACACACACACACACACACACACACACACACAAGTCTATCATCATATTTTTCTTAAAATTTGAACAGTTTGTGTTTTTTCTTTCAATTTCTAATGTATTTTTAATTTATTATTACCTCCATTGTAACTGCAATTTGAATATGTTTTGTAATCTACATGAAAAGCTATAAAATGAACAACCTCTTATAAAATATAAGACAACAGCTCTCTTAATGAGCAATAAACCAAATCAAATCTCCCTGCAGCTTTCTACAGTGTTCTGGAGCGAAAATTTCTATGTTTACCAGGGCAGCAGGCACGTACCTGCACATAAACAAGAGATTAAATTTGTAACGCTATTTAATATTTTATCCACCTTCAGCAACTGTAGTAGAATGTTGTGAAATAATAAGCAACCAGTTGCGTAAAAGAAATTTAATTTCTATAAAGGTTTCGAGCACTTAGTGCCCTTCTTCAGAAGGTTATGCATATCGCATTATTGACACTCGCAAATACTGCGATACGCCTAACCTTTCGAAAAGGCCACTAAGTGCCCGAAACCGGCAAAGAAATTAAATATCTTTTAATCAACAGGTTGAATATTATTTCATTATTGTACGTAACTCTGTCTTTTTTCTTCTCCGATGGGCCAACTAACGACCACTTGCCAGTTTCAATTCCTTATTCTTCATCTGTTCATTATGTTTTCTCTTCCTGTCTTCTGACCATTTCATACCGTTTTCTTTTTCACTCTCCTACCTTGGAATCTTTCCATATTCGATACTTATCCTCTTAACACTTCTCAGTCAGATGTTTTTTCAGCTTTTATACTTTGTCAAAATCCTTTTTTATTTTATGGGTCCAACTTTTTGTTAACTTCTTATCCCATAAATATTTGGACATCTTTTTAGCTAACCCACTGTCCTAAAGCCGATTAAATGTCCAAAAAATATCAGTCATCTTTTTATCATTACTTCTGATGTGGTTCATGTGTTTGGATAAATTTAATCATTACAACGTAATTCCCAATCTACCACAGTTTTACCTAAATTATAGTGTAAAGCTAGATATTCATTGTATGTAACCATTCTAGTGTCAGTGCTATAAGGTAATGCCTTATTTTTGCATTCTTGGACAGGCATTGTTGATGTAAAATCCTTTACTCATAAAACCCTTCACTTATACTACATGTCCTTCCCATTTTATGTAGCCTTTCCTCTATAGCAGCTTTTTCCAAACCATTTTCTTAGATTATTTCTGCACCACAAAGTTTTCAACCTTTCCAATTTTGGCGGATACCTGTTTTCAGACATTTTTGTGCGTTTGTAACTTTTGTAATATTTTTTTCTGCAGAAATTCTTAAGCCATTCCTACTGGCTATTTATTCTGCAAGAGCAATTTTTGTTACAGCAGATGTCACACTTTTAGGAAGTCTGTCGACATGTGAGACAGTTTATTCCAGTATTTTTGTTTCCTCTTTCCAAGCTCATTGGCGTGATTTTATATTCAGTCGGTTTTCATTCCAAATTCCTACTGTTTTATCTAGAACACAATTAAAAAGAATTACTGACAGGACATAGCCTTACCGTACACCTGTCTTTCCATCGAAGGGCTGAGCTATTCCTCCTACAACTTTCAATTTAGATATTGTATCTGTGTTTCACGAATTAGATTTGCTAATTCAGGCTTTATACCAAATTCGTGGATTATTTTATTTATAATTTGTCTACCAACGGAATCAAAGACATTTTTGAAATCAATAAACATTACTACAATATCTTTTGAATTCAGTAATCTGTGACGAATGATTGACGTCATATTAGATATTTATTCAGAACATTATCTAACCTTCCTAAAGCTTCCTTGATATTCATTAAAAGGGCTGTCCAGCGTTGTTTCGTCTGTTTAGTGCAGTCTTGAATAATATAAGAAATTCCTGTGTAGTTGATAACATCTCGTTTACAGCCTTTCTTATGCAGTAGAAGTATCAAGGCCATCTTCCAATGTACAGCGACTTTTTTCTGTTTTCTAGATCTTCTCAAAGACTGATTTTATAATTCTTTTATTTTTGGTGGAGACCATTTCAAACGTTCTGCTGCAGTTGTGTCTTCTCCACTAGCTTTATTGGTTTTAGGGTTTTAATTACTTATTCAGTTTCATTGATAGTCTGAGGGAAATCTTCTAAATTGTCAGGAGTGTTTGGTAATTCCAGCTTTTGGACTGGTTAAGGACAATCCAGCCATTCCAGATATTTTGCAAGTGTTCCGCAATTCTCATCATCAGTTAAGCCAAGTCTGCCATTTTCATTATTATGACACGCACTTGGGGTTTGCAATCACTTCAGCATGCTTCTAAATGTCTTCAAAATCGTGGGTATCATTTTTCTTAAGTTTTCCTCAATTTCTGCAAGTTTCCGTTTTTTAAAATCTCTTTTAGTTCTTCTACTTATCCTAGATATTTCCGTTACTTTTTCGATGTTATCATACGCACTTTATCACTGCTGCTCGTGCACTGTACTAACTTAGTGTCCGCTGCTTCGCTCCCATAGACTGTACAGTTAGCACAGATTTTTTTTCTTTAATCGATTTTTTTTATATTCTTCACAAACATCAACATGTTCTAAACTTTTCACGCTAATTAATGACATGAAAGAATACTCTTTTCCGAATGTATTTCCGTCGAAAAAGCAATTTTGGCAACTGGAGTCCAAGGTTTTTGTTAAACATGCTTTTTGATTTCTTGTGGTGGTATTTCCATAGAAACTTACACCCTCTATGTCACATTTCTTTATATGTAACCGAGAAGTGAAATACCAATTTTCATAGATTTAGCTACGAAGTGTTTTAATGTCGCGAAATATTTCCTTAAAAATCTCCGTTCGCTATTTCTCCCCTTACAGCTGAATTGCCGAAAACTCTCAAACACGCATTTCTTATTTGCAACCGAGAAGTCAAATACCAAATCTCATGGATCTGGTTTTAAAAATACTTTAGTAGTTCTTTGACATGTATTTTTTTTCTAAATGTGTTTCACCCACTATTTCACCTCCACAGGGATTAGATTTCCAAAAATTCTGAAACACATATTTCTTTATTTCTGACCGAGAAACCAAATACCAGTTTTAGTAGATCTAGCGCCGTTTCTTTCGTCCCCTATTCCACCTTAGCGGTGGAATTCCGAAAAATCCCTTCTTTCACGAAGCCTACAGTGTACGATCAATACCCTCGACAAATCTCAAGTTTCTGTCCTTAGCGGTTTGGGCTGGGTGATGGTGAATCACTCAGAATACACACACACACACACACACACACACACACACACACACACACACAGCAGGAGCAGGATCCGATACCGCGACACTTAGATTTCGTAGCGCCCCTTTTAACACTACATCACCAGGCTCACCTGCCTACGTATCGATGAACTCTCACACGACACTTTAGTGACGTATCGCATTATTTTGTGCCAGGGAATTACATTAGCTTGCCAGCCGTTGAAGGTGAACGGTATATGCAGGAGCACTTGACGTCACCCCTGACAGAGGAGAACAGCACACGACCATTGCCAGCGACGCCTTTGATGTGACGCCGGCCACCGTCAGATTGACGCGTCACAGCGCCGCTTTGACGCCCCGGCGCTGGCGTCACGTCGGGTCCAGCGCGGCCATTCACGACCGGGCTCGTCGCCTCTGCCGGCCGTGGTTGGCCCCTTCTGCCTCCACGTGCACGGACTGCATGCACAGTGTTTGGCTGGGGAGGTGGCCCCACGAGCAGCCGTGAAGGAAGGCTGTACATAGGTAAATTAAGTTGATGGCAATGTCAATCGCAACTGGCTGCGCCATACAGACGAACTCAGTAGCAGTTCACGCGTTTTCGGACATAACTTTATATTTCACTAAATGGAGACAACGTGCAGTAAACTATCCCCGAGAGAGAGAGAGAGAGAGAGAGAGAGAGAGAGAGAGAGAGAGAGAGAGAGAGAGAGGGGGGGGGGGGAGAAATTGTCACATGGTCATATGGCCATAATGAGCGCCAAGAGATTAGAGTCTTATGGGACCAAACTGCTGAGGTCATCGTTCCCTAAGCTAACACAATATTTAATCTAACTTACCCGTGGTCTAGGGGTAGCGTCTTTGATTCACAATCAAAACGTCTTCGGTCCCGGATTCGATCCCCGCCACTGCCTAAATTTTGATAAATAATCAGCATTGGCGGCCGAAGACTTCCGGCATAGGAAGTCAGCCTCATTCTGCCAACGGCCTTGTCAAAGAGGTTCAGGGCACTCTCTCGTCCTAGGGGTGGGAAACTGCCCCTAAAGGCGGAAGAATCAGCAATGATCAACGATATGAGGATTCAGAAGGCAATGGAAACCACTGCATTAAAGACACGTAACGTGTTTCCACAGGACATGTGGCCTGTAGTTGAAGAAGTGTCATGATAATCTCTCCATTGGCAAAAGACTCCGGAATAGTCTCCCATTCGGATCTCCGGGTGGGGACTGCCAAGGAGGAGGTTACCATGAGAAAAAGATTGAATCATCAACGAAAGGATAATGTTCTACGAGTCGGGGCGTGGAATGTCAGAAGCTTGAACGTGGTAGGGAAACTAGAATATCTGAAAAGGGAAATGCAAAGGCTCAATCTAGATATAGTAGGGGTCAGTGAAGTGAAGTGGAAGGAAGACAAGGATTTCTGGTCAGATGAGTATCGGGTAATATCAACAGCAGCAGAAAATGGTATAACAGGTGTAGGATTCGTTATGAATAGGAAGGTAGGGCAAAGGGTGTGTTACTGTGGACAGTTCAGTGACCGGGTTGTTCTAATCAGAATCGACAGCACACCAACAACGATAGTTCAGGTATATATGCTGACGTCGCAAGCTGAAGAGGAACAGATAGATAAAGTGCATGAGGATATTGAAAGGGTAATGCAGTATGTAAAGGGGGACGAAAATCTAATAGTCATGGGCGACTCGAATGCAGTTGTAGGGGAAGGAGTACAAGAAAAGGTTACAGGAGAATATGGGCTTGGGACAAGGAATGAAAGAGGAGAAAGACTAATTGAGTTCTGTAACACGTTTCAGCTAGTAATAGCGAATACCCTGTTCAAGAATCACAAGAGGAGGAGGTATACTTGGAAAAGGCCGGGAGATACGGGAAGATTTCAATTAGATTACATCATGGTCAGACAGAGATTCCGAAACCAGATACTGGATTGTAAGGCGTACCCAGGAGCAGATATAGGTTCAGATCACAATATAGTATTGATGAAGAGTAGGCTGAAGTTCAAGACATTAGTCAGGAAGAATCAATACGCTAAGAAGTGGGATACGGAAGTTCTAAGGAATGACAAGATTCGTTTGAAGTTCTCTAACGCTATAGATACAGCAATAAGGAATAGCGCAGTAGGCAGCACAGATGAAGAGGAATGGACGCCTCTAAAAAGGGCCATCACAGAAGTTGGGAAGGAAAACATAGGTACAAAGAAGGTAGCTGCGAAGAAACCATGGGTAACAGAAGAAATACTTCAGTTGATTGATGAAAGGAGGGAGTACAAACATGTTCGGGGAAAATCAGGAATACAGAAATACAGGTCGCTGAGGAATGAAATAAATAGGATTTGCAGGGAAGCTAAGAAGAAATGGCTGCAGGAAAAATGTGAAGACATCGAAAAAGATATGATTGTCGGAAGGACAGACTCAGCATACAGGAAAGTCAAACAACCTTTGGTGACCTTAAAGGAACGGTGGTAACATTAAGAGTGCAACGGGAATTCCACTGTTAAATGCAGAGGAAAGAGCAGATAGGTGGAAAGAATACATTGAAAGCCTCTATGAGGGCGAAGATTTGTCTGATGTGATAGAAGAAGAAACAGGAGTCGATTTAGAAGAGATAGGGGATCCAGTATTAGAATCGACTATTCACGTTGGTGTATAGAATATATGAGTCTGGTGACATACCATGTGACTTTCGGAAAAGCATCATCCACACAATTCCGAAGACGGCAAGAGGTGACAAGTGCGAGAATTATCGCACAATCAGCTTAACAGCTCATGCATCGAAGCTGCTTACAAGAGTAATACACAGAAGAATGGAAAAGAAAATTGAGAATGCGCTAGGTGACGATCAGTTTGGCTTTAAGAAAAGTAAAGGCACGAGAGAGGCAATTCTGACGTTACGGCTAATAATGGAAGCAAGGCTAAAGAGAAATCAAGACACGTTCTTAGGGTTTGTAAGGTGTCAGGCAAATCCAACACCTTCCATGAAAACCCTGACATGATAAGCAAATCCAGTAGTACATCATATAGCTCCGAATAAATCGTGACATTAAATTAACCAAGGCAATACGAGTAACGAGTGAGCAAATGGAATACCACAGACTAACACAAGAATGCCTAAATGCATGTCACACCTTCCCACCGTGAGGCAGACGCAGTTCCGAGGGGAGAAACGAGGACAGAAGCCGAGAGCAGAACCGTGTTAAGCTAGAAGGCCCTACGATAAGAGACGGACTGGACACCCACGTCGCTAGCCTACCTCTAAAACTACCACCCGCACGTTTTAGCGTGAGACTTTTTCGCGTCTCAGGTACGTCAAGGACCAGCCCCCAGCCCATGTTAAAAGCTAGAGCCCTCCAGAAGAACAGTATAGATCTTACGATAACGCTAAAAGGACCACACCAGCTGCAGGTTTTAGCGTCAGACTTTTTAGCGTCTCTGTTACGTTGCAAACTTTAAAAACATTGCCCCACCACGAAAAGTATAACGTTTCTCATTGGATAGACAGAATTTTTGTAGGCGGAGCTTAAGGTTTTCATTGAGACCCTAATTGGTCAGATGAAAACATAGCCAGATAGTTTTTTTAAACTAACTTCGGTAAATTGTAGTAAGGAGAAGTCAGAGGACAGTTAGTTCCGAGACGGCGGGCTGGATGGCTGCTGCGCCGGCCACTGCCGCCCTGACGCTGCTTAAACACCGACAAGGTAATGAACGCAAGCGACGCCGCATTTTTGAGCGCATAAGGCTTCACTCAGAACTGCAGAAGACTCGTCTGTTACACCCCCTTTTTTGCGTAATACTAGTGTCGATCGTTAATTAAAGCTCATGGTGTTCACATTTGCAGAACAGATCTGAAACGCGATGATTTTTCTTTTATATAGTTATTGAGAAGCCACATCAGCCACTGTAATTTACGACAAATTAGATAAGTAATTAAAGATAACTGAGGGTCACTGTGGACCATTTTGATAGTTTTCTCTTTTGTGAAACTTAAATTAAACCTAGATTATAGATGACATATGGCATAGGTAAGGATGTAAGGATGTAGAGGCTTATCTCACTAGGGTAAGATAGATACTGCCTACAGGAAAATTAAAGAGACCTTTGGAGAGAAGAGAACCACTTGTATGAATATCAAGAGCTCAGATGGAAACCCAGTTCTAACCAAAGAAGGGGAAGCAGAAAGGTGGAAGGAGTATATTGAGGGTCTATATAAGGGCGATGTACTTGAGGACAATATTATGGAAATGAAAGAGGATGTAGATGAGGATAAAATGGGAGATACGATACTGCGTGAAGAGTTTGACAGAGCACTGAAAGACCCGAGTCGAAACAAGGCCCCTGGAGTAGACAACATTCCATTGGAACTACTGACGGCCTTGGGAGAGCCAGTCCTGACAAACCTGTACCATCTGGTGAGCAAGATCTATGAAACAGGTGAAATACCCTCAGACTTCAAGAAGAATATAATAATTCCAATCCCAAAGAGAGCAGGTGTTGACAGATGTGAAAATTACCGAACAATCAGTTTAATAAGCCACAGCTGCAAAATACTAACTCGAGTTCTATACAGACGAATGGAAAAACTAGTAGAAGCCGACCTCGGGGAAGATCAGTTTGGATTCCGTAGAAATACTGAAACACGTGAGGCAATACTGACCCTACGACTTATCTCAGAAACTAGATTAAGGAAGGGTAAACCTACGTTTCTAGCATTTGTAGACTTAGAGAAAGCTTTTGACAATGTCGACTGGAATACTCTCTTTCAAATTCTGAAGGTGGCAAGGGTAAAATACAGGGAGCGAAAGGCTATTTACAATTTGTACACAAACCAGATGGCAGTTAGAAGAGTCGAGGGACATGAAAGGGAAGCAGCGGTTGGGTAGGGAGTGAGACAGGGCTGTAGTCTATCCCCGATGTTATTCAATCTGTATATTGAGCAAGCAGTGAAGGAAACAAAAGAAAAATTCGGAGTAGGTATTGAAGTCCATGGAGAAGAAATAAAAACTTTGAGGTTCGTCGATGACATCGTATTTCTGTCAGAGACAGCAAAGGACTTGGAAGAGCAGTTGAACGGAATGGATAAAGGAGGATATAAGATGACCATCATCAAAAGCAAAACGAGGATAATGGAATGTAGTAGAATTAAGTTGGGTAATGCTGAGGGAATTAGATCAGGAAATGAGACACTTAAAGTAGTAAAGGAGTTTTGCTATTTGGGGAGCAAAATAACTGATGATGGTCGAAGTAGAGAGGATATAAAATGTAGACTGGCAATGGCAAGGAAAGCGTTTCTGAAGAAGAGAAGTTTGTTAACATCGAGTATAGATTTAAGTGTCAGTAAGTCATTTTTGAAAGTATTTGTATGGAGTGTAGCCATGTATGGAAGTGAATCATGGACGATAAATAGTTTGGACAAGAAGAGAATAGAAGCTTTCGAAATGTGGTGCTACAGAAGAATGCTGAAGATTAGATGGGTAGATCACATAACTAATGAGGAAGTATTGAATCGGGTTGGGGAGAAGAAGAGCTTGTGGCAGAACTTGACCAGAAGAAGGGATCTGTTGGTAGGACATGTTCTGAGGCATCAAGGGATCACCAATTTAGTATTTGAGGGCAGCGTGGAGGGTAAAAATCGTAGAGGGAGACCAAGAGATGAGTACACTAAGCAGATTCAGAAGGATGTAGGTTGCAGTAGGTACTGGGAGATGATGAAGCTTGCACAGGATAGAGTAGCATGGAGAGCTGCATCAAACCAGTTTCAGGACTGAAGGCCACAACAACAACAACATGGCATAGGTCATCCTTCGATCGATTGTAGAACATGGAAACCCATTCAGGGTATATTCGTTCACATTTTTGTTGAACGCAGTTGGTTTTTACCATCCTGTATTAGAACACTTCCTTTTATCAATAGTGCAATTTATAAACGATGTTTTGTGAGTAGAATAAAACTTCCAATTGTAAATTTAACTGCTTTTTCGACGTTATTTTACCAGCTAACTAAAACTAGGAAAGCCTTGAACCCTTTCCACTAAATTTAGTTTGTATTAAGATTCTTTTACAAGGAGTGCAGTGGAGCTGACGCTGAGATCATTAAGTATTTGCTTATATCATCGCTAGTTTCACTGAACTCTTCTGAATTCTACATGTCATGTGTGGTCTGGCGTCTCCTTACCAGTGACAGGTCCCAGGTTCAAACTAGTTAATTCTCTAAAAAACACGCTCAGAGCGTCGTTGCGCGAAAGTGGTAGGGAGACACGATATAGAACAAACAGACACCACCATGAATGTTTACAGATTTGTCGACCTGGAAAAAGCGTTCGACAATATAAAATGGTGCAAGCTGTTCAAGATTCTGAAAAAAGTAGGGGTAAGCTATAGGGAGAGACGGGTCATATACAATATGTACAACAATCAAGAGGGAATAATAAGAGTGGACGATCAAGAACGAAGTACTCGTATTAAGGAGTAAGACAAGGCTGTAGCCTTTCGCCCCTACTCTTCAATCTGTACATCGAGGAAGCAATGATGGAAATAAAAGAAACGTTCAGGAGTGGAATTAAAATACAAGGTCTAAGGATATCAATGATACGATTCGCTGATGGCATTGCAATCCTGAGTGAAAGTGAAGAAGAATTAAAATGATCTGCTGAACGGAATGAACAGTCTAATGAGTACATAGTATGGTTTGAGAGTAAATCGGAGAAAGACGAAGGTAATGAGAAGTAGTAGAAATGAGAACAGCGAGAAACTTAACATCAGGATTGATATTCACGAAGTCAATGAAGGTAAGGAATTCTGCTACCTAGGCAGTAAAATAACCAATGACGGACGGAGCAAAGAGGACATCAAAAGCAGACTCGCTATGGCAAAAAAGGCATTTCTGGCCAAGCGAAGTCTTCTAATATCAAATACCGGCCTTAATTTGAGGAAGAAATTTCTGAGGATGTACGTCTGGAGTACAGCATTGTATGGTAGTGAAACATGGACTGTGGGAAAGCTGGAACAGAAGAGAATCGAAGCATTTGAGATGTGGTGCTATAGACGAATGTTGAAAATTAGGTGGACTGATAAGGTAAGGAATGAGGAGGTTCTACGCAGTATCGGATAGGAAAGGAATATGTGGAAAACACTGATAAGGAGAAGGGACAGGATGATAGGACATCTGCTAAGACATGAGGGAATGACTTCCATCGGACTAGAGGGAGCTGTAGAGGGCAAGAACTGTAGAGGAAGACAGAGATTGGAATAACGTCGAGCAAATAATTGAGGACGTAGATTGCAAGTGCTACTCTGAGATGAATAGGTTAGCATAGGGGAGGAATACGTGGGGGGCCGCATCAAACCAGTCAGTAGACTGATGAAAAAAAAATGAAAAAAAAAAACCCTAAGGACGACACACACACACACACACACACACACACACACACACACACACACACACACACACTCCTGCCCGAGGGAGGACTACGACCTCCAACGGGGAGAGCCGCGCAGACCGTGACAAGACGCCGGAGATCGCGCTGCTACTCCGCGCTGCGCCAAGAGTGACACACCCACCTGAAGGGAATGAACCCGACAGTAGCACCAGGGAGGAGGCCAGCCAACATGGAGTAAGGCCACGCGACCTTGTGGAGCATTCTCCACGAATAGTAACACTAACCACATCACTTGCAGTGTGTGCCGGCCTACGGACTAGAGATCAGAAACTGAGCGGGTAGGACTCAAATGTTGCGGGTTGCATACTTCACTGATCAAGGCGCCGCTGTTACGTCAGTGCTAAAGGGCTTCCGTCGTTCCCGCTGTACTTCGACGAGAATGACGTGTAGAGAACCATGGCGCTGCATTCGGTTCATACGTATCGACTCCTCCTGTCTTACTGAAGCTTGCAGGAATGTAAGGACAGTCGCTACTTATTGTTAGGGCGAAAGATGAGCACCTGATCTTGCTGCTGTAAAGTACAAGCCGAAATGACCGATTGTCGGGATTTGATGGCCTTTAACGAATCTGATTTTCTTTTTCTTGTGTGTCTGTAGAAGTGTGTAAGACGAAAATTAATTGATGCAAAGTATACAACCGCAAATATGTTGCATTGGAGAAGGAGTGACAGCTGGAATAAGTCTCACGCTGTAGTTCACGCTTCAGACAGAAATCATACAGATTTCGTCCGGTGCAAACAGAATGGTTGTATTCTTGTTTATTCCACATCCACTACGAGAAAACATGTGTTCTGCGTCAATCGAAATCTGGGCACGGAATACCGTCATTATTGTATTCCTGTGACAAAAGGCGCACTATTTCTGTATTCATTTCGTCATGGCAATTTGCTTCATGGGCTAACAGCGAGGTGTGTAGCTATTCATTCATTTCTGTAATTTATTGTGGGAATTAATCACCATTTTAGAAATCTAACTTCACGTCATGGTTTCTGGTAGTGCCGTTACAGCTCGGTAACGCCTTGGGAGCGTGTATACACCATCGTAATTATTATACATTTACATCAGTCGTCGAAAAAGTTTCATCTATCTAAGTGTATGTATGAACAAAGTAGTAATCACTGCTAACTGATCAGTCGTTACATTGGTGTATAACTTGCATCTGTCATTTAGGTTAGTCTGATATTTTGCGACATGTCAGCTCGCACTTGAGAGTGGCAATAAAGCCGAAATTATGACTGCGTGAAATAAATGAATAGTAATTTACCGTTTCAAGGTGGACTTTTTTTCCCCCAAAACAGTCGCACATGTAGCGGGAATGCCGAGCGTCCGCGTTTATACATACGAACTCGCGTTCTCGCTCTCCTTTCTGAGCCAGTAGAGTCCAGTTGTAGCAAACACGACACTCATGTGATGAGTGGGCTGCAGCGGAGACGAGTCATGGGCACACGGCGAGTTCAGAGATGACGTCACAAGACCCGTTGTCATGGTTACAGAGCTCATTTCTGATCCCTACTACAGATGTACTTAGGCGGCGACGGTTTTGTCACTGGGTAGTCGCCCAGGCCACCCGTGCTGTCCACTCACTCATAGATTAGGCTACCTTTACGAGGCATGGTATCGCCAACCTTCATAACACCCACCTGGGAACTATGAAGAGTCCCAACGTTATGGTGGCAGCGAAGCGTCACCACCGGTTCAGCCTCAGCGGGTGAGTGGAAACATTTAAGAAAAAAAAATAATTTATTGGCCTTTGACATCAAAACGTTAGCCGGAGAAGTTAGTAACTACAGATTTGGTACACAATATCACATATACGGCATACACATTAGAAATTACATTACTTCCAGGAAAACCTCATGGAACAGTCGGTACATTCTCGCACTCAACACAGTCCATATGTCACATCATCTTACGCTGGCACCTTGTAACTGGGTATCCGATTCTTGCAGAAACTGGGCAACACATACATAGACCGTTGTGGTCAGCTGTCGAAACACGTCCGTCACAGATTTAGGTTGGGGAATTCCTGCTCAGATACGGGCAGTAAGAAACTTGTAGCGTTGTTCGTCCCAACTTTCGACCACCCTTCCACAACGTGTCTACGTTTTCTGCGGGCTGACCAGGCTTCCCAGTTGGAAGACGTATCTTTGGTTGTGCGAAAGAAAAGGTGGCTACTGCACGGCGGTGCCCCAGCTCGCTGTTCTCTTCAGTGCAAAGAGAATATTCCCACAAGTGCAGAAGAGTTTTCTGTGCCTAAAATGTGGATATCTAAAAAGTCAATGGTGGAACACTATCACGAATTTTGATGCTAACAAACAGTACAGATATTTGCAGGTAAAATTGTTCGTTGCCAACACGTATACCACTTCAGAACTAAACCACCAACTGTCAATCTGTTGCTATATTTCTTTGTGCATCTTCATGTTTTCGCGGTGCTCTATTAAATTTTGAGCGTGCAGCCACATAAATTTTAATTCTTCTTCTCTAATTTCGGTCATAAAAAATGGTTCAAATGGCTCTGAGCACTATGGGACTTAACATCTGAGGTCATCAGTCCCCTAGAACTTAGAACTACTTAAACCTAACTAACCTAAGGACATCACACACATCCATGCCCGAGGCAAGATTCGAACCTGCGACCGTAGCAGTCGCGCGGTTCCGGACTGAAGCCCCTAGAACCGTTCGGCCACCGCGGCCGACATTTCGGCCATATACCGTTCGAATATCTTCAGAGTGAGCAGAAAGACTGTTGCACACAAACATGATTTGAGTGGTGAAATCGATAAGCCTCATGTATCCGAGAACAAATTGAAGATGTTGTTGAAGGCGCTATGTGCTCACATTCTCACATTATGCACCCAGGATGTCGCACTGCGTTAGTTGAGTTCAGTGGATACTGTAAATAAACCTAATCTGTGCGTATTTCATGTGGTTTAAGAATCAGAAATAATATGTCATGTGCTGATATTCTCAAGTACGCCGTGATGACATTGCCATTACGGCATCACGAGATTCTAACTCCGTGGTTCACTAGAATTTCGATTCCACAAATACAACAAGGCTCGCTGAAGGGGAAAAATACCAGAAGGAACACTTAGTAGCGGCAGCAAGTGAAGTGCTACTACAGAGAATTTGCGGTACTTCTCAAAGTTCACAGACACAGCTTTAGAAGGCAGAGGGCAAAGTTTGCTCTGTGAGGAACCCAGCTAACGGCGGAGTGAATCGGTCTGAGAAGGGCAGACCACTTGTCGAAAGCGGACGCTTAGAAATACCGACCATCCTGACATCTGGCGGCTGTCGGGGAAAGCGATGTTGCGCAAGTATAGCCTACCACGAAACTGCAGGAAAAATCCTTGCCGTTATTTCACCATCCCACGTAATTTTCAGAGAGAATCGGCCAAAAATGTATAGATTTTACAAGCGTAGGTATTTTGAGTGACGTTACTAAATATTTCATGGTGGCCGTAGTAGCTGTTCTTGGTAAGAAGGAGACAGTGAATGAAGTATTTTTGAATAGCGTATTTCATTTCCCGACGTCCATTTAAAAGCAAAGATTCTTGATTAGAGCTTCAGTTGGCTATCTGAGACCCTTTGTATCAACAAGGTTGCGGCCACAGCTCTCAGAAGGCAGTGGGTATCGTCGCCCAGATGGATGCCATATTCTTTGACGTTCGGAAGGTATTTGATGTAGAAGTAGTTGTCGTGTAATGAATAAAATACGTGTGTAAATACCCGATCAGGTTCGTCGTTGCGTTGAACAGACTGTAACAGACAGAACACAGCGTGCAAGTCTTGGCGAAGAGAAATCTTCAGACGCATAGGCTGTTTCGGATGCTCGACAAGGGAGGTATGGGACCATTACTGTTCACAATATATATATACAGAAAAGCTACTGGGCAACGTTGGAAGTTCCATAATACTGCTCGCCGATGACTACGATGATTTTATTTTTATTTATTTACACGTCAAGTTCCGTAGGACTAAATTAAGGAGCAAATCTCCAAGGTCATGGAACGTGTCAGCACATGAAATTACAACATAAAAGTAATAACAGATAGCCCGCCCGGTTGGCCGTGCGGTCTAATGCACGGCTTTCCGGACGGGAAGGAGGGCCTGGTCCCCGGCACGAATCCGTCCGGCGGATTGTGTCGAGGTCCGGTGAACCGGCCAGTCTGTGGATGGTTTTGAAGGCGGTTTTCGACCTGCCTCGGCGAATACGGGCTGGTTCCCCTTATTCCGCCTCAGTTACATTATGTCGGCGATTGCAGCGCAAACAAGTTCTCCACGTACGCGTACACCACCATTACTCTACCTCGCAAACACAGGGGTTACACTCGTCTGGTGTGAGACATTGTCTGGGGGGTCCACCGGGGGCCGAACCGCACAATAACCCTGGGTTCTGTGTGGGGCGGCGGAGGGGTGAAGTGGACTGCGGTAGTCGTCGTGGGGTTGTGGACCACTGCGGCTGCGGCGGGGACAGAGTCTCTCCGTCGTTTCTAGGTCCCCGGTTAAAGTCATGAAGCCGAAAGAAGTCAGTCCTTAAGTGTAACTAAACGTAATCAACAATACAATAAGAACCAGCTTAATTTTCCAAGGAACTTCTCGACAGAATAGAAGGAGCGACCCATGACGAAACTATTCGGTTTCGATTTGATGATGATGATCCACATAGAGATCCCACAACCCTAGAAAACTATGGCGAAGTGCAGGGAGACCTCCAGAGGATTGGTGCACGGATTGGCATTTTATCCATAACGTAAACAAATCTGACGCAATGTCCAGAAAGAGGCGTAACGACTCGTTACTGTATGATTGCACGATTGCAAAAGACACTGCTTGCGGAAACATCCATTAAATATCTGGGAGTATGCGAATGGAACAATTAAAACTGCAACGACAACATGAAAATTCACGGACTTCATGTTGTCAAACAACGATGGAAGTTTTATGAATGGGAAAGCGGCATGCCACCGGGCCACAAGTGTTCGCGACTGGTTTGAAGAACATTCTGGGCAATTAGAGTCAATGATTTGGCCGTCCAGACCGCCCGACTCGAATCCCATCGAACATTTATGGTATATAATCGAGACGTCAGTTCGTGCATTAAATCTTGCACCGGCATTACTTTCGCAATTATGAACGGCTATAGAGGCAACATGGCTCAAAATTTCTGCAGAGCACTTTAAACGACTTGCTGAGCCACTTCACGACGAGTTGCTGAGCTACAGTGGGCAAAAGGATGTTCGACACGATACTAAGAGGTGTCCCAGGACTTTCTCACCTCAGTGTAAAGGATTGATAAAGTACCGAACATCAAAAAGAGAGGAGTGTATTTTTCAGGGGTTCAACTAGTAAGCGCGATGATGTCACGGAAATGCTTACGCAGCTGCACATGACACTGTGGTTTCCACTAGAAATGTCGAGAGCGTACGGCAGAAGAAAACTAGCGAACTTATTGCTCCCGATTGTATACGAGGACGTCCTGAAATGTAATGCCTCCAATTTGTTTGTGGAAGCTCTTAAACCTTTTTAAACAAACAAACATTATAAATATTCTATACCGTTATTCTCGATGTCCACGTATTAGTTTCTCAACAGTCACCCTGTCCACTAAGACATTTTTCCCAACTATAGAGCAGTTTGTTGATACCGTCACTGAAGAAGGTTCGACTTTGCTGACGGAGGCACAACCCCACCTCTGCTTGCGTCGCTCCATCATTATCAAAGTGAAGCCCTCGAAGGTGTCCTTTAAGTTTTGGAAAGAGATGAAAATCGGATGGGGCCATGTCGGCACTGTATGGAAGTTGATCGATGGGAATGAACCCAAAGCGTCGGAATGTTGCGGATGTCTCAGCGCTCGTGTGTGTTCTGGCCTTCCGTCCAAGCATCTGCGTCACGATGGGTAAAAATGGAGTCCTCCCTTCTCTGGATATCGTGGTTCGGAGAAAAGAAGATGGCTTCGCAGACAACGGAGTATTTCCTACACCTACACACCGACCTGTATCTACGAGCTAAGAGCTGCATTTACCCATGCCAATGCAGCGGTGTACTACCGGCTCTCGTTCATAAGGCTAGAGCTATCTTAGAATGAGAGAGCTTATCTGTAGAACTTAGCCATCTCCGCTCTATGTTTCCCCAGAACGTGTACAGCGGAAAGCTATTAGCGACTGTGTTGCGACCAACATGGACTAAACCTCGGGAGCAGCCAGAAGAACTGGGGAAGCTTTCTTCTTATACCGTAGGTTGGTAGTGTGTCCTTTCAGATGGACAAGCTGTTCAAGAAACTATGTATAAAATGTGCATTCTGCCCTCCGGCTCGAGTTATAAATTATGCGTGTACGTTGGAAGTAAGATCTGTAGAGATTAATAGTCCCTAACCGTTCTTTCCACCAACCTGTAGTATTCTTGTGTCACCAGCGCAGAAGACAGCTCGTCGGTCGTGGGATCTTCTTCGGCTATGCTGTCAATTTGGACCTGTAACGTATGGGATGCCACTTGTCCAGGTTAGTCTCTGTATCTTCAGAGGGCAAGATATGTAGTTCTGACAATGATGGTAGGCGGCACTTCTCATTAACGTATCCTGTTTCATTATTATTTAAATATTCCTACGTTTCTAAAACACTCGAAATACCTTTCTTAATCGTACGGTAACTTTTCTGACGACTTCCGATATAGACTACGACATGTCCGTTCGAAACAGAGACACAAGCCCGGCTCTGGAAACCTCCCGAAACAGTCTGACTAGCGCAGCCGAAGTAAATTGTCTCCCAGGCGCGCCAAAGCAACCCGAAGATGTCCGAAGCACTTCAGTTGCAATATTGTTACTGTTATGTTTTGCAAAACTAGTGAAATTTATTAAACAAAAAGGGTAGACTCGTAGGGTAATCATGTGAGGTTGCCATACTGAAAACTGGGTTACATGAAATTAGATAGTATAAATAATTAATCAGAGAAGTTAGGCGTTTTGGCGCGTAGCACCCAAGTGTGCCGACCAACCAGAAGCAAGTTCAGTACACTTGGCGAACTCTCCCATGGAATGGTACATGCTGTACCATCTGTCTGTCACTTGCACCTCACTCCATTATTGTACCATATGCTACTTCACGTGTATCAAGCTGCGTCAAGCCGAGTTTCTTGTAGCAAAATAAAGTACTGGTGGCCACAACCGGGAATATCGCAGAGTGCAAAAGATGCTGGAGTCCGTTAAAGACTACCAGCGTTTAAAAAGGTCAGGAATTGTTGTTGTTGTTGTTGTTGTTTTCAGTCCTGAGACTGGTTTGATGCAGCTCTCCATGCTACTCTATCCTGTGCAAGCTTCTTCATCTCCCAGTACCTACTGCAACCTACATCCTTCTGAATCTGCTTAGTGTATTCATCTCTTTGTCTCCCTCTACGATTTTTACCCTCCACGCTGGCCTCTAATGCTAAATTGGTGATCCCTTGATGCCTCAGAACATATCCTACCAACCGATCCCTTCTTCTAGTCAAGTTGTGCCACAAACTCCTCTTCTCCCCAATTCTATTCAATACCTCCTCATTAGTTATGTGATCTACCCATCTAATCTTCAGCATTCTTCTGTAGCACCACATTTCGAAAGCTTCTATTCTCTTCTTGTCCAAACTATTTATCCTCCATGTTTCACTTCCATAGATGGCTACACTCCATACAAATACTTTCAGAAATGACTTTCTGACAAATCTATACTCGATGTTAACAAATTTGTCTTCTTCAGAAACGCTTTCCTTGCCATTGCCAGTCTACATTTTATATCCTCTCTACTTCGACCATCATCAGTTATTTTGCTCCCCAAATAGCAAAACTCCTTTACTGCTTTAAGTGTCTCATTTCCTAATCTAATTCCCTCCGCATCACCCGACTTAATTCGACTACAGAGGTCAGGGATATACCGAGTGAATCTGATTAACGTTTAAAAACACCCCAAGCGACGTTCACGCCGGTGCGTCAAGTAATTTAATGTGAGACACTTGGGGGCCGCAGATGTCGGGAAATATCCCAAAAGCGGATGACAAATGTTGAAAATATGACGTCATCCGGCGCGAATTTAGAATGTCTTTTGCAAACGTGACCTGTTGTCAACAAAGAAGATAAAAAATTACTGTCTTCGCTGTAAACAAGAAAAAGCTGTTCTTACTTTGTGTTTATTTCCTTTTGTCTCTTCTTTTTTTGTTTACAGTCATTGTTTAGTAAAGAAAACGTAGGTCATTTATTGATAACGCCGAAATTCGGTAGCTTATACTCGCTTACTTGTGACGCAATACCCTAGGTATTTGTTGTACTGTACTTTGCAATAATGCATCGGAGACCACGACACCGATAAATACGTAAAGCAATAAATATTACCTTAAGGTAAACACGTAACTGACTATCGCAACAACAAAAAGTTCTGTATGCCAGACGCAAGAATCGAACCCTGAACTCCACGCGTTAAAGTCGCGCACGGGAGCCACACAGACGTAAATACTTGACTCGGGTTGAGATGGTCAGGCACGACGGACCACTAGGCTAGATCGCTGCAGTGTGGCGAAGTACGTCATCTGGTGACGTCACATGTTCAATATGTGTCATCCACTTTTCGGGTACCTCCCCCCATTTACGGCCCCATACGTCCTCCATCTACATCGTTTCGGACGTTTTCACACATTAATAACAAATCACCCTATTTATAATTCCGTGCCAGTGTGGGAAATATTACATCAGCCCCACGTGTCGCACTGTTAAAGGCAGTTGCGATAAACTTAGACATCACACCAGAAAAATGTTGTGGAATACTGTCCTAATAAAGGACACTGCATGAACGATGGACAGATTAATAGCCTTTCGTTCGCTTCCACCTAAAGAAACAGTCGAAGTGCTTACAGCTGACGGCTTAACTAACAGACACACGGGGTTCAAACTCTACAATGCATTCGAACCACTATTATCGGCACTACAGAATCGTCGGCAGCAGCCGTACGAATGCGACAAGTCAACGCAGATACAGAATCGAAGCCAGGACCGGCAGTTTGTAGTTGCGCTTTCCCACGCCCCTAATCCGGAGTCCGCGTTTCTCTGCAAGGGGGCTCTGGATGGCCAGGTCTTCTACGATGACGTTATATCCCCTCTCCGTTGCTGCCTGCGCTTTTCTAGTGAACTTAGCACATAAATTGATTAGCCATAACAGCAAGCCAGTTGCCGCCTGTAAACATTGTGCAGTGAGCACAACACCATCTGACGCAACGTCCGTGGACCATAAAGCATTCGGAAGCTTCTTTTCAAAGGGTATGGCTGATGATCTTCGCCATCATTCCTAAATACGAACAAGCTTGTAGGCCGTCTCTTAACGACCTCGACGTCGACGGGAGATTAAACCATAACAATTCTTCCTTCTAACTTAATTTTCTAGGAACTATGCATTTGTTTTAGTATTTAATTACTCCCACTGACAGGAAAGTCATATTACGAAAGAATTACGTAACGCTATGTTAATAAGATTGACACATGTTCGTCACTGATATTACTATTAATTTTTATTACGCACAGCTCACGTACTTGGTACCCTGTAACTGTGTGTGGCTATATTTCCTATCCTTCCATTTGAAGTAAATGCGTAACTAACAAATTAGTTAGAATAGAAACGTTACATATAAGAACCACAAAACAAAAATTGACCAAGTAGTTCTCCCTAAACACCGGTAGGAACTAAGCGAAAATATGTAATAGCAGAGCAGCATTTCATCTAACAAGAAGTTGTTACGCCCGACGCAATTCAATCATTACTGTATCTTTCACTTAGGCTTTTAATTACAAACTCAAAGCTACGCTTGAGGTCCGAATCATATATCTGTCCTAGGATGCTAGAGGCAAAGCACTGTTTCGTTGTTATGATATTTGTCCAAGTGGGTTGCCATAATGATCGAACCCCGCAGGTGCACGTAAACAAATGCTGTTCATTCCATGATGTAAATATGTTTTACCAAACACCAGAAAAAACATTCTGAGAAAGCATCAAATGGAGAGTGAGACGGAGGGAGAGGGGAGGTGTGTGTGTGTGTGTGTGTGTGTGTGTGTGTGTGTGTGTGAGAGAGGTGGGAAGTAATTGAATGGCGCTTCATAAATCACTTCCTGACACGACTATGTGAACACAGTCCCTCACAGGCCGGCCAGGTCGAATGTAAATACACCTGCCAGACCCACCGTTTCCTTTTATTAGTTTTTGTCCTCCTTTCCTTCCCTGCCCTTTCTTCCTGCTACGCTTAGCATCGACGCCTGCCTCCCCCTCACTCCCATGCTGTATGACAAAGCGTTACTATAGAAGGAAGGAAGGAAGGAAGGAAGGAAGGAAGGAAGGAAGGAAAGAAAGAAAGAAAGAAAGGGCTTCATGGCCTGTCAGACTACTCGGAAATACAGACTTTTAAATTTACTGTGAATACACGGCTGTATTTATTGCTAAGAAATAACAGAGACTGAAAGGAACGAAATATTTTCTGAGTCTTTGACATCGATGGAGGAAAGCCAATATCGTGTACAACAGATGATTTTGCGCATATGCAAATACGCATTTTCTTACCAGTGGTTAAACGTATTATTCAATCAAATATATCGACCGCTACATAAAATAAATTAAGTTTCCAGATAATCAGTGAGTACTCCCTTGATCACTTCACTTGACAGTTCGTCATACTTCACAGCACAGTCTGAAATTGTTCTCGAAACAAGTCAGTTATTAAACCTTTATCAAATGTAAATGTCGTGTAAGCAAATATAGCAAGCACGTAGTTTTAACTTGTCAGAAGCCACTAACACAGCATGCAGTCCGTCAAGAGTGAGAGAATTTCATTATGAATTCTATTAATTCCTCGTCCTACATTACAAATAGCCTCAGCTGTTATTTCAAACTACTGCACGCTCGAAACTACAAATTTCGCCTATATTACAGATACGTGACGAAATATTTGTTCGCGATACGTACCTGGTCAGACACCATACAATATCCACATTGAGCGATAAATATTTTGAATCTAATTGTGAAATCGCACAAGAAACAAAGACAGGACGAAAAAATAATGCGAATTATGAAAAACTTCAATATTTGTTCAGTCATCAAAATCTTCACTCGAAGTACATATCCTATCGAATTTATGCACTTAAGGTGGCGAATAGAATTACCAATACACATACAAAATTTGTAAATTCTGTCTCTAGTATTGCGCTACAAATATTTTTTGCTGTTAACAATTCTACCTTATTAATCCTGGCTTTGTAGTGAGTCTATGTAAATTTTTTTATCTAAGTTTTGTAGAAAACGACGCAGTGTTTATTTTGAATGGTTTATCAAAAAAAAATGGTTCAAATGGCTCTGAGCACTATGGGACTCAACATCTTAGGTCATAATTCCCCTAGAACTTAGAACTACTTAAACCTAACTAACCTAAGGACATCACACACATCCATGCCCGAGGCAGGATTCGAACCTGCGACCGTAGCAGTCGCACGGTTCCGGACTGCGCGCCTAGAACCGCGAGACCACCGCGGCCGGCATATATCTGATATTACAGTATGTTAATACATTATTGATAGACGTTTGGAGCACAGCATTGTGTGGTTGTGAATAATGGACTGTGGGAAAGTTGGAAAAGAAGAGAATCGAAGCGTTTAAGTTATTGTTGTTGTGCTCTTCAGGGAGTGGTTCGATTCAGCTCTCCATGCTACTCCATCCTGTACAAGCTTCTTCATCTTCCAGTACCTACAGCAACCTACATCCTTCTGAATTTGCTTAGCGTATTCGTCTACTGGTGTCCCTCTACGATTTTTGCCCTCCACGCTTTCATCCAGTACTACACTCACGTGTTAATGCTACTCAGAGATGCAAAAGTTGACACAGGGGAAGAAGTGGCGAGACGTTTAGAGCGCTGAACACCGCTCAAACGGTGCGTCAACCCTAATCCTTTATCTGAACGTTCCGAGAAAGTTGTAAATGCAAAGCTATGCTTGAAAAACAGGGTAAAGAATGAGAAAATGAATGGGGATATGGATGATGTGGGAGGAAAAACGCAACACGTTTAACCAACAATAGCAAAATACTAATTTCAATGGCTGCGTGCTTTAACAGTCTTATGAGAATTCCTTTAAAATATATATATATACGCTACTGCTGTTGACGAACGCGTCAAGTTGGCATGGTGTGAAAAGAAGCGACCTTGGTGTCACTCGAGATGTGAAAAGGCTAAACATGTTTGTACTTCCTACTACGAAAAACATCCACGAGGGAGAGTACGCAACGCCAGACGCTACAGGACTCGTCAGTTAGACGCGTTACGTCATTTCGCTGTCGGACATCTCAACTAACCGCTTACGTAAACTGCGTCGTGTCTTCTCTGGTCGCCTTAGCACTCCGGCTGAGAAAGCTTAAAGCGACACTACTCGTAAACCTTCTCCACTGACGTAAAAACTGAAAATGTTCATTCTATCGGCTCATTTTCTGAATTCAGATCTGCCGCGTTTCGTATCTGAGCTGTATATGAGAAGGAGCAAAACATATGCCTGTTGCTGGCATACAAGCCTTCAAACTACCTTCAACGTTTCAGATTTTACGGCGGAGACAGTGGCAATTTTGGAAGCACTGATGTTTTGTATTTTCAACCACCTTCTTAAAGGTATTGACTGTGTTAGAGTACAACAATGTCAGTGAAAATACTCAAAACCGGCGGTGGGTTAAAGCGACCACACTGTCCTGTCACATTAGGTGACCGTCTGTCAAAAGCCTGAACAACCAACTTTTGTAGAGCGAGACGTGCAGGAAGAGATTCTATGATGTTCTGGAAGGTACTAGCGGCGATGTGGAGCCATGCAGACTCCAGAGCTGTGGCCAGTTGCGCTAGGTTTCTCGGCTGAGGATTCACGACACGAGCAACGCGATCGATGTAGTCCGATCGATGTAGTCACATAGATTCTCGACTGGGCTTAAATCCGGGGTGCACTCAGCCTCGTGATGACAATTGAGGAGCTACTCGACCGAATAATACCGGCTTCAGTCAAGAATACCATCATAACGGCCGGGACGGCGGTGTGTTGACCCCACGCCCCTCCTATCCGCATCCTCCCCTGAGGATGACGCATCCTCCCCTGAGGATGACACGGCGGTCGGATGGTCCCGGTAGGCCACTCGTGGCCTGAAGACGGAGTGCCTAAAACCGAGGGGTATTGTACACTCACCCTGGTGTTCTTCAAACCACGGTCGTACACTCCGAACTGTGACACGCTGCATTGTCCCATTCTACGCATTTTAAGCTAAAAGACTCAATTCTACCAGTAAAAAATTCCTCCACTCTAGTGAATGAGTTTCTGCACATCTAGGTGAAGTCCTCTTCACTTTTACGTCAGAAGATTAATGAGTTAGACTGGTTTCATTAACACGGTATCCAGCCATTGTTCTAGAAAAACAAAGCAGATGTATTACTGAGACTTCCTGGCAGATAAAAGCTGTGTGCCAGTTCGGGACCACTACCCCTCACATTCATGTGCTTTCCGAGCTCGATTCTCGACCCAAACTCACAGCTTCCCTTCCGCTAGTATCTCAGCTCCCGCCTTCCGAACGAAGCTGGATAGCTTCTGTGAAGCCTTAAAGGTGGGAGATGTACTGGCGGAAGTAAAGTTGTGAGAATGGGTCGTAAGTCGAGCTTAGATACCTCAGTTGGTGCAGCACTCGCCGGAGAAAGACAGAGGCCTCCTCTAGCACACAGTTTTAATCTGCCACGATGTTTGAAATCGGCGTAAGCTCCGCTGCAGAGTGAAATTCGTTATGGCAGGTGCATTGCTAATTAGAGCACTGTCACATACAGTTAGCAGTGATCCTGGCAACATACAATTTATTTTATTCCTATTCTTTGATCACAATTTTTTTAAGTTAGATTATTTGTTACTTTGATGAAGCTGTTCATATCGGAACACCCAATTTTCTATCTGCCTCCTTAAAAATAAGCGATCAATAACTGAAAGAATCATCTGAAAGCAAATGCAACTGAAGAAGTATTTCAAGTCATGCACAGAATTCATACAGATACAAATTTCTTAAATAATTGTAAAAAGAGGCAAACGGGAGATAGCAAAATCTGAAGCAAGAAGGAAGGAAAGAGTGAGCCACGTTAACAATTTAATGCTCTCTCTCTCTCTCTCTCTCTCTCTGTCTCTCTCTCTCTCTCTCTCTCTTTCCCCGCCGCTTGCAGTTTCCCACATTTTTTTCCCATCTTGTTCTTCGTAGTGTTTCTTCATTCCATGTCTTTGCTTGTAAACTTAATTTTTATCACATTTTAACGGTAGTGATGTTATTTAATATGAATCTAGAAGTAATAAAGATAAGACGATAATATGGGCACTGGATGTAAATAAGGATGGGGAACACAAACCAGTAGTCAAACTCTTAGGCAATTTTCTAAGCTATATGAAAGAAATCAGTCAATGGTAAGATGGATGTGGATTTCCTTAGCAGTTAATGTTGACTGAACGTAAACAAAGTGAGGGAAAAGTAATGTATTGGGTAAGATACAATAATTGTTTAACACCCCGCCGACAAAGTGAGCATTAGAGACGGGTCACAAGCCCCGATTGGGGAAGCAAGTAACGCAAGTCCTTTACACATAAACTACCCAGCTATCCGGCTTACGCGATTTTTTGGAAATCGTGTAACAGCCATATCTGCAAGGTTCGATGCAGATTTGCACCCCAGTACTCATGAAGGTCCGCAGCTCGTGGTCTCGCGGTAGCGTTCTCGCTTCCCGAGCACGGGGTCCCGGGTTCGATTCCCGGCGGGGTCAGGGATTTTTCACCTGCCTCGTGATGACTGGGTGTTTGTGTCGTCTTCATCATCATCATCAATCATCCGCATTACGGTCGGAGGAAGGCAATGGCAAACCACCTCCACTAGGACCTTGCCTAGTATGGCGGCGCGGGTCTCCCGCGTCGCTCCCCTACGCTCGGTAAACGGAGTATGGGACTCATCATACTCATGAATGAGGGACTAGTTTTTTTTTTTACCGGTGCCTCAGTTCAGTCTGCAAGGACTGATTCGAGGAAGTGTTAGCAACAGAATAGAACAGGCAAAGGAAGCTTTCTGCCGAAACAGAAATCTGTAAACGTCAGACACAGCCCGCGAATGGTAGAGGTTTCCGAGCGTGTTTAGTTGCTCAACAATATTTGGAGATCAACGGCAGACATTACGGGTACAGTACCTCATTTTGTGATCAAGCTTCGTTCTGCGGTCCAAATCAGTCATTTCTCATTGGTTGTACAAATGCGTGTACTTACATAGGGTTTTAATTGAGGGTCAACAGTAGCTTTAACTCTCTAAGGGTGCACGTAAATTTTGTTTTTACACTCCACCGTAATATTTATTTTCAATGACTAAGGCAAAAATTACAAGCATTGCACTGAAATGAAAAATACGGTAATAGTATTGATAGTTCTGCAGTAAGACGGACCTCAGCAAGTCCACGTATCCAGTTACGTTTCCAATCGGATTTCGTCACTTCCAGCGATGTTGTGTTACTTTATTACATATAACGATTATAAGGAATTGCTAAATACTAGAATGAGATTCTTATCACAAAGTTTAAGAGAATTTTGCCACTTCACAACGTATTTATGTACTTAGCTGAAAACTTAAATGGTTCAAATGGCTCTGAGCACTATAGAACTTAACTGCTGAGGTCATCAGTCCCCTAGAACGAGGAACTACTTAAACCTAACTAACCTAAGGATATCACACACATCCATGCCCGAGGCAGGATGCGAACCTGAGACCGTAGCGGTTGCGCGGTTCCAGATTGTTGCGCCTAAAACCGCTCGGCCACTCCGGCCGACTTGAAAACTTAAGTCCATTGTTTCGATGTGATGCCAGCTGCTGACGTTCATAAGCGAAAGATTCAATAACTGTGCTGTCGAAAGAACGAGAGGAGAATGAAAGCACATCCTCCTAGCAGAAGTTGCTGCAGGTCGCAGGAGATGGTGGGGAATCGACTTCGTGCCAGACAATTAAACGCCTTTTAACTTTCGTTTACTAATGCGGAAGCTGGCATGACAGATACAGATAGAAAGCCTAATACGGAAGGACAGTGGAAATCTACATCTATATGTACATGATTACCCAGCAATTCACATTTAAGTGCTTGAGAGGGGGTTCATCGAACCACAATCATACTATCTCTCTACCATTCCACTCCCGAAAAGCGCGCGGGAAAAACGAACACATAAACCCTTCTGTTAGAGCTCTGATTTCTCTTATTTTATTTTGATGATCATTCCTACCTATGTAGGATGGGCTCAACAAAATATTTTCGCATTCGGAAGAGAAAGTTGGTGACTGAAATTTCGTAAATAGATCTCGCCGCGACGAAAAACGTCTTTGCTTTAATGACTTCCAACTCGCATATCATTTCTGCCACAGTCTCTCCCCTATTACGTGATAATACAAAACGAGCTGCCCTTTTTTGCACCCTTTCAATGTCCTCCGTCAAACCCACCTGGTAAGGATCCCACACCGCGCAGCAATATTCTAACAGAGGACGGACGAGGGTAGTGTAAGCTGTCTCTTTAGTGGACTTGTTGCATCTTCTAAGTGTCCTGCCAATGAAACGCAACCTTTGGCTGGCCTCCCCCACAATATTATCTATGTCGTCCTTCCAACTGAAGTTGTTCGTAATTTTAACACCCAGGTACTTAGTTGAATTGACAGCCTTGAGAATTGTACTATTTATCTAGTAATCGAATTCCAACGGATTTCTTTTGGAACTCATGTGGATCACCTCACACTTTTCGTTATTTAGCTTCAACTGCCACCTGCCACACCATACAGCAATTTTTTCTAAATCGCTTTGCAACTGATACTGGTCTTCGGATGACCTTACCAGACGGTAAATTACAGCATCATCTGCGAACAACTTAAGAGAACTGCTCAGATTGTCACCTAGGTCATTTATATAGATCAGGAACAGCAGAGGTCCCAGGACGCTTCCCTGGGGAACACCTGATATCACTTCAGTTTTACTCGATGATTTGCCGTCTATTACTACGAACTGCGACCTTCCTGACAGGAAATCATGAATCCAGTCGCACAACTGAGACGATACCCCTTAGGCCCGCGGCTTGATTAGAAGTCGCTTGTGAGGAACGGTGTCAAAAGCCTTCCGAAAATCCAGAAACACGGAAGCAACTTGAGATCCCATGTCGATAGCGGCCATTACTTCGTGCGCATAAAGAGCCAGCTGCGTTGCACAAGAGCGATGTTTTCTGAAACCATGCTGATTACGTATCAATAGATAGTTCCCTTCGAGGTGATTCATAATGTTTGAATACAGTATATGCTCGAAAACCCTACTGCAAACCGACGTCAATGATATAGGTGTGTAGTTCAATGGATTACTCCTACTACCCTTCTTAAACACTGGTGCGACCTGCGCAATTTTCCAATCTGTAGGTACAGATCTATCGTTGAGCGAGCGGTTGTATATGATTGCTAATAAGGGAACCTCCCCATCGCACCCCCCTCAGATTTAGTTATAAGTTGGCACAGTGGATAGGCCTTGAAAAACTGAACACAGATCAAGCGAGAGAAGAGGCTCTGAGCACTATGGGACTTAACATCTATGGTCATCAGTCCCCTAGAACTTAAACCTAACTAACCTAAGGACATCACATAACACCCCAGTCATCACGAGGCAGAGAAAATCCCTGACCCCACCGGGAATCGAACTCGGGAAACCGGGCGTGGGAAGCGAGAACGCTACCGCACGACCACGAGCTGCGAACCCGAGAGAAGAGGAAGAAGTTGTGTGGAACTATGAAAAAAATAAGCAAAATAAACAAACTGAGTAGTCCATGTACAACATAGGCGACATCAAGGATAACGTGAACTATGGAGAGCTGTGGTCCCGTGGTTAGCGTGAGCAGCTGCCGGTCGAGAGGTTTTTGGTTCAAATCTTCCCTGGAGTGAAAATTTTAGTTTTTTACTTTCAGACCTGTCCGTCTGTCCGTCCGATACGAGGTAACTGCGCCGTAGAATGGGGACGCTACACCTAAACAAACATCGAAACACACGACGTCAGTCGACTACAGCGCGCGGAAGAGAGTATTCCTGCTAACGAGGCTCCCTGGCTGGCGGTTGACTGTTCGCTACTTTGGACGACAGTGCATTAAATACGTGAGACGTATTCCGTGGACAATGTGAATCCAGCAATTATAGCTCGCGACTTCAGTAACAAGGTTCCCATTGGAGAGGCACGTCTTTTCGTCTACTAATCGCACGGTTTGCGGTGCGTTTGCAAAACACAGACACTAAACTTATTACAGTGAACAGAGACGTCTATGAACGAACGGACAGATCATAACTTTGCGAAAATGAAGTAAATAAACTCTTCACTCGGGGGAAGATTTGAACCAAGAACCTTTCGCTCCGCAGCTGCTCACGCTATCCACGGGACCACGGCGCTCCTTGGCTCATATTGTCCTATATGTTGCCTATGTTGCGCATGGCCTACTAAGTTTGTATATTTTCTCATAGTTCCACACAACTTCTTCCTGTTTTCTCGATTGATCTGTGTTCAGTTTTTCCAGGCCTATCCACTGCGCCAACTTGTAACTAAATCTGAGGGGGGTGCGATGGGCAGGTTCCCTTGTAAGTAGGGAGCTATTGCATCACCGAGGAAGAATTATGTGGATATACTGGTAGGAAGGTGAAGAAGAAGGTATGTGAAAAATTCTTACGAGGAGGAACGTTCCGGTGGGCGGCATTTGAAGCGACGCACCCGAGACTGAGTAATGCGGCAGTAAAGGGCTCGTGACACCCCGAGCAGCAGCGGCAGATGGAGACGTCGGCTTTAACGGGAGCCGCCAGCCGGCGCCATTTCCCGCTCATTGTCTTACGAGAGACGCCGCACAAAACACGGGATGCCTTCATGAGACCCGCGAGGCTCTTCCTCCTCCACAAAAGAAAACAAAAGGCGGGCGGACGAGCCGGCGAGCAGCTGTTGCGGCGCCGTGACGTCACCGGTACCGCAGGCTGGCGGGCTTTGCCTTACCGCCACTCCACACGCACCTCCAGCTCAGCGGGTCCCCCGCCTCGCCGACAATGCGTGCCGAAAGGGCCGCTCCACATGCTGCGTTTTGTCCGCGCAGGTGTGTCTGCTGTCCGCACACAATAAGCCGCTGCATTTCCTGGGTGTCCACATTTTAAATTTCCAGAGGGAATCTTTCGAAGGAATCGTACACGAGCAGTTGGTGCCTTGAGTAATTAACGGAGGCACTGAGAACCACAGGGGCCAAAGCACTTAAACGAGGTTCCGAGAAGAATGGGTGTTTGTGAAAATCAAATTTATACACAAACTACCAGTCTCAAAGGTCTGAATCGGTTTTGAACCAAGTCTCAACATCTTATACTTCCTTAAAATAAAAATAAAAAAAAATGTACCCCCTGAGAATAACGTCTCTTTACAGTTGTAAAGATTATAATTAACGTAGAGAGAGCGAGAGAGAGAGAGAGAGAGAGAGAGAGAGAGAGAGAGAGAGAGAGAGATGGCGTATTCCAACACTTCATGGTCATTGTTATCTTTTTCATTGAGCACATTACCCTAAATAATAAATGAGCAGCGCAGAGAAACCAAATTAAACTTTGAGTTCTGGGCCTACATGGAAATGAATGTCCGACAAATCGGTGACACAGCTTTTCGTGAATATTCATACAGGGTGGAGCTAAAGATATAGATAAAGCTGGTAATTGATAAGATCAACAGAGATCAGGAGCACCCATTTATGATAAAATCTCAAAATCAAAGAAAGCTTGGTTTATGCCTTAGGATTCTCGGCGCTTCAACTGTTCTCAGGGGGAGACTAATTTTAGGACGGGGGGGGGGGGGGAGGGGAGGGGGAGGGGGCGGGGGCGGTATTTCCACACGGTGATTTTTAATGCGTATCATCGAACCCCTGATCCGGAAACGGATGCGAGTCCACTTTTACGTTTCGTGTCTCCGCGTAGTTCTTAGAGAAGAAATACATGGGTGCAGTTTGGCAGAAGCACCGTTACTGGTTTAAGTGCGATCTTGTATTCAAAGGCCATTGGTTATGTTGCGGGACAATTGCGAGTGGCGTTATTGGAAAATGCAGTACATGGCTACCTGCAGCACTGAAACAATACGGAAGAGAGAAGAGAATTCTAGCAGTCTGGCCAGCCACGACCTCTGAACTTTCACTCGAAATCAACCGAACAGGCGTCGGCAAGCGTGAAATTGAACTCGGAGACTCCAGAACACGCCTGACAGACAGTTTTTGTAACCAATCAGAGCGTGGTTGTCAGCCATCTTTGCAAAATCTTAGCTTACAATCGAGTCCAAAGCAATTTCATTAGCCACCGTGTTTTTTTTGGGGGGGGGGGGGAGGGGGGGAGTGCAATCCTCAACCGCTTCCTGCCTCGCACTAACCAGCATAACCACTAAATCTCCACTTTATCACTTCTCTGGTCCTACACGAATGTAACGTCTGCGTAGCATAATCAGAATCCCCCACAACAGACTTCATTGTATGCGCCGTGTTGGCGAAAGTTACAGTAATAAAGAGCATGAGCTTTACGATTCGCGGAATCTAAGAAATCCTCATGATTTACAGTGAGAAGAGGAACAGCTGGTCCGCACGTTGAAAAGGTACCACCTGTTGGGTAGGCAACACGATACCTAATTTTACAATTCTCATTACTCACCCTTCCTTCTCTCTCTCTCTCTCTCTCTCTCTCTCTCTCTCTCTCTCTCTCTCTCTCTCTCTCTCTCTCTCCCCCCCCCCCCTCTCTCTCACTCCACAGTGCCATTCTAGGTATAAGACGACATTCATTTTGTAATTTTTTAATGGTGCGAAGCACAGCTTTTCTCTTAAGCTCAAGTGCCATGCGCGAAGGTCTTCTCCATTTGGCCTGGTGCGGCTCTAAGAGGTAACAGCCAAGTTTTTGGTGAGCTGGTACTGGTTTTCGAACTACGATAGAAGTTTTGCAGTTGCAGAGAAAGATGAAAGGTAAGTAAGGGCTTTGTTCTGCAAGAAGTTCACAATATTGTTTTCGTCAGCTTAAGTTCATTTCATGTAATTCCAATTAACACATCTGACTTCCTTGATTTTAAAGAATATGCTGAAACACTGTTGTCGATGCAGGCTTGTGGAAGATCTCCAAATGCAGTACGACCAAAGTGTCTCATACTCATCCATCTTAAACAGCTTAGTCCGAAACGGAATACTGGAAAAATGTGTTCCATGCTGTACTTCATCTGAAAGACCAGACATGTTTACCAGTTGCAAAACAGAAACCTCTTAAATTGAAAAAAAAAAAAAAAAGGTTCAAATGGCTCTGAGCACTATGGGACTCAACTGCTGTGGTCATTAGTCCCCTAGAACTTAGAACTAGTTAAACCTAACTAACCTAAGGACAGCACACACATCCATGCCCGAGGCAGGATTCCAACCTGCGACCGTAGCAGTCGCACGGTTCCGGACTGCGCGCCTAGAACCGCGAGACCACAGCGGCCGGCTTAAATTGGAAAGAACACATAGAAGATGTTGTAGGGTAGGCGAACCAAAGACTATGTTTTATTGGAAGAACACTTACAAGATGCGACAGATCTACTAAAGAGACTGCCTACATTACGTTAGTGCGTCCTCAGTTTGGGTACCGCTGCGTGATGTGGGATCCATGCCAGATAAGATTAACCGAGTATATCGACAAAGTTCAAGGACGGGCAGCTTCTTTTTGTTTTAGCAAGAAACAGGGGAGAGTGTGTCACAGACATGATACAGGATTTGGGATGGCGTCATTAAAACAAAGGCGATTCTCGTTGCGACGGATTCTTCTCACACAATTTAAATCACCAACTTTCTCCTCCGAATGCGAAAATAGTTGACACACGACCTACATAGGGAGAAACGATCATCATAATAAAATGACGGAAATCAGAGCTCGCACGGAAAGATACGGGTATTTGTTTTTCCCGCACGCTGTTCGAGAGTGGAAGAATAGTGTGAAGGTGGTTCGATGAACACTCTGCTGGGCACTGAAGTGTGATGTGCAGAGTAGCTGCGTAGATGAACATGTAGACTTGTTGACGATATTGCCATTTCTTCCTCAACCGTACAAGGAATTCTACAGTAATCTTCGCGACATCTAGTGGCAACAATGGAGGTTGTGTAAGAAACAGAAGTAAATACTGAGAGACTTTTTTCTTGAATTTATTTATGCTACTCTCTTGTAAATAATTAACAAGAAATGCGTAATAGTTTTCGTCGACTGCAGTTTTACTTGATTTAGGAAATTAACTCCGCGAGTGAAACTTCCCGGCAGATTAAAACTGTGTGCCGGACCGAGACTCGAACTCGGGACCTCGGTTCGCAGGAGAGCTTCTGTAAAGTTTGGAAGGTAGGAGACGAGGTACTGGCGGAAGTAAAGCTGTTGAGGACGGGGCGTGAGTCGTGCTTGGGTAGCTCAGATGGTAGAGCACTTGCCCGCGGAAGGCAAAGGTCCCGAGTTCGAGTCTCGGTCCGGTACACAGTTTTAATCTGCCAGGAAAGTTTCATATCAGCGCACACTCCGCTGCAGAGTGAAAATCTCATTCTGGAACTCCGCGAGTGCCACATACCTGTTGCTCGCCGTGATCTAACAAATGGGACGAGAGCGTGTCGTGTTGTGGCGTAACTAAGAAAATAACCAACATTTCTTCGATGGATGGATCGTGCAGTGTGGAAATTACCGGGGGAGCATCCATAGCCGTTTTCGTCTCACAGTTCCCGGGCCCTGCTGAATTATGCATAGCAGAGCAGCGACGTGGGCACGGCGGGCAGTTGCTCTTACTTCCGCCGCTCATTAGCCGTTGCACGTAACATGCGCCTCCCGTGCCCGGCAATCGTTCAACTTGTTGCAGCCCGCCCAACACTTTGCATTCGGCGTTCTCGTGCTTCGCGCCGCTTCACGCCTCCGTGAGCTCCGCTCGCGCCGACCACCGCCGGGTGAAAGTTCAGTCGCTGTTCCGGACTGTACCTCTGCACGGGGTCTGCGAGTTGGCCGCTGTCTACTGCCTCTCTAGCTCTTCCATCACCGTGTGAACAACGTGTTCCCAGGTGCTTTCCCCTTGTTTGCTAGGGGCGGCGTTGCAGGTAGAAAGTGTGGTAGCCCCTCTCCCTGCCCCCCCCCACCCCCACCCCTCCCTCTCTCTCTCTCTCTCTCTCTGGACTCTCATTCGGGAGGACGACGGTTCAATCCCGCGTCCGGCCATCCTGATTTAGGTTTTCCATGATTTCTCTAAATCGCTCCAGGCAAATGCCGGGATGGTTCCTATGAAAGGGCAGGGCCGACTTCCTTCTCCAATCTTCCCTAATCCTGTGAGACCGATAACCTCGCTGTTTGGTCTCTTCTCCCAAACAACCAACCATCTCTCTCTCTCTCTCTCTCTCTCTCTCTCTCTCTCTCTCTCTCTCTCTCTCTCTCCCTCCCTCCCTCCACTTCGTCGTGCACACACAAAGTGATTTTCTTTCTCTATCACACTGCTCATTTTTAGGGTTCCGTACCTCAAACGGTAAAAAGGGAACCTCTATAGGACCACTTTCTTCTACGCCTGTCCATCTATCTGTTCATGTCTGTTAAAACCACATTTTTTCTCATGAACGAGCCGACGTATCACATCTATGGGATTACTCTGCCAGAGGGTTCAATTAACCACCTTCAAGCTGTCTCCCTACCGTTCCACTCTCGAATGGCACGCGGGAAAAACGAGCACCTAAATTTTTCGGTGCGAGCCCTGATTTCTCTTATTTTATCGTGATGATCATTTCTCCCCATGTAAGTGGGTGCAAACAGAATGTTTTCGCAAGCGGAGGAGAAAACTGGTGATTGAAATTTCGTGGGAAGATCCCGTCGCAACGAAAAACGCCTTTGTTTTAATGATTGCCACTCCAAAACGTTCAAATGGCTCTGAGCACGATGGGACTTAACTTCTGAGGTCATCAGAACTATTTAAACCTAACTAACGTAAGGACATCCCACACATCCATACCCGAGGCAGGATTCGAACCTGCGACCGTAGCGGCCGCGCGGTTCCAGACTGTAGCGTCTAGAACCGCTCGGCCACACCGGCCGGCATTGCCACTCCAATCCACGTATCATGTCTGTTACACTATCTCCCCTATTTCGCAATAATACAAAACGGGCTGCCCTTCTTTGTACTTTTTCGATGTCATCCGTCAGTCCCACCTGATGCGGATCCCACACCGCACAACAATACTCCAGAATAGGGCGGACAAGCGTAGTGTAAGCAGGCTCTTTGGTAGACCTGTTGCACCTTCTAAGACCTAAGTGTTCTGCTAATGAGTCGCAGTCTTTGGTTTGCTCTACCCACAATATTATCCATGTGGTCGTTCCAATTTAGATTATTTGTAATTGTAATCCCTAAGTATTTAGCTGACTTTACAGCCTTCAGATTTGTGTGACTTACCGTGTAATCGAAATTTAGCTGATTTCTTTTAATACTCATGTGAATAACTTCACACTTTTCTTTATACGGGGTCAATTGCCACTTTTCGCACCATACAGATATATTATCTAAATAATTTTGCAAGTTGATATTATGTCGCATACTCACATCTACCCTTTCCTGTCGTCGGAAAAAGAAAAAAAAAATTAATGCTTCTAAGTCGGTGCAATCAAAAGATTGGCTATTTACGCCACATATTTTGATGTGCACAAACTCATTCATGAGATACAGTTTGATTCTTGCATAAAATATAACAGCAATCAGCCGCTTTTTACGACGCTATTTATTTATTTAATCAGCGCTCTTACCGGTTTCGATTCGATCATTATAGGTTCATCTTCAGACGTCTAGTTCACGGTAAGATACATTTTACGCTAACTTTCACTTTTTGTTTTCCCAAATGATGATATTTCCTTGTGGTGGCGCTGCCGTTGAAAAATATGGGCTCTTGCGTTCCAGTGCTGCTTGTGATCACGCAGCAGCGAAGACTGTATGAGGCACCTTTTTTTTTTTACCATTTATATGGATACACATAATCTAAAGTACCACTCACACATCAAGAAGTTTTACCGCATGTCATGAAACTTCTTGATGTGTGAGTGGTGCTTTAGATTATGTGTATCCACATATAAAAAAAGTGTCTCACATTTACACATGTCGTGAAACTTCTTGATGTGTGAATGGTGTTCTAGATTATGTGTATTAATACACATAAAACAGCGCGTCACGCAGTGTTTGGTGCTGCATATCACAAGCAGTCAGCACTGGACCGTAATGGCGCGAATTTTTCAACGACACCAGCACTTTAAGAAATTTTCATCATTTGGGAAAACAAAAAGTGAAAGCTAACGTAAAATGTATTTTAAGATCAACTAGTCGTCTAAAGAGGAACGGCGCTGCTTAAATAAATAAATACGAGTAGCAGTGTAAAAAATGGGTGGTTGCTGTTATCTACTACGTAAGAGACAACCTATATTTTGTACACAGAGAACGGCTCAGAATGGCAGTTATCGACAAAATAGCATGCTACATGAGAACCTGTAAGGCATTTCCCGTAGACCTACAGTCACGAAATATGGCAAGAAGCGAGGTTACATGATAAAAGTACAGGAGAAATTCTAAAAACAGTGAATCTCTAATTATATTCCTCAAAAGAAGAAATCGAATTCGCTAGGCGATGAGGGACTGCGTGCCAGCCAGACTGGATGTAACTTTTAGGCGGTGTACCACATCCAAATAAATAAATACTGGGCTGATTCCCAAATCATCATCTTCTTCTTCTTCTTCTTCTTCTTCTTCTTCTTCTTCTTACAAGGATTAGGCAATTGCCTGATACTCCCTCTCGACTCAAATTATTAACATTTCCTCCTTACCCTTGGTCTTTATGAAGAGCTAATGCACGCCGGCTAATAATTCTCCATTATACTAGGTGTCTCTCCTAAGACTGGTCAGGCGCATTTTCTTTGGTTTTTCAGCGGACATTTGCAATTTCGTTTTTGCGCTGTGTAGCTGGAGTGAACCCAGACGAACACACTGCTCCTCATCAAGCCCTGATTTGGCGGAGACCATCGGTTTCTTTCCCGCTACAAAAAAAAGTGCTTTTAAAATCCGAATTTTATGTGCCCATTCGATACACCGGTCCCGTATTAATCTAGCGCGATATTTGTTTTTGTTTCGATGTGTATTAACAGAGACTCCAGCTATACAAAGCAAAAACAAAATTGCAAATATCTGCTGAAAGCCAGAGAAAATGCGCCTTACGGCTATCAGATGAGACACACTGAATAGGATGCTGATGTTCACAGGGAGAGAACTGTCACAGGTGAATAGGAAAATCTTCTGCAGCCAAGATCACTTGTTATTTTGTTTTATTGTCCAGTCATGCTGTCATCATCGGATCTTCGGAAAACTCTTACTCAACGTACAAGTAAGTATTGGCGGGATGTATGCATGTTAATAAGAATTTATAAGAATTTTCGGAAGATCCGATGACGACAGCATGATTTTGTCGAATCTACTCACTGTGAAATAAAATGAAATACCAGGCGATATCGGCTGCAGAAGATTTTCCAATTCGTCATTAATTTTGGTATTCCGTCGTCTTCCACGGCTGTCACACGGTCCTTCTAGATGTTCCTGTATTCCTTAATCGACTAATTTAAGCTTTCCACTCACAGCCCTTCTCCGACGTCAGTATTCTTTCTCCTGTCGGATAGTGCTACCCAGATACCCTTCTTAGCAATCACATGTCAGATGCTTGTATTGTTTGTTCATTTACAACTGTAATAGTCCACGACTAAATTCCATATCTCATGGCTGGTGCTGACATTGGTTTGTAGAATTTAAGAGTTTCTTTCTTTCTTCATTTCTGGTTATCCACGTACCGCCTCAGAAATACGATGAGCAAACATTTACAGGAACGATCTAACTCTTGAACGCGTGCTTTACTCTAGACGCAGACAGATGTACATTAATTTCGTCCCTGTGGGAAGCTCAAGGGGGGAGGTGGGGGGGGGGGGCAGGGGGTTGAGGAGAATCATCTGACATGATCATCATCATCATCATCACGAAGATGATACGAGTGCCCGATCATGCTAGAAAATGGATGGAGCATGGATGAAAATGAAAGTAAAATAATTGAAACAGAAAGATGGAGGATTGTAGCCTCAGAACAATTTCAGTAAGATACAAGAACAGCACCACTGGCAAACGAAAAGAAAGGAGGGTACCTTCATCAAACTCATATCTAAAATTGCGTTATTCACTTGATCATATAAAGCAAGCATTTTTACGGACATCGGTTTCGTAAGGGCGTAAGTAAATGGGAAACCACTTAAGCGTAGTTGTACCTTATAGCCTTCTAAGGTGGATATTTGATGATTACAACATGTCCAGCTAATGTGAAGACATGTGCTACCGTGTATTTTATTGTGTACTATGATTTTTGTGAGACAGGGATCAGCGATGAGCCCTACCTATACGGACATGGCCATGTGCACAATGTGCTTTTTGATTTCAAACGTTTTATTTATGACAACCTCTGCTATAAAGTGCTACTTTTATCCACTACCATGGCAACTTGCAGTGAGGTATCAACTCAAAATGAACACGTTTTATAACAAAAATTTTTAAAAGTATGTAAATGGACAGTTCCATTTCCCTTTCCTATAATGCCAATGAGCCGTGGAGAGCTCGCGCCAGTGTTATTTTGCTCACGTATCGTTGAGATCGACTGTGGTTGAGCTAAGTTATCTTTGGTTTTCGCGCGTGTTATCTTCCGGGTTGGTTGTGTGCCTTCGACGGGTAACCCTCGAGATCTCGTGACATTCGCGGGGAGACGAGTTTCAACGGCTGACGAACTAGTGCGATTACCGTTACACGTTGTTCTTCGTTGAAGTTACACGTTGCGGTGCGAAATTGGTTGGGCGTTTTGCCGACATGGGCAGCTTGGAGACACAAGTTCTGTGACATCGCTGGGAACAAAATTTGAAGGGAAGCTGTGAAGCTGTGGAAGCCTCTCCCTTGTACTGTGTACCTGATATGAAGTAAGTCCCTCGTAATTGTTGTTGTTCACCGACGCACTCAGAGATTTTAAACTTTATTATTATGGTGAGACTTTCATAGCCGAACCTTAAAACGGTGTGGAAGAGTTCAGTTGGCCTAGTTAAATGGTGGCCGTTATTGAAAATTTTCTCAGCAGTTTTACTAGTGCTTTGTGTCTCTTACAATCAAATGATTTTATGTTGCCGTTTTTAAAATCCTGCACTCTATTAATACAGTTGTCCATGTGTGAGTCAAAGGTTCTGCCGAGTGTTTCTATGCTTCAGAGTTACTGAAATGCCTTTATGATTCGGGCAGAACTTTTGATTGTGTCAGTCCTTTGGCGGGGAGTGAAATGTCATCAGAGGTCTAGGCCTGGCAGTGTTTAAGAACCTGGCCACAACCGGAGTTTTCCACAACACGCCTTCTAAAGTTTAGTATTTATCTTCCTTCCGTCAAGGCGGGTTAAGCTGGTGTATATGTAACCTGTTGTATATGAACTTGTTTTCTTAAATATTAGGGACTGGCAATTGGCTAAACCTTAAACTCCATAGCATCTGCTGAGTTCCTTGTGCAGCCTTTTCTAATATTTTTTGTTAACACGTCTGAGTGCGTGAACTTTAAAAAATAAATGATCAGTGTTTCTGTTGTAGTTTTTTTATTTAAGTGGTTCTATCATGTCATGTAATGGCATTCTTAGCTTGGCACTACTGATCAGGTGTTATCGAGTCACCCTTTACCTCTAATTGTTTTCATTATATCTATTTTGAGGGAAGTCCTACATGGGAGTTTCCTCACGTTTGTAAATAACGCTATTTTCTTAATTTGGAATTGTTTGTTAAAGTACTGAGTTCGTTGGGTTTTAATTGTATTTGCAAAGCTTATCTAGTGGCTCGTCCACAATTTGTAATTGTGAACTTTTTTTAAAAGGGGTAATGTCGATGAACTGTCTTAATTACAAATTGTGATTACCAACCATGATTCCATCCCGTGTAGTGTCCCTTTTGCAATATTCACCATTATCGAGGTGAAACATAAATAAAAATGACTGTATGTGACTCAAAATGAACTGCAAACATCGATTTATCTGCGAAAAGTAATAACACTAACTGAAAAAATATACAATATAGAGCGATAGATAAAGAAAAGACATTTTTATTGTATGAGATTATAAAGTGTAAGCAATTAAAAGTATTATTATCTTTATAAGAGTATAAACCACAATGCAATGCTCATTCTTCGGTCTAGTCTGTTTTGTTCTGTTCGTTCTGGTGTTAGCTGGAATAAGGTACGCAAGCTATTGTGTTGTGCTAGCATTTGTTTCCGCCGTAACGTAATTGCAAATATTTAATGCTGTAAACTGTGTCCTAGTAAGAATATCAGTATAAAGTGATCTCCGTGTGTTATTTCAAGAACCTACGCGTAATTTATCTTATGAAAAGAATATTTAATGACAATTATTTAGTATGTTTCCAGCTGCTGAGCGCATAACAGTGATCTCTGACTTAACAAGTAGCCGCCATTACGCAGTACATTTAAAAATACTTTTTCACAGCACAATGTCTGATAACCGGAACGAAAGAAATTGCGTAAAAATATTCAGTGAGATTAATTGAAGGAACCCTGTGAAATAATTTTATTAAAACTTGTCTATTTTCTGTGGTAGTAATAATTTCAGATCAGTGAACTGGAGCTGAGTAATACTACGCAACTGCATTTACAGTAACTTGTAGGGAGCCTGCCGCTCGATAAAACCAGATATAATACGTAACTGGCAAACTACAAAATTCATTATTTTGCTTATATCTCTTTTGTAGTTTTTTGAAAGCTAAACGTAAAAACTAACTTCACTAAAAATCAGTAACGGATCACGATAAATCAAAGGACAAACAAATTTACTAGGAGACTGTTTCCTCTAAATAAATAGTTACATTATTTTCTTTTATTTTCTTTTTAGAGATATAATACCCGCTTCCTCTTTTATGGTATTTAAGATATGGTGTGTTAGTGTGGTAGGTTAAGGAATCAGTTATCAGCCAAACAAAAGCGCTTTATCTCAAATGTTATGTCATAATTCATGATGTGAAATACATTCCATGTATATGCACTAAGTTACAGGCCTGAAGATGACAGCGAAGTCTGTTGAAATTGGTTGCTGCAAATAAAAAAAATATTTATGCGATTTTGGCTTTATAAAGTTTTCACCTTAAGCCTGCAGCTCTTGGCAACAGAACTGCTCAGCCTTAGCCAATCTCATTTTGTGATCTCAGTACACGTCTGATTAGTTCCTGGAACTTTATTATCATGTTGTTTTAGTTATAACGGACACGCTGGCAAAACTTCTCAGCTGCCTCACGTTCGAGACTATATTACTTACCTACAAGCACATATTTGTGAGAACGGCGCAAAATTCAAGCACTCGCGGAGTATTTCAAAAATTTCCTCACATTAAAAGTGAAGGATTGTTTTGCTGATAAAGGGCGCAAAATTAGCTTTGGGCGGGTCTATCTGGAACCTCGGGAATCACAACCCGTCTCGCAACCCTGCGCGGCAAACTTTACGAGATCAACTTACAGCCGAAACTTTCTGGACAACGAAATCAAACGAAATTTCATCAGCGGCGTTCGCTAGTGTACTGGAATTACGTGTACTTTGTTATCGGAGCTCTCACTACTCCCGCCGGATAAACGCGCTCCGTTAATTGGGTTTAAAAAGACTAATTCAATTAGTATGGAAATTTCACCGATAAACAAGCGACCCGGCGAAAGAGGAGGAAGCGCATCGGCGCCTTCTATGTGTCTGACGTAGGGTGCGCTGAGTGGCAAGTTTATCTCTCCGACCACACGCCACACATACGCTTCGCTCTTTAAAAGGTCTCGAGGGCGTAAGAGGTGTTAAGCTCGACTTAGCGTTACACGAGGTAAAATGAAAATGTTACCTGTTGAAGACTACGTTGCACGCCTTCGGCTCTTATGAAAACATAATCGCATTAACTGACTACTCCATTGGTTCTTGGTAAAATATTTTATTATGAATTGTAACGTTCTCTGGGAGCACGCATCCAAAGTGAAAATTAAAAAAACATTTCGATGTATAACGCTCACTGTAACAAATAATTTATATGTATTCCTGTTAATTGAATTTCAAAAGGACACTTAATTTTGTGAGGAAAAAGGTAATCATGAATTTTGCTATTATAAATGATTATTCAAAGAGTGTGAAATACTATCTGTGGCGGAGGATGTGAAAACCGCCACAGAAGAAACGATATGTAATCCAAACGACAAAGACTGTACAAGAATTAGTTAAGATATAAATAGGCAATATATTGTAATAGAATCGCTTGTCTTCCGCACGGACTGAATGGGAGAGGAACCCGTGACGTTGCATTAGGCTCTTAGGTAGTCTTCATTTGTCACAAGTCGATGTTCGACGCCATTTGTAGCAGGGATTGTAAATGGTGTGTAAAGATTTTAATTGTTTCTGTTAAAACATATTTATCAAGTAAAATCTGTTTGTCACAATTACTGCAAAGTTCACACCGGACATTACCCATTTTATTTAAGAAATTTCAGCATTTAATTGGATATTGCTGGCGATGCGGAGCTGCGCTGCGAGCGAGCAGTCTGCAGCAGCGGCAGATTTAAATATACGATCGCAATAACGACCACATCCTAAATAGGGTACACGTAGAGGTGAAGGAATATAAGAAAGTGTTTCATTTCACAGCATTCCGTACGCAGAATAAAAAGAGATAGTAGATTTTATCTTGTGCATTCATAGGTGGATACAAGCTGCGGCTTTTGTAAATTTTCATTCAAAAAAGTGAAATTCTGAACATATCGTAAAGCGTATTTAACAGTTGATAATTTTTCAGGAGAGCTTCGCAATATAAAAAAGAAAACATTTTCATATAGTGAAGATAGTCTTATGCTTCAAAGATAGACGGGGTGTACCCAGTTAAACAAAAATCCACTGCAACGTGAAAATGTTTGCGAAGTTCGATGGACAACAATATTTTCATTCTTGCACAAACAGCTTTAGTACTTGAATAAAACTTGAATCATTATCTTGGAATAGTCAACGAAATTCATTTTTATTAATCTGCAACAGAATATTTCATACGTAAAGTAATAATCGCAGATGAAAAATTTATTGCAACCTTTCATTTCTCATGTCTATCCATGTGTATTTTAAGTTCAATCTCAACGGTTTCCCAGTCAAATTAAACGCAAAGAGCAAAGAAAGTTTAAAACCATACGGTAAAATTCCGAATAATTAAAACAGACATAATCGCATTAAAGAACGAAAAAAAAGAAACGACATTGGTGTACTATTCCTTAATAATTACTATTTTAGAAAACGATTTTTGGCTGTTACTGCAGCGACAGGTACAAATATAAATATGCGCGGGTGTGAAATTTCTGTGGGATCAAAGATTTTCAATTACGCGTACCTCTCTTGATTTCCAAAGATGACAGCTCTTAAAGTTTGATTTAGGACTAAACGGACAGAATTATTATAGTAAAATGCAATGTGGAACTATTCAGCAAGATAAATATATGTTAATGAACTACAAGAGAGTTTACAACAATTGTTCAATTTATTTTTCTTCACAGAACAATTGCTGTAATTTGTTGCGTGCCGTAGTTGTTCTTTCGTTTCACTTGACTTTTGGGGTACGTTTACTTTTTAATGTTCTTTGAGTTTCTATTAGCCCAGTAGTGTTGCATTCTTTCTCATCTCGCTTTCCTTTCTTCTTCAGAGATATGGATCGTTCGTTTGATTTTGACTTTTAACGGCTCTAGTACTTTATTTTTGCAGTTTGATCTGCGAACATGTTTTCTGAAATTTGGAACTCTTGAGCCCCACTCCGTGTCCTTAAACGACTTTGGTTCTTTTTTTTGGTGCTAAAGTAGTGAAATATTTGTTTATTGTACAGGATTTATGTTTGATTAGCGTGTTTTGGTTTATTCAGATGATGTCTCCATAAAAATCAGTTCTTTTCCTCATCGTGCCAGAGTTTTTCGATTGTTTGGTAAAGGGTTTAGTTTCTGATATAGATTACTTTATTGTTATGAAATTGGGACGGGGGGAAGAATATTTCTTAATATTTTCCTTTCTTTGACTTCCAATATTTCAGCTGGGCTATGGTTGGTGATGGACGGTATTTCGGCTGCGCCTGGGGCTTCCGGTTTGATCACCGTATTACGGTGCCTTATTTTTGCATTCCATCACGAGAAGAACTTTTTGTTATATTTCTCCCAGACCAAGACACCGTGGTGGGTTTGTTATGTTTGTTATTATTTTGTTCTTCTCGAAGGAGCTTTTGAGACCAATTTTTTGTGCTTGTTTTGTAGCTTAAGGGTCAGTTCTTGGCTTCTTCCCAGGTCTCGACTACTAGAGCCGTATCATCTGCAAATGCTAGGCAACTGTCTCTGATGAATTCGTCTTTTTTTCCTAGTCGGTTTCCACTATGGATCTTCGTGTTTAGCTCTCTGACTGCTTTATCTAGGGCACATTTAAACAGCAGTGAGGAGAACCATCTTCTTGCCGCTCGTCAGTTTTTCTTCCAACAGGATGGCAGAGTTCTGCCGTGAATTTAACTTTGGATTATGTGTTCGTAATGGTTTCTGTGATTAGGTCTGTGGTTTTATTGT
Organism: Schistocerca gregaria; assembly: GCF_023897955.1. NCBI lineage: Eukaryota > Metazoa > Arthropoda > Insecta > Orthoptera > Acrididae > Schistocerca > Schistocerca gregaria. The sequence continues at coordinate 468,699,858 of NC_064927.1, read as the reverse complement.
CTAGGTTTACTTCTTTTAGTGTAGATATGAGGAATTTTTAAAGTTAGTGATGACATACGATTTGGCTCTCGATTTTTTGGTAGGCAATGAGGTCTGTTCCAGGTACGATTTTCCTTTCGTAAAACCCACTTGGTATTCTCGAAGTTGGTGGTCTAATTTGGGTTGTGCTCCGTTTAGTCGCGCAATTCACTGTTTAATGTGTTACATATTTCACATAGTTACATAGTTTCAAATAGCATTTTATTGAAATAATTCTCTAGTTTTACTCATAAATTGAACTTTAACAAATGTCATTTTTGGAAATCAAGTGACATTCTACATATGCTCTAGTTTAAAATCTTTGATTTCACAAAAATGTCACAGTCAGACGTATTTATGTCTGCATCTGACAGGTTTGTGAAATAATAAATATTCTGAAATACAGTGTCGTTTCACCATGAGCAGATGTTTTTCAGATAGGGCATCTGCGTGAGTACATACTTACATGACGTTTCATTTCACTTTACGTAACGTCAAAAACAGGAACTCCACTACAGAACAGAATACATCGACTTTGTACGCTGCTCAGACACCTCAAAATGTTGTTAATATAGTAGTACACAGCATCTGTCGTTTGTTTGGATTCCGTCGCAGATAGACAACTCTAGATTTGTAGTAATGGTACTCGCACAAGTGTCAAGCGATTGACACCTAATAATAATCGAAAGCATAGATTTAGGGATCGCTTGGGTGATCTATCGCATGATTAACTTCGCTTATCCACCGGAGTGGATAAAGAATGGAACAGAAAATAAATAATAACGTCGAGTTTCGCTTTAGAAAAATAACGGCACGAGAGAGGCAATTCTGACGTTGCGATTGATAACCGAAGTAACACTTAAGAAAAATGGAGGCACGTTCATAGGTTATGTCGACCTGAACAAAGCATTAGACAACTTGCCCGCGAAAGACAAAGGTCCCGAGTTCGAGTCTCGGTCAGGCACACAGTTTTAATCTGCCAGGAAGTTTCATATCAGCGCACACTCCGCTGCAGAGTGAAAATCCCATTCTGAAATGCGCGCGCGCGCGCGCGCACACACACACACACACACACACACACACACACACACACACACACACACACACAGAGAGAGAGAGAGAGAGAGAGAGAGAGAGAGAGAGAGAGAGGACCACCGTAGTGGGCAAACCGAGTGGCCGGTGTCCAATTTGGTGACAATGCGGAGCTCACCGGCGCGAGCGCTCCGTTTAATTAACAGGTTCAGAGGACGGCGGGGACTAAAATAAAAATTAAAGGGGTGACCGCCCGCGGGTGGCGACCTATGCCGTGCCACGCTGCCCGCCTAAACCCCGGGACGCGTGTCTGCTGGTTCCTCTACCGCCTTCCAGTATTTTTTTTACTCCCTACACCTGTCCTGGTAGCGGAAATTAAACCCGGTCAGCCACCTGCCTGCGGCCACTTAGCCGCTTAATTAATACAAAATTGCGGCCATCAGCGACGCGGCAGCGCAGGGAGATCCCACCGCCGCTGAGGACCTGTTCCCTCGCTGCACTGCTCGCCTTACATTGCCCACTGTTTCCGCCAAGAGTGATACAACCTCATAATCGATTACAAAAGCAAAGTAGATCGCGACACCTACCAACAAACATTTGGAACCTAAGCAAAAGCGGCCGGTGTGGTTCTAGGCGCTTCAGTCTGGAACCGCGAGACCGCAACAGTCGCAGGTTCGAATCCTGCCTCGGGCATGGATGTGTGTGATATCCTTAGGTTATTTAGGTTCAAGCAGTTCTAAGTTCTAGGGGAGTGATGACTACAGATGTTAAGTCGCATAGTGCTCAGAGCCATTTGAACCTAAGCAAAATTTCAAATCACAACAAGCCCAATACAAAAAAGACTCACTTACGACAATATATCTGATTGCTTGCTAATGCTTTTGATGCAGCACAATCCTTTCCAAAATGCGGTTTACTACCCCTCTAAATATCGATATTTCGAGTTTTTTAAAAACGTATTTAAAACAGTCCTTCCCGCTATAAAATACACTAATGGCCACTAAAATTGCTACACCAAGAAGAAATGCAGATGATGCACGGGTATTCACTGGACAAATATATTATACTAGAACTGACACGTGATTAAATTTTCACGCAATCTGGGTGCATAGATCCCGAGAAATCAGTACAGAGAATAACCACCTCTGGCCGTAATAACGGCCTTGATACACTTTGGCATTGAGTCAAACACAGCTTGGATGGCGTGTACAGGTACAGCTGCCCATGCAGTTTCAACACGATACCACAGTTCATCAAGAGTAGTGATTGGCGTATTGTGATGAGGCAGTTGCTCGGGCACCATTGACCAGACGTTTTCAGTTGGTGAGAGATCTGGAGAATGTGCTGGCCAGGGCAGCAGTCGAACATTTTCTGTACCCAGAAAGGCCCGTAGAGGACCTGGAACATGCAGTCGTGCATTATCCTGCTGAAATGTAGGGTTTCGCAGGGATCGAATGAAGGGTAGAGCCACGGGTCGTAAAACATGTGAAATGTAACGCCCACTGTTCAAAGCGCCGTCAATGCGAACAAGAAGTGACCGAGACGTGTAACCAATGGCACCCCATACCATCACGCCGGTTATACGCCAGTATGGCAATAACAAATACACGCCTTCAATGTGCGTTCACCGCGATGTCGCCAAACATGGATGCGACCATCATGATGCTGTAAACCTGTATTCATCCGAAAAAATGACGTTTTGCCATTCGTGCACCCAGGTTCGTCGTCAAGTACACTATGGTAGGCGCTCGTGTCTGTGACGTAGTGTCAATAACTGCAGCCATGGTCTCTGAGTTGATAGTCCATACTGCTGCAAACGTCGTCAAACAGTTCGTGCAGAACGTTGTTGTCTTGCAAACGTCCCCGTCTGTTGGCTCAGGGTTCGAGATGTGGCTGCACGATCCGTTACAGCCATGCGGATAAGATGCCTGTCATTTCGACTGCTAGTGATACGAGGCCGTTGGGATCCAGCAGTGTGTTCCGTATTACCCTCCTGAATCCACCGCTTCCATATTATGCTAACCGTCATTGGATCTCGACCAACGCGAGCAGCAATGTCGCCTTACGATAAACCGCAATCGCGATAGGCTACAGTCCGACCCTTATCGAAGTCGGAAACGTGATGGTACGCATTTCTCTTCCTTACACGTGGCATCACAACAACGTTTCACCAGGCAACGCCGGTCAACTGCTGTTTGTGTATGAGTAATCGGTTGGAAACATTCCTCATGTCAGCACGTTGTAGGTGTCGCCACCGGCGCCAACCTTGTGTGAATGCTCTGAAAACCTAATTATTTGCATATCACAGCATCTTCTTCCCGTCGGTTAAATTTCGCGTCTGTAGCACGTCATCGTCGTGGTGTAGCAATTTTAATGGCCAGTAGTGTTCTTATGTGCAATGTTAACCGGTTCCGGTCAGAATGTGATCATCCTCAGACCATTTACACTATGATGTGAGGCATTGGCGGTGAACGGAGTAGACGTCGTGGCTCCACGAAAGTAGGTAACGTTTGTGGTGCTACACCTGCTCCGTTCACCGCCAACGCCTCCCTTCATGGTATAAATGGTCTGAAGATAATCACATTCTGACCGGAAACGGTTACCATTGCACATAAATATTTTATTGCGGTAAAGACTGTTTTTAATCCATTTTTAAAGTATTTTCGCTAGAGCGCTGGTCTTTCTCCTAGAGAAATGTTTGGAAATTATGGCGTAAAAAACATGAACCACAACAAATACTTGAAAAAAAAAAAAAAAAAAACAATACAGTGGTGTGCATAAAAGTGTGTTGTGAACAACATAAGAAATGCATAGTGCTGCAGAACAAATAAAAATTAGACCAAAATTATCAGTGTCTAACGCATAAATACAACTATGTGCTACCAGACGCCATTTCCCGACGTAAGCGAGAAATCAACCGAAAATCACCACCATTGATGGTGCTTTACCTCAGTAAACCGAAACGCATCTGGTGAAAAAAATCCGCGGATTTGTAGTTGCAGCGACAGAACAAAAATACCCTCAAGAATTATAAAGGAACTACGGACACTATGTCCAAACAAATGAAGAATTCCAAAAATGAATCTGTAACTGAGTTAAAAAGCTAGCACTGCCATCTATTGGTTCTCTGGTGTACTACAAAACTAACAGAAATATTCTAATGGTTCTTTGGCATATTACGGCAAGTAAACATCCGAACTGCTAAGCTGAACAGACGATTTTAGATGAGACCTTAAAAGACGATATTTTTTCGTATTTCGATTTTTATAAAATAGAGCCTCTACGTTGCTGCAAGCTACGCTCAAGTTAGCTGTCAAAACCCCATGAAAATTCGTCTAGTAGTTTTGGAGATTAGCGTGTTCAAACAGACAGACATACAGGACAGTTCTATTCTTAGTACAGATACTTTTCTCGCTAGTATTATTTTGCAAACCCTGTGAATAGAATGGAAGTAGACACTGTTTTTACTGACTAAGTGTAGATAGCTCCAGAAAGCGCAGAGGGATGTTTTGCCGTATATTTGTTTGAACTCGGCTGTAGTGTAACATGTGTCTCCGACACTAAAAGTTATAGGACGATCTCGGTAGGAGTTCCAAATGTGAAGTCGTCGCCCTCTGCCAGCAGCGGTCAAGGGTGGCTCCTAGAGAAATGTTGACCACCTCAGCTTTGCGCCAACAGTCGTTCTGCCGCCCTTCAGTATCTCGTTGATCCACAGCTGCCCCAAAATTCAAAGTCGCTCAGATGACTGGCGCCGTGTCCATCACGGCGTAGGGAGGAACAAAACCGCCTTTCAACGCAGATGAGTTCGCAGCTGCCTCGACTGCTCCCCAGCGCCTGCTTTCCCAAGCGGCTGTTTACCATCACTGCAGACGCGCTGAAGCCGCCCCAGTTGTTCAGCCGGAGCACAGCACACGGAGGCCTGGCGAGTCGCAGCTACAGAGCCGGTTCCGCTGAGCGCCTCCCGGGTCACCAGGGCAGGCGAGAGTTGGCACACTTCCGGAAGCTCTGTCGCCTCTGTATACGAGGTGCATTCAAGTTCTAAGGCCTCCGAGTTTTTTTTCTCCGGACTGGAAAGAGATAGAAACATGCGCATTGTTTTAAAATGAGGCCGCGTTCATTGTTAATACGTCCCAGAGATGGCAGCACCGTACGGCAGATGGAATTTTACCGCCAGCCGTGAGAATGAGAACTCTTTTAAATACTTAAAATGGCGAAGTTTTCCTTACTTGAACAGCGTGAAATCATTCGTTTTCTGCATTTGCGCGGTGTGAAACCAATTGAAATTCATCGACAGTTGAAGGAGACATGTGGTGATGGAGTTATGGATGTGTCGAAAGTGCGTTCGTGGGTGCGACAGTTTAATGAAGGCATAACATTGTGTGACAACAAACTGAAAATACATTGGGCTCGCACAAGCCGGTCTGACGACATGATCCAGAAAGTGGAGAGAATTTTTTGGGGGGATCGCCGAATGACTGTTGAACAGATCGCCTCCAGAGTTGGCATTTCTGTGGGTTCTGTGCACACAATCCTGCATGATGACCTGAAAATGCGAAAAGTGTCATCCAGGTGGGTGCCACGAATGCTGACGGCTGCCCGTGTGGCATGTTGCCAAGCAATGTTGACGCGCAACGACAGCACGAATGGGACTTTCTTTTTGTCGTTTGTGACAATGGATGAAACGTGGATGCAATTTTTTCAGTCCAGAAACAAAGCGCCAGTCAGCTCGATGGAAGCACACATTCACCGCCACCAATAAAATTTCGGGTAACCGCCAGTGCTGAAAAAATGATGGTGTCCATGTTCTGGGACAGCGAGGGCGTAATCCTTACTCATTGCGTAAGAAAGGGCACTACGGTAACAGGTGCATCCTACGAAAATGTTTTGAAGAACAAATTCCTTCCTGCACTGCAACAAAAACGTCCGGGATGGGCTGCGCGTGTGCTGTTTCACCAAGACAACACACCCGCACATCGAGCTGACGCTACGCAACAGTTTCTTCGTGATAACAACTTTGAAGTGATTCCTCATGCTCCCTACTCACCTGACCGGGCTCCTAGTGACTTTTGGCTTTTTCCAACAAAGACACTCTCCGTGGCCGCACATTCACCAGCCGTGCTGCTATTGCCTCAGCGATTTTCCAGTAGTCAAAACAGACTCCTGAAGAAGCCTTCGCCGCTGCCATGTAATCATGGCGTTAGCGTTGTGAAAAATGTGTACGTCTGCAGGGCGATTACGTCGAGAAGTAACGCCAGTTTCATCGATTTCGGGTGAGTAGTTAATTAGAAAAAAAAAATCGGAGGCCTTAGAACTTGAATGCACCGAGTACTACAAACCGCCCCGCCGTTACTCTACCATTTCCTACATTCGACGTCCCGATCGCGATTGATGTGTGGGAAGAACGCCACTCGCTAACCCTCCGTATCTCCTCTAATTTCTCTCGTGTTACCTTCGTGGTGGTTTTGCGAAATATGTGACAGTAATTAATATGTTTTCAACTCTTTTTCGAACGTGCGCTCCCGGAACTTCAACAGTAACCCTCTCCATGACACAAAACCTGACCATTTTGCAGGACAGTGCTCAAGCGCGTACAGTGCAAGCTGTTACTGATTTGTTTGACTGATGGGGCTGCTATGTGCTATACCAGCTACTGCACTCCCCTGACTTAAGCCCTCGTGAGCCAACTCTATTTCTAAACTGAAGTAAACACTTCACGGCATTCGCTTCAGAACTGCTACAAATTCGTCGGGCAATAAACCGCGCCACTCGAACTGTTAACACAACTGGCACTGCTGAGAGTATCCTACGACTTCCACATCCCTGGCGACTACTTTGAAGGTCAGTAAAACTTTGAAACACGTATCTACTTTGGACAAGCTGTAAATAAATAGTTGCCTCTACTAAATTTCCACTCCTCGTATGATCACAGAGTAACGCGTCGGTAACGTGTCTCTAGGGAATTTAGGAAAACCTTCGTTGCTCGGACCTTTCACAGGCCACAACGACATCCACAGAGATGTGAAACTACACACTCAACTATTTTTTCCTTGATCCCAGTATTACATAAGAAACTACGAGAGCTAGTCGGGAAGTAAGTTCCGATCGGTCGTGATACGGAAACCACTGCGATAATCCGATGAAACTTTGCGCAGGTATGTTGGACAGTGTCTGTAGTACGCCCGTCCACCGCATCACGCGCTCTTTTCAGTTCAGAGCGCACAGTGAGCCTGTAAAGACGCCTAGATATAGTGTCTTCTGCAAGGAGGAGGACCTGGTGAGAAATTTCGCCTGAAGCTATGCAGCCCATATAACATACCTGTTACGCGTTTCTTTCTTGAATTCTCAGCCGCATTCTTTTGGGGCCATGAAGATGTTCCCACAGCCTTTTCGACGGTAAGTCTTCGATCACCCTCAGTGCAGCCCCTAATTGGCTACCTCTGAGTTTTAGCTGGCTATGAAGACAGTATTTTGGCACGGACTAACGAGCTCTAGAACAGTGTAGAGCGCGGAAAGCACAGGCGGCTGTCTTCTATGACGAGGGTATTGGAAAGTTGATACAATACTAAGATAAATGTCATAGGAGCGGTGATTATATAGAGAAATATCTGGAAGGTGTAGCAAACTCTTTCAAATATAACGCTTTTGATTTCAGCTATGGCTTCCATTCTGCGGCGGATCAGGACTTACTTTCCAAATAGCCCTTGTATTTGTGATCAGGTCTCAGCATTAATCTGCCAGACAGCTGTAAAGGAAATAATCCCTTCATTTCGTCTGCAATTATGAGGGGAATACCTTAATGGAACTTTTCTAAGCATAGTGGCTATCAGAACAGCTTATTCACGAACTGCAAGCATCGTTCATGTGTCCTAAGCGTTTAAATTAATGGTGGATGCTGAGAGCCGACGCAAATTGAAGTCTGGATCATGACGTATAGGACCCTTCTTCAACATTTTATATCTCAGTCGCCATAAAGGGCTTTTTATAGACCTAGAGACAAAAGCAAGCAAATCGTAGCCTATGTTTCGTGTTACGTGCGTACCCCATGCGAATGTGCTCTAGTAAAAGCCCTTCGTTTTTAATCTTTATGTCTCTCGCAACACGGCCTTGTAGGCAGTATATTACGCTGTAAAGAGGACTGTTAGGAGAAGGGGCCCTACGGTGTATCGCAAACGAGACACAATTCATTTTACGCCACCAGTAAAAGAACACAGCGCGTGTTCCGCAGCAGTTCTGCTCTAACATACGTTATGTCGGGTATCAGATTGGAGAGAGAATGCAGTACCGCTTTTTATCAGAAAAGAAAGTGGAACGACAAACAACAACGCTTAATGTAATTTCTATAGTAGCGGAACAGTAAACCTGAACATCAGTAGGAGTAACAGCCCACTCAGGAGTCACCAGCCATACTCATGAGCAACGAAGCCAATTTTTCGGTAGAATAACAGGCACAAATACAACGCTCTGTATTGTGACTTTTTTACCGCGTGCATGACTGTATATAAAGTCTTGTTTTTGGGCCATGCAAGAGAAATAAATAATGCATATGAAAAGCCGGAGACAAATCATTCATCTTTGTCACTGAATTCACGATCAGTTTAATATAAAAAATTCCTATGAAGTCTATTTTTTACGTGCTTTCATTACGAACTGTCACTTTGTTGTGCGTAACTTTTTTTACGCTGTAATCTGACCGACACCTTTTCCGCCTAATTTAAGAGCAAACAGTAGCTACAATACGTTTCCCCTGCGCGCACACCTGATTGAATGGCAGAATTTAGAGAACTTTTTAAAAGAGTACACAACCAACTGACTGTGTATTATTACAGTTGTCTTTTGTACTATCCCGATTGCGGCTTTTGTGCCATTATCAGGTACAATGCAAAAAGTTGTTAGACCATTATTCAGTAATGTCTGTTAATGCAGCATTATCTTATAGAAAGCGCCTGTTGCGCGTCAATATTAATACAGGGTGGACCATTGATAGTGATCAGGCCAAACATCTCTCGAAATAAGCATCAAACGAAATAACTACAAAGAACGAAACTCGTCTAGCATGAAGGGGGCGCTATGGTTGGCCCGCCAGATGGCGCTGCCATAGGTCAAATGGATATCAACTGCGTTTTTTTAAACCCCCATTTCATTACATATTCGTGAAGTACGTGAATGTTTTACTTGGACCACTTTTTTCGCTTTGTGATGGGGATGAAATGCTAACGAAGACAACAAAACACCCAGTCCCCAAACGGAGAAAATCCCCGACCCAGCCGTGAATCGAACCCGGGCCCGTAGGACGGCAATCCGTCACGCTGACCACTTTTTTTTTAAAATTTTCATTTTGTTCGCTTTAGTTCGTTGCGTCTGCTCGGGGCGGACGTCGTAAGACTTCCATTTAAGTTCGTTGTTGATCAGTTAACTCAGTTTTTTTATTACAGAAACCACATTACCCTCTGACCGAACACGTCGTGTCGTACCACTATCGGGGCGGTCTCTACATGGTATTGTATTATAGATTCATAGTAAATTTGCAGTACCCGTCGCTATGCGACTGTATAGTATCTACAGAGTGTCCGGAAATTTATGTTTCAAACTTCTAGGACTAGTAAACGGGAGTACATAACACTTTGAATAGGCGGTCCGGTAACGACGTCCAACGCTGCTATAGGCTGTCGAAGTTATAGGCGCCGGTGCCTGTAAATTTATGTACATACTGGGTGATTCCTGGATGATGTTACAAAATTTCTCGGATGATGGAGATTGATAAATGTGTCAGTTTCAGGCAAGGGTCCCTGGCTCAGAAGCGAACATGTAGAAAGTTAGGAACGAAAGTGGTTCTGATACCTCTGCCAGTGGAATACATGTACGGGTGAAATTGTAGAAATGATAGTATGGACCAAAACAAGGAAAAAATTTCCAGTAAACATTGGCTCTAAAATGCCTACTGAACATCGTTTCATGGTTTGGTCCATACTACCACATGTAAAAGTTAACTGCCCTACATTCTTAGTAACAACAGTACTGATACATGAATTCCACTGCCAGAGGTATCAGAACGATTTTCGCTTGTAACTTTCGAATCGTTCGTTTCGGAATCAGGGACCCTTACCTCAGACTGATGAATTTATCAACCTCCGTTATCCTAGAAAGTTTGTAACATCATGACGGAATCACACTGTGTATTACACAGGCCTACATTTACAGGCGCCGGTGCCTGTAACTTTGACGCTTTGCAGCATCGTTGGATGACTTTTCCCTCTCCGAGTCCTAGACGTTCGTAACGGGAACTTTCGAACATCCTGTATATTGAGGATTTTTCTGTCGTAGCCATTCATTTTTAGAGGTTTGTGAAAACAGATCGCTAGACTGCCTCTTTTTGTGCAAAGAGCCACTGGACCTGTGAACCGAAGGGTAAAAAGCGCGGTGTCGATTATACCAAACTGAAGAGAGTTGTACCGACCGAAAACTAACACACCGCAATACTCAGATGAAACGTCTGCCACAGTAGGCCGGGTTTTGGCCCGCACGCCCAGCAAGCGTGAAGTTCGGCACGCCGTGGCCGGCCCGTCTGTAGGCATGTTACTTGTTTATTACGTTTGCCTTTATTGGTGGCACAGCACCTGACTAAATCACCCGCTTTTACATACGTTACGTTTTGAAACAAGCCGTATAAAAACCCACTTTGTTGTTATTTCCTAGAGTAGCGTGTATAGAGGGTCAATCAAAGTTAATGCTCTCGGGTGCCTTGGCCCGATTTCTTGGATACTGACAAATGGTTCAAATGGCTCTTAGCACTATGGGACTTAACTTCTGAGATCATCAGTCCCATAGAACTTAGAACTACTTAAACCTACCTAACGCAAGAACATCACATACATCAATGCCCGAGGCAGGATTCGAACCGGCGACCGTAGCGGTCACGCGGTTCCAGACTGCCACATCGGCCGGCTTCTTGGATACTAACAGTACAAAATTTCGTCCCTTCCATATTATCTGCTGAAAATGGACTTTAAAGAAGGCCAAATCACGAACACTGTAATGACGTGTCCCACAAGTATCTTCAGCACTGTGCTGCAGTGCTAGCTAGTTAATGCAGTGTGCTGAGTTTTGGATTAGAATACCCGAGTCCAATACCGAGTCTGGATTTTTTTCCCTTCATTGCCCGATTTTATACCGGTAAGAAGTACATTCCTGGCCAAGAAAAGTCTACTAGTATAAAACATAGGACTTAACATTAGGAAAAAATTTCTTCGAATGTACGTTTCGAACACAAGATTTAACGGCGTGAGATATGGACTATGGGAAATCCGGAACAGACGAGAGTCGAAGCTTTTGAGATGTGTTACCACAGAAGAATGGTGAAAATTAGGTGGACTGATAAGGTAAGGAATGAGGAAGTTCTTTGCTGAATCAGCAAAGTGCAGAGTGAAAATCTCATTCTGGGAACATCCCCTAGGCTGTGGCTAAGCTATGTCTTCGCAATATCCTTTCTTTCATGAGTGCTAGTTCTGCAAGTTTCACAGGAGAGCTTTCTGTAAAGTTTGGGAGGCAGGAGACGAGGTACTGGCAGAAGTAAATCTGTGAGGACGGGGCGTGAGTCGTGCTTGGGTAGTTCAGTTGGTAGAGCACTTTCCCTCGAAAGGCAAAGGTCCCGAGTTCGAGTCTCGGTTGGGCACACAGTTTTAATCCGCCAGGAAGTTTCAGTTGAGGATTTTGTTTGCAAGCGCTACTCAGAGATCAAAAAGCTGCTACAGTAGAGGAAGAATTTGTGGCGAACCGCATCAGTCAGAAGACTGATAAATTAAAAAAATAATTTAATTTTTTACTCTATAGCAATTGGTTTTATATTCGTTATACAGCAATTACAGCATGTTCTATGCATGACTATGTAACTATTTAATACTAACACAGAGGGTAAGATAAAAGCCTGCTGTCACTGATAGTGTATTCAAAATACTACACCTGGCCGAAGTTACTAAACGCGAAATTTATGTTTAACATCCCCACATTGATAAGTTCTGTAGTTACTTCTATTCTGCGTCAGGAAATTTATTTTTAACCTATCATTAATTTTCATTTATATTTCTGACAGGTGACACCAATATTTGCTATATTTAACAGTTAAAGAACTGTTGGTAAAGGAGATGTATCGTTAAAGCAACAGTGTATAGTTCAGCTTAATGAGCAAATCAAAATTAGAAAAGAACTTACAACCAGACCTTGAATACAACTCACAAACCCGAATAAAGACTAAATAGCGTACAAGCAACAGCCTGTAGTATGCAGAATGAAATAAAATTACATTATATAAACACCTCATCACTTTTCTCTATTCATTCGGAAAGAAACTAAAATAACTTTTTTCTCGGAATTTTGAAGTAGTGTCAAATTAAGCACTTTACGGTAGTTGAACACAGAGTTTGTTTACGAATCCCCTAGCCCAAACTGCACCAAACGCTTTCCGAAAGGTAAACGAGACAGCAGAAGAAAGCACGCTTGTCCTGAAAAAAAAAAAATTCACCTCGTATAACCGTCTCTTCCTCCAGGAGCCCTCTATGCAAAGAGCGGAGTAACTTCTGGGGCTGTCGATGGAGAAGGAAAGACACAGGTTGTGAGGAAAAAAGAGGGGAGGTGAGGGTGGGTGTGGGGGAGCGGGGCACGACGGCAGCACAATATTGGTGCGGAGATGGAGGGCGGTGGGAAAACAATTTGTTATGGCGCCAGCAGCGGACTGGCTGCCGGCCAGAGCCGGCGCTGCCTCCCGCACGTGCAGCAGGCGAGAGGGCGTGGCACGGTGCTGCGCTACAGCCCGACAACTGGCGGAAAGTCTAAACCGAAACGAACACTACACCTGCGTCGGTACAAGCACTGCAACCACGGCATGTTTACACCTCGCTGATCATAAGAATAAAACTTATGTGACCTAACACGAACGCAATGTTTCGTCAGCAGCCGTGGCACACACACTGGTGATGTTAAGTTCTTAGAAGAAGGTCGACTTTATTCATTAGGTATCTTATTACCATGATACGGTCAGTGAAACTGCAACATATTCTAGTGCAGGCTCACCAAACTGTGCCCCTGGGGCGCCAGCGCCCGCGGCCACCGCCCCGGACGAACTCGAGTGTTGCTGCAGTGGCCGAGCCGTGCCGCTTAGCTGGCCGTGCGGACCGCCCGAACGCCAGCCGATAGGTACAGGGTGTTTCAAAAATGACCGGTATATTTGAAACGGCAATACAAACTAAACGAGCAGTGATAGAAATACACCTTTTGTTGCAATATGCTTGGGACAACAGTACATTTTTAGGCAGACAAACTTTCGAAATTACAGTAGTTACAATTGTCAACAACAGATGGCGCTGCGGTCTGGGAAACTCTATAGTACGATATTTTCCACATATCCACCATGCGTAGCAATAATATGGCGTAGTCTCTGAATGAAATTACCCGAAACCTTTGACAACGTGCCTGGCGGAATGGCTTCACATGCAGATGAGATCTACTGCTTCAGCTGTTCAATTGTTTCTGGATTCTGGCGGTACACCTGGTCTTCGCCACAGAAAGAAGTCACAGGAGCTCATGTCTGGCGAATAGGGAGGCCAATCCACGCCGCCTCCTGTATGTTTCGGATAGCCCAAAAGCAATCACACGATCATCGAAATATTCATTCAGGAAATTAAAGACGTCGGCCGTGCGATGTGGTCGGGCACCATCTTGCATAAACCACGAGGTGTTCGCAGTGTCGTCTAAGGTAGTTCGTACCGCCACAAATTCACGGAGAATGTCCACATAGCGTGATGCAGTAATCGTTTCGGATCTGAAAAATGGGCCAATGATTCGTTTGGAAGAAATGGCAGCCCAGACCAGTACTTTGAGGATGCAGGGAGGATGGGACTGCAAAATGGGGCTTTTCGGTTCCCCATATGCGCCAGTTCTGTTTATTGACGAAGCCGTCCAGCTAAAAACAAGCTTCGTCAGTAAACCAAATGCTGCCCACATGCATATCGCCGTTATCAATCCTGTGCACTATATCGTTAGCGAATGTGCAGCAATGGTAGTGGCGCTGAGGGGTTGCCACGTTTGAATTTTGTATGGATAGAGGCGTAAACTCTGGCGCATGAGACGATACGCAGCTGCAACACGGCGAACGGAAACCCGAGCCCGCTGTTGGATCACCTGCTGCACTAGCTGCGCGTTGCCCTCTGTGGTTGCCGTACGCGGTCGCCCTACCTATCCAGCACGTTCATCCGCCTCGTTCCCAGTCCGTTGAAATTTTTCAAACAGGTCCTTTATTGTATCGCTTTTCGGTCCTTTGGTTACATTAAACCTCCGTTGAAAACTTCGCCTTGTTGCAAAACACTGTGTTCTAGGCGGTGGAATTCCAACGCCAGAAAAATCCTCTGTTGTAAGGAATAAACCATGTTGTCCACAGCACACTTGCAAATTGTGATCACCACACGCTTACAGCAGAAATTACTTACTTTCAGTCATCTGATGAATTTCAAGGTGTACTAATTTGTTTAGTTATTTTAGATTGACAGAATGGCGTACAGAATGGCGCACCCACAGACTGCGTTGTCTTCTATCTCTTTCACATCACTTGCAGCGCCATCTGTTGTTGAAAATTGTAACTACTGTAATTTCGAAAGTTTGTCCGCCTGAAAATGTACTGTTGTCCCAAGCATATTGCAACAAACAGTGTATTTCTATCGCTGCTCGTTTAGTTTTTATTGCCGTTTCAAATAAACCGGTCATTTTTGAAACACCCTGTATATTTGTTCGCCCTTTTTCCCTTCAGGCAGAGGACGTCTCACTAGTGCTTCAACTAGAGCTGATTGACCTACAGTGCCATACCCGCCTGAAGGACTGCTTTCTTATGTTTAAAACTTTCGATGACTTTTACAGAGGTCTTCCACGAGAGAAATATCCTCTGTTGCACAAGCAGGCGGCCAAAGTTCGCTCAATGTTTGGTTCCACGTATATTTGTGAGCACTTTTTCTCTCTTTTAAAGTTTTCTAAAACAAAGAACCGTTCATTTCTTGGCGATAAAAATTTGACCAATTCTTTGAGGTTAGCAGTCTCACAGAATATTGTACCAAGCTTAGACAAAAACGTTTCCTCGAAAAACGTTTCCTCGAACAAGAAAAACGTGTACAATGTTAATTCTCTTCTTTACCAATGTTGACTGTAAGAATTAAAGAGCTTTATAACCTTAATCCTATTTTAATAAGTTTTCAAACTTGGTCAGTTAAAATTATTACGTACAAAACAGCAAACTAAGGATCTGATATCTAAACTCTGAACAGGAATACAAAAAATTGTAGCACGAAGTGTAACAAAAAATATTTACTTGTAACTACTAACAGTAAGAATGAGACTCTACATCACTTACATAAAAATAATTCTAAAATAGAATATTTGGTTTACGTTGGATCTGATCGCGGGACAGTCCATCGCAGAGCAGTGACGTGCAGTCTCACTCGCTCTGCAGCTACCTCTCTCTATCCCTCTCTCCCCCTCCCTCTCCTATGCCGACACTAGCGACACACGGTCGCGGACGGGGCGCTGAACTACACTGTCTTGCACCAGCGGGGCTCGGGCGCGCAATTCTTGGATGAGTCTGGTCTAGTGTATTAACAGTCATCGAAATATTTCTTAATCACGCTTTAGCGCGACGTAGTTTTTATTTCAGAACAGGTGTAAAGTTGCAGTCTCTGTACTGTTGTGCTCTGATTCTCCTGCTGTTAGCATACACTACTGGCCATTAAAATTGCTACGAAGATGAAGTGCTACAGACGCGAAATTTAACCGACAGGAAGAAGATGATTGACTTTTAAGAGCATTCCAACCCATTTCCAATACGCAAACAGCAATTGACCGGCGTTGCCTGGTGAAACGTTGTTGCGATGACTCGTGTAAGGAGGAGAAATGCGTACCATCACGTTTCCGGCTTTGATAAAGGTCGGCTTGTAGCCTATCGCGATTGGGGTTTATCGTGTCGCGACATTGCTGCTCGCTTTGGTCGAGATCTAATTACTGTTAGCAGAATATGAAATCGGTGGGTTCAGGAGGGTAATAAGGGACGCCGTGCTGGATCCCAACGGCCTCGTATCACTAGCAGTCTAGATGACAGGTATCTTATCCGCATGGCTGTAACGGATCGTGCACCACGTGTCGATTCCTAATTCAGCAGATGGGGACGTTTGCAAGACAACAACCATCTGCACGAACAGTTCGACGACGTTTCCAGCAGCATGGACTATCAGCTCGGAAACAGTAGCTGCGGTTACCCTTGGCGCTGTATCACAGACAGGAGCGCCTGCGACTGTGTACTCAACGACTAACCTGGGTACACGAATGGCAAAACGTCATTTTTTCGGATGAATCCAGGTTCTGTTTACAGCATCATGATGGTCGCATCCGTGTTTGGCGACATCGCGTTGGACGCACACTGAAGGCGTGTATTTGTCATTATTTGTGATCGCCATACTGGCGTATCACCCGGCGTGATGCTATGGGGTGCCATTGGTTACACTTCTCGGTCACTTCTTGTTCGCATTGACGGCACTCTGAACAGTGGACGTTACATTTCAGATGTGTTACGACCCGTGTCTCTACCCTTCATTCGATACCTGCGAAACCCTTCATTTCAGCAGGATAATGCACGACCGCATGTTCCAGGTCCTGTACGGGCCTTTCTGGGTACAGAAAATGTTCGACTGCTGCCCTGGCCGGCATATTCTCCAGATCTCTCACCAACTGAAAACGTCTGGTCAATGGTGGCCGAGCAACTGGCTCGTCACAATACGCCAGTCAGTACTCTTGATGAACTGTGGTATCGTGTTGAAGCTGCATGGGCAGCTGTACCTGTACACGCCATCCAAGCTCTGTTTGACTCAATGGCCAAGCGTATCATGGCCGTTATTACGGCCAGAGATGGTTGTTCTGGGTACTGATTTCTCGGGATCTATGCACCCAGATTGCGTGAAAATATAATCACCTGTCAGTTCTAGTGTAATATATTTGTCCAGTGAATATCCGTGTATCATCTGCATTTCTTCTTGGTGTAGCAATTTTAATGGCCAGTAGTGTATAAAGTGAAAATGAACGACGCTGCTTGCTGCTCCGTAGTGAAACACGCGTACGGAATAACGTAAAAAAAATGGCGAGTAAGAGGCTGTTTTCATTGTGTTTGAGGAGTTCACAGGAAAAAAATCGCTTTGAATTTTTCTTTATCATTATTAAAGCAAAGATGTTATGGTAAACGGGACTCTCCGCTGATATGATAGTGTTGTAGGATAGTAATCTGAGAAGTCCATGTATCGCTTGTTCAGATCTCGCTTTTTTTTTCTTCAGTCTGGAATACCTAAATCTTTTAAATAGAAAATTTATAAAATACAAGCTAACTCATGTCCAAACCATATTTTTATCAAAATGAACGTATTTTGGAATAGATTTCTTTATTTCCGTCTATGATCACGAAGCGTTAGCTCCTCAGACTAACGTCCTATCCATCGTCTTGGAAATAGTTTATTCAAAAATCATATTTCTCTGTGGTCAATGTGGGGTGAGCACCATCGTGGAAGAACCACATGTTATGACAAAAAAAAATCTTCTAATACAATTGGTTGCAATGATTCCTCTATAGAGAGGTTCGGTAATTGTTACGAATCAGTCGTGCAGGTAAAAAATAATGCCCAATAATGCAATCATCGATTATGTTCAAAAATGGGTGTAAATCTTGTGGGACTTAACTGCTAAGGTCATCAGTTCCTAAGCTTACTCACTACTTAATCTAAATTATCCTAAGGACGAATAGACACACCCATATCCGAGGGAGGACTAGAAACTCCTTCGGGACCAGCCGCACAGTCTAGGACTGCAGCGCCTCAGACCGCTCGGCTAATCCCGCGCGGCAATCATCGATTACATCCGCCCATGTATTTACCGAACAGCTGAGCTGAAAATGTGTTGCAACTACTTGACGCGGATTGTGTACACTCCACGTGTGCATGTTATGGAAAGTAGTTATTCCGTCTTGAGTGAAACACAGGTCATTTTGACGAGTACTCTGCTTACAAAATCATACGCGTTGAAGTGGATCCAGTCCAGATTTCGTTCCTCAACTTCCAATGTGCGTTCTTAGCGTTGTAGGCCTCTGCGTTCTGCGCGGAGCAGTAAAGAGACGGTATCTCTCAACCTATGTAAATTAAATATGTACTCTTAAGTAACATCCTGTCATGATTTATTTAATAATAAAATGGAGGCATATCAGAACAGACAATACGTTTAGTATACAGAATTATATGTAGAAAGGTGAAGGTAACTACTGTACTTCGATACGTATAAACTGCCAAATAATCGAGTTAAAGTAGAGAAATATGGTGACACAAACGTTTGGTGAGCAGCAACCAATGTCGACCACGTTGAAGTCTTCGTTGTGGGAAGCGTTCTCGATAATTTCGTACAGCTGCCCTCGCAACACATTTTTCCTCGCCATAAATTAAATAAACATTGCATAATTCAGCGGTAGTAAATTACCCTTCCATCCTAACGTTTAACCGAGTTGCAATAAAGTCTGCACAGGTACCTCGACGGCTATCAACGATTGGCGTATGACAATGGTTTATCCACGCAGGCCTTAGTTGCCTGTGTGTTTGCGACCCACTCTCTCTCGATGTCAGTACCCACAGCTGTAAACAAGACGTACCGATCGGTTTCGTAAGTACACCTGTGTTGGGGGAAGGGGGCGGAGCAAGTACTCCGTAGTGTTGTGATCCTGTTGAATGAACTCTCCCATTCTACTGTACACAACTTTTCCACATGTCACGTCTAATTCGTGATGCACCGTCCAGTGTCTAATAGCACAAATACTTTGTCCCGAGATGAACTTTTTTTCTGGGACAGCTATAGGAAATAGACATAAATATTACTAGACGTTTTAAATCAATTACTTGCGTTCTACTAAAAGGAATTTTTTGGAAGCTTGTACAGTTTACATCGTGTATTTGAGACTACGGTTCAGACATGAAATGTCTGAGTGGTCTACGAACAATGGAAATTCTCACTTCTGTTACCCCGTAGCACAATAAAGTATTTTTTTTGCGTTATTAAACTTATATACTTTCTTCGGCTGAGTAGCGACCAACATACGCTGACGAATATGATACTATATGAGAACGCAGGCTTTATCGGCGAATCTCGATGATAAAATCTTCTCGGGTTTAACAGTCGAGTCAATGTTTTGTTCTCCGGCAACTTTTCAGCAAGTTTCGTACTTGCCATCTTCAGGCGAACGCATTGACTCGTTTGTCAACCCGAGAAGATTTTATCACGATACTATAGCAAAATAAGCGTATAGTCATCTGAAGAAGGGCACTAAAATATTATTACTGTAGATAAGAAATGCTGAACATGTCAGATCACCTCAAAAAAAATACTCATTTGCTGACGAAGTAAACACTGTGGCAGTAGACGCAGTTAGGCTGCACGCGAGGGGTGGCGGCGCTTGAAATTCATCTCCCTGCCCCCGCTGCTCCCTCCCCCACATCCCAACCATGAGAGGGCGGGGATGATTTATGGCGGCATGTGTCTCCGAGATTTGCCCTCGCTCACCCGCCTACAAATCCACCCTCTGCCTGCATACTGACAGCCCCGGGGGACACTCGAGAAGACAAACACCGCCAAATTCCGGAGCACGATCAGTAAGGGCCGTGTTCTTCACACGCTGCCGTGCGTGTGGGGAACGAAGGGACCTCGTTGAACTATACGGTCGCCCTGCTAGCTAACATACATACCTGGCGTGTTATTTTCTGCATCCGCAGCTGGTTCTGTTTCTTGACATTTCCTTTCAAACAGCATTCTCACTTGAGAACAGGAAGTTAATCTGGAAAATAACTGAATTACGATTTTTCTTTCATCACTATGACGTAAAATAAAGACCAGTTTTTTTTTTTTTTTTTGCTGAATTATATTAATCCATTCACATTAATTTTGCTCAACGATGCTAATTAGTAAATCTTATTACTTTCATGGTAACTTTCTCAATCCAGAAAACAGTTAACAATTATTATTGTTAAAAAAGATAAACATCCAAGCGACGCGGCAGCAACAACAACAGCGGCCTCTGTGTTACGCAGCGGACGAACCCAGTCGGCAATGGCGCGCGCTCTGGTCACACGAAATTAAAAAAACAAATTCTTGTGGAAGGATTAATTGAATAATATTCCATTAAATGGTTCAAATGACTCTGAGAACTATGGAACTTGACATCTGAGGTCATCAGTCACCTAGAACTTAGAACTACTTAAACCTAACTAACCTAAGGACATCACACACAACCATGCCCGAGGCAGGATTCGAACCTGCAACCGTAGCGGTCGCGTGGTTCCAGACTGAAGCGCCTAGAACCGTATTCCACTAAACAAAGTGTAGTTGAATTTCACATTACTTGTGATTCTGTTAGACCACCACTACACAGGGTGGTTGCGGGACCTCGGCTGTAGAGTACAAAATGTCAAACCAAATCACTTTCAGCCGTCTATGTTTCCAATTTCATTTTATTTTTGCTACCAGTCTCAGCGTTACACTACGCCATCTTCAGGCCCCCTCCGGACACTAGTTACTATACGCTGGCCACCATTTCAATTGTACTGAGGTCCTGATGATGGCGTAGTTTAACGCCGAAACTCGTAGCAAACTAAAATAAAATTGGATATATAGATGGCTGACATTTGATTTGACATTTTACTCGTGATTGTTCCAGTGACAGGAGTACAAATGCTAGTATCCACAATTTTGAGAAATTACAAGTTGAACTCTGAAAGCCACCATAGAACTTACCTATCTTCTCTTTTTTTCGTGTATAGATCGAGGGCAGAACGATTGTCTATATGATTCTATACGCGTCCTAACGTCTCTCATCTTATTCTCATGAGCCTTATGCAATACACAAGATGTAATGGGTGTAAGTGTAGATATTTCTATTGGTCACGGAGGCAGTGTACTGGCCAACATTACGTCATTTTCAGATCAATAATTATAGCTATATCTAGTCGTATATTTTTGGGTTGGGTGGTACATATCTCCAAGAACATGTAGCAAGAACAAGCCACTAATGCTTGTTTTTCTGCGGGGGTAGCAGGTTAGGTATTGAAGTTTGGATGCGTGGACGCTAAACTGTTAGTCTTCATTGACGGGGGTACTCCAGTTAATGCCGTTACGGCCATTCAGAAAACACTTGGTCGTAAAGTCTGTGATGTGTTTCTAGGAAAAACGTTTCACGCAGAGAATTAACAACCAGTACACCGATGCTTGTGCATATTAAAATACCACATATGGAAATATCTACACTTAGACACACACACACACACACACACACACACACACACACACACACACACACACACACACAGTATATGATAGTGACAGTAGAATGTTCAGACAGTTTTCACTGAATACAGGTTCTCCATACATATCCATCAGAGTTTTGTGAGAACTACGTCTTCTTTCTTCGAATGATTCCGGTTTAAGTTCAACGACCATTTTCTGTTGCAGTTTAGTATGTGAAACATCACATTACTAAAATCGTAGGCGAGCGTCTGAATTCGTGCGATGTCTCCCGTCATGCCTGATTGGAAAGGGCTCCAAACACTGGAACAGTACTCTAGAACTGATCCTGTTAAAATCTTTTCGGCGATTTCCTTTACAAACCGGCTGCCCTTTCCTAAAAACCTTGCTAAAAATCAAAGTATTTCGTTCCGCTTACCTAACACCGATTGGTGTTCGTTCCGTATCATCTCTCTTCTTAGTATTGCTTGTATTCTAATCGGATGCTATTCCCTTCTTTGGTACGATGCAGAATTTTCATTTGTGTGCGAGAGAGACTATCAACTAAACTCTCGTGTTCACTGTAACCCAGAACGCGTGGGCGTATTCATTTCAAGTTGGACGGACAGGGGACATCTTGCGACTACTAGAAAGAAATCAACGAATCGTGTCACACTGTTGTCTGGACGACCCCGACTCACCTCAGTGGAGAGCTTTTCTTCTTTCCCAAACAATGGCGCCTTTCCTTCGTGACTCCTAAGAGTTGTGGATTTCATCCAGAACACAGGTACAAAGTTTGGCGATGAGAAACTTTAGGCCACGACCTCTCCTCTCCTTGTCGACCAAACACTGGCGAAGAGAATTTCTTTTGCCATCAGGATTCGCCACCTGTGAATCGAGTGCATCTGCACAGGCAAGTATGATGTGCACTTAAGACAAATCCAGCGTACACAGGCAAAGAAATGGTGACCGTTGGAAACCGGCACACACACAGAGAGAGAGAGAGGTGATTATATACTGAACAGTCTGTAATCTCCAACCGAGTGGCCGGCCTTGTGGCAGAGCGGTTCTAGGCACTTCAGTCGGGAACCGCGCTGCTGCTGCTACGGTCGCAGGTTCGAATCCTGCCTCGGGCTTGGATGTGTGTGCTGTCCTTAGATTAGTTAGGTTTAAGTAGTTCTAAGTTCTAGGGGACTCATGACCTCAGATGTTAAGTCCCATAGTGCTCAGAGCCATTTGAACCGACCGAGTAACAGCATCATCCTGAAGCATATTTAATGACGTTTCCTATCCGTCACAATTATAAGAAGACCAATTTAAAAAATTAAAAATCGCAGAGTTAAACAATCGATGATGACATAATAAACTAAAAATGTCCTCTGCCTCCGAGGTATGTCAGTAGTATTCAAACTAAAGTTAATGAAAGATGCGTCCAAAAAAAGCAATATGAAATTGTACCTGTACAGAACGCACCACACTTGAATGAACACTTAGGACATTATGGAATAAGATACATTGTGGTCCACCCACCTTACGGCTTACAGAATATGTACGTGTAAATAATCATACATGAGTAATAACGTTCAGTGGTCTACTATAAAGGTTGAAATAAAAGGAACTGCAGTTTAAATTACCGCTGACATCTACGCCAGAGCAGCGGGGTTCTAGCTCAGTCGGAAATTTATTTGTTATTTTCTGCTGCCATTTACATATGATTAACTACCTAGTTACTAACACAGGTCGTATTGTCACAATATGAGATCGTAAACGTACAGAATATGGAATTTATCCGATATTTCTTATTTGTAATGAGAATTAATAGTATTGCAGCTATAAAGTACATGTAGACTTTAAAGTAATGAAGAAATGGAAATCTTAAAATTATCGGTTCATTGATAGAAGACAGAATTTTACGACGATTAAAACAGGCATGGCATATCATTACTTTATGAAATATTAGAAAAGCGGAAAAATTTTCTAAAATAGTAAAGAGAAACAGATGATAATAGGAAAGTACATAGATCTGTATCAGAGATCCCACCATCTAGCTATCCTAGGTGTGAGGGCTTGGCAAATCATCGATCGACTCACATTCGAGGTAGCGTACAAAATATTTTCACTACACGGTTGATAAATTTATGTGTATAGAAGAGCGTTGTATTATCCTTACATTCGTTACACACGGGCATAATCGGTACATTATTTGTGCATCTTTGAATTCCTTATTTCTACGTGTTGTGTGAATGGTGTTCGTGTTGTCTATAAGCCTGGCTAGGCAAGCCGTAATCTGGATTTGCCAAATAAAACTTACAAAAAAAGGACTGATTGCTGCGCTCTATAATTTATAAATAATATCACAGTCGCTGAGTGCATCAGCTTTCCTAATGGAGGGTAACCTGACCAAGTGCAATTTTTACTGGTAGAGGTTTGTGCACCATGCAATTGTTATTCGTATACCTCAAACCTCGTAAAAACTGCAATACTGAATTACAAATTACGTCAACAACCCTTCAAATTAGCATTTTATTGGCAACGATCTACTTTGCATGCAGATGAAAGCAATTCATTCTGCTGTAAAAATTTTAAAGAAATCCATGAGGAATGACGACGTTGTGAGGACTCCCCGTAGATGCCTTCACACTTTAGTTTTCTCTCGTGATTGTCATACAATGAGAAGACAAAGAAACTGGTACACCCGCCTAATATCGTGTGGGATCTTCGCGAGCACGCAGAAGTGCCCCAACACGACGTGGAGGGAACTGACACCATGTATCCTGCAGGACTGTCCATAAATCCGGAAGAGTGTCCCAAGTCCGACGGAATGCACAATGGGCATGAATGGATGCAGGTGATCAGACAGAATGCTTACGTACGTGTCACCTGTCAGAGTCAAATTTAGACGTATTACGGGTCCCACACCACTCCAACTGCACACGCCCCACACCATCACAGAGCCTCCACCAGCTAGACATGCAGGGTTCATGGATTCATGACGTTGTCTCCATACCCATACATGCCCATCTGCTCGATACAATTTGAAACGAGATTCGTCTGACCAGGCAACATGTTTTCAGTCGTCAACAGTCCAATGTCGGTCTTGACGGGCCCAGACGAGGCGTAAAGCTTTGCGTCGTGCAGTCATCGAGGCTACACGAGTGGTACTTTGGCTCCGAAAGCCCGTATGGTCGATGTTTCGTTGAAAGGTTCGGACGCTGACACTTGTTGATAGCCCAGCATGAAATCTGCAGCAATTTGCCGAAGTAGTGTTGCTCTTCTGTCACGTTCAACGATTCTCTTCAATCGTCGTTGGTCCCGTTCATGCAGGATCTTTTTCCGGC
This sequence comes from Schistocerca gregaria, assembly GCF_023897955.1. Classification (NCBI taxonomy): domain Eukaryota; kingdom Metazoa; phylum Arthropoda; class Insecta; order Orthoptera; family Acrididae; genus Schistocerca; species Schistocerca gregaria. The sequence continues at coordinate 468,675,148 of NC_064927.1, read as the reverse complement.
CGCGGAGATGTCGGAGATGTCGGAGATTTGATGTTTCACCGAATTTCTGATATTCACGGTACATTCGTGAAATGCGAAGATGCTATCTGTTCTTTCGGACATGAGTTTAAGCACGTTGGGCAACAAACTCCGCAGACGTGAACATTATTGAGCATATCTGGGATGCCTTGCAATGTGCTATTCAGAAGAGATCTCTTGATATGTATCAACGCCTGTAAGCAGTGAAGGTCTGAATTTCACTGTAATTTCATACTTCGAGAGCTGCAAGATCACCAATGTTATCTGTTTTTTCGGACTGTTACGGGAGTCCGTAGATTGACTACTACTACTACTACTACTAATAATAATAATAATAATAATAATAATAATGTCGTGTAACGAGGACCTCCCGGCGAGTAGACCGTTCGCCTGGTGCAAGTCTTTAGATTTGACTCCACTTCGGCGCCTTGCGCACCGATGGTGATGAAATGATGATGATGATTAGGACAACACAACACCCAGTCCCTGAGCGGAGAAAATATCCGACCCAGCCGGGAATCGAACCCAGGCCCTTAGGATTGACATTCTGTCGCGCTGACCACTCAGCTACCGGGGGTAGATTGACTGCCGCGAGTAATGTGTATAGTGAGCAGGGGCAATAGAAATGTAGTGTGTGGTCAGGAAGTTGGGAATGTGTGTCTTACGGGGAGCGTGCCAGAGATAAGTCCTGCAGTCGCCCTATCCTCTGTGTCCTCGGTGGCTCAGAAGGACAGAGCGTCTGCCATGTAAGCAGGAGATCCCAGGTTTGAGTCCCGGTCGAAACACACGTTTTCAACTGTCCCCGTTGATATTTATCAACGTCTCTAAGCAGCTAAAGGTCTGGATTTCACTGGTGAAATGGTCGTACGGGAAAAATGCCCATTTCATCGCTACCTCGGAGATGTGGCCCACCGCTTATGTGCCAACTATAACACCAAGTTTAAACTCATATAAATCTTCATAACCTTGCCATTGTAGCGGCAGTAACCGACCTAACAACTGCGCCAGACACTTGCTTACATAGGCGATGCCGACCGGAGCGTGTTATGCTGCCTGTTTACATACCTCTTTATTTGAATACGTATGCCTGCACCAGCTTTTCGGCGCTTCAGTGTATATGTTTATTAAAGTGACTATCTGTATATAATTAACAAGCAGCTACACAAATCTTTGTACTTAGTTCATGTAGTAAGTGATAGTCTCAAACGTAACCCTGTTTATTTGCTGTCTATTCAAGTTTTAGACCGCATTGACGCCGACATAGTCTAGTGGGACTTACGCACCGCTAAGCACGTAGTACAGTGAACAGGCTCATAGGTTTTTTTTTTTTTTTTTTGTTTTGAAGCTTTACATTCGATTCTTTTTACAAATCGTAATTCTCGTCATACAAGTGTATAACCAGAGAAATTCGCATGGGTGCAACCTGTTCCGAATTCGTAAACCTGACTCTGAGTAAGTTAGAAAGTGTGCACTCATTTCTCGTGTGACACCGCATCAGGAGCAGCGTTCTTTGAACTAAATGCTTACTGCCTCCAACTTGCGTGCCTAAGTTACTCGGTGGGAAGCAGCCAACAGATACAAACGGCCAGAATTCATTCTCCGGCAATCCAGGGATCATTTTCTTAATGATTTAAGCTAGATTTATTACATTACTTAACCTGTTAGATATTTAAAGATTGAGAAGTTAAGAAATAGATCTCGATGCATTTAATTTCGAGAGCAATAGCCGTTAAAAGATATTAGACATACTATACACAAATTTACGTTTTTCAATTGGTCGTTATAAAACTTACTTGGTACACCTCGTCGAAGAGGAGGCTGCTAGGAACACTCACCTGTAAAACGAAAAGAAGGGCGGCAGTTAGACACAGCGAAGTAGTATTAGTTGCAGCCAGCATTTTGACAGTTTACACAGAAAAATTACTGACGTTCTACAGCTCTGGAGACAGTGAGTATTGGTGCCACACATGGAGCTTAGCCACAGAATTTAACGCCCAATCAGTGACGTGATTAGATGGGGAGTCGAAGTTCCGATACGAAGGACGGGGCGGAAAAATTTCAGTTATCTGCCGGGAGCAACCGTTACAGCCTTTGCCTTGGGTGATTTGAGGGTAGCCACGAATATCCTACATCGAAACGGCCGGACATCAGAACTAGAATCCAGTGCCTTACCAACCGTGCCACCTCGCTCATTAAAAAAATTTAATATTACACATGTGACGTAGTTCATTGTGTCTTCAACAATTAATCAAATAGAAAATGACTCAAAACTTTTTCAATGGAATTGATCAACCTTGTTCATAAAATTATTCATTGATCATGTGACTGAATTAATAATTGTTTTCGTTAGATTAACATCATATAGCAGAGAGAGCCATGAAGCTGACAGACCAGTCTTCTGTTCAAGCTAGCTAAACAGATGTGTCTTAGATGCTGGAACAGCGATGTAGGGAAGTGAAGAGATAGCAGCTGGAATTTGTTCCTGTAGGTCCATTTCGGCGCATGCATCAGCATCATTGCCACAGTAATGTCTGTGAACCATTCGACAGAGATTATTTTCTACTTTTTTTCACCCACAGTAATGTTAATGTCTGTGAACCACTCGACAGAGATTACTTCCATTTTTTTTTTTTTTTTTTTTTTTTTGTACCATTCACGAACACACTGCGGAGATGGGAGAGGGGACGCAGTACGGCTACATGTACCTCTCTGCAAGCTATCATTAGACCCTACATCCACTATCACTAAAGAGAAGCGGAACTAAAGGACTGCGTATTACATTTGTGTTGTACATGTACACAACCTCCTATCATTCGTAAGTGGAGTCTAAAGATTTAATTGAAATTTTTACGAACACGAGTCTTTCAAGACTTTTTACGATAATTTCACGGACGCTACAGTCAAACCTGCGGCCATTATATTGTGTTTCCCACTAAAGATGACATTTTCAAAAGTCTCAATTTTCACGATGACAGCTTTCCAGCGATATCTAATACTTTTTGCTAAGGTATTACGAACAGGTGTCATATCTCTATGTTTCGAGACATATCTGGAAACATCTCTGATCGATAATAGTCCATGGTTTAGCCCCTCTGAAAATCTGGGCTTCAGTTACAGATATTGTAGGTGTCGTAAGACACACATTTACTGGATTATATGAAAAAAAATTATTTGAAATAAATGCGTTACCAAATCAGACGATCACAGTTCCACTGATCCTTCACATGTGGACAAAAGATTTGAATTAAAACGCCCGTTGTATTTCTCATGGATGATAAGGATATTTTCTGGTAGCAAAGTAGTGTTTAAAATGAAACAATACTCTTAATTACCTTCTGGGATATAATTTGGGTTACTATATTCATACGTTCCACGTTCCTGCGACAAATTTGACACTAACTACCGTACAGAAAATTGCCCCAAGCAATCTTAAGTGGATTTGAAGTCACTCATAAAGCGACCCGCAGTTATAACAGCACTCTAGTTGCGTTAGATGCTACACCCGTCCACTTCATTTATCATCCCAACAACTTTGTTCTTTGGATCCATTTCTCATCTTAACAACTTCTTTTGTCATCCACTTCATTTTCCATCTTAATAACTTCGTTTCCGCTCGCCCCATTTTTCATTGCGCTGCGAGATGCTGCGAATTAAATGTCCAATATCCAGTACCAGGAACAGACCTGTTATCGGCGTGTTATATTTCCAATAACTAGCTACAACTTCGTATTCCATAGGAACTGTCACACTGAGTAACGGCTTCTGACGCGTAACTTGAAATTTTTACGATGAGAAATTTTCTTCTTATAGGGCGTAAGGATATAGAGTTGCACTGACTGTCAAGCCACTGAAAAGTAATTTGAATTGTCGCTGATAACCTGTTCTGTCAAGTGTTAAGATTTGCGCAAGAGCTGTCTGCAGTTTGTGTTTGGGGAAAAGAGATCTTTTTTCCCCATCAAGCTTATTAATTCTACAGTAGTTCACTCCCTAACAAAGATGAGATACTGGCCTGCGGGAAGTACAGCTAACGTTGACGAACATGTTGGGATACTATTCATCAAAAATCTAAACTGCAGCCACAACCAACAAACATAATTAAAAATACGAAAGAGAAGGCGTATTTTCAACCTCAACCTTTATGAACCCTACTCTAATGAAAAGGTTTTTGAAATGCTGACTGGTAACGAAGGTAGTAGCATTCTGAAGATTCAGAATAATTCGAAACAGTTACTTCCCACATTGGTAATTTGGCGTTACGTATTCGTATACTGTGTTTAAGGCCCTTGGGGTTAATTTGTTCGAAGACGCTCACTATCTGGTCGAAAGTATCCGGACACCTATTAGTGGACATTAATACTGGGTGAAGCTTGAACTCTCCTGGGGACACTTTAAATAAGGTTTCTGAATTTCTGTGGAGGACTGGCAGCCCATTCTTCTATGACAGCCGAAACCAGAAAAGGTTGGACGATGATTACTTGCACGAACTCTACTTTCTAACTCATCCCAAAGGTGACCCACTGGGTCCAGGTGTTGACTCTGGCGAAACCAGACCATTTCAGGTATGTTATTGCCCACAAAACACTTCTTCACATCTGCCACTTTCTGACAGGGTGCACATTGACTGTAACAGCTGATACAGTAGTCGTCACCGAACTGTTCCACTACTGTACGCAGAACACAAGGTTGTAAAAAGTGTTCATATCCTTGCGCATGTAGCTTTTTGTTAAGTGCAGCAAGAGGTCCACAACCTCACCACGAAAGACACACCTGTACCGTAATACCATCTTCTACGTACCTCACTGTCGACACTATAACGGTGCTAGCTAATGTACTCCAGTAATTCGCCAAACCCAAACCCTTCTGTCACGTTATGGCGTGATTCAACTCTCCAAATCACTCGTTTCCAGTCAGCCACTGTACAGCGGCGTCGTTCTTTACGGCGCTTAGCACGGGCTATAGAAATGCGTGGCTTATGAGAACCTGCTCGACCTTTGTATCCACTCTTTCTCCCTCCTTACGTAAGGCCACTGCGCTATCTGAACTGCTGGTAGCATTTTGAACTCCAAAGTGGATCCATGCGATTTCTTACGGCCAATCTTCGCAGTGCTCGACGGCCGCTGTTCGTCACTACGTCAGCTACTCTTGGTTTATCTGTGGTGGTTGTTCGTTCGCGTTTTTGCTTCACATTGCCGGAAAACGACTTGGGCAACTTTAGATGGGTTCTAACGTCTCTGACGCATTTGTTATTGAAGTGGCATCCGCTGACTGGTCCTCTTTCGAAGTCATTGAGCTCGTCTTATCTACCCATTTCACTGTTAATCCTTCTGTAGTGATTACAAATCACTCCACGCCTGTACAGGTTGGTCCATCACTCGAGATAACCAGCTGTCAATTCAAATGGTTCAGAAGACTCTAAGCACTATGGGACTTAAATTTGAGGTCATCAGTCCCCTAAACTTAGTACTTAAACCTGACTAACCTAAGGACATCACACACATCCATGCCCGAGGTAGGATTCGAACCTGCGACCGTAGCAGCCGCGTGGTTCCGGACTGAAGTGCCTAGAACCGCTCGACCACAGAGCCGGCAGGCTGTCAATTCAACGTTACATATAGGTCTCCAGCCCCCCCCCCCCCTCTCTCTCTCTCTCTCTCTCTCTCTCTCTCTCTCTCTCTCTATTTCTATTTCTTCAAAAAATTTTACCAAGATAATGACAATCTCACTTTGTCGTGTTGAAATTGAAACAGCTGATATACAGGCGCCAGTCGGAGGAAACAAATGACGCTTGCTAAGCCGACAGCAGACTGGGCTAACAAAATCTTTTCCCGAGTAACATTCACATACTACAGCGAAAATCAGTTTCTGTGAGAAGCTTCCATATCAAGACAATACTGAACCAGCTCTTATTGAACTATATCCAAAATTTTAGGTCTGCTATTCTACTTTTGCTGCTTAATGGGGTGTTCTGTACTTCATGTTGTTTTCGAAAGATTAAACTATTTAATAGCCTCCTTCCAACTCATTTTTTCTTCTGAACTCCATCAAGAGCTTCAGTAATGTTACTGGACTCCACTTTCTTTCATCAACCAACCAGGTTATGCTCTTTGTATCTGCAAGAAGATTCCATGAGAACAAGAATGTGCACAAATACAGACAGGCAGTTTAAGCCTGGATTTTATTAAGAGAATTAATTTTTAACCAACAATCTAAGTGAAACGGTTTAATCGCAAGCCTTAATCGTAAACCAGACTATTCGAGAACACATTTTGGTTGATAGGCTTACCTGCCAATGCCTGGGTGCAGTAACGAAACATGTGGCAAAATGTGAAAACGTTCCCCGTTATCAAAACACAATGGATAACTGATAACCTATGAAGAAGGCGACTCATGGTCCGCGTTACCTAATGGTGGAAGGCTGAAGTGCTGTTTACACTTGGTCTCACTAAAGTTCGGGGGAATGCGCAGACAAGCGACCAGGCGGTCCTCTTTAGTGCGGGGGAAGTCCAATTTAGGGCACATTCCTCTACTAATAAAGAAAGGAATGTGAACCTGACAAAGGGCTAGCGAGGCTGTATCAGCCTCCACCCCGATGGAAGACAACGAAGCTGAAAATCGATGGAAGTCGGCCATGTCACGTCTCTGCTACCCGCCATCCGAGGTCCTGCATAGCAAACAGCCGAAATCTGTCGCAACTACGGATTTCATTCCGGGGGGAGGGTGTTGGGGGGGGGGGGGGGCGGAAGAAAGAGGAGAATTAAGTGAGTCTTGTTTTATACTAGAGGATCAGTAGGAGAATTCAAACAACTGGCAGTTTTTATTTGCTTTATGCTACAGCTGTACTTGTTAAATACCTTTCCAGGCATCCTCCACCCCCCCCCCCTTAACACCCCTTGAGCCGACAACCGCATCTCTGACGCCACGGGTTTGCACAGTATGGCGCAACGCGCACCTCTCTACATGTTTGCTCTGGTCGAGATAAGGATCCGTTGCGTTTGCCCGACTGTTTAGCGTCGTAAATATCTTTGTACGAGAATAAATGCGCTGTGGGTGCGCACATGTAGTTAATTTTGAGGATAGCTGAATTTAATTCAGATTAAAAATCAGTGTTCACTTAATTTACAAAGCAACCTAACAGAATATCATTTTCAGGCGTGCTATTTCTCTTCGGAACTTCAGCGGTTGTCTGTTTTAACACTGGAGGGTGCTGGGAATGCCGCTGCTTGCTTTGCGTCTCTCTCAGCCACACGATCCATGGTTAACTCATCGGAAAAAAAGAAAGTGAAAACTTGGACTTTTTTAGCTGTATATCCAAAAGGATTGAATTTTAAAATGCCATGGAAGCTTTAGATCAAGAATTTCACTGTGTTCACATTCTACTCTTTTCATATTTTAGCTAGTTAAATACCCATTATTGAGTTTACTTTAAAAATTGAAACTCTACTGAAACTCAGTGTAGAGTACCAAGACGTCACCGGAAAAGAAGAGACTCGAATCATTTGAGATGTGCCACTACAGCAGAATACCGAAAATTAGGTCCGCTGGTAAGGTAAGGAGTTTCTCCACAGAACTGGGGAGGAAAGGAATATATGGAAAACACTGAGAAGGAGGAGGAGGAGGAGGAGGAGGAGGAGGAGGAGGAGGAGGAAGGTGCAGAATAATAGGACATCAGGGATTAACATGCATGGTATGAGAGTAGCTACGGAGGGTAAAATCTGTACAGGAAAACAGAAACTCGAATACATCAAACAAATAATTGATGAAGTAGGTGGCAACTGCTACTCTGAGATGAAAAGGCTAGTACAGGAATGTAATTCGTGGCGGGCCATATCAAATTAGTCATAAAACTGAGAATTAAAATAAATAAATAAATAAATATTGTGTATTTTTTCAGTCTGCTGCCTTTTATTTACAAATCACCGGTTTTCGGCACTGTCTCCCATTTTCAGATTTCTAGACAGGGTGACCTGTCATAAAGGAACTGTCGGTTCACTGTCATATATGGAAACAAAAAACAGTTATCCGCAGCCTGAAAAAATTAGACTGTTTTGTATAATTTGTTCTTTTGCGAAGCACACACACTTTTTATGACAACCTGAGATTATGTGTCGAACCAGCACTCGAACGTGGTTTCCTACGATGATTCCGGTACCAGAGGGCGTCTCACGGACCACCTTCGTCCCATCTGGTCTGCTCATAGGCGCTCTTGTGATACAGGACAACGTATATAACAGAGAATTGAGTTCATCACCATCTCACGAATGTTGCTTTGAGCTTCCACGCTCTTGAATCTTTGGAGGTTTTTCCGAAGATCAAGTGGCCAGTCGAAGCTTTGATCCAGTCTGTTTCTGTCCAATGTGTTGAGACGCCGCCATTTAGTGCGAGGACTGGAGACCTGGGATTGATCTTCGGTCTCGCACATAATCGTCAGTGATGCTGTCACCCCGAGAGCCTTGCATCTGGCTCTCTTTATTACCAACAAACGTAAACAAACGGGACAAGCGCGAGAACTTGAGGAACACGGGCCACACTTCAAAGCGAGCAACCTGATACGTTGCAAGGTGTCGCGCTTTCGAGGTCGACTCTTTGTCTTTGTGCCCGCTACCGGTTAGACCGTTGTTAACCATAGAGCTGCATATTATTCAAGAGCGTCAAGAAAACTACACTGGAACAGGTCAACTGACAGTTTGTTATTTTCATTTCTGGAATTTGTATTTACTTTGGATGTCTGAAACGCATTCAAGTCTTCCAAGCTGTGACATCTGAGGCACAAGGCACGCGGGCGTTTGACTGGCGCAGACAGTTTGATACCTCAGTGCGCAGTTTGCCTCTCTGGCTTTATTTGTATAGGAGCGCAGTGGACCGCCAAAAAAAAAAAAAAAAAAAAAAAAAAATCTGGGAATGAAACAGCGCTTGTTTCGCCTCAACTTCGTCAGCGGCTCAAGCTTGCGCGATCTACAGCCGAACTCCACTCCCAGCGAACTCCTGCGCCACTGTACAAATCCCCATCTGGCATCTACATTTTTACCCGCTATTTCTTTGTATCGCTTAGGGCGAATGCTGGAATGATTCCTTAGAAAGGTCACTGCCGACTTTATTTCTCCATTCTCTTCTTCCTCACAGCGATCTTTTCGGCTGTGTTCAATGATCTCGTCTTCGACTGGACGTTAAAAATTGCTCTTCCTTTATACAAGGTAAATCGTATTGTCTGGTGAGAAACATGGCGAAATTTATCCATAAATGAAAACAGAAACTTCCTAAATGTACAGTCTGCTGGAACATGGAGAAATTTATCGATAAGTGAAAACAGAATGCTCCTTAATGTATGGGCCGATATACTCCTTGAAACCTTCCCGTTTCCTCTATATCTCTTTTGTTACGCAACCTTCCCTTCTACAATAACTTATGAAACCTTCCCATAGGATTTCTATCTCTTACTTAATAACAACAAATGAAATCTTCCTTTTGAAATTAATTCTCTTTCTCAATAATAATAAGTGCAATCTTCGCATACAAATTTAAATGTTAATTCTTAAAAGTGATTTGCTGATTATTTCGATGAAACATAGAATGTGTCGCCGCCGTGGCCCTCAGTCGTTATCTGCAATAACCCAAAACTGTTCCTTACCTTTTTCTCTGTTACTGGATCGCCAGCTGACTGCTACATCAAAATGCGACATGAATATACTTACTCTGTTGTACTATACTCTATTAACTGCTGGTGGGCTGTCATAATAAGTAGCAGTATTTATTACCAAAGCTGACGTTATTCTATATTACCAAAGCTGACGTTATTCTTTATTACCAAAGCTGACGTTATTCTTTAATTAATTTGACTTATGTTACTTAATTCATAGTTAAACTTTTTGTTGACAACAATAAAATTTTGCAAAGTTTTACGTTGATGGTTTTTGGGATGGATTATGATAAGTAATTCAATATTGCTGGCAAAAATTAATTATATTCTGAAAACGTTTCTTCAAATACTGACTGCTGGTAATGAAATGATTTTACAAACGTTCAACTTTTTTACAATAATCTTACAACTAGCATTGAGCAAACATGCCTTCAGTAGTCTTGAGTTTCGCAAAGAAAATAATCCAATAATATTAGTTCCTCTTATGACAATAGTTAGCTGACGTCTCTGTACATCCGTTTATAATCTCTTGTAAATCATAGCAGTGGCTGGCAGGCACACCGCTCCTCTCAACCACATTCTTCAGACCTGCTACCAACTAGCTTCACATCTCGCTTACTACTGACTTCCTACGAACGCTAAGGTGCGGTATCTCCAGACAACAATGCTTTCTGGTGCAGACAATCCCTGCTACCATTACAAAATGTATGAATGCGCGGTCTTTCCCGCTCTTTTCTTAAAATGTATTCATACGCGGTCTCACCCGTCCTTTTTAAAATTGTATCAACGTGCGGTCTCTCCCGCCGACAATACTTTGGTGCAGACATTCCCAGATACCACAATTATTTCCAAAATGGCAAATATTGATTATTCCTACATAATCCTATTAATAAAATATAAACATCTTTCATAAATTGTAGTTTGACAATAGACAATAGAAGTATACACGTCTTACATCCTTAACGATGCTATTTGCTTTATAGTATTTTATGGTCGACGCAGATGGCCACAAAGATGTGATACTTTTACTTAGGAACACCATTAAGGACACATGTAGACTGCAACACGACCCCGTGTAGTTGCAGTCGTCCTGCGTGCACACCACAGAGCGCCTTGGCCATGTTCCAGAGGCACGGGAATACAGCTCTACTGTAAGTGCGTTTCCGCTCTAGCACGCCTTCTTTGACACAGTAACGAGGCCAGACGTAGAGTCCGCTAGCGTCCGCGGAAGATAACAAGGAACTGGCGGGAGCGTAGCCACGGCGTACCGCTATTCGTGTCCCGGCGAGAGGTCACGTAGCGCACAAACGGGAATGCAGCCAGCCACGACTGCACGGGCGGTTTAAACTGTCGCAGTTCGGAAGCCTTATATATTCACATCTCCTTAGTGTGCTATTTTATTGACGGCAGCGGTAAGCTTTGACTAATAACGACTGTAGCCTTCAGTAGACGTGCCACAGCGCACCTGGACTCTTGAAAACAATATTCGGTGGACACAGTTATTACTGAGAAGCTCCAGCTGGCAACTGGGAACAGATGATCCCCCCCCCCCCCCCCCCGCGCCCCTCCCCCCCCCCCACACACAAACACGCATAGCTCTGCTCTGAATACGCCACAAAGCATGTGTAACGCCGGAAATGCATATCCTCATATTTCCATCTATTGTACTATACATATTTTTCCTTATTTTGTTACCTGAAGGTATGAAATTTCTGTGTCTTTATATATTGTACTTGTTATATTTCTGGAAATGGAAAAAAGAACACATTGACACCGGTGTGTCAGACCCACCATACTTGCACCGGACACTGCGAGAGGGCTGTGCAACCAATGATCACACGCACGACACAGCGGACACACCAGGAACTGCGGTGTTGGCCGTCGAATGGCGCTAGCTGCGCAGCATTTGTGCACCGCCGCCGTCAGTGTCAGCCAGTTTGCCGTGGCATACGGAGCTCCATCGCAGTCTTTAACACTGGTAGCATGCCGCGACAGCGTGGACGTGAACCGTATGTGCAGTTGACGGACTTTGAGCGAGGGCGTATAGTGGGCATGCGGGAGCCCGGGTGGACGTTCCGCCGAATTGCTCAACACGTGGGGCGTGAGGTCTCCTCAGTACATCGATGTTGTCGCCAATGGTCGGCGGAAGGTGCACGTGCCCGTCGACCTGGGACCGGACCGCAGCGACGCACGGATGCACGCCAAGACCGTAGGATCCTACGCAGTGCCGTAGGGGACCACACCGCCACTTCCCAGAAAATTAGGGACACTGTTGCTCCTGGGGTATCGGCGAGGACCATTCCCAACCGTCTCCATGAAGCTGGGCTACGGTCCCGCACACCGTTAGACCGTCTTCCGCTCACGCCCCAACATCGTGCAGCCCGCCTCCAGTGGTGTCGCGACAGGCGTGAATGGAGGGACGAATGGAGACGTGTCGTCTTCAGCGATGAGAGTTGCTTCTGCCTTGGTGCCAATGATGGTCGTATGCGTGTTTGGCGCCGTGCAGGTGAGCGCCACAATCAGGACTGCATACGACCGATGCACACAGGGCCAACACCCGGCATCATGGTGTGGGGAGCGATCTCCTACACTGGCCGTACACCTCTGGTGATCGTCGAGGGGACACTGAATAGTGCACTGTACATCCAAACCGTCATCGAACCCATCGTTCTACCATTCCTAGACCGGCAAGGGAACTTGCTGTTCCAACAGGACAATGCACGTCCGCATGTATCCCGTGCCACCCAACGTGCTCTAGAAGGTGTAGGTCAACTACCCTGGCCAGCAAGATCTCCGGATCTGTCCCCCATTGAGCATGTTTGGGACTGGATGAAACGTAGTCACACGCGGCCTGCACGTCCAGCACGAACGCTGGTTCACCTGAGGCGCCAGGTGGAAATGGCATGGCAAGCCGTTCCACAGGACTACATCCAGCATCTCTACGATCGTCTCCATGGGAGAATAGCAGCCTGCATTGCTGCGAAAGGTGGATATACACTGTACTAGTGCCGACATTGTGCATGCTCTGTTGCCTGTGTGTATGTGCCTGTGGTTCTGTCAGTGTGATCATGTAATGTATCTGACCCCAGGAATGTGTCAATAAAGTTTCCCCTTCCTGGGACAATGAATTCACGGTGTTCTTATTTCAATTTCCAGGAGTGTATAATGTCGATGTATAATAGGTTAGTTTTGTAAATATAGTTTGTATTTTTACGCTGGGTCTGGCCTAGGGAAAACTATGCTATCGAACGATCACATCGATAGGACTTGTGGAGCACCAAAGTGTAGTGTTTAGGATCTTTGGTAGTGTTAACTCTGCCGCGTGGAGCGCGGGCAGAGGGGAGTCTGGGTGGAGTAGGGCGGTGGAGCAGGTGTGCTGTGTGACGCTCCCGCGAGTTGCCGCGCTTTCGGGGTTTGGCAGCATGTAATTGCGCTCCACTTGCTATGATAGTTTCTGACACGGTGTCGCGGACGGGAAGCATTAGCTGGCGCACATCAAGAGCCCGTTTCGCCTGGTGACTGTGTCGAGAAGAAGGCGCGCCAACATCCAGTTTCTGCAACAGCCACGGCCGACAGTGAGTGACTGTCGCCACCACCTCGACCGACGACTTCAAACCTTCAATCAACCAACAAGGAAGACTAAAAGCACGTAAAGTTTTAGAACTGTATGGCAGACCTCAGCTTTTCAAACTGCTGAATTTGTCTCTTTAAATTACAGCAACGTAGCATGAACCTTTGTTGCTCATTTCCCAATTGCATTACCAAGCAGGATCCCTTCCTTTTCCGAAATGAACCCATGTGTCGTTGATATTGAAACGCCAGCATTAAAGTGATATCATTCCATTTCACTGCTTTAATTTCAAAGTTCAGTTCAGGTATTCATAGCTGCTACAATAATTAGATTACACAAGCACAAAGTAAGAGTGCGAGTTTTGTTACCATATTTTAGCTTACCTGTGACTGCAGCCCAGCTTGGTACGTACTAAATGTTACTATTGTTAATTGTTCAGAATCATTTAATTTAAGTTCAAAGTTAAATCTCTTATTTTTAAATTGCGTAGATTCAAGTAGCTTTTGAAATGATTGTTGAGATAGCCCAAGGCTAACCTTATTTTATTGAATTTCGTAGTGCTTCAGAAACAAAGTTCACTATTAATTTAAGTCACTAAATTAACTTCCAATTTTCCGGTTTTATTAATTCTTTTGCTAAATTAAGTCAAAGTGTAGCGAAATTTATTACTTCTGACAAACATTCAGTTTTCACACAGCACGTGTCAACCTTCAGTTGCCACGCTTTTAGTGCTAATTATATGTGCATTAATCTTTCATTTTCAGTTATTATAGTAGTTGTCCATAGGACTGGCGACCGCCATTTTCCCCAAATCTCAAATATCTAATTAACGCCAATTAATTGTTAGCGTAACGACCGCACATTTACTTTCTTTACTAATTTTACCCTGTTTTCAAAATTAATTTTCACCAATTTCATTTGCATTTTTCCTTTCATTAAGATGTAACACTTTTCTCCCTCTTTAGCGAATAATTAACTTAGATCGTTTTTCCCAAATTTCCATTAGGTGCACACGGTTTAATTTTTCACTGTCATTAATGTCGATAAGTGAGGGGGAGGTTACACATGGAGACTGGTTTGGCTGCAGCGACAGTGTCATTGGAAGAACTAACAACGCAAAAAGGACTCCTGTACGGCAGAATGCGATAAGCATCGACTGGACAGTACGAGGACGTCGAAAACCGCTTGATGCAGTGAATGATTCATCCAGGAGGTGGCGGTAATATCGAGTGGCGCCTTTCTGTACGAAATGCGGTCTTTGGTGCGTCCCCAGTGGCTACAGTTACGACGCCTTTCTACTGTTCGCAGTCTCTACCTTCAATAAGACGAAGCACCACCCTAACGCTCCCGAATTCTTGAAGGAATTGTCTGCACGTGGTTGGCACTCTTGTGCAGAGAATTTCCATGGAATCTAGAGCTCTTGCTGGAATACACGGCTTTTCACGGGTAGCATAGAGACACACAAAGAATTTGTTTCCTGACCAGCAGCGTATCATAGCGTGCTATAATGCACGACACACGTCACTAGGAATTAGTTTCTGTACACGCTGGAAGGTTAAAAAAAACTGCGACCATTCACTTTTCATGATAATTATTTTGCCTGTACAACTTTCAGGCTCCTCCAGACGAGGATCAGCATGTGAGTGGTTGAGAGTTCGCGAAGCCGACGAATGTGAAAGCAAAGGCTGGCCGTAGTGGCCGGGCGGTTCTAGGCGCTACAAAAAAATTCAAATGGCTCTGAGCACTATGGGGCTTAACATCTATGGTCATCAGTCCCCTAGAACTTAGAACTACTTAAACCTAACTAACCTAAGGACAGCACACCTATCTGTTGCAGGTTGCTGACGCCGAACAAGGGCTCTGTACCAGCATCCAGCGCCAGCCGCCGAGCAGCACAACCGCACAATGTCAAGGTATCGACATGCATGATACCCACTACTAACTAAGCCTATCCCAGCACGACCTATCGCAGTCAGCAAGACAACCGCTACTGGTCTTACCACCCGACCTAACTATCGCAGAGTTTTTTTTGTTTTTTTTTTTCACTTGGCTCTTGCCCTGGCACTTTTTTTCCTCTGCCCTTCAAACCGCTGCCCTTCGTTAGATTTCGACCCAATCTATCTCCAGATGAGCGCGTATTACTGGTTAACCCTGACCAGACGTACGCAAACATCGCTGCACCCACATCCTGCGACACCTCACTTTAGTAAATACTAACCCTTGGCCATCATGCCGGTGCGGGCGCAACACCCAGTCATCACGAGGCAGAAAAAATACCTGACCCCGCCGGGAATCGAACCCGGGCGCGGGAAGCGAGAACGCCACCGCATGACCACGAGCTGCGGACTTAGGCGCTACAGTCTGGAACCACGCGACCGCTACGGTCGCAGGTTCGAATCCTGCCTCGGGCAAGCATGTGTGTCACGTCCTTAGGTTAGTTAGGTTTAAGAAGTTCTAAGTTCTAGGGGACTGATGACATGAGCAGTTTAGTCCCATAGTGCTCAGTTTCTTTTTTTAGCAAAGTGTCTTGGGCTCCACAGAAACGCCAGAACACCGCATTTCAACACAAGAGTCGCTTTTCACAACTGTCACAAACAACCCAACGCCCAGATCAACACAACAATTACACAGGGACCGGCACTTCCGGGTGTTCTTTCGAGTTTTTGCTTCCATTTTACGCACAAGTTTCGACTGCCGAACCAGCTGTGTCTCGTTTTCACGTGGTGCGAGTTCCGCTGTTACGTGTATTCGCTGCCTGGGCTCTGACCACACAGTCAACTATTATTGGTACAACGCCGATATTTATAACAGAATTCGATTACCGACGTTAACCACAATCTTTGATCATCTTTTGTATTTCACAGTTCGCACAGATATTCCGTGAAACGCAAGTTAGGCCAGCGGTTTCTAGTTCTGAAGGATGTGATAGCCGGCGAGATTTTAATAAATTCAATGCAAAAATGATTTTTTTTAAAAAAATTGAAAGCTCCGTCTGTGTTTATGAGTTTTTCTGATGGCTTTATTTTGACAGACTTCTTAATTATCCTATCCCTGAAACATGGTGTTTGCACAACGTACTGGTCTCAACGTATTTCGTTCGTTAGTATATTCGAAACAGCGTTCGGCGACATCGTATCTGCTTTGTTGTTCTAGTCGCGGGTTTCGTTGATGTTGTGTTGGTTAAGTTAACGGTTGTGAAAGTAAACAGCGTGGTTGTTCTGTCAGACTGATCTTTGGCTTAGCTGGAGGTCTAGGTTAGGAGGCTACGTTACGTTAGCATGTGACTATGAGTTGGTGAAGCCAACGACTGTGACAGCAAAAAAATAAAAAAAAAATAAAAAAAAATATCTGAAGTGTCTTTGCTCAACAGAAATGTCAATCCTTTCCATTTCTGCACAACTGTCACACACTGCTCTGTGCAGAGACGAGAGTACCTGATGTGGTGACCTTTGGAAGTGTCCGGAGTGTTTGCTGGTTCATAATTAACTCCTCTAATGCACCTCTGCCAAAACTGGCAATTTTTCGTTACTGACAGTGAGTTCAGGAATCGGTAGTTACGGCGGAGGAGGCGCTGTGATCTCCACAATCTCTATCATAGCTGCTGCCACGCAATCCAGCTTAAGACACTTAAATATTAACAATAATCCAGTTCAAAGCAGTTACGTCTTTCGCGACAAACTCTTGTTCAAGGTCTTGCGGTAAGTTCTCTGCACGCCTCAGAACTGAAAGAATAGGAAAAACATTGTCCAAACATTTTAAAACATACACAGGGTGGTCAGAAAATGTCTGAAACGCTTGTAGGGACGTTGCAGAACTAGTTGTACTAATCCCACCCGATATATTTATTTCGACGCCAAAATATATACGAGCAAGCACATAAACGTCTAGAGCGCAGAAAATAACGCATTTTTACTTCCTTTTATTCCAAATAACATCGAATTTTTTTTCGTCAGATAATCCTGAACTTTTCACTGATGAAACAGCTTCCATGAGGGGAAAAAAAATCGTTCAAATGGCACTGAGCACTATGGGACTTAACTTCTGAGGTCATCAGTCCCCTAGAACTTAGAACTACTTAAACCTAACTAACCGAAGGACATCACACACATCCATATCCGAGGCAGGAGTCAAACCTTCGACCGTGGCGGTCGCACGGTTCCAGACTGTAGTGGCTAGAACCACTCGGCCACTCCGGCCGGCTAACTTTCATGAAGCACATATGTCTATTTATGTTCTTATTCATGCGTAGTGTAGGCTTTTTCTATGTAAGACGTAAATACCTTTTTGCTGTCACATATTTAGTCTCTCTTTTAGGATAACAGAAGGAAATTCACCACAACCTCGTGGAATTTCCTACGTCTCACAAAACAAAACAAACAACATCAAAAGATTATGGAATTTCGTGTGTTTCACGAAAACAAAGGAAACAACATCAAAAGATTAAGAAGACACGAAAGCACAAAAACAAATCCTAAAATAGGCCAAGAGAACTTTACTAGTGACTTCCGGAAGGCGTTCGATACAGTTCCGCACTGTCGCCTAATAAACAAAGTAAGAGCCTACAGAATCTCAGACCAGCTGTGTGGCTGGATTGAAGAGTTTTTAGCAAACAGAACACAGCATGTTGTTCTCAATGGAGAGACGTCTACAGATGTTAAAGTAACCTCTGGCGTGCCACAGGCGAGTGTTATGGGACAATTGTTTTTCACAATATATATAGTAGATAGTGTCGGAAGTTCCATGCGACATTTCGCGGATGATGCTGTAGTATACAGAGAAGTTGCAGCATTAGAAAATTGCACCGAAATGCAGAAACATCTGCAGCGGAGAGGCACTTGGTGCAGGGAGTGGCAACTGACCCTTAACATAGACAAATTTAATGTATTGCAAATACATAGAAAGAAGGATCCTTTATTGTATGATTATATGATAGCGGAACAAACACTGGTAGCAGTTACTTCTGTAAATAACTGGGAGTATGCGTACGGAACGATTTGAAGTGGAATGATCATATAAAATTAATTGTTAGTAAGGCGGTTGCCAGGTTGAGATTCATTGGAAGAGTCCTTAGAAAATGTAGTCCATCAACAAGGGAGGTGGCTTACAAAACACTCGTTCGACCTATACTTGAGTATTGCTCATCAGTGTGGGACCCGTACCAGGTCGGGTTGACAGAGGAGATAGAGAAGTTCCACAGAAGAGCGGCGCGTTTCGTCACAGGGTTATATGTTAAGCGTGATATCGTTACGGAAATGTTTAGCAAACTCAAGTGGCAGACTCTGCAAGAGAGGCGCTCTGCATCGCGGTGTAGCTTGCTGTCCAGGTTTCAAGAGGGTGCGTTTTGGATGAGGTATCGAATATATTGCTTCTCCCGAGGAGATCACGAATGTAAAATTAGAGAGATTCGAGCACGCACGGAGGCTTTCCGGCAGTCGTTCTTCCCGCGAACCACACGCGACTGGAACAGGAAAGGGAGGTAATGACAGTGGCACGAAAGTGCCCTCCGCAACACACCGTTGGGTGGTTTGCGGAGTATGAATGTAGATGTAGATGTAGTGTCAGACATAGACCTTGAATTGAGGTATAAATTTCTGAGAATGTACGTTCTGAGCACAACATTGCGTGGTAGTGAAACATGCACTGTGGAAAAACTGGAATTGAATCATTTGAGATGTAGTATTGTAGATGTATGTTGAAAATTAGGTGAACTGATAAGGGAGAACTGAGGATGTTCTCCACAGAATCGGCGAAGGATGGTATATATATATATATATACTGAAAAGAAGGAAGGACAGGATATAAGACATAAGATATCACGTATTAAGTTCCATGGAGCTGTAGACAGTAGAAACTGTCAAATAGGTCAGAGATTCCAGAATGAGATTTTCACTCTGCAGCGTGTAATGGTACTTGAATTACGTAACCATTACGGCACCTCACCACAACCTCTCGATACCAGCAATATTTTACTGTGTTTCTGTAAAATAGTTAACATATTTCTGTGACAACATTCAGATTTGATTTCATTAATGAAGAGGTGCTTCGATACATTGATATGTATATGTTATTCTGATGTGTATTCTTTCTTTTGTCTCACTGATCTCTGACGTACTTGTAACTCTGATTTTTGGGCGCGTAAGCGGTTATTAGAGAGTCAAGCTTTGGTCGTCATCTTAAAAAAACGCAAATTCTAGTCAGTTTTATGAAATGTGAACTTTAACAGTGAGGAAGATGTTTTATATTGTGCAGTGATGTTTTGGAACGAGTTACGTGATATTGCAACAAAAGTAATAAAGAAGAAGTGTAACTTTAATTCGGAGTGCTGATTCCTTTTTTATATCATCATTGTGATCTTCAAGATTGGTTTATGAAACACATCTATAAAACTTTTGAATATCGCACAATAACACCTAGGCCTCTTTGCAAACCGAGATTGGAATCATCAGTACCTAGATTTTCGACGATTGGGCCATGAGTTCACAACGAGACCAGCGTGGGAAACACGAAAAGATGAGTGCCTAGTTTATCCATTATTTCAAGGAATGACTTTAGTAACTGTGCTCTAATGACACCTGTCACATAATATATCTTTGTTGTCGTCCGAAAATGCAGTATTTAGCAGCGTGAGCAACACTAAAATCATAAATAATTTTTGACCTCTGTTGTGGTAGGGTTGTTAACAGCGGAGTGTGCGCTGATATCAGCAGAGTGAAAATCTCATTCTGGAAACATCCCCCAGGCTGTGCCTAAGCCGTGTCTCCGCAGTATCCTTTCTTTCGTGAGTGCTAGTTCTGCAAGGTTCGAAGGAGAGCTTCTATAAAGTTTGGAAGGTAGGAAACGAGATACTGGCAGAAGTAAAGCTATGAAGGCGGGGTGTGAGTCGTGCTTGGGTAGCCCAAATGGTAGAACACTTGCCCGCGAAAGGTAAAGGTCCCGAGTTCGAGTCTCGGTCCAGCACACAGTTTTAATCTGCCAGGAAGTTTCAGGTTAGAGATTGTAATACACCCAGCAAGTAGGTTCCAATTGCTACTCCGATATGAAGAAGTTGTCACAGAACAGGAATCCGTTTCGGGCAGCATGAAACCAGTCGGAAGTCTAATGACTATCAGAGGGAGCTAAAATTTACGTCTTCACACAATGCATACTTTCTAAAACCCTGATAGGTTCGCGACTTGACTGGCTGCTGATCCACGCGCGGGCACGAGAGACACGAGCACTTTGAGTAGTCGATTTTGATCAGAATGTTTGTCGTGTAAACGGGCTTATGGCGATTGTTACCATGTACAGTGCGTCGGCTCATCTCTCTGACTGCAAACAGTTCTTACGTACGACACAAAAAAGTGGTCGTCTGTATTCAGCTCCAGCGCACCGTCGAAATGACGCACTTTAAGGCACGGCACGCCACAGTGGCAGACGAAGTGCGAGCCTTAACGGCCGCAGGCAGCAGCGTCGGTCCCGCGAGACACCTGCTGCAGCGCATTGTTACTCTTATCTGGCGCCCGCACTGCTTTATGGCTGATAATCCCGCTCCGAGCGCGCCGCAAATTGCAAACAGGCGTAGCGGCGACCCACTGATGCGTGCTCGCAACGTTTCCTTCCGTACCACACTCACGTATCATAAACTCGTGACACGTGTATGCAGAATCTCAGCGTTCCACACAACGCTGAAAGTACCTGTAACCAAAACTGCTGGAAATGTTGGTGAAGCAAAGAGACCCCCATGGTTAAACTTTTATTCAAATTCGTTGTGGCCAGTATGTCTACGCGATTATCTGATTGCTCCTGCTTCTCAGCATAATGAAGAAGGATAAATGCCAGCCGGTGTCGCCGAGCGCTTCTAGGCGCTTCAGTCTGGAACCGCCTCACGGCTACGGTCGCAGGTTCGAATCCTCGGGCATGGATGTACACTACTGGCCATTAAAATTGCTACACCAAGAAGAAATGCAAATGATAAACGGGTATTCATTGTCAAATATATTATACTAGAGCTACATGTGATTACATTTTCACGCAATTTGGATGCATAGATTCTGAGAAATCACTACCCAGAACAACCATCTCTGGCCGTAATAACGGCCTTGATGCGCCTGGGCTTTGAGTCAAACAGAGCTTGAATGGCGTGTACAGGTACAGCTGCCCTTGCAGCTTCAACACGATACCACAGTTCATCGAGAGTAGTGACTGGCGTATTGTGACGAGCCGGTTGCTCGGCCACCATTGACCAGACGTTTTCAATTGGTGAGAAATCTGGAGTATGTGCTGGCCAGGGCAGCAGTCGAACATTTTCTGTATCCAGGAAGGCCCGTACAGGACCTGCAACAAGCGGTCGTGCATTATCCTGCTGAAATGTAGGGTTTCGCAGGGATCGAATAAAGGGTGGAGCCACGGGTCGTAACACATCTGAAGTGTAACGTCCACTGTTCAAAGTTCCGTCAGTGCGAACAAGAGGTGACCGAGACGTGTAACCAATGGCACCCCACAGCATCACGCCGGGTGATTCGCCAGTATGGCGATGACGAATACAAGCTTCCAATGTGCGATCAGCGCGATGTTACCAAACACGGATGCGACGATCATGATGCTGTAAACGGAACCCGGATTCGTCCGAAAAAATGACGTTTCGCCATTCGTGCACCCAGGTTCGTCGTTGAGTACACCGTCGCAGGCGCTCCTGCCTGTGATGCAGCGCCAAGGGTAACCGCAGCAATGGTCTCCGAGCTGATAGTCCATGCTGCTGCAAACGTCATCGAACTGTTCGTGCAGATGGTTGTTTTCTCGCAAACGTCTCCATCTGTTGACTCAGGGATCGAGACATGGCTGCACGATCCGCTACAGCCATGCGGATAAGATTCCAGTCATGCCGACTGCTAGTGATACGAGGCCGTTGGGTTCCAGCACGGCGTTCCGTATTACCCTCCTGAAGCCACCGCTTCCATATTATGCTAACCATCATTGGATCTCGACCAACGCGAGCAGCAATGTCGCCTTACGATAAACCGCAATCGTGGTAGGCTACAATCCGACCCTTATCGAAGTCGGAAACGTGATGGTACGCATTTCTCCTATTTGTACGATGCATCACAACAACGTTTCACCAGGCAACGCCGGTCAACTGCCGTTTGTGTATGAGAGATCGGTTGGAAACTTTCCTCATTCAGCACGTTGTAGGTGTCGCCACCGGCGCCAACCTTGTGTGAAAGCTCTTAAAAGCTAACCATTTGCATATCACAGCATCCTCTTTCTGTCGGTTAAATTTCGCGTCTGTAGCACGTCACCTTCGTGGTGTAGCAATTTTAATGGCCAGTAGTGTATGTGGTGTCCTTAGGTTACTTAGGTTTAAGTAGTTCTAAGTTCTAGGGGACTGATGGCCTTAGAAGTAAAGTCCTGTAGTGGCTCAGAGCCATTTGGACCATTTTTGAAGGATAAATGAAGCACAAAATAGCAGTTTCTTTCGTTGATTAAGTGCTGCTGTAAAGGGTAAAAACTGTAAGGGAAGACAGAGATTGAGATACAACCCGCAAATAATTGAGGTCGTAGGTTCCAAGTACTTTTTTGAAAGGAAGAGGTTGGCACAGGCGAGGAATTCATGAAGAATCGCATCAAATAAAAGAAAAAAATGATGCATTGATATGGTCTGGAGGCATAACTAGTTAATAAATTATTAGAATTCAATCCACGTAAACAACAAAATTAATTGACAGCATGTTGGAAGGATTTTACTGTAACTATAGAAATAGACAAAGGCTATCCAAAATAATTGAATATTGTCTTACCACAACGATCCGCCCTCACTTCTCTTTCGTTTAATTGGCATCTGTCTGATATTACTCCAATATAGTCCAGATAGTTTGGCTATGCGGATGACTTAGTAACAGCTACCCAAGACAAAACTTTCGGAACAGCTGAAGATATCCTGAGTTCTGATCTAGACATCATCTGCCAATACTTTCGTAATTGTAAATTACAACGTAACTCAAATAAAACGGAAGTTACACGTTTTCATCTGTTTCAATAGACTGTCCTTGATGTCTGTTTTGAGATAGACAAACTTCGCCATAAATTGTATCCAAAATACTTTGGTATCACTTTAGCCTTTCTTTTATGGGGCACTTGACACGAACATCCTAAGCTCAAAAGCAGAAATATCATTCTCCATAAACTCTGTAACACTAAGTGTGAAAAACATAGAGGTACAACTTAACAAAGCCAGGCGCATTGTTAGTGGGTCAATACGAACTACTCCCAAATATGGTTGTTTTAATAAAGGAAAAAAAGTAGTGGTTACCCTTCTTGAATCACATTCCACATCCTGATATCAGACGGGAGACGAAAGACTGTAGACAGTCATGAACTTCCAATATGGAACAACGTATTGCCAGTAGAGCGAAAAAGTTTTAACATAACGACACTCCACGAGACAGAATTCTTACTGGAAGTGAATTGAATGCCGTGGACGAATGGAAGCGCTACTCGCAACAGACTTGTGTTCCACAACGCCTGAAACTGTCCTGTGCATCCAGTAGAAACCCCCTGGATTTGACCACACTCGGGCAATTTGACTACCCCAAATCGCATCCGAACAAGCCATGGAAAATGTGTAGACACACTTCACAAGTGGCGCAAACTTCCACCACCATCTTGTGACTCTGGTGCCGAACAACAGACAGTTGCTTTTGTATTAGCTAGTCCCACATGTTCCTACAAGGGTCCTTTCTTACATTTCGCCGCGCGAGATTAACCGAGCGGTGTGAGGCGCTGCAGTCATGGACTGTGCGGCTGATCCCGGCGGAGGTTCCAGTCCTCCCTCGGGCATGGGTGTGTGTGTTTGTCCTTACGATAATTTAGGTTAAGTAGTGTGTAAGCTCAGGGACTGATGACCTTAGCAGTGAAGTCCCATAAGATTTCACACAAATTTGAACATTTTCGTACATTTCCTGACAGTGACGAATGGTGTGACAAACTATGTAAAAAGTATTTTGTGTCTTGTCATGTTGAAGACCCGTGCTGAAATCTTAATATTAGAATAAAATAGATAAATTAATGAATTTATTCAAATACACGACAGGCCATTAAAAATGAGGCGCCATATAAACTGCGTGTAGCAAACGTCCGTCTGGCATGAAGTGCAACACACATTTGGATATACAAACGATTAGCATTTCAGAGCAGTCACGCGAAGTAGATACTAGTAACGCCATCTACATTCTGTATATGATACAAGATTATACAACACGTTTGTGAAAGATATAGCGAATTTCGATGTGTTTGTGAGGGACTCATGGTGTAAGTAGGCTGTTTAGGTTTTCTTATTGGTAACGCCACGTAGCGCTCTGTATGAAAATCGCTGGCTGTGCTGTGTGCAGTCTTTGGCTGGTTTGCATTGTTGTCTGCCATTGTAGTGTTGGGCAACAGCAGCTGGCTGTTAACAGCGCATAGCGTTGTGCAGTTGGAGCTGAGCCGCCAGCAGTGGTGGACGTGGGGAGAGAGATGGCGGAGTTTTGAAATTTGTAAGACTGGAGGTCATGAACTGCTATATATAGTATGACTATGAAGGTAAATACATTGTTTGTTCTGTATTAAAATCTTTCATTTGCTAACTATGCCTATCAGTAGTTAGTGACTTCAGTAGTTTGAATCTTTTATTTAGCTGGCAGTAGTGGCGCTCGCTGTATTGCAGTATCTTGAGTAACGAAGAATTTTGTGAGGTAAGTGATTTGTGAAACGTATAGGTTAATGTTAGTCAGGGCCATTTTTTTTTAGAGATTTTTGAAAGTCAGATTGCGTTGCGCTAAAAAATATTGTGTGTCAGTTTAAGCACAGTCGTGTATAAATTGTTCTAAGGGGACGTTTCAATGGCAAGCCCAGTGTAAGAAGGAGAAACATCTAGCAGCACTTATCGGGATACAATGATAACAGGAACGTGTCCAGTTGAGACTGCAGCTTGTCGTTCCCCAGTTCTGCTGCTCACCTTGGTCGGCATCCATCGACTGTCATGCGAATGCGGAATTCATCTGTTCAGTATGTCAAAAGCCCGTGCGAGCAACGCTCGAACGGACGTTGTGCAGCCACGTCACGTCCCTCGAGTTACAAAATGGGCTTGTTTACTCAAAGGTAGTTAACGTTCCAGAGAACGATTGGTTTTTTTTTTTTTTTTTTTTTTTTTGTCGAAATGATTTGGAACGAGGCAGTTTACAGGATACGTTTACGCGATTAATTTCAGTGGATGACATTGGCTGTGAGGACAACGACCATTTCAGCGGCTTCTTTTTCTTCAGCATCACAGAGGGGCGCACCTGCAGTGGCGCGCCGAAGTACGATGGACGAACTTTAATGGATGGGAAATAATAGCCAGCCAGTTGCAAAGTTTATTATAACTTCACCATGGTTTCGACAGTTTTAAAACTGCCTTCTTCAGATGTTATTTCACATAGACTCACATATTACCTGTACCCAATGTGCGAGTCGTTGACTCTGTCCAGTACATGTGCGTGTCACCGACTTAACCACCATTTAAAATACATGATTTAAAATTAGTAGCGCTCTATTTTAGGGCTCTATCTTAAACCTTTTTCTTGCGGCTGATCCCGGCGGAGGTTCGAGTCCTCCCTCGGCCGTGCGTGTGTGTGTGTGTGTGTGTGTGTGTGTGTGTGTGTGTGTGTGTGTGTGTGTGTGTGTGTGTGTCCTTAGGATAATTTAGGTTAAGTAGTGTGTAAGCTTAGGGACTGATGACCTTAGCAGTTAAGTCCCATAAGATTTCACACACATTTGAACATTTAAAAGTTTTTGAAATACCACAGATTAATTAAATTATAGATTGACTACGTAATTTATGCTACGATATTATAACAGGTAACCATGTACGAAGGTTAACCATTTACGTCTTTATGGTTTTCGTAATAAGTAACATCACTGTGTTATGAAATACTTTTATTTTCAGGGCATAGCTCATCGTTTTATCACATAACGGTATAGATTTTTTATTTCACCGAAGGTGATGCTGTAAATACCTTTATCTGAGTATGTGACATTCCATTACGTGTGTGATGTTAACATTTACATCAGTGACATTTACACCCACGACAGTTTAAGCCTGTAATATTACGTATGTATTACTCTATTTGGTTTACTGGACTGATAAGGGAAGGAATAAAGGGATTCTGCGCAGAATCAGACAAGAAAGGAATACCTGAAAAACATTGACAAGGAGAAGGGACAGAATGATAGGACTTCTGTTAGGACATTAGAGAATGACTTCCACGGTACTAGAGGGAGCTGTAGAGAGCAAAAAACTGTGGAGGAAAACAGAGATTGGAATACTTCCTGCAAATACTTGTGAACGTAGGTTGTAAGTGTTACTCTGAGATGGAAACGTTTGGCACAGGAGAGAAAGTCGTGGCGGGCAGCATCAAAAAACGATGGTCAGAGGACTGAAACAGATTGCATAAATAAAGTATGTTAGCTGCAGCCCAAAGCGGTAATTTGATATTTTTCGGGCAAAATTTATTTATCTCGTTTTCCTTTCTTGCGTCGCCATTTTAATGGTTACCAGTGTATTTTACAGGTTGTAGACTACGTCATAATTTCGGGTCAATTCACTGGGACAGATTATCCTGAACAACAATTAAAGTTTGAATAATAGGACTACTGCATCAGTTACGTTATTCCACGCGCTGAACAACGAATTTCTAGAACCTATTCCCATTTTCGAGTACTGTAGGGTTTTATATAGGTACGTCACTGCAATACCTGTGTTACGAACAGGAACGATGCGTTGTTCTTTCAGACATGAATGCTATCTACAGAAACAGGACTGCGGCGGCTGTAGCCTTTATGAAATACGTGAAATGTATTCGGAGTTGCGAATGCGAACAACCATCAGCTGCGTAAGGCAATGGCGACAATGAAAAGTTCTGCCGCACCAGACGTGAACCTGGATTTCTTGCTATGCAGGAACTGTAGCCTCAATCGTTTTGGCTATTCATACACGTCTCACAGACAGACGTAAATTTTCACATGTCACTGCTGCGTCACAGCCTGTACTCCTAGACACATTACATTTATTCCCGTAGACGGGGGAGGACTTTTCATTGGAAGTCGCTGCCCGGTACAAGCATGCATGCCGAGACCAGACAATGACGTTCAATTAAAATATCCTCCACTGAACGGGACTTACATAATAAGTCTATGAGTACACACTGCTACGTAGTAACGACGACGTTTGGAAGTTTGGATCTGCCCGTGAATCGTGCACGGATAACCAAAGCGCTTAAGGAGGCCGCTTGTGTAAAGTAGGAAATCGGGGTTTGAGTCCCGGTCCGGCACAAATTTTCACTGACGTGTTTTCCTTATATAGCTGACTGTTGTTCGTATTCGCGACTGCGAATACATTTCATGTTTATATTAAGTCTTGGACTTGATGTCTCCGTGAATGTCGTTCTGCTTCTCTTTCCCAAACTAAGTCGTCTTTTTGACGTACTGCAAGCTGTTACTATGCGTACTCACACCTAGTATAGGTTGGAATACGAATAATAACAATCAGAAATAACACATATGCACGTAATGAACAAGAGCAGGCTCATAAGGCATATCTTCGAGATAGCTAACACTAGCAAAAACAAGTCAAAATGGATCACTACAGCAGAGGAAGACTTTAAAGAAGCGGCAGTAAGCAGAAACCACTCAAGGTAACATAAGAAGTAGATGGCAGTTCAATAATATCCTTAAAAAACGCAAAATTAAACAAAATGCTGACGGGAGATGAATGGACGAAAAAACGAAAGAGAGAACAGAGCACAGAGCATGCGTACGAAGAAAACTTGGGATCAAGGAAGCACAAAAAAATAAAATCTTCGCTACTGAATCTCAAACGCTGTCTTGGAAGGGAATATTCTATAATAATAATAATAATAATAATAATAATAATAATAATAATACTGCTGCTCGAACCACCTTAAGAAGACAGAGCTGTTCGTCGAAATGTCGTGCGTAACAGTGGAATCAAAATCTCGGCTGAACATACCTGTCTGCTCCTGTTAAATCATAAAACGGAAATGGCAGAATTTTGCCTTTAAAGCAGGGATAATTTTTTTTTTTCCAGGGCCAGAAAATCAATACCGTTGGCATCTAAGAAACATTTCATTTGACATATCTAATAAATCGAGATAACTGCTACTGGCATCTGCGTTTCGTTTTATCTTTAACACTGCGAGTACCTATTCGGTTCGGACGTCGCTGAAGCACAGCGTCTTTACGAGACGTGCAATAAATTTCTTTGTGACACAAGATAATCAAAAGAACTCTCTCCCAGTGTTGACGAGTAACGAGATAACGTGTCAAGATGTTATTTAAAGCTCCACGAGCTACTACTCAAATACCACATATCTGACTTGGGAAATTATTTCTAGAGGGAACTAATCAAGCATTTAAACCCTATCAAAGCACCGCCATAGGGCCGACACAACACAGTTGTTACTGATTTGTAGAAAGAAATGAGAACGTGCGTGAGAAGAACGCGAGACTGTGAAGCTCCACGTCGTAATTCTCCGGCGACATGGCTGCTGTTTGCTGTGTCGCTATGAAGTCTTATCGGCGGTACGTAATGAGCCCAGAGATAAGCGAGACGAGCACTTGTACCGGCTGTTCCACAAGTCGCTCCAACTACACCTCTCGATTTTTCCACTGCTACTGTTTCTAGTACTCTTACACCTTACTTTGCTTTTCCAATATTTGATTAGTCTTTGAAGATAGCACAATTACCGTGGTGCTACTTAGCCACACCAATTTTCTGCACGAAAAAGTTTCGCGAAGTACGCGATCAAAACAGTAGCGTGCTAAAGCACGTAATTTCAGTGTGAGGATTTAGAGAAGGAACTT
The DNA here is from genome assembly GCF_023897955.1 of Schistocerca gregaria. Taxonomy (NCBI): domain Eukaryota; kingdom Metazoa; phylum Arthropoda; class Insecta; order Orthoptera; family Acrididae; genus Schistocerca; species Schistocerca gregaria. Next base: position 468,646,052 of record NC_064927.1, on the reverse strand, counting down.
CAGTGCGGTTTTCCTCTGTGAAACAGCTCTGGAAAAAGGGGTTTAGTATTTCAGCTTTACGCGTGTCGTCCTCTGTTTCAGTGTCATCATCATCCCAGAGTGTCTGGATATGCTGTTTCGAGCCACTTACTGATTTAACGTGAGACCAGAACTTCCTAGGATTTTCTGTCAAGTCGGTACACAGAATTTTACTTTCGAATTCACTGAACGCTTCACGCATAGCCCTCCTTACGCTAACTTTGACATCGTTTACCTTCTGTTTGTCTGGGAGGTTTTGGCTGCATTTAAACTTGCAGTGAAGCTCTATCTGCTTTCGCAGTAGTTTCCTAACCACTATTACTTCCTTCAGCGTCGCCTTTCTGAACTCACTGTGGTTTGCCGGTTCTACCTGTGGGCTCAGCGTCTGGTTTGTTCTTGACAGCAGGTAGGTCCGCCCTCGAAAAGGCCCTTTTATGTGGCAGGAATGTTACGGGGCAGGCCGCAGACCCATACACGTGAGCACGTCCTCACGGAAGCAACTGCGAAGTATCTTGCTTCTTGCTTGTAAGTTTCTGATTTCTTTGTCATTTCCGAGACTCTGAGGTTTCATAGAACTTTATTGTAAAAAAATTAGATGTGAAATCATGAAATTGATAAATGTAAAACATCAATGCTTTTTGAGCGGGATTCACGACAGCCATGACACACACCATTCTCTCGGATTGGTATGTGGGATGCCAAACAGAACTTAGTGTTACAGCACTCCTGGAGCAGGAAGCGGGCACTACTGAGTAATGGAAGGGGGGGGGGGAGGGGAGGAGGGGGGCGGCGTTACCTTCAGGTCGCTAAGCGGCGCTAAGCCGAGCACCGCCTGCCGCCGCGCCGGACGTTGATTTGCAGCGGAGAAAGCGGGTCAGCCCTGCAGCTGCCGCGCACTTCAGGCACGCCACCGATAACAACCAGTATCTTCTGCAACGGCCTGACGCCTTCCGGGGTGCATGCTTCAAACCACATGACGACGATCGGGTGCAATGAACACCACATACAGACGAGGCCAAACAACCGTATCTCGACATTATAGGCAAGCAGCCAATACCAGGTTGTTATAATTAAACTAACAAGTGTTCCGAGGGCTGCAGTGCATGCTGTATGTATCACAGGCCACTGAAACATCGTAGGCACACTCACTGATCGGCGCGTTCGCAGAATATTCTGGAAAAATAATAGTTCCTCTTCCTGTCACCAGGTGAAAATATGGCGCTGTAAGCAGTCATAATGTGATGATGGTGCAGGAAAAGGGCAGGTAAGATTGAACACTTCATAACGGTGGTTCTGGCACGTTAATTAGGATATGATCATGATTTACAACATGTGTTCAGTACCATCTCTATACTGAGCAACGTACTGCATCCGTAACACGGCATGGCCAATAGTTGCTCTTAGCATATCCGGTGTATCAGAGCAGTGTGTCGTCATATGCTGTCCTTGATATCAGGAAGAGTCTGGATACATCACTGATAACATAATGTTCCAGATGAACCCACAACCAGACGTCACATGGATTGAGGTCGGAAGATGTGGAAGGCCACACATCTTGAAAACGCCCAGAGATGATGAGGTAGTTACCGAAGGTTTCTCAAAACAAATCTTTCACTTGGCGAGCGACGTCTGGTGTCGCCTCATCTTGAATGAAAATAGTGGTGCGGACACAGTTGAGATCTTGCAAAGCTGGAATTAGGTGTTGCACAAAAAGATCCTTGTAACATGCGGATGTCACTGTACAACTAAAAGACCCGCAAAGTTTCATCGCCTCGAAGGAAAACGGACCGAAAATGAAGGAGCTTGTGAAGTCACAACACAAAGTCATATATTCTGAGTGCAGTGGATGTTCCTGCACAACATGTTGGAGTATATGGCTCTGAGCACTATGGGACTTGCCATCTGAGGTCATCAGTCCCCATGAACGTAGAACTACTTAAACCTAACTAACCTAAGGACATGACACACATCCATGCCCGAGGCAGGATTCGAACCTGCGACCGTAGAGGCGGCGCGGTTCCAGACTGAAGCGCCTAGAACCGCTCGGCCACACTGGCCGGCTGTTTGAGTGTAACACCATATAAGACAGTTCTGTACATTCATGCCACCGTGCAGAATAAAATGTACCTCGTTCTTCCAAAGAATATTCCCCGGCCACATGCTATGTCACCCATTTCCACGCTTGCCATAAAAAGAAGGCCAAAGTCATGGCCTTGTAGTTTATCTTGAGTCTTCATTTTACGCACATTCTCAATCTACGCGGCGAAAAATCTTTTGAACTGTTGACCAGACGAGAGAGACCATTCCCGTGACACATCTCGAGCACTGGCTGCAGAATTTGAGGTATGTGCTGCACGGTCGGCTATAACACCACCACCACCACCACCACCACCACCACCACCACCAACAACAACAACAACAACAACTGGCCTGGGAATTGGCCGCCTCCCTCTCCCTGCTGCCCCACCTAATTCGCCTGTTTCTTCAAATTTCTCGATCATATTATTCAGTTCTGCAAACTACTCTCAGAGTGCACCTATTACTATACGTACCTACGATGATTCACCGCCCTGCGATGTAAACAGCTCGCATACTGAACACCGTCAGTTTGATTATAACCACCCGGTGTAGAGCAGCCAACGCCGGAAGAATTGCCTCTTTCGTAAAATCAGAAATTTTTAGTTGATGTTTGAATGATGTTAGTTAACAGAAAAAACACGTATAGCTGTTTAAACGAAAAAAGAAAATAATAAATTCGCATAACAACGAAGGACTTGGTGCTTAGCTTATAGAACTTGACTAGCGCATTTGTAAACAAACCTTCTCACGAGATGAAAAATGTACGAACTGTTACGATGATCTGGAGCAAACGTACAGCAACTGTTTAGTTAAACCTTCACACGTTTGCAAGTAATATTTTCATACAAAAACACTGAGGCTCGCACATCGCAATCGATTATACTCCCGCAGTTTTTTCTTACCAGTGCAACTTCAAGAACAGATTTAGTGAACTGAATTTCATTTAATGAAACTCCTTTTGGAAAGACCTCCACTTTCGAATGGTTGTCAGTCTCAACATACATTACGTAAAGGGAATGCGTAGATATTTTGATAATAATAGAAACAAAATACTTTTCTTTCACTGTTTTCATCAAATTCTCCTCGAAAAATATTAATTTTATCTTTCAGTTCCTGAAGAGTATTATATGTCATTCTTATTTAGATATTCTTCATGACTGGCTACAGTAAAAGTGATGCTTTCCTGCAACGCGGTGACCTCCAGGTGCTCCTTTCTTCTTCTGATCCCTCTCAGGATAGGCCTGGGGTGGAAAACAGGTAAGCTAGGCCCATAGGAAAAATGCATTGCACGGCATTTGAATCAAACTGTGGTTTTGATAGTGGAGCAGTTTCTGTATGTGGCGGATACTTCTCAGATAATGTTGCTAGCTCTGAAATACCTGTGACACACTTTTAAAATGAGCAGTTAAGCACAGCAATCATAATGTTTTCCATCCAAGCTCTCAAAGAAGAATGGGCTGCCATTTCTCCACAGACAATTATACAACCCATTGAAACTCTCGGCAAGGGACCTCAAGGCGAAGGAGGCATACATCTCATATTAATGTCCACTAGCAAGTGTCCAGATGTTCTTTATTAGATAAAATTATGTCTCACTCTGCATTTCTGCTTTCATTTCTCGGCTACGAAAAAGCAGAAGCTTCTAAACTTCCGGTACATGAAATCTAATTTAAATTTTCGTCTGCCATTTTTTCGGTCTCGAACCTCGACACACTTTATTTGTAGATCTTGAATCATGATCGCCCACACTATGTGAGATTTGTCTCACCTCCTAAGTGTCTCAGAGAGCATGGTTCGGTTCTTGATTTGCCATTGCCTTAATCTGCCCAAAGTCTTATACAGGTGAAATCTTGGTGGTGACTGTCTTGTATCTCATCATCATCATCATCGTCATGTCAGTGTTCTGCCTAAAGGCAGGTTTTCACATCCTCTTCAGGTCTGCATAATTTCCTCTTCCCTTTACCTCTTCCTCTCAGTCTTCTCCCACAAACCAACCTTCCAAAGTATCTACTAGCAAGCACTCCCTTCTGAATGAATGTCCCAACCAGTTCTTTTTCCCTTCTCTTACGACCTTCAGCAGACATCATCTCTCACCAACCCTCTCCAATACTCTTTCATTACTCCTTCTTTCCATCCAGCTTATTCTCTCCATTCTCCTCCACATCCACATCTCAAATGCTTCTAACCTTTTTTCATCCTCTTGTCTCAGTGTCCATGCTTCTGCCCCATATAGTGCCACACTCCAGACAAAACATTTGCCAAGCCTTTTCTTAGTCCTTTATCTAATTTGCCACATAAGAGACTCCTCTATTTGTTGAATGCCTCCTTCGCTATGGCAATTCGAGTTTTCACCTCCTGGTGACATCTCAAGACTTCAGTTACTGTACTTCCGAGATATTGAAATTCACTTACTTGGCTAACGGTAGATTTCCCTATTTTATTATTGGACAGTCTGCGTCTTGTACTGATGACTATACTCTTTGTTTTTGCTGTGTTTATTTGCATCCCGTATTCCACACAAGCTTCATACAGATCTTTGAGCATGTTATTCACTATCCGCTCACTTTGTGCCATTAATACCATGTCATCAGCAAATCTTGTACATTCTATTCTCTTTCCACCAATACATATTCCTCTTTTCCCATCTAAACTTTTCGCAATGATCTCTTCAAGATACACAGTGCACAACAGTGGGGAAAGGCAACAACCTTGTCTAACACCTCGTCCAATGCTGCTTCCTTCTGACATTTCATTTCCAATCCTTATCCTTACTTTCTGGTGTAAATACAGATTCTGTATCAGTTGTCTCTCTTTCCAATCTACTTCTTTCCTCTTCAAGATACCCGTCAGCTTGTTCCACTGAACTCTGTCAAAAGCCTTTTCTAAATCTATAGAAACAGCAAAGATTTCTCTACCCTTTTCCATATATATCTTTCCCCTATAGTTCTTAGCAGGCCAATAGCATCTCTTGTTCCTTTTCCTCTTCTAAATCCGAACTGCTCCTCTGCAATATCTCTAGCCAGCTTGTCACATAAGCTGGATAGAGTCTTGTATCTGATTACCTATTTTCTGTGATTTATTTTCCTTTCATTCATATCTTGACGGATTGTTGGAACGGAACAATGTACAAGAATATACGACCTTTTAGCTCCTTTGGAGACGCCCTGTACGGGCGCTACTTGAACAGAATGTTTTGCTATAATGTGATTCTCTCTTAGCGTTGTGCAAACAACAGGGCTGCTTTTAGCCAACTACTTACTGCTATCTGGTCTGCCAATCTAGATCTTCAGGCACACTTCCGACCCTCCTTACAGGTGTGTTGCACGAAGCGAAGGCCTACTTTGGAAGTCTTACGGTCGCACAGGAAGTTCTGTGCGGAAGAGATTATCTCTGCGGGAACTGCTTGCAATATGCTTCACGCTGCGATGACTTACCTTAGCAGGAACTACTAATTACCGAGAGGAAAAGTTCGTTAAGGAATGGAAAAGATTTGGAAGAAGGAAATGAATCTGCGGGCAAGCTGCAATGCAGGCAACCAGAAGTAAGACACAGTGAAAGTGTTACTAGCAGAGAGCTATGGAATATTCAAAATCTGTCAAATCAGAGTGCGGTGAAGTGTGCTAGCTCTGTTTCTGTCAGACATTTTACATTTTAGGAAAGGCACTATAGATACACCCTTTCGTATATATCGAACATACAACAGGCGCACGACAGGAAATGTGTCGAAAAGCAAGAAATAAAAAACACGAAATCAGAACATGCTTTTACCAATTATTTTACTTCCGTCCTGTATTCATCTTAAGAACAAATTCAAAGATACTGAAATTTTTCCTGGAATCCATGAAGAATAAAACAGGAAATGTTGCATGAGATCGGATCTTCGAGTCTTTTTCGTCGAAATATACAGTGCGCTCTACGTAATTAAGCTAGAAAATTTATAAACTTCTGACGATTATTACCCATTGGAACTTGATATTATTTAATGTTTACGTTAGATGTGGGTAAAGCTGTTCTCAATCCCAAAGTTTGCTTTGAATACCGCAGTCAACTCGGAGTTCCGAATTGACTTATCCAATTTATTGAGGACACTGAACTGCAAGTGAATTAAATGTTATATCATGTCGTCAGTCGTTTATAGCTTAGTAAATCAAGAGTGACTCTATTAAGACCACAACTTACATGTCTACCCCATCTTACTAAACTTTGTGAGAGGTAAGGGAAAAGAAATTCACTGTTCTACACTGATCCTTATTGGTCTAATACCAACGAAATTGTGGAAATGACGTCAAGTAGCATATACATCGTTGAAATGTAGGTAGAAAGCATTCTCATACTTGGGAACAATTTTAGTGTATTTATTAAATTATATACTGGACTGAACTGAAGTAACGATTGACGTGTACAATCCAGTTGATTAATTTTTAACTTATATATATATATATATTACGGTATAAAGTAATGAATAAACTACATCAGATCGGGTAGGATAATACACTCACTAAAAAACGTTTCTTCATTTACAGAAGAACAAATATTTTCAGGTATCTAACAAGTTGCAGATGTTTGGGATCTGTTCACTAATACGCTGTTAGTGATGAGCAAGAACCTCGCAAACCAAAAGAACCGTTCCCTAGCAGAAGTCAGTGAATTCACTGATGTCCTACAGCTAACGCGAAAGCATAATTATTTCTCCATCAACAATAAAATATACAGTGGGTCGGAGATGGGTACCAGCAAATCTTGAACACAATAACTGAAATATCTTGAACAAATCTTATTTAGAAAAATCCTTGCATGTTCGAAAATATAATGTTTGACAATGGATACAAGAGGCATCCATCCTGCAGATGTGCAAAATATGCACATAAGATATCGAGTTCACATTACCAGTTTTCTGGATCTAGCTGGCTTCAGAAAAAAAATGAAAACCCCGGAATTAAAAATTTCCAGAAAAACCAACTGCTACACATGCAATAAGCACAGCTCATCATGCCACCCCAATTCACCTAAGTTACAAGTATATGAATCCATGAGACACAGAGCATGCAAGATTCCACTAAGCGATGAAAATCATTGCAAATAACACTAACAGCATTTTATGTCAATGCATGTACAGTGTACGTCACACGCAAATTCAACGACCTGCTGTTGGTTTCCTTTGTTCGGGCACTTAACACCTCTACCTAACTACTCCTGCTGCCCTTTATCCAGTTTTCATGTTCAACAACTCGCTATGCCTACCTCTATTACCCCTATTAATTTTCATCTCTTTTTAGTCCTGGATTCTATGCTGAGGCTGTTGCAAATTTTGTATATACATTTTAACTCTGGATTAGACCTTTCGGTGTGTAACACAGGGCACTTCTGTTCCTTCCTCCTCATCCATTTCATTATCGGGTGGTGGGAACAAGAACTGTCTCTAAGCCTGTGTGTGAGCTCGATTTTATCCCGTTTTCCTGGCGTAACCTTCCATCTACACTTCACGAACTGTATATGATAGCACGTAGTCTGTAGCCTGATCCTTCTTGGAAGGTCAAAAATTGTTACCGTGAACAACTCGGTGATGCACAGTTCCTTGAAGAGAATTTTGTGACGCTTATTGTTGGATCTCTCTATTAATCCTGACGGCTAAAGTTCCGGGACACAGGGTAGCGAGTGGGCTGAACTTTCAGTGCTTGCAGAAAGGGTGCGTAGGTAGGTAGTTGGCGGGATCAGTTCATGGAGTGAAGAAGTACGAGTCAGGGCGTGGAAGCGTTTGACGAATATGGGAGTGAAGTATTTATTCTGTGATTAGCTGGAAAAGATCTGCTTTGCCTGCTCCTTATTTTCATTTGTTTGCTGAGAACATTTCAGATCATCACTTGAGGACACTGTAAAATGAACATTCAAGAAAATCGTAAAGTTCTTAGTGTTTCAGTCTCAAACACTCTAGAACGCTAAAAAACATTTTCAAGTGCTGAAACATATCAGCACCACGAAGCAGCACAATGGAACATTTGAGAACATTCTTGAACATCCTAAGACATCTAGAACCCTCTGAAAGACTGTATACCGGCGTTCTGGCCGATTTCAGCCACTTGTGTTCTCGATTCCCAGCTCTTCTTAAAAGATGTCCACTGGTCTTATGACACATATATCGACGAACACCCTCCTTCCTGCCTTCCTCCCCACCGCAGATCCAAAGTGAAATCTTCTTCATGGGTTGGGGCGAACCTGGCATACTCCCTCAACCCCATGGAGCTGCAAAGTAGTTGGTGGCGTTAAAGCAATACAAATGAACAGGCATACCTTACACCTGTCGTATATACTGATTAGTATTGTTCAATATGAAACAGTACATTTTTCTTTACGGGTACCAAACGGTTTCTTAAATAACAGTGACTGCCTCTGGCAAAAATGTGAATAGCGTCAGTGTTCTTGTACTCTGAACTTTAGATCGAAGTAGACACTTTTTCATGAAACAAGATGAACTCGAATTTATTTTCAGCCATAATGGCTATGTTTGTAACCGTCACTGTGTGGGAAAATTATTTATTTCAAGTTTCTGCTACCAGTCACTTTTTATTTTATGCTTAATCTAACATAACGCAACGCGTTTCGAACATGTTTTGTTCATTTTCAAGCGTTTGTACATACATACATACATAGAGAAATGTTACTTAAAAATAAATAGTTTTAAACCAGATTAATCTAGAACACTGTTTTTTACTGTAGCTGCTGGAGTGGCATTTTGGGGGGGGGGGGGGGGGGGGGGGGGGAGTGTAATGTCAATCAACAGCTCCACCATAACACCAGTGTTACAAGTGAACCAGCAAGAAGATGTAACTCTAAGTGAACAACTGTCGTATAAAAGCCTTTCACACTATTTTCGTAACACAACTGATGCAAATCTATCTGCATCCGATACAGGCTGTGATATACATAGTCATCAACAAAGAGGAAAACCAGCGGAAGACATCACTGACTTCGATTTCTAGATATACACTACCTCCCTCCTTTCTCCCCCCCCCCCCCCCCCCCCCCCACCGAAATGCCACACCAGCAGCTACAGTAAAAAACAAAGTGTTCTAGATTAATCTAGTTTAAAACTGTTTATTCTAAGTAACATTTCTCGATGTATGTATGTATGTATATACAAACGCTTGAAAATGATTAAAACATGTTCGGAAAGCGTTGCATTATGTTAGATTAAGCATAAAATAAAAAGTGACTGGTAGCAGAAACTTGAAATAAATAAGATGAACTCGGTTTTAATCACAAAATGCATAATTTGAAGTAAGGTATTCGTCATAATGTGTTCACTGAGTTAGTTATCTTAAGGAGGGTGGGACGTGAAACTGGCCGACTTGGAGCAGGAGAGGCACCACAGGACATTTTAATTTGCACTGTCTATACTTTTACAAATAAATCCATAAAACTTTGTCAGCATGACCAGGAAGTATTCAGGACTCTCACAGCAGAGGAAGCTCAAAAACATAACAAAACAATTTTTTTTTTTTTTACACGTGAAATTTCATCATCTTTTCGCTCGGTATTGACTGCATTTGTTGCTGTAGGTACGTTTTTCTTCATAGGTAAGACAGATTCTTCGATGAATTTTGCACAGCATACAAACCATACTTACAGTTGTATGAAACTCTTGAGTTTTCCAAATCTGTTACAAACTGTGGTAAAAATTGAGATAATTAACTATAAAATTCGAGTTTTCTCTAAACACCAAGTTTAAAACGTAACAGCCCATTCATTTTTCCTTAGATTAAATAAATTCTAGAGTTTCATACACCTGTAAGTATGTTTTGTAAGCTGAGCAAAATTCATGGAAGAATCTCTCTTACTTATGAAGAAAAGTGTACCTATAGCAACAAATGCAGCCAACAGTAAGTGGAAAAAAATCATGAAATTTCACATTTAAAAAATATTTTTTCGTGTTTTGGGAACTTCCACTGCTATGAGTGTGAATCCTGTATCCTTCCTGGTCATGCTGACAGAGTTTTATGAATTTATTTGTAGAAGTATAGACAGTGCCTCTCCTTCTGGAAGTCGGCCCGTTTGACGTCCCACCCCCCTTAAAGAATGGCAGTAACGGACACGCGTGACATCGGCGAACGTTTATGGAGGTTGTTATAGTGATACGCATACCTCAGGAGTAAACAACAGGTCGAAAGTCTTGCTGATTCAGTGAACATTTTAGAGAACCAGCCAACAATCGAGTAACTTGCAGTGTGACTAACTGTTGGTTTGGCGTGATTTTTTTTTATTTTTTTTAAGCCGCCTATGTTAGCACAAAGTCTGTATTACGTATTGTGATTGTTAAAGACGCAGTTTGTGACAGAAGGATTAAACGATTCTGTCGTTACTCGATGTAAGGCGATGTAATTTGCAGCTCGGAACTCCTAGCATATGCGAGATCCAGTCAGTGAGGCCAGCAAGAGCTACCGGATGTCCGCCATTTCCTTTGCAGGAGACGGCGTGGCTGCGGCGGAGGCGGTGACAGAAGAGGCTGCGGTGGCGGCGGGGGCGGAGGCGGGGGCAGTTGGCGGAATTAGGAGGCGCGCCGCCCGCGGGGGTGGGACGGGCTGGCGGCAGATACGCGACATCAAAGGCGGCGCGCGCCGGACAATGGGACACGCCCCACACCTCTGGAGGGGACCGCCGCAACTCCGCCGGAGTTCAAAGTCCCGCGCGAGTACACACGCGCACCCGGGCGCCTGCCGGAGTGGTACTTAAGGAATGAGGCGCAGATGGTCGGCGAGGTCTCCGGTCCCGAAACGTGCCGCAGGCAGCCACTGGAACCACTGCAAGGCGGCGCGTGACGTCGGGGATTTCCTGATAGTACAAACGTACCGACGTTTCACCAACGGGCGACAAGGTAATAAGCAGCGCAAAGTCCCAGGCGACTGGAAAAATGCGCGTTGACTGCTGTGTACAGTAGTAGTATGGTATTCTGTCTTACGGCAGGTCTTGTCATGGATTAAATTTCTTCCACTTCTGTCTGTCAATAGCCAGTCTTTTCATTTCTGAATATTTGCCTACTTTTATACACTCCTGGAAATTGAAAAAAGAACACATTGACACCGGTGTGTCAGACCCACCATACCTGCTCCGGACACTGAGAGAGGGCTGTACAAGCAATGATCACACGCACGCCACAGCGGACACACCAGGAACCGCGGTGTTGGCCGTCGAATGGCGCTAGCTGCGCAGCATTTGTGCACCGCCGCCGTCAGTGTCAGCCAGTTTGCCGTGGCATACGGAGCTCCATCGCAGTCTTTAACACTGGTAGCATGCCGCGACAGCGTGGACGTGAACCGTATGTGCAGTTGACGGACTTTGATCGAGGGCGTATAGTGGGCATACGGGAGGCCGGGTGGACGTACCGCTGAATTGCTCAACACGTGGGGCGTGAGGTCTCCGCACTACATCGATGTTGTCGCCAGTGGTCGGCGGAAGGTGCACGTGCCCGTCGACCTGGGACCAGACCGCAGCGACGCACGGATGCACGCCAAGACCGTAGGATCCTACGCAGTGCCGTAGGGGACCGCACCGCCACTTCCCAACAAATTAGGGACACTGTTGCTCCTGGGGCATCGGCGAGGACCATTCGCAACCGTCTCCATGAAGCTGGGCTACGGTCCCGCACACCGTTAGGCCGTCTTCCGCTCACGCCCCAACATCGTGCAGCCCGCCTCAAGTGGCGTCGCGACAGGCGTGAATGGAGGGACGAATGGAGATGTGTCGTCTTCAGCGATGAGAGTCGCTTCTGCCTTGGTGCCAATGATGGTCGTATGCGTGTTTGGCGCCGTCCAAGTGAGTGCCACAATCAGGACTGCATACAACCGAGGCACACAGAGCCAACACCCGGCATCACGGTGTGGGGAGCGATCTCCTACACTAGCCGTACACCTCTGGTGATCGTCGAGGGGACACTGAATAGTTCACGGTGCATCCAAACCGTCATCGAACCCATCGTTCTACCATTCCTAGACCGGCAAGGGAACTTGCTGTTCCAACAGGACAATGCACGTCCGCATGTATCCCGTGCCACCCAACGTGCTCTAGAAGGTGTAAGTCAACTACCCTGGCCAGCAAGATCTCCGGATCTGTCCCCCATTGAGCATGTTTGGGACTCGATGAAGCGTCGTCTCACGCGCTCTGCACGTCCAGCACGAACGCTGGTCCAACTGAGGTGCCAGGTGGGAAATGGTATGGCAAGCCGTTCCACAGGACTACATCCAGCATCTCTACGATCGTCTCCATGGGAGAATAGCAGCCTGCATTGCTGCGAAAGGTGGATACACACTGTACTAGTGCCGACATTGTGCATGCTCTGTTGCCTGTGTCTATGTGCCTGTGGTTCTGTCAGTGTGATCATGTGATGTATCTGACTCCAGGAATGTGTCAATAAAGTTTCCCCTTCCTGGGACAATGAATTCACGGTGTTCTTATTTCAATTTCCAGGAGTGTATTACCCAGCAATTGATATCTTCTTCTTTCCCCCCTTTTTCCCTCCACCATTCCTTCTATTCCATCCTTCCCAAAAAAAAATTCCTTCGAAACTTCCTGGCAGATTTAAACTGTGTGCCCGACCTAGACTCGAACTCGGGACCTTTGCCTTTCGCGGGCAAGTGTTCTACCATCTGAACTACCGAAGCACGACTAACGCCCGGTCCTCACAGCTTTACTTCTGCCAGTACCTCGTCTCCTACCTTCCAAACTTTACAAAATCTCTCCTCATTCTGGAAACATCCCCCAGACTGTGGCTAAGCCATGTCTCCGCAATATCCTTTCTTTCAGGAGTGCTAGTTCTGCAACTTTCGCAAGAGAGCTTCTGTAAAGTTTGGAAGGTAGGAGACGAGGTACTGGCAGAAGTAAAGCTGTGAGGACGGGGCGTGAGTCGTGCTTGGGTCGCTCAGATGGTAGAGCACTTGCCCACGAAAGGCAAAGGTCCTGAGTTCCAGTCTCGGTCCGGCACACAGTTTTAATCTACCAGGAAGTTTCATATCAGCGCACATTCCGCTGCAGAGTGAAAATCTCATTCTGGAAACAGTCCCTCCTCAAACAATGTCCAATCCAGTTCCGTTTTCTCTTTCTGATAACTTTCAGCATGTTTCTTTCTTCTTCAACTCTTCTTAATATCTCTTAATTCCTTACTCGGTCTTCCCATTTCACTTTTTCCATTTTTCTCCGTATCCACATCTCTAGTGCCTCCAAAATTCATCTTCCTTTCTCAATGTCCAGGTCTGGTGCAACACTCCAGATGTAACATTTGGTAAGCCTTTCCTCAAATCTTTGTTTAGTGATCCACAAAGTAATTTCTGTTTCCTATTGAATCCTCCTTTTGCCATTGCAATTCTTTTCCTAATTTCTGTTGAGCAATACATATCATCCATTATTACACTTCCCAAGTAATTGAAGTTATTCACTTGCTCTGTTTTCTCTCCCTATATTTTCATACGGTATTTTCTCCCCTTTTCTCCAGTTTTCATGCTTTTTGTTTTCTTCTTGTTAATCTTCATTCCATATTATTGTAATTTTGTGTTTAGATCATCTAACATTTGTTCCATCTCTCTTGCACTCTCTGCCATCACAACCATATCGTTTGCAAATCTTACACACTCCACTCTCCGATCCCCTATACAAGGTCCTCTCCTCCCATCAAAACTTTCACTAACAGTTTCCTAAAAAAATGGCTCCGAACACTATGCCACTTAAATTCTGAGGTCATCAGTCGCCTGTAACTTAGAACTACTTAAAATTAACTAACCTAAGGACATCACACACATCCATGCCCGAGGCAGGATTCGAACCTGCGATCGTAGCGGTCGCTCGGTTCCAGACTGTAGCGCCTAGAACCTCACGGCCACTCCGGCCGGCAATAGTTTCCTACAGATATATATTGAACAATGTTGGTGATAAACAACAACCTTGTCTTACACCTCTTCCCAGTTCTATTTCTTCACTCAGAACACCTCTTATTCTTACTCTGTAGTTCAAATATAAATTTGTAATTAGCAATCTATCCCTCCAGTTAACTCCATGATTCCTCGGGATTTCCACCAGTTTGTCCCATCTGACACAGTCAAAAGCCTTCTCAAGATCAATGAACGCAACATACACCTTCCTTTTCTTCTCCATGTACCTTTCCCCTATCACTCTCAGTAGCCTAATAACAACTCTAGTCCCCACTGCTCGCCTGAAACCAAATTGTTCATCTCCTATTACGCAATTCAGCTTTCCATTAAGCCTTCTGTTGAGCGTCCTCAGCAAGACTTTGGCTGCATGCGATATCAGGCTCACTGTTCTATGCTCCTCACCTTCCTGCTGTTCTTTTTCTTTTCTATAGGTATTAAGATACTTTCTGTAAAGTCCTGCTGTGCATAAGAAGGGTAAAATAACGTCCCCGCAAAATTACAGACCGTATTCCTAACGTCGCTTTGCTCTAGAATCCTTGAACATATTCTCACTTGGAATACAATAAATTTCCTAGAGATCGAAAAGTTTATATCCACGAAATCAGCACGGTTGCAGAAGACATCGCTCGTGCGAAACTCAGCCTACTCTGTTCTCATACGGTATACTGCGAACTACGTATGAAGGATAATAGGCAGATTCAATATTTCTAAATTTCCGAAAAGCATTTGATACTGTGTGGCCCCGCCGACTGTTAACAAAGGTACGAGCATACGGATTAGTTTTCCAGGTACGTAAGTAGGTGGAAGACTTGGGTACGTTGTCCTCAGAGGCAACGGTATCTTGATGAGTGCCCCAGGGATGTGTGATATGATCGCTGTTGTGACTTGGAGTACGCATTAGGAGTGATTTAAAATGGAATGATCATATAAAGTTGATCGTCGGTAAAGCAGATGCCAGACTGAGATTCATTGGAAGAATCCTAAGGAAATTCCATCCGACAACAAAGGAAGTAGGTTACAGTACGCTTGTTCTCTCACTGTTTGAATACTGCTCAGCAGTGTGGGATCCGTACCAGGTAGGGTTGATAGAAGAGATAGAGAAGATCCAACGGAGAGCAGCGCGCTTCGTTACAGGATCATTTAGTAATCGCGAAAGCGTTACGGAGATGATAAACTCCAGTGGAAGACTCTGCAGGAGAGACGCTCAGTAGCTCGGTACGGGCTTTTGTTAAAGTTTCGAGAACATACCTTCACGGAAGAGTCAAGCAGTATATTGCTCCCTCCTACGTATATCTCGCGAAGAGACCATGAGCATAAAATCAGAGAGATTAGAGCCCACACAGAAGCATACCGACAATCCTTTCCACATGCAATACGAGACTGGAATAGAAGGGAGAACCGATAGAGGTACTCAGGGTACCCTCCGCCACACACCGTCAGGTGGCTTGCGGAGTATGGATGTAGATGTAGATATAGAAGGGGTGGGCAGCAGTTTGCGTATCTTTGCTGATGATGCTGTGATATACGGGAAGGTTTCAGAGGTGAGTGGCTGTAGGATGTTACAAGATGACGTACACATTATTTATAGCCGATATGACGAATGGCAGCAGGCTCTAAATGAAGGAAAATGTAAATTAATTTGGGTGAGTAGTAAAAATAAACCCGTAATGTTCGGATACAGCATTCGTAGTGACCTCCTGCACGCAGATACACCGTTTACATATCTGGGCGTAATGCCGCATAGCGATATGAAATGGAACGAGCATCTGAGTACTGTGGTTGAGAAGGCGAATGTTCGACTTCGGTTTATTGGGAGAATTTTAGGAAAGTGTGGTTCATCTGAAAAGGAGGCCGCATGCAGGAAGCTGGTACGAGTACTACTGCTCCAATGATTCCGATCCGCACAAGATCGGATTAAAGGAACACATCGAAGCAGTTCAGAGACGGGCTGCTGGACTTGTTACCTGTAGGTTCGAACAACACGAAAGTACCGCAGAGATGCTTCGGGAACTCAAATGGGAATTCCTGGAGGTGAGGCGAGGTGACGTTCTTTATTTTTTAGGAATGTTACTGAGAAAATTTAGAGAACCGGCATCTTAAGCTGACTGCAGAACGACTCTGTTGCCGCCATTGTACATTTCACTTGAGTACGGTGAAGTAAGGGCTTATTCGGCAGAGACATATAGACACTTGTTTTTCTACAAGTGGAACAGGAATCGAAATGACTGGTAGTGTGGTACGGGGTACTCTCCACGCGCACCATGTGGTGTCTCGCGGAGTATGCATGTAGGAGGGGCGTTTAGAAGTCTGTGCAAAAATAAGAACTACTTACATGTTTGGGGTAAACCTTTTTTATTTTTCGACATAGTCTCCTTTTAGACTTACACTCCTGGAAATCGAAAAAAGAACACATTGACACCGGTGTGTCAGACCCACCATACTTGCTCCGGACACTGCGAGAGGGCTGTACAAGCAATGATCACACGCACGGCACAGCAGACACACCAGGAACCACGGTGTTGGCCGTCGAATGGCGCTAGCTGCGCAGCATTTGTGCACCGCCGCCGTCAGTGTCAGCCAGTTTGCCGTGGCATACGGAGCTCCATCGCAGTCTTTAACACTGGTAGCATGCCGCGACAGCGTGGACGTGAACCGTATGTGCAGTTGACGGACGTTGAGCGAGGGCGTATAGTGGGCATGCGGGAGGCCGGGTGGACGTACCGCCGAATTGCTCAACACGTGGGGCGTAAGGTCTCCACAGTACATCGATGTTGTCGCCAGTGGTCGGCGGAAGGTGCACGTGCCCGTCGACCTGGGACCGGACCGCAGCGACGCACGCATGCACGCCAAGACCGTAGGATCCTACGCAGTGCCGTAGGGGACCGCACCGCCACTTCCCAGCAAATTAGGGACACTGTTGCTCCTGGGGTATCGGCGAGGACCATTCGAAACCGTCTCCATGAAGCTGGGATACGGTCCCGCACACCGTTAGGCCGTCTTTCGCTCACGCCCCAACATCGTGCAGCCCGCCTCCAGTGGTGTCGCGACAGGCGTGAATGGAGGGACGAATGGAGACGTGTCGTCTTCAGCGATGAGAGTCGCTTCTGCCTTGATGCCAATGATGGTCGTATGCGTGTTTGGCGCCGTGCAGGTGAGCGCCACAATCAGGACTGCATACGACCGAGGCACACAGGGCCAACACCCGGCATCATGGTGTGGGGAGCGATCTCCTACACTGGCCGTACACCTCTGGTGATCGTCGAGGGGACACTGAATAGTGCACGGTACATCCAAACCGTCATCGAACCCATCGTTCTACCATTCCTAGACCGGCAAGGGAACTTGCTGTTCCAACAGGACAATGCACGTCCGCATGTATCCCGTGCCACCTAACGTGCTCTAGAAGGTGTAAGTCAACTACCCTGGCCAGCAAGATCTCCGGATCTGTCCCCCATTGAGCATGTTTGGGACTGGATGAAGCGTCGTCTCACGCGCTCTGCACGTCCAGCACGAACGCTGGTCCAACTGAGGTGCCAGGTGGAAATGGCATGGCAAGCCGTTCCACAGGACTACATCCAGCATCTCTACGATCGTCTCCATGGGAGAATAGCAGCCTGCATTGCTGCGAAAGGTGGATATACACTGTACTAGTGCCGACATTGTGCATGCTCTGTTGCCTGTGTCTATGTGCCTGTGGTTCTGTCAGTGTGATCATGTGATGTATCTGACCCCAGGAATGTGTCAATAAAGTTTCCCCTTCCTGGGACAATGAATTCACGGTGTTCTTATTTCAATTTCCAGGAGTGTATGTACTCGTTCAACGCTGTTCTAATTGGTTAATCCCTTCCGAAAAATTGGAATTGTCCAAGTCTGCAAAATACCCATTAGTAGCTGCAATCACCTCCTCGTTTGAGTAAACTCTTTGTCCCGCCAGCCTTTTCTTAAAATTGAGGAACAAACAGTAGTCTTAGGGAGCCAAATCTGGAGAATTGGAGGGGGGGGGGGATGTGAAACGAGTTGGAAACCTATTTCCGTTAATTTTGTGACCGCAACTGCTGAGGTATGTGCTGGTTCATTGTTGTGATGGAAAAGGACTTTTTTGCGGTCCAATCACCGGGCGTTTTCCTTGCAGCTCGGTTTTCAAACGGTCCAACAACGATGAATAATATGCACCTGTAATACTTTTATCCTTTTCCAGGTAGTCGACGAGGAATGTCCCTTGTGAATCCCAAATGACAGTCGCCATAACCTTTCCGGCCGAAGGACTGGTCTTCGCCTTTTTTGGTGCAGATTCTCCCTTGGTAACCCTTTGTTTAGATTGTTGTTTCGTCTCATGAGTATAGTAATGTATTCATGTTTCATCCACAGTGACGAAACGACGCTTTAAGTCCTGCGGATTCTTGCTGAACAGCTGCAAACCATCTCTCTAACACTTTACACGATTCCGTTTTTGTTCAAGCGTCTTGCGGATAGCTTTCTCGTGTCCAAATATTTACGCAAATTAAAAAAAAATGGTTCAAATGGCTCTGAGCACTATAGGACTCAACAGCAGCGGTCATTAGTCCCCTAGAACTTACAACTACTTAAACCTAACTAATCTAAGGACATCACACACATCCATGCCCGAGGCAGGATTCGAACCTGCGACCGTAGCAGTCGCACGGTTCCGGACTGCGCGCCTAGAACCGCGAGACCACCGCGGCCGGCTATGCAAAATATTATGTACCTGTTTATTCGAGATGCCCACAGCACTAGCAATCTCACGTACCTTAAGTCTTCTGTCATCCATCACCGTTGCGTGAAAGTGGTAGGCTCTGAGCACTATGGGATTTAACATCTGTGGTCATCAATCCCCTAGAACTTAGAACTAATTAAACCTAACTAACCTAAGGACATCACACACATCCATGCCCGAGGCAGGATTCGAACCTGTGACCGTAGCAGTCCCGCGGTTCCGGACTGAGCGCCTAGAACCGCGAGACCACCGCGGCCGGCGAAAGTGGTAGGGAGACACGACTTAGAACAGACAGACACCACGCAGAATGTTAGGTGTCCTCTTACTATCTCCACCGATTTCAGTTAATAACCTTCATATGGTCCGCAGCTCGTGGTCTCGCGGTAGCGTTCTCGCTTCCCGAGCACGGGGTCCTGGGTTCGATTCCCGGCGGGGTCAGGGATTTTTCACCTGCCTCGTGATGACTGGGTGTTTGTGTCGTCTTCATCATCATCATCAATCATCCCCATTACGGTCGGAGGAAGGCAATGGCAAACCACCTCCACTAGGACCTTGCCTAGTATGGCGGCGCGGGTCTCCCGCGTCGCTCCCCTACGCTCGGTAAACGGAGTATGGGACTCATCATCATCATCACCTTCATATGCTATTTACTTGTCCTGTCAGGTCATTCAGTATGACAACATTGTTAAAAAGGCCCATTGGAACTGTTGCACACCAAAAGAACAAACAAATATCAGTTCCCTAGAGGTGGTGTGTCATATTTGAAAGAACAGTTGTAATAGCTTACCTGGAAAGTGATACACGCCCTCTGCTGGTTCTACTGATGTTCATCTGTTCTGATGGGGCTGTGTTAATAACACTGACTTAGTGATATATGATATGATATATGACATGGCACGAAAATAATACGAGTATTGCGATTTTATGAACAAACAAGAAATAAAAATGATACAGGAGGTGAACTGGGTTATAGGATTCGCAGGAATTGAAGCTCACACAGCTGTACACAGAAGTGAAATTACAGACCATTCTGTCAAAAACGCATCCAGAAGATGAAATCGGCTATCACCTTCGCGAAACATATGCCATGAAAAGCATATTATTTTACTTTATCTGTTTTTAATTTTCTGTTGTAATTTCACGTACTGATGTGTTCCATGACCATGGAGATTTGTCCCTCAGTTTGGTCCTATGGAACTTGACGTGTAAAGCAACAGGTGAATCACAGTTCAGGGCGACAATGACAAAAATGTTTGTCGTTTCGGAAAGTGTATTGGTGTGGAATAGTCAACTTACACGACGGACAGAGATAAAGAACTACTGCAGCGCTCACAGTTATCACCTATTACAATGCTGTACACAAATTATATAATTAATAAATACTTTACAACAAATAAAACAGTATCTGTAATAAGATAATATGAAAAGCGAGTCTCTTAATCGTGTTTAATAAGTTGGCTGCAGGTATGAAGCTGTTCTGTCCATGATACCCTTCTGACTCTGATAGTGAAAAGCCTCTTTGGTGTTAAGATTTTCCACAAATAGTAAGTTTTAGCGCAATAGTAGTATGCAATGTTAGAAGCCGGTTAAAAGATCTTCCTCACGATACCTCATTCATCTCTTTACTATTACTATGTGTTGAGGATAAGCAATGTTGACTTGAGCAAATAATAACGATTATTATTATTATTATTATTATTATTATTATTATTATTATTATTACATTGTAATGATGGTTATTAACCAAAACTAGTAAGCGATAATAAAAGTACATTTATGTATCAGCAACTCACGCATTTTCAGAAAATGAAAGAACAATAATTTCCATTTTTTGGACAACTTTAAAAATATTCCTAAAAATAACACAGCCTTTAATTTAACTATCGCGAAGACAGATCTGACTATGGGTGTGGAGTAATTATCTATGAGGACCATGTGAATCAAACATTGTAGCTCGTGCTTAAATTCTCATCATTTAGAGTTACAGCTCCATTCACACGTGTCGAAAACACAGTATCAACATTCGCGCTTGTAAACTAATACCGTTACCGAGGTAGCAGAGAACTACGCTTGAATGATGTATCTCTGGCAATAGTCACTGTCTGATGCACCTATAGAAAGCTTCCACGCTGCTCTGCTTCCAAATCAAGGGGCTATTCACTATTATACTGGTACTCTGTCAACGTATTCCTCTGCAGTAACACTTCTACATGTGACTAATGGATTGCGTCACTGAAGGTCCACAATTAAGCCTTTGTGCGCAAAAGCGAGGTACAGGGGCAAGTTTCAAAACAGCTAAATACGGAGCGAAACGTGATCACATGGAAGAGTAAACAAACGCAAGTAAATTAAAGGGCAAGCTAGAATGCGGGGCGGATCGAAAAGATACAAATTGCATACCGCGGGACGTTAAAGCGCTGTGAAAGTAGTCTGTGAATACCTGTTAAAGGGGCGGATATTAGTGTCCCTGATCAAGCTGATAGTAACGAAATCAGATTATGGTCCATTAAACACAAGCTACAAGAATAGGTGAAAAGCGCTCGCTCGCTTTCCCCCCCACCCCAATCTCTCTCTCTCTCTCTCTCTCTCTCTCTCTCTCTCTCTCTCTCTCTCTCTCTCCACGCACCACGAAGCTGTTAACCGAATGGGACGGAAATCGGTAGATGTTATGTACATGCACAGACAAAAAAGTGATTGCAATTTCAGAAAAAAAAAAAACGGATGACTTATTCAACAGAAAGAGCTTCACAAATTGAGACAGAAAATAACGCGTTGGTGCTCTTCTGGTCCTCATTGGAGCAGTTATTCGGCTTGACATTGATTGATACATTTGTTGGATGTCGTCCTAACATATATTGTCGCAAATTCTGTCCAACTGGCCGGCCGCGGTGGCCTAGCGGTTCTAGGCGCTTCAGTCCGGAACCGCGCGACTGCTACGGTCGCAGGTTCGAATCCTGCCTCGGGCATGGATGTGTGTGATGTCCTTAGGTTACTTAGGTTTAAGTAGCTCCAAGTTCTAGGGGACTGATGACCTCAGATGTTAAGTCCCATAGTGCTCAGAGCCATTTGAACCATATATTATTGTACGATACAAAGATCAGGATATATGAAGTCATAAGCATTTTACA
This sequence comes from Schistocerca gregaria, assembly GCF_023897955.1. Taxonomy (NCBI): domain Eukaryota; kingdom Metazoa; phylum Arthropoda; class Insecta; order Orthoptera; family Acrididae; genus Schistocerca; species Schistocerca gregaria. The sequence continues at coordinate 468,624,180 of NC_064927.1, read as the reverse complement.
TGAGTGAAAAATTAGCTTTTCTGTAGACGGTGGTCAAATTATCAAGACCATTCCAATCCAGTTTTTGAAAATGTGATTGGTCAACGACTTTCAATCAACTTAAAACACTATTTCAAATGATTTCTAAAACATTTTCATATGCCTTTGGGTGAGCAATCCGATACTGACAAAAACCAACGTAATTAGAATTTTGCTTCTCAGCCACGAACCACTTACACGCTTTACTTCAAAAACTTACACATATTAATTTACCGAAGGAATTTTACGAGAAGAGGTTCGATTCTCAAAAGAATGGTGGAGGAGTGCAAGGGACGGGTGATGCAGTTGGTGGACCATGATCTGTTTTTGTTACTATCACCATGGTCAGATTTAATGTTAGTTTTTTTCCGTCCCCTTTAACGTCAAATATTCACGGGCTACTATCCTGCTGCACACCTACCTAGAAAACATGTTTTCGAACGACTACAGCACGGAAACGGTATATTTCTAGATTTAGGTTCTATTTCTAAATAATTGTCGACTCAGTCCCCCCTCTACAAGTCCTGGAAGTTTGTAAGAAAAATTATAGAGCACCCTGTATATAGAGTCAACCGTAACTCAACCGACGAACTTTCAGAGCATCGACATGAAAAAGGTTAAGTAAAAGTGCTGTCTGAAACGCATACCCATGAGCACTTCTTCAGTACAAGGAATGTTTTTCACAGTAGCGAAGATGAACAACTGGTCATAACTTTGAAAGAACGCCGTTTAGAGACCGTGTCTATTTGACTTTTTATCTTCTTTTCGTCCATACTGCCACCTCTCACAATGCGGAAAGCAGAAAGCTTTCAGTAGAAGAGATCTCTCTGATAACAGCGATAAGGATGAGGTGCCCACAGCTCTTCAGGCACGCAATGTAAAGACGATGCTTGCTAGACATCGTTCTCAGTCGCTGCTACAGTACTGTCTGTTATTCACGTGTTTTACTGTCTCTGTTGATACATACCGCTAAAATAAATATAGTCCTAAACTAATTTGGATCCGCTCTGTCGACTACGCACGTAAAATTCCCATTTGGGAAACATTTTGTTTGTAACTGGAAACAAACAGAAGCTCTCCGTCGGTACTGGTAGTCGCATGAAAGACGCGAAGAGTAGTATTTGTTTGGTGTGAAAATTTAACTGCAAATATTTAGCGAAACACCAGAGGAGATGCTCCTGACGACGTTTAGGAGGGACACGCGGTATATGTACACCTTAAGAATTATGGAGGGGCGGAGGGTGCTTCTGGCGCCACTATTATCGCTCCCTATCCTATCTAACTATAAAGAACACTTCGTAGTACAGTCATAGATGCTTTAGCGGTGTGTACGCAATTCGTTCCCATGCTTTTCAGAAGTTACGATTGTTGGGAAGACTGTTCGCAACTCGTGGTCGTTCGGTAGCGTTCTCGCTTCCCGCGCCTGGGTTCCCGGGTTCGATTCACGGCGGGGTCAGGGATTTTCTCTGCCTCGTGATGACTGGGTGTTGTGTGATGTCCTTAGTTTAGTTAGGTTTAAGTAGTTCTAAGTTCTAGGGGACTGATGACCATATATGTTAAGTCCCATAGTGCTCAGAGCCATTTTTTTGGTGGGAAGACAATCGCGCCCATCATTTCGTGTTGTACTAAATGCACAGCATGCAGAGGCACTTGATGAAGATTTTCAGAACTCTGTCGACAAATCTAAGAGTTGACGTACTCCGATAAATACAACCGTGCTTCAGCGCAATAAAACCGTTTCAGGAGGGACCAGTCAGTCACGTTTCGATTGCTGTGGCCAATTGCAATACTGGCTTCGAGCAACAATATCTGTATTGGTCGAAGAATGTAGTGCCCTTTTTATGTACTGTGGTGCTAAGTGACCGATATGCCGCCTGCCCTGTCGAAGTAAAAGGATCGGAGCGTCACTTGGTGATGGTAACTTGCTAATGGGTGTACTGATCCATGAGAAAGACGTGTTTCATGAAGACACTCATGAATAAAACAATCCCCGTCGTATTTTCGTGTCATATATGGGTAAAAACCTCGAGCTTTCGGCTATTACCGACATCGCCTTTGTTTGGAGTTACTGAGTGTCTTGGCTGCCGGAAGCAGATCCTTCGCCATATGTGTAACACCATGTACACGGAAGAAAGTAGATGCTGGCCGATTCTTCCTGCAACGCACACTCCTGGAATTTTAATAGTATAACTTTCCGTGATGCGCTATATTGAGGGGAAATGTGGCGTTGCATCGTGACCTGTAAAAGGCGGAAACATGGACGGCTCATGTTAATTCCTCACGCCACTGCCTGCTGCGAGCTATCAACCTGCAGAAAAGTCGGTATACGTGCGTGCGTAAAAGCATCAAATTAGCTAATGTGTGGCTCCAGCGTCCGTGTATGTTCGCTTGTTTCCAACGACCTGACTTTAATTAAAGGTTGCGAAAACAAAAGACGCACTAGGGAAAACAACAGTAACCACACCCTATTAAGTCTTATCGGCCTTCTATACACAAGTAATGCCCTGTGGGTTGGATGGGAAGAGGTACGGGGAGGGATTGACAAGGCAGAGGCGAGAAGATAATTTGACACACATGTATACGACCTCTTGTCCATCATAAAGCAATCAGAACTACTTCGTTTGCTGATAACAGTAGTATCGTAATGAATCTAAACCGAATAAATCGTAAATAATTTTGTTAAAAGTGTCTTTCAATAGTTTCCAGTGAATAGTCTTATTCCGAATTTCAAAAAGACACAACGTATTCAATTCTGCACCTCTAGTCATACAACACCAATGGTAAGTATAAAACACGGTGAGTGAATAATAACTGGTATGGGAAATCTCAAAATTTTTCGCTGTCCATACTGACGAGAATTTAAATTAAAAAAAAACACTTTTTGGAATTTCTAAAACAAATTACTCAACCACTTTTGCATATCTTAGGAAGAGACAAATCATTAGTATTTCTGGGGTAAGAAAGAAAATCCTTGCTCAAAAATCTGCTGTAAGAATATACGTGATGCTCATCCACGATCATCTTGTAGGCACTTCTTTGAGAATGTAGGCGTTGTGACTACTGCTTCATAGGACATTTATTCCCGCATGTAGTTTGTTGTAAATAATTCACTGCAGTTTGAAAAAAATGGTGTGTGATGTTCATACATACAACACCACAAAAACTAACGTTCTAGCTACACATTAAGATTGTCTTTAGCACAAAAATGGTTGCGCAATTCTGCCATCAAATTAAGAATGATCTCGCAAACCGCGATCATGGTTCCGCATCAGCTCCAGAGTATTCCAGAGCAAATGAAATTTGTTGCCGGACCGGGATTCAAACCCGGATTTTCCGCTTGTCGCGAGTGGTCGCCTTAACCATTCGGCTACCCGAGCATGCCTCCAGGAGCGACCCAAACCTCCATTTCTCCTGATGCCTTCACTTTCCTGCTGAGTGGGACAGTGTTTCCTCTCGACAACACGCGGGAAATCCGTGTTAGAGTGCTGGTCCGGCACGAATTTTCCGTTTTTTCTGACATATTCCGCAGCTGATGCGGAACCGTAATCGCAGTTTGCGGGTTCACTGAATATTGCTGCTGATCGTCAACACAGCCTCTCATACTGCAGTGGAGCTGCTATCAAAACTTTTGATCACTTACCCAACGGTGTAAAAAGTCTGGCAGTAAATTCCAAAACAACTAAAAAATTTTCTCATTTTTCACGCCTTCTACTCCGCAGAAGAATTTTTGTTGTTGTAATCCGTAAATGGTGGTGGGTAGGAATTACGAACTCAAACTGTACTAAAATGAAACAAATTTAAACATGAATGTGTAATGCTAATGTAAAATGATTAACTCGTATCAGTACTACTAATCGTACTAAATATTTTTATGTCGGCCTCAGATAACACATGTGGTATCATTACCAGCTTTTTTTTACGCGTCGGTTGCCACAGCCACAGATTTATTGGAATACAATTCCAATGACGATCACAGTCATTCATTTCGCACAGTCCTCGGACTTCGGCAATATTCTATTTTACACAGTCACCCTGCTGCCAATGTGCTATGTCGCATAGAACATCGCTCTTCTCGGACTGATTAACCTCGTTTATAATATAGCTGCGTGTCGCTATTTTATTTCGTTTTTCTGCATTTTATGTGGAAATCTTTGGAACTGAAAACTGTCCCTATTTTATTACTCATACATGTTTTGCCTGGTCATATAAGGCATCCACAGCGCGTTGAACAATAAGGATTAGCGATTGTGCTGTTCGTGGGACATGATCTCGCAAAGCAATGATACGCGTAGCGGTCGTTCAGGCACTCATGGACATTAATATCAAAGTGCTCCTGGTTGAAGCGATGTACTCTCTTACGTGAGTACTTGAGAAGGGCACTTAGCCGAAATCAGTTGATCGTGTGAAATACCTTTCTTCATAAACGTCCGTTTTGATTGTATATAATAATTCGGAACGATCGGTTTCGGATTTCTGCTGTCATCAGAACATTAAAGGTATTCGCCAAATAACCTGTACACGCAAGTGTATAACAAATTGCTTACTCCTACGTGCACAGATTATTTGATTTTTATGTTTGTTTCAGAATACTTTTAATGAGCTGAAGATGGCAGTGTTCCGAAACCAGCCATTATTAACTATACGCGATCAGGACGAATATTTGTCGGTAACGGCTGTTATTGTTCCAGAACGTGCAGGATCTTTATACATGTGGGATACTGAGATGTGTTTTTTGCGGTGTGTGAGAGTACTGTAACAGCAAGCAATATAACAAGCCATCCTGCATGACACGGAAACCAGTTAAAGATGTACCGTTGGCCAGAGATCATCATACAAATGGAATTCTGAGCCGTCTTTCTGCACTGTTTGAAAGTGCTTAGTATTCTATACAATGTCTGATATGTTCTGGGATTGTGTATCTGAAAATGGCCATTGAACGGGCACAACTGGTTATCCATGTAACAAAACTTACGATCTATGCAATAAACTGTACCAAAAGGATACTAGATTCTCAAAGACAGAAGATCGCCTTCTGCTTTTAATGACAATGTCAGGTAATCATGATGATGTTGTGTGTGTGTGTGTGTGTGAGTGTGAGTGTGAGTGTGAGTGTGTGTGTGTGTGTGTGTGTGTGTGTGTGTGTCTGTTACTAGACTAAGCATTGGAGCTTGATCATTGCGACGTACGTCAATTGAATGGGGGCACCATTTAGGAGATGGTAGAAACATGAAACCGTCTGCATGAAAGTATCAGCAGTAGCAGTATGAAAACTCTATTTATACCTAGCTATCAAAAAATGACTGCGCGACAAACAGGTGCAAAATTACTGTCCGTTTTACAGAAAACCAATAGAAATAAGAGTAGAGACGCTCTTTGAGATTTTATTACAACATTATAACACACACACACACACACACACACACACACACACAGCAGTGCTATATCTGTCAGCAGGAGTGGAGATTACGGTTCGCAATCTCCTCACTGGCCATTAGCCAGCGTGTAATCGATTATCCGGTCTGGCACTGTCCGAATTACACGGTATCGTAAGTGGACTGAAAGGCGGAAAGAAATCGCATAAATCACCATATCTCACGTAAAGTCAGGCCAGCATGTCAAATTAACCATACAAAAGACAGCTGAAATCGAGGCTTTGTTGAAGTGCAACACAGTATATTTGCGCATAACCCCGTCGGCCGCAGGCGATATTCCCGCAAATTGATTTGAATATCATTGTCTCTTTTTTTTACGCCCTTGGACCCCATTACATCGGCATCGCTAATGACTGTTCCCCATCATCCACTGCCCTCGCCCTTCTCCCCTTCCAAAAGGACGAAGCGTGTAATCCGCTTACCCACGCGACCGAATTATAAATATGAATACTGAAATTAAATCAGCCGCAAATTTAATCCAAACAAACAGTAGCATCATGGCTATCCGTCCTGGTACGCTATTAAAACAAAATCACCACCGACAACGTGTGTGTGTGTGTGTGTGTGTGTGTGTGTGTGTGTGTGTGTGCTCGCTCGCTTGAAAGGGGGGGGGGGGGAGGGGGGGATGTCGCGTTTTGTGTTGGCTGTTCCCTTGTTGGTGTCGTCCGTATATTCCACGCCGCGGTGATGAGAGAGAGTCCATATCACTTCAGAAGTGCACTTAAAAAATCGAGGGACAATAATAAACGAAAGAAAAATTTTACCTGCACACCAGCTGCATGTTCGCAATTAATTACTCAAACTCTCTGTCAAAAACATACGACGAAGGGGCATTAACACGTAAAATGGTTTGCTTCTTTGGCTGCTTAAAATCCCTCAGTCTATACAACTTTTATTTTTATTACCGATTTTCATCTTCATGCATATCAGATTTCGGTTACGATCACGCTGGTGGATTACATATGTAAAAATATCTACGACGATTTATTGTGGCCATAAAAATTTGAAATAAAAAAACTAAATTTATGCAGTCAAATAAGAATTTCGCTGTCGGCGTAAATGATATTGCCGGTCTTTCTTTAATGTTTCGGTTGAGCTACGACCAACAGCCGCTATGTGATGGAAAAATGCGTTTTTAACCATCAGCTGGTTATTTTAAAACCGATATGTTTACCGGTTTAGGTCATGGGCCATCGTCACAGGACGTAAGTTGAAATCAGAGCAGGTAAAGGCTTATTTCGTGTCCTTTTTAGGCTGATACAACCCCATATCTCTCAGAGTAAGCATCTACAGTCAACAGTGAGTTCACATTGTGGATTGTCACTGTGACAGCACTGAGGTCTTAACAGCCTAAAAGGAACATAAAATACCCTTTTACATGATATGTTTTCACCTTACGTCCCGTGAAGATGGTCAATGACCTAAACAATTGAATATATAGTTTTTAAAATAAACAGCTGCTGGTTAAAGGTGCATTACTCTCAGTGATAAGTTTCAATCCAACAACTTTGCATTTGATATTTGGTCGGCAGCTGCTTCGACCATGTTCAGAGATCTGTCGTTCTCTCGCAAAAATGTCAGAAACGAAACGGATCTGTTGAATACTAGCCTAAGAGACCAGTAAAATCTTTAAATGTAAAGCAAACACCACCAAATGTTTAGAGAGCTGAAAATATCTCTGGAAGATACATCATGCTGAATTTGTTAAAAAAAAAAAGGAAATAAATTTCATAACGAATTAAAACTGAGTGCCGGACCGGCATTCTAACACCGATCTTTGTCTTTCTCCGACATGAAACACACCATCTGGGGCAGTCAAGTACATACACCACAATGAAGCGTCACTGGGCAACCAAACGAAGCTCAATTCCACTCATAATGGAATACGCGGGAGCTATCAGCTGCAAATTCATTATGATAAACGTGTTTCGATCTCAGCTATTTTCCCGATGTTCAAAAAATGGTTCAAATGGCTCTGAGCACTATGGGACTTAACATCTATGGTCATCAGTCCCCTAGGACTTGCTAACTACTTAAACCTAACTAGCCTAAGGACAACACACAACACCCAGCCATCACGAGGCAGAGAAAATCAGAGAAAATCCCTGACCCCGCCGGGAATCGAACCCGGGAACCCGGGCGCGGGAAGCGAGAACGCTACGGCACGACCACGAGATGCGGGCCCCGATGTTCAGATTATACTGCTATCAATTCATGAGATTCCATCTTTGGGCACTAGTAGAGGGGACTCTGAGTGAAGTAAAAGCCACATGTTGAAACTCTCACAGGGAATCGGGAAGCATGAAAGCACCCATGGACTCAAGAATAAAAGACGCCAATGTACCAGCTGCCACCTTGGTCCCACCTCAGAAAGAAATATCAACAGTGAATTAGACCACACACTAAAAGGACAATGTTTCTTTTCCTTGTGCGATCATTCGTGTGACTTGTTTGGTGCGCCATGCCACAGAATCCCTCTCCTGTACCACCGTCTTCATCTCGGAGTAGCATCAGCATCCAACGGCTTCTACTATTTGTTGGATGTGTTCCAACGTCTGTCTTCGTCAACTGCCATGAAGTTAATCCCTGACATCTTAACACGTGTCCCTGGTTGTTGTCGTCGTCAGTGTTTTCCACGTGTGCCTCTCCTTGCCGATTCTGCCGAAGACCTCTTCATATCTTATCAGTCCGTCCAATTTTCAGCGTCCTTTTTTATCACCACAACTGAAACGCTTCGATTCTCGTCTTTTCCGGTTTTTCCACAGTCACCGAGTCACTTCCATGCAACGCTGTGCTCCAAATACAGTAAATTCTCTTCGTCAAATTAACGCCGATGTTTGATACCAGTAGCTTGTTTTGGCCTGGAATGCCTTCTTTGCCTCTGCTAATCTTATTTTTATATCCGCCTTCGACAGTCGCGTGTTATTTTGCTCCCAAGGACACTTCGTCTACTCTTTGGTCCCCTGTTTTGATGTCGAGCATTAGCCACGATATTTGGAAAATACTTGGGGAACCCAACGGAATAGCCTCCGAGTAACTGCTGGACTAGGAATCCTAAGGTTTTCCTATTTCGTGAAGAAGTTCCAGTACGCACCATCCTCAAAATTAAAATATACTTATCGTGAGATAATTTTATATGCTAACAAAGCTTTTATATTATTTAAACAAATGATTGCTGAAAATATTCCGAAAGCCTTGGTATTTAAGATCAAGTACCCTGACTGTGGACCAATGGTACTGTGGTACTGTGTTCGAAATCCAGTGAGCTTTCGTGTCTAGTAGTTACGTTCATACGTGGAATAACTCCTGATTTGCGTGGCTAGGAGGGTAAACGACAGGGTACCCTTCCATAGGTCAAGTGTTAAATCTTCGTAACATGTAAGAATTTTTTTGCGTCACTTCTTGTTTGTGTCATTTGTGGAATGAATTACCAGCTCAAGAACTAACAAAATGCCCCGTGTGACTTAGTCCACTTTAAAGTGAAAGCCGCCGCCCCTCCCTCTCTTAATAACCGGACGGGCAAGTGACTTCAACGGTGAGAGGTTCGTGTGAGCATACTGTCTCATAAGGGATCATAAAGCAATGCGGTGTCAAACCAAACTGTCTTGAGGGCTGCTTTGTTTTAATGTCGTTTGTGATGACCAGGACGTAACGTGATGGATTAAATACCAAATCCGTCTTATGAGGTGAGTTTGCGTATCACTGTAGATTGTAGCCTGTCCGCTAGATAGTTCAAATGGCTCTGAGCACTGTGGGACTTAACATCTGAGGTCATCAGTCCCCTAGAACTAAGAACTACTTAAACCTAACTAACATAAGGACATCCCACACGTCCATGCCCTAGGAAGATCAACGTTTCTTCCATTATTTTCCGTGTGGAGTACAGTTAGACTGCGGTGTATGTCTATTAAGGTACATATGTTTAGCACACACGTCTACCGTAGCCTAACTATACTATACATAGAAAATAACTGCAGAATACTTGATCTGCTAGAACAACTGGAAATACTGTTTGCAATAGCAAAATTTCTAAAAATTTGTGAAATGAACGAACAGAGTTCAACAGCAACAGTTAAATTAATGTCAATAGGTTATTTTTTCTAAAGAAACATCGATTTATATACACTCCTGGAAATTGAAATAAGAACACCGTGCATTCATTGTCCCAGGAAGGGGAAACTTTATTGACACATTCCTGGGGTCAGATACATCACATGATCACACTGACAGAACCACAGGCACATAGACACAGGCAACAGAGCATGCACAATGTCGGCACTAGTACAGTGTATATCCATCTTTCGCAGCAATGCAGGCTGCTATTCTCCCATGGAGACGATCGTAGAGATGCTGGATGTAGTCCTGTGGAACGGTTTGCCATGCCATTTCCACCTGGCGCCTCAGTTGGACCAGCGTTCGTGCTGGACGTGCAGACCGCGTGAGACGACGCTTCATCCAGTCCCAAACATGCTCAATGGGGGACAGATCCGGAGATCTTGCTGGCCAGAGCAGTTGACTTACACCTTCTAGAGCACGTTGGGTGGCACGGGATACATGCGGACGTGCATTGTCCTGTTGGAACAGCAAGTTCCCTTGCCGGTCTAGGAATGGTAGAACGATGGGTTCGATGACGGTTTGCATGTACCGTGCACTATTCAGTGTCCCCTCGACGATCACCAGAGGTGTACGGCCAGTGTAGGAGATCGCTCCCCACACCATGATGCCGGGTGTTGGCCCTGTGTGCCTCGGTCGTATGCAGTCATGATTGTGGCGCTCACCTGCACGGCGCCAAACACGCATACGACCATCATTGGCACCAAGGCAGAAGCGACTCTCATCGCTGAAGACGACACGTCTCCATTCGTCCCTCCATTCACGCCTGTCGCGACACCACTGGAGGCGGGCTGCACGATGTTGGGGCGTGAGCGGAAGACGGCCTAACGGTGTGCGGGACCGTAGCCCAGCTTCATGGAGACGGTTGCGAATGGTCCTCGCCGATACCCCAGGAGCAACAGTGTCCCTAATTTGCTGGGAAGTGGCGGTGCGGTCCTCTACGGCACTGCGTAGGATCCTACGGTCTTGGCGTGCATCCGTGCGTCGCTGCGGTCCGGTCCCAGGTCGACGGGCACGTGCACCTTCCGCCGACCACTGGCGACAACATCGATGTACTGTGGAGACCTCACGCCCCACGTGTTGAGCAATTCGGCGGTACGTCCACCCGGCCTCCCGCATGCCCACTATACGCCCTCGCTCAAAGTCCGTCAACTGCACATACGGTTCACGTCCACGCTGTCGCGGCATGCTACCAGTGTTAAAGACTGCAATGGAGCTCCGTATGCCACGGCAAACTGGCTGACACTGACGGCGGCGGTGCCCAAATGCTGCGCAGCTAGCGCCATTCGACGGCCAATACCGCGGTTCCTGGTGTGTCCGCTGTGGCGTGCGTGTGATCATTTCTTGTACAGCCCTCTCGCAGTGTCCGGAGCAAGTATGGTGGGTCTGACACACCGGTGTCAATGTGTTCTTTTTTCCATTTCCAGGAGTGTATTTTGCAACCATTTCATAAATTAACGTCAGATCTTACATTACAGAAGCGAGTGTTTTAAAAACGATATCTGTGTATAAATAGTGATGTAACATATTTCTTTCATTTTACGAAAAATACCACGTTTATATATGCAGAAACATAACATATTTGGCCGGCCGCTGTGGCCGAGTGGTTCTAGGCGCTTAAGTCCGGAACGGCGCTGCTGCTACGGTCGCAGGTTCGAATCCCGCCTCGGGCATGGATGTGTGTGGTGTCCTTAGGATGGTTAGGTTTAAGTAGTTCTAACTCTATGGAACTGATGACCTGTTAAGTCCCACAGTGCTCAGAGTCATTTGAATCATAACATCTTTACATCTGCATATTCTTCGGTTTGATCGAATTTTATGTACAAATGTGCTGTGAGACGAAAAGTGGGTATGTGTGCATAAATGTATTCTCATACTGTGCTTAAAAATTACGTAACCCTTAGTGCGGGAAGGAAAGCAATTTTTCACTTTTGTCTCAGTTTTGTAGCAAAGACCTTGACGCAATGGATGCACAGGTTCCCCCTCAGATCACCAAAGTTAAGCGCTGTCTGGCGTGGCCGGCACTTGGATGGGTGGCCATCCGGGCCGCCATGCCCTGTTGTCATTTTTCGGTGTTCACTCACCGTCGTGAAGCCAACTGAGGAGCTACCCGACTGAATAGTAGCGGCTCTGGTCACAGAAAACAGTCATAACGACCGGGAGACCGGTGTGCTGACCCCACGCCCCTCCTATCCGTATCCTCAGTGAGGATGACACGGCGGTCGGATGGTCCAGATGGGGCACTTGTGGCCTGAAGACTGAGTGTGGTTCGTTTTGTAAAAGCTGTAGTCACCATGTGCCACCTTTTGATATGTATTCTTGGAAGGACCAGTAGTAACCTAAAATGGTGTAGACTGATCAAGCACCTGAAGACGAGCCCCTATGGCTCGAATACACCGTCTATGGAAATAAAAATTATGAATTGTGACAGAAGATGTTTGTTTTCGAATTCACGAAAATTTTGTTCTTTTTTTAATCTCACAAATTCGTTAACTAATAAACTGTACGGCACAACTTTTTGGAATTAATAAATAAATCTCCAACTCTGCATTATAACCTTTGAAAATTGCCATAAAATGTCATTTTTGCCGGGTAATAATTACCACTGGTCCCGCCTAGGGGTCTGTAGATCGTACATACCGCCATTGACATACGTGACTATTGGAGACAGGACTGGGATTGGTTGCATTACACCTGTCTTCTGAAAGGTGACTGTTACACAGAACGCTTGGGGAAAGACGTAATGCAATGGCACTTTGCCGCAGCCACAGCTGACCTTTGGTAAAGGAGTGAGTACCAGGTAGTGTAGCGTCAATTAACAGGCCGCCATTAGCGTGTGGGACTCAATACTGAAGTCACGTGGCCGCTTCATTAGCGGAGTGGTCACTACCGGCCGAGAAGCCACGGCGCTCTCGCGGCACTTTTGTACACAACCAGGGCCTGCGGTTTTCACCGCTAGGTGACCAGCACAAAGCCAGCCCCGCACGCGGTGACCTCAGCGGCTTCTGCCCTGGAGTGGACGAGAATTGTCCACAAGTGCTGCCTCCCTGTGTCTTGCTATCCACTGACGTAGCACTACTCGCCGAAACTTGTATTACATATCTCTTTATTCGCGCATTTGGGGGTAAAAAAAAAGCTTTCTGTACGTCACAAGCAATGACATTTTTACTGGATATGCAACGCAGCACACATTTACCAACTTAAATAAATAAGACATTTACGAACCTAAATAAGTAAAATGTTTTGCCCTGTTTCTCCCCTCCTCACCCCCGTCTCTCTCTCTCTCTCTCTCTCTCTCTCTCTCTCTCTCTCTCTCGTAGCATTTATCCAGTCGTACGGAATCCGCATCTTTCACGATATGGCAATTATTTATTTTAACTTTATATGGCCCTTTACCCTTCTTATTATCACAGTCATTATTTAACCTGAGGGAGGCAATTCATATGTAGCATTGTAGTGGGACGCGAAATTGAAGCGCTACTCATCCACCAGTGTCAGCACAGTTTGCAGGTGATTATAAGTTTAATTTAGTGTTTTGTTTACGTATTTTGTAATATTTGTAATGGTTGTAATGGTTGTGAATTATCTAAAGCTTTGTATTTATTTTTATGTTTCATGTACGGAGAGGGCGGCGCAATGAACGGAGACAGCATCTTCGCTGCCGGACCAGAGAGAAAATTGCTGGCCACTATACGTCGCGGGTCGACAGCCAAAGAGCAACAGAAGATCCTGAAACCGAGTTGTTGCGTCGTGCTTCTAAAAACTGAAAAAATAAGAATTTGTAATGTTTCTACAACAATGACGTCATAGAAAGTTTAATCATGTTGTAAATGTTCAGTCCTATCTCAGTCAAGGCTCAGGTTCACGTCTATATGTAGTATATAGGAAGATAATAAACTAGTGTATACTACGAAAGTTTAAATACGTGTTCCGAGAATTTATTTATGAAGAATTATGTTAAGGAAGACGTATTATTAATTTTTGACAACGTTCATCGCGAGTTTGAATCTTGAAAGTTTATTCAATGTGGTTCTAATATTTATTAAAGCAGATAACTTGCATTAATATAATTTCTGAGAAGAAACAAACGACATCTAAATTGAAAAAAAAGTTTGCGCTAACCAATTGGACTGAGTGACGTACTTCTGCGCATACGACTCAAATGACGATGTTTTAGTTACAGTTTCGTTCAAGAACCATTCAGCGACAGCTTTAAAAAGAGTATAAATAATTTTGAAGTGTTTTGTAACTGACGTTGGTGACTAAGTCTGCACATGGTCATATGTCAAAAGAAAAGCATTTATACAAAACTTACGTCGTTACACTACAGCATCCGAATGTGTTACAAGCTAGTATTTTATTTGATTGCACTGGGCTGGAATGGTGCCAGAAAGGTTGGGAACCACGTCCTTGGAGGACACGGACCACAACGAATTTCGCATTTTTTCTAATCGAAATTGGTCGAGAAAAAAAAGTGTTGCATTACGAATAGAAAGCCGCTCGTAAGATTCATCGATGACAATGCTATCTTCATTGAATAGGAGAAAAAATAGTAGGACGTGTGGAATGGAATGTACAGTCTAATGAAAAAAAGTGAACCAAAAAAAAAAGAGGAAAGCGATGACGAGTAGCAGAAACGAGAGAAACGACAAATTGAACAACAAAATTGGAGGCTATAATGCAGACAAAGTGAAGGAATTCTGCTACTTCGGAAGCAAAACGAGGAGGATACAAAAAGCAGTCTAGCACAGGCAAAAAGGGCTTTCCTGAACGATAGAGAACTACCAGTATCAAATGTAGGCCTTAATTTGAGGACTGAATTTTTGAGAATGTACATGTGAAACCTTTTAAAGGGCTATGGGAAAGGAAGAGAATCGTAGTAGTAGTAGTAATAGTGGCGTTACGGGAGAACACTGATAATTAAGTGGGATAATCAGAAACGAGACAGTTATCTGCAGAATTGGTGAGAGAAGGAACATGTGTAAAGGTGATGTCAGGGCATGTGTAAGCACATTCTCGAATAAGTTCCTTGGAATTGGTACTCAGAAGTACAGCAAGGGGGTAAAACTTTTGGAGAAAACTAAGTTCGGAATGTATTTAACAAATAGTCCGGCGTGTGTGTGTGTGTGTGTGTGTGTGTGTGTGTGTGAAGTCGATGGCATAGGAGCACACTTACGGCAGGCCGCAGAGTCAAGACTGATCGAAAAAACTATACTCATGAATAATTGAGTTATATCTGAAAAGCAAATGGATAAGGGGTGTCATGGGCTTCAGCAAATAACATTGAGCAGGGAGCGTGATACATAACCGGGCAACCGGCTCGGTGCTGGGTCCAAAACATGCCAGAGGTCTTTTATCTTCACCTCAAGTGTCTTTACTTCCTTTGGAACTCGTTTCCGGCTGTACGTCCACGTGATTTATTTTGGTCCGGATCTTCCAAATGGTTCCCAGCCTTTCTGACATCATTCCACCCGAGCGCAATCAAATAAAATAGTAGCTTGTAACACCCCCCCCCCCCTCCCCATCCCAGTCGTTTCCTCCACCATCATCATTACTAGGAACACTAGCTTAATAGCGTGTTGTCCGACTCTGAACGCATTACAGCAGCAATTCCGCGGCGAACGGACCGCCAGTGGAGCGTTATCGGAAGCATGCAGCACCAGATGTCTACGCACAGCTCAACCAGCTCCCGTAAATTAAGAGAAAGTGCTTTGCGGGCACGGAGCTGGCAACCTAGTACAGTGTCTCAGATGTTTGGCTCACGTGTAAGATCCATCTTCTTGGTTGGCCTTAAACGCCTCCGAAATTCGGTTAACAATGCAAAAAAACGTTAAGGGGGGGGGGGGGGGGGGGCGAATACTGGTAGAGAGGCGGACGTCCCCGCGGAGGGACCACATTCAGAATCAAAAAATAGGGCGAATCTAGAAGACGACGTTCTGGTGCCTGCTGTCTCGAGCGCATGAAAAGTCGCGCGACTGCTGCGAGAATATTTCCGCGGCGGCGTGGCGTGGCGTGGCGTGGCGTGGCGTGAGATGACGTGAGTGGCGGTAAACGGGCGTCGCCGGCAGCGCGGCGCTCATGCAGTATTCATGGACGCCCAGCGTCGCATCGAGCGGGCGGCGCCGTCCCTGCGTTCAAGGACGCCGCCGTCCCGTCTGTCACCGGGCCCTACACGTGGGCCGTCAGCGTACTCGCGCCGGGTTGCTAACGACGCGCTCTGGTAGCAACGGGCCCGGCGATGCGAGCTTGTACAGTGTCCAGTCACATTAATGTGACCACCAGTCAAAAGCCTGATTTACCGCCTTCTCCAGAGCAATAAGATAGCCAACTAGGTCCTGGAAGGTACCGACAGGCATGGGGAGTCATGCTGACTCCAGTACAGTGGCCAGGTGCGCTACGTTCTCTCTCTGGTGTGGTGTGGTGTGGTGTGGGAGTTTCTAGGCTCGAAGAGACGTACCCGAATAAATTAAGAACATTATGACCACCTGCTTAGTAGCGAGTTGTCCCACTATGTACGCAATACAGCAGCAAGTATATGATACGTTTTCTGCAGCATGCAGCACCAGATGTCTGCACACAGCTTGTAACGCCGGAAATGCATCCTATTTCCATCTAATGTACTATGAATTTTTTCCTTAATTTATTATCTGAAGATATGACATTTCTGTGTCTTTATATATTGTAATTGTTTTAATATATATATATATATATGTAATTGGTTTGTTTTGTAAATACTATTTGCATTTTTACGCTAGGTCTTGCCCAGCTTTTCAAACTGTTTCAAAATTACAGCAACGTAGCATGAACCTTTGTTGCTCATTGTCCCAATTGCATTACCAAGCAGGGTCCCTTCCTTTTCCGAAATGAACCCATGTGTCGTTGATATTGAAACGCCAGCATTAAAATAATATCATCCCATTTCACTGCTTTAATTTCAAAGTTCAGTTAAGGTATTCATAGCTGGCTACAATAATTAGATTACACAAGCACAAAGTAAGAGTGCGAGTTTTGTTACCAAATTTAGGTTACCTGCGACTGCAGCCTAGCTTGGTACGTACTAAATGTTACTATTGTTAATTGTTCAGAATCATTTAATTCAAGTTCAAAGTTAAATCTCTTATTTTTAAATTGCGTAGATTCAAGTAGCTTTTGAAATAACTGTTGAGGTAGCCCAAGACTAACCTTATTTTATTGAATTTCGTAGTGCTTCAGAAACAAAGTGCACTATTAATTTCAGTCACTAGATTAACTTTCAATATCCGGTTTTATTAATTCTTTTGCTAAATTAAGTCAGAGTGTAGCGAAATTTATTTCTTCTGACAAACATTCAGTTTTCACACAACACGTGTCAACCTTCACTTGCCACACTTTTAGTGCTAAATATATGTTCATTAATCTTTTATTTTCAGTTATTATGGTAGTAGTCCATGGCACTGGCGACCATAATTTTCCCCAAATCTCAAATATCTAATTAATTGTTAACGTAACGACTGCACATTTACTTTCTTTATTAATTTATCCTTTTCTCAAAATTAATTTTCACCAATTTCATTTGCATTTTTCCTCTCATTTAGATGTAACCCTTTCCTCCTCCTTTACCGACAGATTAATTTCGGTGACGAATGCTTTTCCCAAATTTCCATTAGGTACATGCGGTTTAATTTTTCACTGTCATTAAGGTCGATAAGTGAGGGGGAGGTTCAAGCTCAAGCTGTTCACGTAAATTAAGGGACGGTGGTTTTGCAGTTTGCAGCCAGTGTCCGACAGCGACCTAGAAGTGTGCCATTAGGTTCAGATAAGGAGAATTTCGTGCCCAAGACGTCAAAGTCAGTTCACTATCAGGCTCCTCGTACCTCTGTTGCACGACTATGACTCTATGGACAGATATCCTGCTAGAAGATGCCATTGTCATTGGGAAGACATCAGTCATGAAACAATGATGATTGATTTGCAGGGCGCTGAACTGTGCAGTCATCAGCACCCGTACACAGTCCAATTTTTTTCACACAGTCCCATTTTTTCACACAGTCCAATTTTTTCACACAGTCCAATTTTTTCACACAGTCCAATTTTTTCACACAGTCCAATTTTTTCACACAGTCCAATTTTTTCACACAGTCCAATTTTTTCACACAGTCCAATTTTTTCACACAGTCCAATTTTTTCACACAGTCCAATTTTTTCACACAGTCCAATTTTTTCACACAGTCCAATTTTTTCACACAGTCCAATTTTTTCACACAGTCCAATTTTTTCACACAGTCCAATTTTTTCACACAGTCCAATTTTTTCACACAGTCCAATTTTTTCACACAGTCCAATTTTTTCACACAGTCCAATTTTTTCACACAGTCCAATTTTTTCACACAGTCCAATTTTTTCACACAGTCCAATTTTTTCACACAGTCCAATTTTTTCACACAGTCCAATTTTTTCACACAGTCCAATTTTTTCACACAGTCCAATTTTTTCACACAGTCCAATTTTTTCACACAGTCCAATTTTTTCACACAGTCCAATTTTTTCACACAGTCCAATTTTTTCACACAGTCCAATTTTTTCACACAGTCCAATTTTTTCACACAGTCCAATTTTTTCACACAGTCCAATTTTTTCACACAGTCCAATTTTTTCACACAGTCCAATTTTTTCACACAGTCCAATTTTTTCACACAGTCCAATTTTTTCACACAGTCCAATTTTTTCACACAGTCCAATTTTTTCACACAGTCCAATTTTTTCACACAGTCCAATTTTTTCACACAGTCCAATTTTTTCACACAGTCCAATTTTTTCACACAGTCCAATTTTTTCACACAGTCCAATTTTTTCACACAGTCCAATTTTTTCACACAGTCCAATTTTTTCACACAGTCCAATTTTTTCACACAGTCCAATTTTTTCACACAGTCCAATTTTTTCACACAGTCCAATTTTTTCACACAGTCCAATTTTTTCACACAGTCCAATTTTTTCACACAGTCCAATTTTTTCACACAGTCCAATTTTTTCACACAGTCCAATTTTTTCACACAGTCCAATTTTTTCACACAGTCCAATTTTTTCACACAGTCCAATTTTTTCACACAGTCCAATTTTTTCACACAGTCCAATTTTTTCACACAGTCCAATTTTTTCACACAGTCCAATTTTTTCACACAGTCCAATTTTTTCACACAGTCCAATTTTTTCACACAGTCCAATTTTTTCACACAGTCCAATTTTTTCACACAGTCCAATTTTTTCACACAGTCCAATTTTTTCACACAGTCCAATTTTTTCACACAGTCCAATTTTTTCACACAGTCCAATTTTTTCACACAGTCCAATTTTTTCACACAGTCCAATTTTTTCACACAGTCCAATTTTTTCACACAGTCCAATTTTTTCACACAGTCCAATTTTTTCACACAGTCCAATTTTTTCACACAGTCCAATTTTTTCACACAGTCCAATTTTTTCACACAGTCCAATTTTTTCACACAGTCCAATTTTTTCACACAGTCCAATTTTTTCACACAGTCCAATTTTTTCACACAGTCCAATTTTTTCACACAGTCCAATTTTTTCACACAGTCCAATTTTTTCACACAGTCCAATTTTTTCACACAGTCCAATTTTTTCACACAGTCCAATTTTTTCACACAGTCCAATTTTTTCACACAGTCCAATTTTTTCACACAGTCCAATTTTTTCACACAGTCCAATTTTTTCACACAGTCCAATTTTTTCACACAGTCCAATTTTTTCACACAGTCCAATTTTTTCACACAGTCCAATTTTTTCACACAGTCCAATTTTTTCACACAGTCCAATTTTTTCACACAGTCCAATTTTTTCACACAGTCCAATTTTTTCACACAGTCCAATTTTTTCACACAGTCCAATTTTTTCACACAGTCCAAGCGAGCCACAGTCACGTATGATGATAATGAAATGATGAGGACACAAACATCCAGTCCCCGTGCAGAGAAAATCTCCAACCCAGCCGGAAATCGAACCCGGGACCCCGTAATCCAGAGGCAGCAACATTGCCACTAGACCAAGAGCTGCGGACGTCATGATGTGATGCAAATAGTCCGCAATAATGTTCATGTATTCCAGCGCTGTCATAGTGCATCAGATAACTACTACAGGCCGCACTCAGGTCCAGGTGAATATCCGCATAATCATCAAGGCTCAGTTCTAAACGGGACTCTACTCCACAGAATGACATTTCTGGCTGAGTATGTGTCTGGAGACGCCCCACACAGCGGTGGGAGACCAATCCGACTGTCGCCGGGCATATGGCCTGACACCCAGGAGTGATGGTCTGGGGGGCCATTTCTTTTAATAGCAGGACCCATTCTGTAGTCATCTGAGCCACCATCACAGCTCAGCGGCAGGCCGACGATACTCCAGGCCACGTTTCGTTGCCCTTCATGACAAGCTACCAAGGTCTTACATTCAGCAAGATAACGCCCGCCCACATACGACGGGAGTTTCTAGTGCGTGTCTTCGTGCTTGCCACACACTATCTTGGCCAGAAAGGTCGCCGGATGTCTCCCCAATTGAGAATGTTTCGAGCATTATGGGCAGGGCCCTCAACCAAATTCTGATCTTGACGGTATAAGCAACAATCATAAAACAGACGAAGCAGTGACACCACATACGAAGACTAGCAGTAAGGCAACGTCGCTTGGGAGGAGACGGCTCAAAGTACTTTTATTCCGAGGCTCCTCCTTCCCAATGACACACATATTGTTTATAGCGTAAGACGTAATGTATTATTCTTATTATTACCTTTTGTCAGAAGTATATTCTCTTCTTCATCCAAAGCTACAATCAATGTATTTTATATATCAAATGTATTTTCTCTGTAAACCACGTATAAAACTAAAAATATAATGTATTAAGTTACTTGAGGAATACTTCACTCAAGTAGCAATGAACTACATTCTATTTCTACTAATAAATTCACAACCAGAAGTTTATTCTTCATGTAAGGCTACAGTTCGTGAATTGCATGTATCAAATACTTAATCAGTATGTAATTGGTGTAACACCATGTGTCTTTGTATCTAAGGTATAACACAGAATATATCAGAACTGCCAACAATTAGAAAAATCAAACAACAACTGAATATCATGTAGTGTCCTAACATGCAACACTCCAAGTAATACATCAAGTACACACAAAACACAACAAACCTGCATAGACACAGACCATTGCAGATGAGAATTGCTCGAGATTCTACCGGGACCTTCTCACGTGAAACAGGTAGAAACTGGCTGTTATCAACCAACAAGATACTTAGACTACATTACATATCCAAAGGTAATACGTACAGGGAAGTAATATGCTACAACTTATTTTTAGCATACTTATTTATTACATTTTTTTAAGTTTGCATTATACAATCTATCAATTACATCGTTAACTGGGGAGAAACAAATTATAAAGTACCGCTTTAACAATCGTAAAGCATTAAATTCTGTGTAACCTCAGGGAAATTTTTATATATTATGTTCTTCATATTATTTAAAATAACATTAACAATTTCAAACGAGTAAGATCAGAAGAATAAGAAGTCTTTGCAATTAGATTTAGTAGCATCAGACCCAGCTAGCATTTCAAGGAGGTGGGTTACCCTATATTGTTAACGAAGTAAATAAATAAATGATCTAAGGCAGCAGCTGGACATACTCTGGCAAGGTGTCCCTCAGGAGGACATGCAACAAGTCTACCAATCAGTGCCAGGTCGGATAAATGCCTGCATAAGGGCCAGAGGTGTTACTGGTTTGCTCAATTTGTGAAGCGCTTCCTTATGAAAAAAAAGAACCATCTTATTTTTCTGATATTGCAACCTTTGTTTGTCTGTGGAAGTACATCTACCTATTTCTGTTCCCCCTCAGCCAACGACTGTACGTTCGCCAATGGTTATTATCTGTAAAATAAATAATGATAATGAGAGAACCAGAACTGATAAATATTTAACCTCTATGCCATTGTAAGCATACCATTGTAAAGTGGTTGAATACACTGTAGAACTGTATGTCCCAAGAGGTCCACAAATCAGCCTCATTGGCATTCGTCGAGCAGTTAAATATTAGTGATATCACGGTACTTGAACTTGTTAGATTGTATGGGGCAATATTCTGCACTCTTTGGAATATATATAAACCCGCTTGTGGAAGTTATGTGGGCTTTCTTAGGAAACAAAATCGCTCGCTAAAGAAATCTAGGTATACGTTACGTTTCTCGCTCTTGTGGAGTTTTCCTGTGGAGTATCTGTTGGCCCAAATTTTTTAGCGCTTTCTGGTAAAGACTGACATCGGCGTAAACTGAGAAAATTGCTGAAGCCCTCGTATTAAGGGAGGGTGTGCTCCTGATGTAGACCTGAGTGACAGCTGTGTGTATTACACAGTGGGGAGAGGCTACCAGACAGGGAACGGTTGTTTGTGGAGTACAGTAGTGGAGGCGGTACGTCACGCACGAGTCACGCGCACAAGTTGAGTGCTTATTGATTATGCCGCTTGGCCTCACTGCACAACAATGGAGCAGTGATAAGACACGTCAACTGCACGGACTGGCGAATGTGGTCTGCGATCAATATATCGATCCAACTTGCGACGATCTGCGCCGCAAGCCAGCCCATCGTTTATGTTACACTATTAAAAGTTAATTCTGTTACTCACAAGGGAACCTCCCCATCGCACCCCCTTCAGATTTAGTTATAAGTTGGCACAGTGGATAGGCCTTGAAAAACTGAACACAGATCAATCGAGAAAACAGGAAGAAGTTGTGTGGAACTATGAAAAATATAAGCAAAATATACAAACTTAGTAGTTGATGCGGAACATAGGCAACATCAAGGAGAGTGTGAGCTCAGCAGCGCCGTGGTCCCGTGGTTACCTTGAGCAGCTGAGGAACGAGAGGTCTAACGAACAGTGAGACCTTTTTTCCCTGGCACTGACATATATCTGCTTCACGCATGTAGAAAATGGCTTGGCGTGCCGTCGTTCGCTGCACACGTAATACCATGTTTCGCTGTACACGTAATACAATATGAGTGAACCGATTCTCAAATCCCACTCTCTCTCTCTCTCTCTCTCTCTCTCTCTCTCTCTCTCTCTCTCTCTCTCTCTCTCTTTTAGCAGTAGGGATTCTGGTTCAACATTCCAACAGTAGAACAGTAATTAGAACGAAGCACTAATTAAGACGGGCAAAAAACGTGCAAAGGAATTTTCCTACAACGTTAATGTAAGTGGTTTTGTCAACTACCTGCAGACGAAGGTTAGGGTAGCTGCTCCTTGATTTGAGCCAAGATCCTCTTAAATATGGGTGGAGTTTGTGTGTTTTATTCTTTCTCTCCGGCGCTCTGGCGCCTCACTCTATAGTGCGGATAAAAGCCACTCAACGATTACAGAAATTTGCAAGTAAGATTTATGGATATTTCCTTAATCCACGATTGCGGAAATGAAAATTCAACAAATCAGATGCACAGTGAAAAAAGGAAAAAACTTATTCCTGGCTATTTATGTTTGAAAACGTTGACCCTGTGTGGCTTCCGCGTGACACAGGGTTGATATTCGATTGTTTCATTGAGTGGAGCTGAAATTTTCATCTCTAACAACTATGAGGTCCACATATTCTCGTCTTTGTTTTCCACGTGAATTAAAAATAATACGCAAAATAAAAAGTTCAGTTCAAATTACTTTGGCGCAGCTGCTGTCGATACGCAGCAACAAAGATATTTGCGCTTAGTTGTTGCACACGAAACAGGAGGAAAATGTGAAGGAGAGTGTTATACAACCCACGTAGAGATAAGTAAAAGAAAACAAATTAACTGCTACATTGTGCCAAAAAATCAATTAAACAGCAACAGTGGACTTTACAGCACGTTAACGGTGGACGTGTGGAGAGTAAGTAGAGAAAGCAGTCACAAATTCAAAGAAGCAAAACGAAGCAGAAAACTGAAAACAAGGGCAGAAACTTCGTTTGACCATTGTAACAGCACTGCTTAAATACGGATAGAAAAGGAAATCCAATTTTAACAGATACGTAAGAATTTGCTACATTACTAAAAGGGTTATCTGAGAAAAAGAGTTCAGTATCATGTGTGCTTCATTTGTCTGTGTCACTGTAACATGCGGTATTTTTTCTAGGGAAACAGTTTGTATTTGACCGTTGGCTGTGTCTACAATTTAAAGTAATAATTTTCCCTTCAGTACGTATGGAATTACAGTTGTTTGGTTATCATACATAGAGGAAACCATACCATAAAGCTTGTGTATTAGAAATATGGACAGCCTAAACACACTATTCATGTTTACTTATCGGAACACTCTAGATATATAACATGATAAATCCCTCACATTCCACTGCTATAGCTCTTGCAGAAGGAATTTGTTATTGGTAACGTCTTTAAACGATCTGTAGTTTTTCTTTATTTCTTGCTAAAAGTTTGAAACTCTGTTAATATTAATCAATGTTTGTACTACTAAGCTGTCATCTTGAATACCCGAAATTACATCATTTTATTAACCAAATACTTTCTGCTAATTATATCAAGAAACATGACTGAATCATTTATTGTTTTAAGTTCTAGTCTTTCGTGTGTTACGCACCAACACGATATCTGATAACTACCTTTGTCAGACATTTCCAGTAGTTTCACCCCTCACAACAATGATACTAATAGTCAGAGGAAGCTAGTATACTACTTCCGAATTAACGAACTTGGTCATCGATAAGATCCAGCTGTTTATTCTTTTATGAAGCTGAATTCCTCCCTTTACAAGTCTTGTACTAAAGAAGAACCACCTTCGCTTGTCCTACGAATAATTTTTCCATTCCTCGTGGCAATATCTTTAACTAATTAGCTAAATTTTGCATCTGAATTTCATTTTACTTTTTATCCATAAAGATTTCGCTCTGTCATGTACAGTGGACTCTTTGTTACTGAATGGAATCTAGAAATTAACAATTTACAGGGAAGTATACTCCACAATTCAGCCTAATGCGTTAAGTTTTATAACGCAATAACTACGTTCAGTTTGCTGTTGTGTAGAGAGTGAAAGCATCTGTTTTACGATAGGCCATTATAGGAATATCTTTCAAGAGGACGAAGTAGATCTAAGAAGCAAGCGCAAAAGTCAAAACTAGGGCGGGAACAAACCCCTCAGTATTGGTTTCTCCATGTTCGGAGGGTGCTGTTCTTCCGCAATTGTATCCAGTTCACGGAAAACGGTTCAGTCGTTGTCAGGTTCTTTATTAAGCCTTCGAACAGTTTCTGTCTTTA
This sequence comes from Schistocerca gregaria, assembly GCF_023897955.1. Taxonomy (NCBI): domain Eukaryota; kingdom Metazoa; phylum Arthropoda; class Insecta; order Orthoptera; family Acrididae; genus Schistocerca; species Schistocerca gregaria. The sequence continues at coordinate 468,599,333 of NC_064927.1, read as the reverse complement.
CGCTTAGGTTATTTTCAAGTTTATATGAAAATGAGGACCAAAGTAACAAAAAAATCATCATATTTTCTTGAAAATAGTCTAATCATAAAGGCAGAAGTCATTCGTAGACTTAGTAAAGTACCTAATAGCAACTAATGCGATTTTACGTTAACTAAATCCGTAAGTATCAAGGACGAATACAGGGTGTAACAAAAGTCAGTAAACCGAAAACGCTGTGTAGTGTTTTAGAAGGTAATTTGTCCTACTGACTTTGCTCAGAGTGTTCTAGACTTTCATCTACACTTTTAGCACATCGATTAAACACTGATTTATTTACCTTGCCACATAGCTCCCTATATGTATTTTCAAGCTCCTGTTAAGTCAGATTCCTTAAATGCTGTAGGTTTGATGGTTTTGTAGTGAATATTATGGTCTCTCAGTATCCTCCCTTACACTGGAAAATTACAAATGTCTAATCCGGTGATATTGGATTCCAATAGATTTTTCCTCTTCTTCTTATCGCTTCTGGAAAATTGTCATCAAAAAAATATAAGGACGTGTTACCCATAGAGCTGTGCAACACCATCTTGCTGCCAAATGAAACTGAATTATCTAATTCAATAATAACTGCTCTTAACATTTCAAGATACATTTCCGTAGTCGCGGTAAGAGAAAAACAATAGGGGCTTCCCACGCACTCCTTTGCTTCATGTACCAGTCCAGAACGTGACTCCAGACACATTTAAATCCTCTACAAGAAGAAATAGCGAATTTTCAGTCACCAGTACAAGAAATTGTGTTTGTTCACTCTTCCATTTAACTTAAAACTTTCATCAGACTACAAGATTGTTTTGGAAAAGTTAGAATAACTTTCACTGTGAATTACATACCACTCACAGGATTTACGTCTTAGATCAGGTCATCCTCGATTAGCTCATATAATAATGCAGGCTTCTTAAGCTTCATATGTAGTTTTTTTGACGTTCTCCTTAAACTTCGGTCGCAGTTTCTTTGAAGCTCTTCTTGTAGATTTCTTCATTGGTCGAAAGAAAGCTTGATGAAAAAGATCTTTTTAAACCGAACTTCCACTACAGCTGCAAAGCAAACACTTGCTGCTCTGTAGACAATTTTCGCGTCCAGACAATGTACAAATGATACAAAGGCTCAGATTGTCACTTTTTAATAGCAAACCAGTTCTGCTATCACTTTGTGAACAATATTCATTGCTCAAAAGTTTCCAACTTTTTCGTTGTTTTTACACAGCTAAAATTTGCACTCCAGTCAGAAATGCGAATCGATTGAGTGACTTGCGTCACAACCTGTATTGTGCAGTTTTCTAGCAAACCTCGTGGCACCAAGTACAGGAAATCCGAGAAAGGAATCAACAAGAAACTGCAGGACTTCGATGCTTTTGGGCACAAGTTTATCCCAAGGAGCAAGACTGCTAGGGAGTATGGAGTATGGAACGCGAGTAGAGCGTGCCACGTGGACACACACACACACACACACACACACACACACACACACACACACACACACGTGCACGAGGTCGCTGCGCAAGTCCCAGAGGAACAGATGCGTGACAGGCACCCCTGAAGGGATTCCCCTGGCTACGACCGCTGCTGAGTGCGGCCGCTCCCGGCGGGGCTCGGCAAACTTCGCGCAACGTCGGTTCTGCTCGGCTCCGGCTGGCTTCCGTGACGGCGCGTCACCAGGCACTATTGGCACGTGAGGTGCGCCCCGAAATAAAAGCGTCAATTTGTAAATCGTGCGAAGGGCTTGCAGCGGAAGCATAATGTGTCCCGTCAAGAGAACAGCTGCATTACAGGGCCACGGTAATAATGTTATGATTGTGGAAGGGTGGTTTACTGCGGAGGTGAGAATATTAAGGGGGAGAGTATATAGTGGCGGAAAAAAATAATCACAAAATGACACAAATCTGTATAGAATTTCCGCCTTGGTTAAATAGACTGTGAAAAATCTGGTGTGAAAATTTAAATGTTTCATTATGTTCCCATCCATCTAGATTATTTCCCCGACAGTCTTTTATTTTAAAAAATTGCCCTGGTCACCCCAAGTTTCTTTGGAGACCATAGAGTATCGCGTATTTTTGTGTTCTACAGAGTACTTCACTTTTTTTTTGTTACTAAACAAATTATCTGGCATTACACAGAGGTGACGGAATGCCATGGTATAGCGATATGTACCATATACACGTGCCTGTAGTTTCGCGTACACGTGGTGTAAGTGGGCAGTGCATTGGCGGAGCTGTTATTTGTACTCAGGTGATTCATATGAAAAGGTTTCTGCCGTGATTATGGCGCACGACGGGAATTAACAGAATTTGAGCGAGGAATGGTAATTGGAGCATTAGCACATTTAATTTCGGAAATAGTTGTGGAATTCAGTATTTCGGGATCCATAGCGTCAAGAGTGCAACGAAAATACCAAATTCCAGGCATTATCTCTCACAACGGACAATGCAGTGGCCAACAACCTTCACTTAACGACCGAGAGCAGCGGCGTTTGCGTATTGTCAGTGCTAACAGACATCACTGCGTAAATAACCGGAGAAATCAAAGTGAGAGGTACGACGAACTATGAGATACGGCAGTACAGCGGGATTTGGCGTTAATGGGCTTTGGCAGCACACGACCGAAGCGAGCGCCTTTGCTAACAGCACAACTTCGACTGCAGCGCCTCTCCTGGGTTTGTGACTGTCTGTTAGACCCTAGACGACTGGAAAACAGTGGCGTGGTCAGATGAGACCTGATTTCAGTTGGTGAAAGATGTGGCGTAGACCCCACGAAGCCACGGATCCAAGTTGTCAAGGCCGTGTGCAAGCTGATGGTGGCTCCATAATGGTGTGGGCTGTGTTCACACGGAATGGACTGGGTCCTCTGGCCAAACTTATCCCATCATTGACTGGAACTGATTACGTTCGTCTACTTGGGAGACCATTTACAGCCGTTCATGGACTTCATGGCAGTGCCACGTGTCACCGTGCCATAACTGGTTTGAAGGACATTCTGAACAATTCGGACGAATGATTCGGCTCCCAGATCGCCCGACATGAATCCCATCGAACATTTGTGGGACATAATGGGGAGGTCAGTTTGTGCACAACATCCAGCACCGGGAACACTTTCGGCAATTATAGGCAGCTACAGAGGCGTGGTTCAGTATTTCCACAGCGCGTAGTGGCCGCTCGGTTTGAGATGTCATGCACGGATTGCGCGGCCCCTCCCGCCGGAGGTTCGAGTCCTCCCTCGTGTGTGTGTGTGTGTGTGTGTGTGTGTGTGTGTGTGTGTGTGTGTGTGTGTGTGTGTGTGTGTGTGTTTTCTTAGCATAAGTTAGGTTAAGTTAGTTTACGTAGTGTTTACGTATAGGGACACATGACCTCAGCAGTCTGGTCCCTTAGGAATTCACACACGTGAATTCAGTATTTCAGTATTTCCGCAGGGGACTTCCAACGACTTGTTGAGTCCCTGCAGCATCGACTGGCTGTACTATGCTGAGCAAAAGGAGGTCCGACATGATATCAGAAGGTATTCCATGTTGTTTGTCGCCTCAGTGTGTACGCCGCTTTCTTTTAGAATAATAAACAAATTTCCTTTGTATTACCTCGATTATTGAGTGAATTTGAGCAATGCTAGCAGTATACTCTAAATTTTGACGGTTGAAAAGCATCGAGGCCAATACACAGTATCACATTGATCAGTTTTTTTTGTCTTACTTGGCCACCATAGTTTTTATTCTATTTAGCTACCTAAAACATTTGTTTACGTTGAATACTTAATTGTATGTAGAAAGTACATAGATGCTTATTTACGAAATTACAAGCTCAAATTACCACAGTTTTTCCTCCACATTAAAAGTTTAAGAAATGGAATGATGAGTTAGACTTTGTATCAGACCATTCTGTGTCGTGAATTTTATAAGCAATACAGAGAATTGAAAATATGAATGCTATCTACAGCTACAGATTTTTCCCAGTACTCATAAGGAAATTAACCATAATTTTACAAAGCCGAATGTCTTCGATAAACGAAACCGAAGAAACTTGTGGTGGAGGCGACGACCCATATTCATCAGTGATTTCAAAAATGGCAATATTTCACAGTCAAATTTGGGACATAAATACTACACGTGGCTGACATAAGCTTGTGACACAATTTCAGCCGCGCGGAGTGGCCCCGCTGTCTGGGGCGCTATGTCACGGACTCCTTCCCGCCGGAGGGAGGTTCGAGTCCTCCCTTGGGCATATATATATGTGTGTGTGTTGTTCTTAGCGTAAGTAGTGAGTAAGTCTAGGGACCGATGACCTAAGCAGTTTGGTCCCTTAGGAATTCTCTCTCTCTCTCTCTCTCTCTCTCTCTCTCTCTCTCTCTCTCTCTCTCTCTCTCTCTCACACACACACACACACACGCAAACTCACTTCCGAAAGAACCGAAAATGTTAGTTCTTTGTAGACGTTGATGTAAAAGAGATGTGGTTGAAGCGGAGTCGAATGATGGAGGACATCTCTGATCGGTGCAAATGGCTTCTTGTGACCCAACCTTGTAGGAATGCTGTATAATATGCACCTATCGTTTGTCGTGAAACGTGCGACGTCTCTTAGCACTGCTGTTTTTCTATGCTTCTTGAACTCATGTAAGCAGTCTGTATACGGCCATTTCAAATCAAGGAGAACTCCTACAGCTGCAGCTTGCTTCGGTAAGTGGTCACACTACTTTTACCGGTTCATGGCGCCGTAAAAAACAATCGATTGGCCCGTTCCCCGTGCATGATGTTCACCGTTTGGTTGCTTTAGAGTCCGACAAACGAGCAACTAAATCTGCACTCGCCACCTGACAAAGACAACTAGGAAAGACTTCGAAGTATCCTGGAAAACAAAAACAACAGAACAGTGTTAACTTGGATATACCATTTTGTCGAGGAAGCCTTACAGTATGAAAACGGACGTGATTTATGCACGATGGGAAAGTACCCCATTTTCAGTGCCTTAAAAGTACGTTGGTATGTGACGCAAAAGTAATATGAGAGATGGATGGGTCTAGAAAACTTCCCCCGCCGCCCCAAGTTCTCGGTCCCTTGTTTTTCTGACCACGGGTACATTCAACTACAATAATGCATTCCGCACCCATGAACGTACGTTGTAAGAGCGTCTTTTGGATGCATGCGAACAAATCCCAGGGCTATCAGATGTATTCGCAAGAATTCGTGGTTCACTGAGCAGGGCTGAAGGACTTTTAAAACTGAGTGGCATGCACGTTGAACACCTCTACTGGTCTCAGAGACATCACTGTCTTCGGAAAGACTGGTCCTTGTCTCAACTAGAATTTTTTCAACTTGTTTGGGATGCTTCAGGCGAGTACCACGTGAGATAGTAGGATCGGAGTAGAGAGACTGCGTAATGAGAATATCTGGGTGTAGATTTCTAGTTCCCCCTCCTCTTCTGGTGGCAGTATATTGTAGATCACTGGAGGAGCGAGGCGTTCCTGATGTTTGTAACAATGTGCAGGTCATTCTCGCTTCCAAGAGAGCGGCCGCACAAAACTGTAGGCCTACATCTCTGACGTCACTCTGATGTAGAATTTTTGCACATGACTTACGCTCGCTTGTTGTATTTCTGGAGACTAAGAATCTCCTCTGGAGGAATCAACATATGATACGCGTCGTATAAAACCCAGCTCACTCTGTTCGTTCACGACCCATAAAGCAGAGCAGATGCCGGCGCCGGGGTTGATGCCGTGTTCCCTGGCTTTCGGAAGGCGTTCGATACACATCCACTCAGCCACCTAATGAATAAAATACGAGCTCAGGGAATATCGCACCAGCTGCTTTATTGGATTGAAGAGTTTCTGACAAAAAGATCACAGGGTTTCATTCTCTACGGAGAGAAATCTGCAGACACGAAAATAACTTCAGGCGGACCACACGGGAGTGTTTCAGGACCATTACTTAATGGAATATATATAAATGACAAAGTTGGTAACTTGGAAGTGTCACAAGACTTCCCGCGGTTGATGCTGTTGTGTTTAGAGAAGTTTGCAACGCTAAAAAATGGTAGCGAAAAATAGAAAGATCTGCTTTCACGTTTATAAACACTCACCGGAAGCAGCCACGCCCATAAAATTTCCAGTACTATGTGAACGGATTGATTTGAACGACCATGTAAAACTAATCGCTGGTAAGTCATATGGCGGACTGAGATTCATTGGAAGAGTATTCAGTAAATGTAAGCCACCCGCAGTACTTTTAATATTGTTCGCCAGTCTAGAACCCATACCAAACAGGAGTGATAGAGGAAATGCACAAGAGCCGAAGTCCACATCTGTCGGGACGTAAATAACGGTTGAATTCCTCGAACTTTACATGCAAATGGAGCACCTATATTTTTCATTTGCGTTTTCTTACATGCAGGACGAAGGGTAACACGTTCCGTTGCAGGTTCTTATTTTTTATTTACTGGCCTTTGGCGTTAACCGTCAGCCAGAGACGTAGCTACATATTTGGTATACGAGTACTTTATCGTACTTGAAGCACGGGCATTAGAAACTACATGAACTACACGAAAACTTCATGGTACACTTTGTGAATTCACACACTCAACACAGTCCATAGACCACCGCCTCTCACGGTAGATCTTTTGTGTCTGACGTACAAATGAATATCCGATTCTTGTAGAAACCGCGCAATAATGACATAGTCCGTTGTGGAGAGCTTTCGAAATAGGTTCATCACAGATTCACGTTGGAGAATTCATGATCTGATCAAGACCTTGAGAAACTTAAATGGTTCAAATGGCTCTGAGCACTATGGGACTTAACTGCTGTGGCCATCAGTCCCCTAGAACCTAGAACTACTTAAACCTAACTAACGTAAGGACATCACAAACACCCATTCCCGAGGCAGGATTCGAACCTGCGGTCGCTCGGTTCCAGACTGTAGCGCCTAGAACCGCTCGGCCACTCCGGCCGGCCTGTACGCTTCACTGTTGAAGTTCCGAGACCGTACGTTTCTAGAAGGCACGACTAAAACATTACTTCCTCGTACGTATATCGCGCGAAAAAACTATGAGGGAGGTAAAATTAGTGAGATTCGATATCATACGAAAGCTTACTAAGAATCTTTCTTCTCGCGAACAAGAAACGGGAGGTAGTGACAGGCGTATACGAAGTGAGGTAGTTTGCGGCGTATAAACATAGATGGTTGGCGGAGAATAGGCGGAAATGTAAATGTGTTTTGAACTGTATACTCTGTTTTCCAGAATGAAGGCCCTTCCCATACTATTTTTCTTCCAATCAGATGGATTTATTGTTCTAATTTAGTTACAATGCACTCTGCGCAAGCCACTGTGCAGTGTGTGCAGAGTGTCCTTCATACCAATATGATCGATTTTCTGTCCTCGTACTATTCGACCACAATTTTATTCCACAACGGACTGGGGGCACTTCGGTGGACTTGTTGTGAGTTTTTATTTCGCTGTTTCACAAAGACATGCTGATTCGTTTAGTAGTGTACTCACAAGTATGGAAGTATTCACAGTGTCGTCTGTTTTCCCTTATTACCTATGGACTAGTTTACTGTAACGTCACTGCATGTTTCCACTGAGGGGAGGGGGGGGGGGGGCGAGTGAGCAAGTGCAACTTATCGGGGTCGGGTAGTACATTCGCGTAGTGTCTTCAGAGCCGGCCCGTTTACGCGGCAGAGCTGTGGCTGTCGGTAGTGTCTGGCCGGCGGCCTGCACAGTGTCTGCTGGGGCCGTGTCGGGTTGCGGCAGGCGGAAGGGCCTCGTGTCGTGGGCCACATTCGCCCGGCCTGGCATCGCCGGTAAGGTGACCCCGCGCCACGGTGACTGCTGCCAGCGCCGTGCCTGTCTTACGGCTCCGGTTACCGGGCTAATGTTACACCACTGCCTCACAAAGGAAGTGTCCGCCGCCGCCACACCGGCGACCCGCTTTTTCCGGCCAAGTCTCTCCCCAGTTTTACATCAAAACAATCTGCGATTCGTAATTGAAATGCGTTTCAGATACCCGGACTTCTTTCATATTATCTCGAGTACGATCTCCAGTTTGTTTCCTTCTATTTTTTTATTTAGTTTTCCTGCCTCCACTTCATCTTTCATTTGCACCATGAACCTACTATTCCCTTTCATCATCTCTTAACTCTCGCTTCAATCTCTTCACTCTTCTAAACCACCGCTTCTAAATCACCTCTTCCCTCTCATTCAGCACCTCTTCCCCCCTCATTCAGCACCTCTTCCCCCCTCATTCAGCACCTCTTCCCCTCTATTGCTCGAGCGGTTCTAGGGGGTAGAGTCTGGAACCGAGCGACCGCTACGGTCGCAGGTTCGAATCCTGCCTCGGGCATGGATGTGAGTGTTGTCCTTAGAACTACTTACACCTAATTAACCTAAGTTCTATGGGACTGATGACCACTGCAGTTAAGTCTCATAGTGCTCAGAGCCATTTTGAACCTCTATTGCTACCTCTTTCTTCTCACTGAACACCTCTCTCAATGACCTTCCACTTTTCCCGTCTCACAATATTTTCATCTAGTTCCTCCTCCGCTATTACACCTTTCCTTTATCATTATCTACTTTACCTGTAAGAAGAGTGCATCAGCAAAGCATCCTCATGTGCGATCCACCGTTTCTTTCAACAGTTTCGTTGCGCCTTTATCACTGTTACTATGTATTCTTTGTCTTGGTTCAAATGGCTCTGAGCACTACGGGACTTAACATCGGTGGTCATCAGTCCCCTAGAACTTACAACTACTTAAACCTAACTAACCTAAGGATATCACACACATCCATGGCCGAGGCAGGATTCGAACCTGCGACCGTAGCGGTCGCGCGGTTCCAGACTGAAGCGCCTAGAACCGCACGGCCACACAGGCTGGCATTCTTTGTCTATTTTAGGGTATCATTCAAGTATTAGATTTCAGTAAGAGGCTACAAATATGTAAAAATCATCTGTAAATTTTCCAGGTCTTAAAGTGTATGTAAGGCAAAGTTTTAAAAATATTGTAAACTAGCAAGCGGTTGACCTGTTCTTAGCCTGCTGTCCCCCATATTACTAGGCAAATTGAACCAAATGCCCAGCTGCAGTGTAAGCTAACTTGGTCACTTGACTAGGTACAGCAGCATTCTAATTGAGAATAGTTAAATTCTGCCTTATTATTCCCAATTCATAGGCTGTGGTGATCTAGTTGGTAGAGCACTTTACTCCAGCCCAGGAGGCACTGTGTTCAATCCCACGTAGGGATGGGGATTTGTTCCATTCCTTCCAGGAGAGCGCCAGGGATCTTCTGCCTGCTGTCAAAATGAGTACTAGGTGTCTTTCCCGGGGTAAAGGGCGGCTAAACCAAGGACTCGTCACCCCTTTCCCTCCTAGTGCCGGAGCTCATAGAATTGATGCACTCACTCTACCTGCAATCAGGCCGATAGTACTGTCACGGTCTCGGTATACGGACTTTATCTTTTTCTGATGTAACAATACAAAACATGGAACTAGAATGACGGAACTACAATGATAGTGGTTCAAACGGCTTTAAGCACTATGGGACTTAATTTCTGAGGTCATCAGTCCCCTAGAACTTAGAACTGCTTAAACCTCACCTAAGGACATCACACATATCAATACCCGAGGCAGGATTCGAACCTGCGACCGTAGCGGTCGTGCGCCTAGAATCGCTCGGCCACAACTGCCGGCTACAATGATAGTGTTTGCTGAGTGATGGGACAGGGGCTAATAAGCGAGAAAAAATCATTTTATTATTTGTGGAAAATCTTTTACGTGTTACGAATGTTCGAGTAGCCACATGGATACACCAGGGAATGAAGTACCTGGAAGTATGCGTAAACCGGGGAGACGAGGAACAAATGCCAGACAGCACACACAGGCTGCAGACGTTGTTTCCGCGTCAAAAGAACGTTTGATTCCAAATATGCACACGCCAGTCTCTGTTCTGTATTAACACTCCTGACTGAAGCATTGTCTTGTTAAGCCACTGCAATAAAAACTGAATGTTTCGTTTAAAAGCCAGTCAGCAATCAGAGATTACGAGGCGCAATGACTGTAAAACTTCCTGCATAATGTAAGCAAAATGCATGTGTTCAGCAGTTGAAAGTTGATCATTTACATACGGAGAGAATGTGTGTGAATATGTGTTATTTACTTTGAACTGAATGCAGTGCTCTTCCCCATTTTTTCCTTATAAATTTTTTGGTTCTTGACTCGGAGTGAGGCTTGTTTATTAAGAGCCTGGAATGAGGAAACTTAATTGTCGAAGGAAGCTGGCAAATTACAAAAATCAGGACGCATATTTTAGGGTCCCAACATGACTTTTCTACCGAAACACTTTTCATTTTAGTCCTGTGATGAGCTAGTTCTCACGAGAAACCCTTTTACGAAATGCTCGGAAACTAATCGTTGGAAGTCTTGCAATTAAACCCAGTTCTTCAGGACAATAGCAAAACCGCAACTTAGTGGTCCTTGCAGTGCGAGCATGGAAACTGATCGTGGAGAAAGCCTTCGCGTACAACGGCTTGCTGATGTCGTTAAGAAATTTATTGACGATGAGAAGGAAAAAGGAGTGGTACTGTAGACGGAATGTGTGTAGTACGCGCAAAAATGGCTCTGAGCACTATCGGAGTTAACATCTATGGTCATCAATCGCCTGGAACTTAGAACTACTTAAACCTATCCAACCTAAGGGCATCACACAACACCCAGTCATCACGAGGCAGAGAAAATCCCTGACCCCGCCGGGAATCGAACCCGGCCGTGGGATGCGAGAACGCTACCGCACGACCACGAGCTGCGGACGTGGTAAGGTCAAGCGAAGTGTTTGAGAAGTGAGTACGTCGATGATGTGTATCTTACGAAAGGAGGGACAGGATGTTGAATGGGAGTCCAAGTACCCAAAAGCCAAAGTGTACACAATAAATAGAACATTAACGATAGTGGTAAATGTGTTATTAGATAACAGTTTCTGCGACACTTTAGGTCGTTGGCTTCGGCAAGTCACAACAAACTGTCACATGCCATTCAATTATAGACCTCGTCTGAAGATGGGCAAAAAACACTGGTAAAGACATAATATGAAACGTCCTGGCAGATTAAAACTGTGCTGGACCGAGACTTGAACTCGGGACCTTCGCCTTTCGCGGGCAAGTGCTCTACCAAATGAGTTACCCAAGCACGACTCGCGCCCCGTCTGAACCTAGCACTCCTGAAGTGTGAAGTTTGAAAGGTAGGAGACGAGGTACTGGCGGAATTAAAGCTGCGAGGACGGGGCGTGAGTCGTGCTTGGGTAGCTCATTTGGTAGAGCACTTGCCCGCGAAAGGGAAATGTCCCGAGTTCGAGTCTCGGGCCGGGACACAGTTTTATTCAGCCAGGAAGTTTCATATCGGCGCACATTCCACCGTAAAGTGAAAATTTCATTCCAGAAAGACAAAATAAATTATTATAAAAAAGGGGCTGATCGCAGTTTGTTTTTCAACATATACTACAACTAATTCGTAGAAAGACGCGTTGTGCAGGACAGCACTCTGTGTTGCAACGCTGGATGGAAACAATTTCTTGGTGTGCCTGAGGCGCGCGGAGTGGCCCCGCGGTTTGACACGTCATGTCACGGAATGCGCGTCCTCTCCCGCCGGAGGTTGGAGTCCTCCCTCGGGCGGGTGCGTGTGTGTGTGTGTTGTTCTTAGAGTAAGTTAGTTCAAGTATTGTGTAAGTCTAGGGACCGCTGACTTCAGCAGTTTGATCCCTTAGGAATTCACACACATTTGAACATTTGTAGTGAAACGTTCCTTAGAAAAATTAATGAATTACTGTGCTGATAAACCCCTTACGTTATTTGATTTTCAAACAGCTGAGCAAAACTGAACGTACTCAGACATTTCTCTCTTTACTTATTCTGATCACTAAACTGACACACAATATTTTTAGCGCAACGCAATCTGACTTCCAATAATCCCTACAAAAGAATGGCCCTGACTAACAATAACCTATATCTTTCATGAATCACTTATCTCACAAAAATCTTCGTTACTCGAACTACTGCAATACAGCGAGCGCCACTACTGCCAGCTAAATAAAAGATTCAAACTACTGAAGGCACTAACTACTGAGAGGCACAAATGAAAGATTTTGATAGACAACAAACAATGTATTTACCTCAATAGTGTCCAAAAGTCATAATATATATATCAGTTCATGACATCCAGTCTTACAAATTTACTGTCTCTGATGGACACACGTCCAGATCATCCGCCCTCATAACTCCGCCATCTCTCTCCCCACATCCAGCAATGGCGGTTCACCTCCAACTGTGCAACGCTACGCGATGTTCACACCCAACTGCCCAACACTACAATGGCGAGTATTACAACAATGCCACACAGACTGCACACAGCACAGACAATGATATTCATACAGAGCGCTACCAACATAAAAACCTAAACAGCCTACTTACAGTAGTGCTGTGTGCTAGCTGCGAAAGGCCGCTTATCCCAACCGGAGCGCCAGGTTCCGAAGAAATGTATGTGCACAGAACTGGCACTCGGCCCAAGTGTTTCGACTCCGTGTAACAGAATAACCCTAGCCACGAGACGGAGTGTACGCTGTTACTGCTACTTACTTTTCTCACGAGCGTAAAAACGACCGCGCTGCCACCCTATTTGGCCAGGCCCGCATCGTCTTATTTTACGAATCTCGCGTAACAACATGGTGTATCAACATCTTGCGCAATCTGCTGGAAAAGCACTTCCTTCTGAATATGAACCAGATCGGCTTTTACCCAGTTATGGATACAAATAAATCAACGTCTTTTATTCAGTCCACAACGGCACAGGCAGCGAGTGCTTCAGAAAGCGGGAAGCGCCAATCTGGTCGGCTCCACGCTTCCTCTACTTGTCGCGGGTCTGGTTTTCCTCATTCAATCCGGGACTGCAAATAAAGACCGTGATGCAAACTGGCTAGATGCAGTGTGCTGAAGTGCATTTATTTCCGTATCTGCAACTGGCGCCGCTGCAGCGAAATCGCGGGGTATGAATCGAAGTTCCTACTCGGAACTTCTGAAATCGCTAACAAGAAGAGGCGTTATTCAAAGTAGGAGGAGCTGCGCACAATGTAAATACTATGTACTAAATTTACGGTCGATTCCGACAATAGTTACGATCACCTCGGCCTTGGATGTATCATTAAAAATAATTGTTAATGTAAGTTGACTTTATATTTTATCTGCACAGGCATTAATACTGATGGTAAGTGTATCCCTCGGTGTCTCTGATCATTATGCGATACGCATACTTCGAAGTTACTTTTATGTTTGTTTCTCCAACTGTATTAGAGGTTCATCTGTGTCAAACTGAAATAGTCCTCTCCCCTCACAAAAATTAACAAATATTGCAGTGCATCGTAAAACCGACGTGTTCTTGCAATTCAATAATTTCCCGCCTCAATCCACCTACAGGTGCGCAATTTTGATCGACCTCCGTTTGTTCGTCGCGAATGAAATACACTTGCGAAGATTTATAATAATCGTTTGCTAATGGTAACAGTGATACAGCTCTTTTAAAGACTTCTCCATCAATTGAAAACACAGGTTCGAAATCATGTTCTTCACTGTTCACGGGAGTAGCACCGAATGACGTCATTTGAAAGGAAGCATTGCATGCCCTCATATTTTGTTACAATTTTTTTTTATTCTGTAGTTTTTCCAGAGACGCATTAAAATAATTCAGATTGCTAGTGTTTAAATGAACTTCTTGTAGCCGTAGAACCAAAACACTACATCCAATTTTCCAGTGATACTGTTGTACTCATTAGAGTAAAGTCGCAAAGGAATGCTTCGCTTGCCGAACTGCAATCTCTGATATTTCTGCTTCGCACTCCTCGTACAGTAATGCTATGTGCGATCATTTGCGTTTATTGTCTTTCATGAATTTCGCTCATTGTAATTTCGTTTTATTTAGTTCATTTAGTAATCTTATTTCTTGAGCATTTTTCCTAGGTCTGTTTGGTGAGCGTCTCGCTTGATCCTATTATCTAATTTCATTCCGTTGTTCATCTCTGAAGTTTTCTCTCAATCTATTCATTCTCTTCCGTTATGACGCCAATCCTGCATCTCGCTTCTCACATGTTTCCTTTGTGCGCTGCTCTAGCTGGTGCTTGCTTTCCTTTTCACCACTAGCAAGATCTCCTCCGCTTTTACGTTTCTGCGTCCGGTTAATACTACTTAACACACTAAAATTCCACTTAACGTACTCTTCAGCACCTTCAACCCTCACTCAAATTTATGTAACTTTCAATTGATTTTACATTTAGTCGATTCGCTCTAATCGTTTTCAAGAAGCATACTGACACGTGCGTCTCGTCATCGGCTGTACACACCCGCATGAGCTGCAACGTACCCCACCACAACAGGATAGTCGAACTTTCTCGAACACCCTGGAGAATTTATTGCCGATAACCGCAGTTGTCGGTACACCCGCAGAAAGGCCTTTCGAGAAAAGAGATGCAGCTGTGTGGATACAAAGAGCTCACATGAAAAAAAATATCAAAGAAGCGAAAACTGAAAGGTAGAAAGAGTGTAAAAGGGAGATGAACTTTAAGGCAATATTATATAACTGGAAGATAACGCAAATGAAGATGAGGTGGGAGGTACGACATTGCGAGATTTTGAGAGAGCATGGAAAGACGTTAAGTCGAAACTAGCCTCCGGGGATAGGCGACATTCCTTTGAAAATACTGATGTGCTTCGGAGAGCCAGACATGAGAGAACTCTTCTATCTGGCGTGCAAATTGTACGAGACAGGCGAAATATCCTTAGACTTCAAGGTATTGTAATAACTACAATGCAAGGAAAGCACATGCTGACAGGTGTGAATATTATCGAACTATGAGATTAATAAGTGATGGTTGCAGAATACTAACATGAGTTCTTTACAGGAGAATGTAAAAACTTGAAGCCGACGCTGAGGAAGATCAGTTTGGATTCTGGAGAAATGTAGGAATAAGTTACGCAATACTGACACCGACGACTTCTCGAGAATGTCGAGGGAGGGGAAACCTATGACGGCATTTGTAGACTTCGAGAAAGCTTTTTACAGTGTTGACAGGAATACTCTCTTTGAAATTCTAAAGGCAGCAGGGATAAAACACAGGAAGCGAAAGACTATTTACAGTTTGTACAGAACCTATACGGCAGTTTTAAGAGTCGAGAGGCGTGGCAGGGAAGCAGTGGTTGAGAAGGGAGTGAGACAGGGTTGCAACCTATTCAAAATGTTATTCAATCTGTACATTGAGTAAGCAGTATAGGAAACCAAATAAGAATTTGAAGTACTAAGTTAAGTTCACGGGAGAAGAAATAAAATCTTTGAGGCTTATCGATGATAAAGACTTGGAAGTGCAATTCAACGCAATGGACAGTGTCTTGGAAGGAGAGTATGAATGAAGACGAACAAAAGCAAAACAAAGATAATGGAATGCAGTCGAATTAAATCAGGTGACGCTGAGGTAATGCGATCAGGAAACGATACAGTAAAAATAGTAGATGAGTTTTGTTGTTTGAGGAGCAAATAAATGATGATGGCCGAAGGAGAGAGGATATAAACTGTAGACTGGCAATGGTAAGGAAAGAGTTCTGAAGAAGAGAAATTTGTTGAAGTCGAATGTAGAGTGTTAGGAAGTCTTTTTCTGGAAGTGTTTGTATGGAGTATAGAGACACATGGACGATAAATAGTTTAGAGGAGGAGAGAATGAAAGCTTTTGAAATGTGGTGCTACAGAATAAGTTTTATAAATAAATGTGTAGAC
Organism: Schistocerca gregaria; assembly: GCF_023897955.1. Classification (NCBI taxonomy): domain Eukaryota; kingdom Metazoa; phylum Arthropoda; class Insecta; order Orthoptera; family Acrididae; genus Schistocerca; species Schistocerca gregaria. The sequence goes on along the minus strand of NC_064927.1, from coordinate 468,583,524 downwards.
CACGTAAGTAATAACGAAGTACTGAATAGAATTAGGGAGAAAAGTTTGTTGCACAACCTGACTAGAGGAAGGGATCGTTTGATAGGACACATTCTGAGACATCAAGGGATCACCTATTTAATATTCGATGGAAGTGTGGATGGTAGTAAAAATTGTAAAGGGAGACCAAAAGATGGATGCAGTCAGCAGAGACATAAAGATGTAAGTTGTTGTATTTCGTAGATGATGAAGGTTGCAGAGCAAGAGTAGCTTGGAGAGCAGCATTAAACCTGTCTTCGGGCTGGAGACGACGACGATGACATTACTAGTGAATGAGATTTTCACTCTGCAGCGAAGTGTGCGATGATATGAAACTTCCTGGCAGATTAAAACTGTGTGCCGGACCGAGAGTCGAACTCGGGACCTTTGCCTTTCGCGGCCAAGTGTTCTACCAACTGAGCTACCCGAGCACGACTCACGCCCCGTCCTCACAGCTTTACTTCTGCCAGTACCTCGCCTCCTACTTTCCAAACTGTACAGAAGCTCTCCTGCGAAGCCGGCCTCGGTGGTCTAGCGGTTCTAGGCGTCCAGTCCGGAACCGCGCGACTGCTACGGTCGCAGGTTCGAATCCTGCCTCGGGCATGGATGTGTGTGATGTCCTTAGGTTATTTAGGTTTAAGTAGTTCTAAGTTCGAGGGGACTGATGACCACAGATGTTAAGTCTCATAGTGCTCAGAGCCATTTGAACCATCTCCTGCGAACCTTGCACAATTTGCACTTCTGAAAGAAAGGATATTGCGGAGGCATGGCTTAGTCTCAGCCTAGGGGATGTTTCCAGAATGAGATTTTCACTCTGCAGCGGAATGTGCGCTGATATGAAACTTCCTGGTAGATTAAAACTGTATGTCGGATCGAGACTCGAACTCGGGACCTTTGCCTTTCGCGGGCCAGTGTCTCGGTCCGGCACACAGTTTTAATCTGCCAGGAAGTTTTAATACTACTACTAATACTACTACAACAACGACATCCGTACCCACGCGGACAACTAAAACTTTCGACGCGTAGGATCGCTTTACAACGGGATCGCAGAGTTGTCGCTAGACGCTACGACTGGTGATGTAGTTAGCTGTATCACATGGTAGGCCCTTCCATTGGCTCCAGCTACCTTGGCATACAACAATCACTTAATGATCTCTGTCGTGTGAAACGCGTCTCGGTATGGGCCGATGAGGAGAGGTTGGCTGTGACGCAGGGGGGAGGGGGGAGGGGGGAGGCTCGAGGGGAGGTCGTGCTTTTTCCCGCCATTGGCTCCGACTTGCGCGGCGGTTGGCAGTTGGCAGCAGTGGAGGACCGCTAGCCGAGGTCGCCGACCCACCGACATACCTGCTGCCGGGCTGGCACTCCAGACTCGGAGGCTGCGCGCCGGCGGCTGGCGGGAAACTCTCTCAGTTTCTCTCGTGCTGTATCTGCGGCTCCTGGACATTCCAGTGCGTACGCGGTTCGCCGCAGCACGTGAAGGGTGATACAAAGTTCTCTACGGAGCTGTGCTGTTACCAGGCGCCGCATCATCAACCACACGGCAATGGTTAGCTAACTGACGTAAGCAAATAAACGAATAATGGAACTGCGTACGGAAACGGCAAGAAAAACAAAAGACGACAGAAAAACGCAGCGCGGCCACTGGCAACACTGCAGATCGGAGGATAAAATCTTCCACAAAGTAATGTACTGAAAAGTATTCGACACTCAGGTGGAAATACTTCGTATATCACAGTTAGGGTTCCGGAAGTGTTTCTCGACTGAGAGTGCCGTCTACACATTCATTCATGAAATAGTACGAGCCTTAAATAATAATATATCGCCAGGCGTTTGATCCTGTAGATCAAGTTTCTCTCTCAGAAAAAAATTAATGGAACTGATGGCTATATGCACAGCTGGTTTGTATTATACTTAACAAATTGAAAGCAAAAGGTTGTGCTGAATAATGCAGACAACGTGGGAAACACAGAAAATTTTGTTGAGTGGAAAAAAAGAGCCACCCCCAAATGGCGTTCCACAGAGTACAATTGTAGGTTCATTCCAATTCCTTTATATATATATATATATATATATATATATATATATATATATATATATATCACTGACCTTTCACTAAATGTTCAACCAGCAAAATTTGCACTTTTAGCACACGATAGCCTATTAGTATAATAATAGAGAGAAAGCAAGAGAAAAGATGGTAAATTATGTTTTCCAAAGAATTATCAAGTGGTTCTCTGAAAATGGACTCTCCCTAAATTCTGAAAAAACACAGTGAGAGCATATTCAGTTCTATACAACAAATAGCAGGAGTCAGTAAATAAGGTACAACGCTGCGAATTTTTAAACTTAAGCAGGAAGAAGAATATCATTGTGTTTTTTCAAATAATTAAGTTCAGCTACTTTTTCTCTTCGTATTATTACTAATCTTGGAAACAAGCGAATTTGTAGAAATACAAGAAACTATGTTGCAAAAAGGTTTTAGTAATAGTTGTAATGGGGTATGGGGAAATTTTCCCATTAAAACTTATCCCGGTGACAAGAATATACACCCAAAAGACTTCATGCAATTCTGCAAGGAGCAGTTCACGTCCATAATGACAGAGAGTGTTAAGATAAAATTTGTAAAGAAATTACTTGATGGTGAGGCGCTTTCGTGGGCCAATCAGAATTGTTCCGCGGAAATGTCTGAAACTGAGCAAGCTCGAATCAAAAGTGAATTCTTGAATGGTCCTAGTTACAGAGAATCTGATGGGTCAAAGAAAGCCTATTGTGAGAAACAGTTGCAAAAATTCGTGCATCTGGATAAGCCATTTGATGAGCTAACTCAAATTGATGCAATGGGGTTTAGTATATGGTCCAGATGAGTCCATAGAACAATTCTTGAAATATGTGGACAAACTTGATAGAGCCTTTGAACAAAACAACAGATTTAACGACTTTGTAGGTTCATCACACAGAGGGTGGGAACCGAACCGTGGAAATAATAACAATAATAGTGAACGAAGAAACTTTAACAACAACAGGGATAATTACAATAGCAATGACAGAAGAAATTTTGGTAGGAACGATCAGCACTTTAATTCAAACAGAGAATGGGAAAATCGAAACTGGTCCTGGGGTAATGACGTGAGAGAAGGTAACCCGAGGCAGGGAAACGACAGACATAGGCCTTTAAACGACTAAATGCTCCACTGGGAGCGAATCAACCTCCGCTCAACAACATCTTATCGAACAATTTTCTGAAGTAACTCATCTGTCAGAGAGAAAGTATTGATTGCACGAGAACGAACAGTAAGAGTATGGTAGCCAGTAAAAAACCTAAGTATAAGTGCAGTTGCACGAGTACGACTAAAATAATGTATTAACATTATTCAAGTATACGTTGTTGTTGTGGTCTTCAGTCCTGAGACTGGTTTGATGCAGCACTCCATGCTACTCTATCCTGTGCAAGCTTCTTCATCTCCCAGTACCTACTGCAACCTACATCCTTCTGAATCTGCTTGGTGTATTCATCTCTTGGTCTACGATTTTTGCCCTCCACGCTGCCCTCCAATGCTAAATTTGTGATCCCTTGATGCCTCAAAACATGTCCTACCAACCGATCCCTTCTTCTAGTCAAGTTGTGCCACAAACTCCACTTCTTCCCAATTCTATTCAGTACCTCCTCATTAGTTATGTGATCTACCCATCTAATCTTCAGCATTTCGAAAGCTTCTATTCTCTTCTTGTCCAAACTATTTATCGTCCATGTTTCACTCCCATACATGGCTACACTCCATACAAATACTTTCAGAAACGACTTCCTGACTCTTAAACCTATACTCGATGTTAACAAATTTCTCTTCTTCAGAAACGCTTTCCTTGCCATTGCCAGTCTGCATTTTATACCCTAAACATCACCCGATTTAATTTGACTACATTCCATTATCCTCGTTTTGCTTTTGTTGATGTTCATCTTATATCCTCCCTTCAAGACACTATCCATTCCGTTCAACTGCTCTTCCAAGTCCTTTGCTGTCTCTGACAGTATACTTATGCTGAAAACTGACTGGTTTCGTATCATTTCGATAAAAGAATCGTTTAAATGTTCTGTGGAACATGTAACTCACTAACTCTCGGTTTCTTCTGTATGCACATACATAAATAGTATGCAAGTCATTACATGCATGGCAGAGGGTACCTTGGACCATGGCTACTCATTTCTTTTCCTGTTATACTCGCAAAAGGAGTGAGAGAAAAACGACTGTACCTATTTTGCCTTGAAAGACCCTATTGTTCATGTCCTTACCCGAAACGTATGCTGGTGGCAGTAACATCGTTCCTCAGTCTGTTGCAAAAGTCGGTTCTCTAAACGTTCTCAATAGTACTTCGCGAAAACAAGATAGTCTGCCCTGCATGGATTCCCATGTGAGTTCACGAAGACTCTCCATAGTACTACCGTGTTAATCGAACCTAATGGTAAAAAATCTAGCAGCATGCCTCTGAACTGCTGCGATGTCTTTCTTCAATCCCACTTTGTGGAGATCCCAAAAGCTGGAGAACTAGTCAAAAATGGGTTGCTGAAGTGTATTCTACGCAGCCTTCTTTATAGGTGAATACGCTTTCCTAAACTCTCCCAATAAACCCGAAGTCGAATATTCGCCTGCCTCAATATCGACTTAACATGCTCCTCCCATTTCATGTCGCTCTTAGAACGCTACACTTAGGTATTTAATTGACTTAACTGTTTCAAGCAGTACACTACTAATACTATATTCGAACATTACAGTATTGTTTTCTTAACTCATTTGCGTTAACTTATATTAGAGCAACTGCCGTTCATCACACCTGTACATTCCTACAGTCATTCAACGATTACAGTTTCCCGTAAAATGCAGCTTCTTCAACAAACATATTCAGAATGCTGCTCACTTTATAAACCAAATCGTTTATGTACAAGAGAGGTCCTATCACATTTCTCTGGGGCACACCTAATCTTACTTTAGTTTCCGTAAAACGCTGGAACTCCAGTATAACATATTCTGATAACAGGCTCTGAACGGACAAGAAAGGTCGCTGACGCAACTAAGTAGATCCGAAAATGATCCAAAGTGATGGAAACATGCCATGTAATTAAAATGTGCAACTGAGACGGAAGAATAAATGAATATAGGTATAAATATCAATACATTTGCAGATTCTCTCGGGATGAGTATGTTGGCGTAGTGATAAAGCACTTAGTTCGTTTTTTTGAGTCATCAGTCCTGCCCACCACGAATTCCTCACTTCTGCCAACCTTTCTGTCACAGAGTTGAAAGGTTGTGTACTTTAATTTTTAAACAAACTACACTACTCAGAAGAATTAGGGAACATGCCATTGGGCGTCTGAGATACTCCACTGAGCAATAACTGAGGACTGGGTAAGTTACCAAATTATACCTTTACATTTCAAACATTACGTACACAAAAAACATCATTAAGTCCTGGAACGTTTACACAGAAGCAACTGTAATATACGCCAAGTGAAAACAAAGAGAAAACGGTGATATATCCCGTAATCCTTGGTGCTTTTCATTGGACTTTGAGAGCTTCAATAACGAGCATTCCTCCGTGAGCGTTTATAACTGCCTGATATTTACGTGGCATACCCCATACACGTCTACGCAGGTCATCCTGAAGTATCCGTTGCCATCCTTCAATGAGAGCACGTTTAAACCCCATAGGTTCTGGCATTAGGGAGAATTCAGAGCCGCCACCATACGCAGCCCACCATACGCAGCAGCCACCACGTTGGCCGACAGAATCGGTTCGATGTACTGCCTGACGGTAAGGCGACCATGAACGATGGGAAGATCCGTATGGCTGCCAACACTGAAGCCGCCCCACAACATCACAGAACCTTGGAAATCCGTCGATTTCCTGGGCACCATTTCGCATGCACCAATCACCATGTGTCTCTGCAGACGAACACGGCCATCAAATTGCGTCAGAGGACATCTGAGAATAATACGTTTCGCCAGTGACGAAGTTGCCAGCTGACATGGTAGCGGTAGAACTAAAGGCAAACTGCGAGGTGATGTCTCAAGCGTGGTACTCTACTAGGACGTCTGGGCCGTAGGGTCCCTTCTCGTAACCTGTTCATTACAGTCTCATCGGAAACAGCGACTCCAGTGACCCTTTTAAGACTGTCTTCCAGTATTCTGGTCGTATCCGTACGATGGCGCAACGCAGAGATGGCCAGATATCGGGCTGTTGTGTTTTGGCGACCTTGTCCAAGTCGCCCTCTCTCGACGTAGTGTTTCCACACCGCACGGGTGTCATGTGGAGATGCCAATCTGCAGCAACATGACCGAAAGTTCATCCTTCTTTGATGAAACAGACCGATTTGCAACTTGCACTGCTTTACGATGTTTCATTGCGTGTGATTGGTTGAATACAACTTCCGCAAATGACCACTAGAGTCTGCGCACTTCCCTAGAAACACCCGGAGACAGGTACTCACTTCCTACTGAGATGTCACCTGACATTGTAAAGCATAACACAGCCAACAGACGGCGAATGATTTTAATTGTTGCCTACATAGAAAGCGAAGATATGAAGCCATGCAATAAGAGCTCAGATACCTCCTGTATCAAAATAGATGTAATATAGCGGAGTATGATGCACGTGGTATCTAATTCTTTTGAACAGTGTATAAATCCCAGAAAGTAGCTATTCGTAACAAAGTATCACAGAACTCCCTACAGACGAAAGGGAGACACTAACTGTGCTAATATGAAGGACGAATAACCGCGTTCTCACTCTGTTCGTTTCTAGACTTATAGACCACATCAGCAGAATCGTATGGCGTGATAGTATACATACCGGATTATTTAACCAGATCAAAATAAGACTTTTTCTCACGCAAAATGGACGCACTTGATCAGCTCCACACTGAGGGAGTTTACTGAACAATGTGTGGCTGTGGCAAAATGTATGTAAGGGAAACGGGAAGGACAGTAAAAATAACACAGTAAAGAGCACGTACGTTAAAACCAGCTAAAGCAAAGTGTGAAATCTGCGGTAGTGGAGCATTCTGAGTACTCCGCCCAAGATATTGATTTCGAAAATGTGCGTGAGCTGGCCAAGAAAACTAAAATTTACAGACAGAAAGTACGTCTTTCCGCTTACATGGTCTATGAACAGTTGCCGAAGAATTTTACCCAATAAACCAACTTCTTCAGCGAAAGGGTAGGAGATCTGCCTCTTACAAGTGAGCGCAACACTGGTTTTTCACATGGTTCAGCTAACCAAGGGCACCATAAAATGTTAAATCAGATCCCAACAGAGGAGCAGAAACATGGATCGTGTAGAAGAAATTCAACAGAACCTTGATGCGTTCTAAGAAGCTGGAAAATTGAAACTTCCTGGCAGATTAAAACTGTGTGCCGGACCGAGGCTCGAACTCGGGACGTTTGCCTTCCGCGGGCAAGTGCTCAACCAACTGAGCTACCCAAGCACGACTCACGCCCCAGCCTCACAGCTTTACTTCCGGCAGTACCTCGTCTCCTACTTTGCAAACTTTACAGAAGCTCTCCTGCGAACCTTGCAGAACTAGCACTCCTGGAGGAAACGATATTGCGGAGACTTGCCCGCGAATGGCAAAGGTCCCGAGTTCGAGTCTCGGTTTGGCACAGAGTTTTAATCTGCCAGGAAGTCTCATATCAGCGCACACTCTGCTGCAGAGTGAAAATTTCATTCTGCAAGCTGGAAAATTCATTCTTCAATATGGATTTTCCATTGCCAAATATACTCCCCCTCCTGTTGCATTATACCGAGCTGGGAGAGCTTCAGAGATCAGTCACTTGACTCTGCGAGTACAACCAGCCAGTACGCTTTGCGCAGCAGAGCGGCCGGGTTTGCGGGTCCCGTTAGCAACAGACGCGGCCGCTGCGGTGCTGCTGAAGTCGCCCTGGGGGTCCCAAGAGCGTCCCAGCAACAGGTGGTAGTAGCGGCGAACTCCAGCCGCCGCGGGCTCCAGGGCACAGAGCGCCGACAGACGCTCCGGGATAGCACGGTGCGTGAGGCAGCACCAGCTGCAACACTCGTGTACGAGGAAGGACTCGCTGCTTACGACAGCTACCCGTCTCGTGCCTACCGGCAACAGATTCTCGCGATACGACCACTCTGTTGGCCATTTGAAGAATGGAGGCGGCGAGCGGCAGCCGTAGAATTGTCCACGAAGCTACTTCATGTTTGGATATGCCAGCGATTGACCTTTCGCGCAATCGCACAACATTTTAATAGTAAAGCCTTCTGTATTGAGCCGTGCATGGTTCGCTGTCCCACCATTAGGTATTTTCTACCCTGTTTTAACGTATTTCCTTCTCACCACGTTGATTTGAATTACTGGCGTTACTGAGTTGCTAATTTGCTGATTTGCCTGACGTCATTGGCGCTAATAGCGCGTTTCGATGTATCCCCTCTTGGCTCATATGGCTCTAAGCACTATGGGACTTAACATCTTAGGTCATCAGTCCCCAAGAACTTAGAACTATTTAAACCTAACTAGCGTAAGGACATCAAACACGTCCATGCCCGAGGCAGGATTCGAACCTGCGACCGTAGCAGTCCCGCAGTTCCGGACTGTAGCGCCTAGAACCGCACGACCACCGCGGCCGGCTATATCCCCTGTGATAGGATCTTTGCTCGGTTCCTATGCCTTCCCGGTTGTCATCAGCCGTAGGGTGAGTCGGAACGTGCGAGGAGGAGATTTCACGGCGGCAGTTGGGGTCGTGAGTTGGGCCCTGGCAGTCAGTTGCCTTGTTGCCGTTAGTGTTGTGGCTACCTGCCCTGGCGCGCAGTCGGGAACCGTGCGACCGCTACGGTCGCAGGTTCGAATCCTGCCTCGGGCATGGATGTGTGTGATGTCCTTAGGTTAGTTAGGTTTAAGTAGTTCTAAGTTCTTGGGTACTGATGACCACAGCAGTTGAGTCCCACAGTGCTCAGAGCCATTTGAACCATTTGAACCTGCCCTGGCCGCTAACGCAGTTTTTTGGCAGTGTCTTTCCTCATCTGTTGTTGCTGCCCAACATGGTGTGTAGTTTTGTCAGCTCAGTTCACATACGCGTTTGTTTGGGGATCGTGATACTTTTTTTTTTTGGGGGGGGGGGGGGGGGGGCTTGAATTCTCCTGTATTCCGTCGCAAGCAAGCGGTTGTCGGTCGGTCCGTGACTGTCCCTTGGTTGGGTTCGCACGAATTAAGGGTAGTCGGACGCACCACCTGTTCGCCCAAGTGAACGAGGGCAGACCGATCCACTGGAGACTCCTAAGTGTCGTTCTCTTAATTATCCTTTTGGCAGCGTTAATGTTGTTATCAGTTAACTGTATTTTACATGGCAAGGTTAGTTGTGGGCCTGGAAACATGTTCTCAGAGTTTCCTTCGAGGCCTAACATTACCGCCCTCTGCTCTTGAAAGGTTATTGTAGTTTCCTCTGACAGATTTTACAAGTTATTGTGGGCCTTTCACCGTTGGTGTTGAAAAAAGAAAATTTTTAAACATAATGTATTGTTTTTACCGATTGTTGCAATATACATTTCCTTAATTTGCAGAATTTAACTTTGCGGCTTTCAGCCACCTTATTGCGTTCTCTCTCTCTCTGTGCAGCTTGTGGGCCATCAGCCCTGTTAGCGTCTTAAAACATTTCGGCCTTCTGCCTTCAGCAATCATCATAGTATATTTGGAATTTTGAAGATTTAATCCGGCGGCCTTCAGCCGCTCCCCATGCTTATCTCATATATGAATACGATTTATTTTATTCGTAAATGTAATGGTGAGTCATGTCTTTTCAAAATTGAACTTAGTCTGAAGCATCTGTTTGGAGGCCTTCAGCCGCGAAACAAAGTTAATTCTTTCAAAAGTGTATTTGTGAACTAAATGATGATAAATTACAATTGTGAAATGAATCCGACCGCAACTCCCTTGGCCCTTTCCACAACCAGTTAGCTCTGCTTGATTTAGCTGGCGTCTCATGTACGTTAAGAAATATTACACAGCGAGTTCATGATTCAGGAATCTCATTTGATTTCTATTTGTTAGGTCTACCAGCACGTTAATAAATTTAGACAACGTTGTCCGCGGAGTGCAGCGATCTGGCGCTGTGCTCGTGGTATCACGAGAGAAACCGAGTAGCCGCAAGCACCCGCCATAGCGGGCCCAAAAACTCTGAGCACGGCTGTAACATAAGCCGAAGGCGAAGCCGATCGTAACAGAGAAATGTTGTTGCGTTCTCGATTGTTGATTTAACCAAGACCACCAGTACGTGTAGGAATTTGACGTCTGCACTATCGCGACTGCAGTCGCCCTGTGCCAAAACTACGGTTCGGTAGTTTTGGTAGTACAATATATAAAGAACGTTCTCAATGGTATGATTACCAGGAGTACTGGTAGCGCTGGCAGGGAAAGAAACAAATTTTTGTGTACGGCAGAAATGGGAGCCGACGACTAATGTTTCTTTTGTTTGTTTGATTATGTGTTTGCTTTTGCACACAATTATAACCGCACGTCATTCAGTGTTTGACATTTGTGTGTTTTGTACCTTTACAGAAAATACATCGCGTTTTATATGTGGATGGAAACTGATTGCTCACATAAATTCTGCGCCTTTATGCAACCAAAGCAATTACTTTTGATGCAAGTACAGTTTACATGCACACACATAAGAATGTATATAATTGTTGTTGTTATTTTGTACATCGCGATTAAGGACTGCCTGTCCTTAGGATTCTTAAAATGAATCTCAGTCTGGCTTTACCGACGATTATTTTTATATGGCCATTCCATTTTAAGTTACTCCTAATGCCTAGTCCCAGATGATTTATAGACTTAACTGCTTCCAGTTGCAGGCCTACTATATTGTAGCTAAATGATAAACGATCTTTCTTTCCCTGTATCCGCAGCGCATTACACTATTCTACATTGAGATTCAATTGCCATTCCCTGCACCATGCGTCGATACGTTACAGATCCTCCTGCATTTCAATACAATTTTCCATTGTTACAAGCTCTCGATATACTACAACATCATCTGCAAATAGCCTCAGTGAACTTCCGATGTTATCCACAAGGTCATTTATATATATTGTGAATAGCAACGGTCCTACGACACTCCCCTGCTGCACACTTGAAATCACGCTTACTTCGCAAGACATCTCTCCATTGAGAATGACAATCTGCGTTCTGTTATGTAGGAACTCTTCAATCCAATCACACAATTGGTCTGATAGTCCATATGGTCTTACTTTTCGCTAGAAATAACAATAAACAAGACTCACCGTTAGATAGAGAGAGAGAGAGAGAGAGAGAGAGAGAGAGAGAGAGAGAGAGAGAGAGAGAGAGAGAGAGAGAAAGGGGGGGAAGGGAGGGGGGAGATGGACAGAAAGAGGGCGAGGAGGAAGAGATTAACGAGTAGGGAGGCGAGAAAAGGGAGAGAAATAAAGAGAGGGGAGAAGGAGACCAGACTCCCATACACAGTTAGCAATTGCGAAGCACTGCCTAGGTCGCTAGTTCTCTGTAGGCACAGAAAGTAAAATTTCATTATTTACTACCACCTGTCTTATGCCGTGTTAATGGCCGGCAGTATAAAATTCCATATCGCTCATTAACGAAATGTCACTTCAACGTCACGGCCTTTCAGACAGCAGGCCAAACCAACCCGGTGAGATATCCCAGTCAACAACCTCACACGATGTTTATACACTACTGGCCATTAAAACTGCAACACCACGGAGATGACGTGCTACAGACGCGAAATTTAACCGACAGGAAGAAGATGCTGTGATATGCAAATGACTAGTTTCTCCGAGCATTCACACAAGGTAGGCGCCGGTGGACACACCTACAACGTGCTGACATGAGGAAAGTTTCCAACCGATTTCTCATACATAAACAACAGTTGACCGGCGTTCCCAAGTGAAACGTTGTTGTGATGCCTCGTGTAAGGAAGAGAAATGCGTACCATCACGTTTCCGACTTCGATAAGAGTCGGATTGTAGCCTATCGCAATTGCGGTTTATCGTAAGGCGACATTGCTGCTCGCGTTGGTCGAGATCCAATGACGGTTAGCATAATATGGAAGCGGTGGGTTCAGGAGGGTAATACGGAACACCGTGCTGGATCCCAACGGCCTCGTATCACTAGCAATCGAGATGACAGGCATCTTATCCGCATGGCTGTAACGGATTGTGCAGCCACATCTCGAACCCTGAGCCAACAGACGGGGACGTTTGCAAGACAACAACGTTCTGCACGAACTGTTCGACGACGTTTGCAGCAGCATGGACTATCAACTCAGAGACCATGGCTGCGGTTATCCTTGACGCTGCATCACAGACAGGAGCGCCTGCGATGGTGTACTCAACGACGAACCTTGGTGCACGAATGCCAAAATGTCATTTTTTAGGATGAATCCACGTTCTGTTTACAGCATCATGATGGTCACATCCGTGTTTTGCGTCGTAGCGGTGAACGCACATTGGAACCGCGTATTCGTCATCGCCATACTGGCGTATCTCCGGGCGTTATGGTATGGGTTGTAATTGGGTACATGTCTCGGTCACGTCTTGTTCGCAGTGACGGCACTTTGAACAGTAAACGTTACATTTCAGATATGTAACGACCCGTGGCTCTACCCTTCATTTGATCCCTGCGAAACCCTACATTTCAGCAGGATAACGCGCGACCGCATGTTGCAGGTCCTGTACGGGCCTTTCTGGATACAGAAAATGTTCGACTGCTGCCCTGGCCAGCACACTCTCCAGATCTCTCACCAACAGAAAACGTCTGGTCAGTGGTGGCCGAGCAACTGGCTCGTCACAATACGCCAGAGACTACTCTCGATGAACTGTGGTATCGTGTTGAAGCTGCATGGGTAGCTGTACGTATACACGCCATTCAAGATCTCTTTGACTCAATGCCCAGGCGTATCAAGGCCAGAGGTGGTTGTTCTGGGTACTGATTTCTCAGGATCTATGCACCCAAATTGCGTGAAAATGTGATCACATGTCAGTTCTAGTATAATATATTCGTCCAATGAATACCCGTTCATCATCTGCATTTGTTCTTGGTGTAGCACTTTTAATGGCCAGTAGTGTATTTTTAGCTAAGTAGAGGTCCAACTCTTGGACAGTACGCGACCTCCCCGTTAGCGGGAGACGCCTAGCCGAAGGGCGAGCCACGCTACCCGCCGCTGCCCGCCGCCACCCATCTGCAAGGCGCTGTCCTTATCGCGCACCTGCGCCGTTCGCAACAGGTTTTCGCCTGCAGCCACACCCGCAATCAACTGAGCCCCGAGCCCCGGGGTGATCGAACCTGTGATGGGGCCGTTGTCCTGGCCGCACGCCAACCTGTACTGCTTAACTACCCCAGCCCAATCAGTGCTCCGACAGGACAGCATTCTCGCCTGAAGCAAATAGACTCGAAGTACAGGTCGTACATCGGATCCCCGAACGACAAACATATGTTTCGTCAGTACCTATCCGTCAAATTAACCTACGAAAATGGTCTAGATTGGGAACACTTTTCTGTTCAATAGATCGATAATGAGGAAGACCGCCAAGGACGTGTAACATGCCACAAAATAAAAACAATACATTTTTTTAGTGTTCCTTCCATAAATGCGCAGAGAAATGGCCATAATTGATGTGGAAAAATCGACTCTGAAATATACTTCCATTTAAGACATAAGAAGAAGAAATGTGACAGACATGTAGCTGTATATATGCTGAACGAGAAGCCCACAGACAAATTTTCGGAGGTGGTAGTATGAACCAAAAAAGAAAAAAAAAATAGTTAATATGTGCTCCACAATGCATACCTTAAGATCTATAAGCACTTGGTGGTACTGTGAAAAACGTCTACGTCAATCTCTCTGCCTTCCATATTTTGGGAGGAGTTTGTACGGACAACAAGAAAAAAATGTCAAGTAAACATGGACTGTAAAATGCATATTTGAGGATTTATTCAGTAGGAGACATGTACACTAATGGCCATTAAAATTGCTACACCAAGAAGAAATGCAGATGATAAGCGGGTATTCTTTGGACAAATATATTATACTAGAACTGACATGTGATTACATTTTTACGCAATTTCGGTGCATAGATCCTGATAAAACAGTGCCCAGAACAACCACCTCTGGCCGTAATAACGGCCTTGATACGGCTGGGCATTCATTCAAACAGAGCTTGGATGGCGTGTACAGGTACAGATGCCCATGCAGCTTCAACACGACACCACAGTTCATCGAGAGTAGTGACTGACGTATTGTGACAAGACAGTTGCTCGGCCCGCATTGACCAGACGTTTTCAATTGGAGAGAGATCTGGAGAATGTGCTGGCCAGGGCAGCAGTCGAACATTTTCTGTATCCAGAAAGGCCCGTACAGGACGTACAACATGCGGTCGTGCATTATCCTGCTGAAATGTAGTGTTTCGCAGGGTTCGGATGAGGGGTAGAGCCACGGGTGGTAACGCATCTGAAATGTAACGTCCACTGTTCAAAGTGCAGCCAATGCGACAAGAGCTGACGGAGACGTGTAACCAATGGCACACCATACCATCACGCCGGGTGATACGCCAGTATGGCGATGCCGAATACACGCTTCCAATGTGCGTTCACCGCGATATCGCCAAACACGGATGCGACCATCATGATGCTGTGAACTAAAAGTGGATTGATCCTAAAAATCACGTTTTGCCATTCCCGCACCCATGTTCGTCGTTGAGTACACCATCGCAGGCGCTCCTGTCTGTGATGGGCGTCAAGGGTAACCGCAGCCATGGTCTCCGAGCTGATAGTCCATGCTGCTGCAAACATCGTCGAACTGTTCGTGCACATGGTTGTTGTCTTGCAAACGTCCCCATCTGTTGACTCAGGGATAAAGACGTGGCTGCACGATCCGTTACAGCCATACGGATAAGATGCCTGTCATCTCGACTTCTAGTGATTACGGGGCCGTTGGGATCCAGCACGGCGTTCCGTATTACCCTCCTGAACCCACAGATTCCATATTCTGCTAACAGTCATTGGATCTCAATCAATCCGAGCAGCAATGTCGCGATAGGCTACAATCTGACCTTTATCAAAGTCGGAAACGTGATGGTACGCATTTATCTCCCTTACACGAGGCATCACAACAACGTTTAACCAGGCAACGCCGGTCAGCTGCTGTTTGTGTACGAGAAATCGGTAGGAAACTTTCCTCATGTCAGCAAGTGGTACGTGTGTCCACCGGCGCCAACCTTGTGTGAATTCTCTGAAAAGCTAATCACCTTCATATTACAGCATCTTCTTCCTTTCGGTTAATTTCGCGTCTGTAGCACATCATCTTCGTGGTGTAGCAATTTTAATGGTCAGTAGTGTATTAGACAGTAACGGAGATGAAAAGCTGCTGATGGCTCTTAGGGTATGCACTTCAGAACTTGGGTTTAAGTAGACTTTTTTTTGTCTTGGTCCATATCACCAGCTCCCAGAATATGGGAAGCAAAAACTAATTTCAACAGAATAGAAATGTCTCAGAGTGACGAAGATGACCAAGTGCTAATAGCTCTTAAGGTACGCATTTTACATGTTCATTACACTCGTTTTCTTGTTTCGGGCCACACGACCACCTCTGAAATTTCGTCTGTGAAGTTCTGGTTAACCCTGTATATACTGAAGTGCATGTCGCTTTCATCTTCTCAAACGAGTTTCCTCAGATCCATGCTGTTAACGACACGGCCCTGAGAAAGTGACGGTGGAAATTAGTAGTAGGAAAACATGAAACTTGATTGTTATTCTTTTTATAAAATAATAAAAATGTGCTTCTTACAGGCTGTACAGTAATTGAATGAAACTATATGTTTCGAGAGAACTTTGCAAACCTGAAACCATCTATGATATATACCTGCAGACGGTAGAGACGAATGGAAATATGTACCAATGGCGGGATATGAATCCAGTACTAAAGCTGTAAGGACGGGGCGTGAGTCGTGCTTGGTTAGCTCAGATGGCGGAGCACTTGCCCGCGAAAGGCAAAAGCCCCGAGTTCGAGTCTCGGTCCGGCACACAGTTTTAATCTGTCAGGAAGTTTCATATCAGCGCACACTGCGCTGCAGAGTGAAAATCTCATTCTGGAAACTTTGCTGCTATTCTGTCTCATGGACAGGATGTGTGTTTACGTCAGACATGAGCTGAGTTGCGTGGAGACATATATACTAACTTGGACGCCACTTCGTACCAATGTCAGTGGTGGTTCGTAATCAAATATTGCAGAACCGCTTGTACTGAAACGATAATGCTTCTATTAACGTATACTTTCAAGCGACAGTTATCGGTTTTAATTGTGATTTATCCTTTGTAATTCAGTGTCATATACGATGGTTGGAACTTTGCAACTACTTATTTGCAGCTCGTACAAAACAGATACGTGTTTCAAAGTTTTTATGACTTTTGAAATAGTCACAAGCATTGTGTATAACCCGTTACCAGCGATGTGGAACTCGTAGGATACTCTTAGCAGTGCCAGTCGTGTTGTAGCAATTCTGAAGCGAATGCCGTGAAGTGTTTCCTTCAGTTTAGAAATCGAGTTGAACTTACGAGGACTTAAGTCAGGGGACTGCAGTAGGTGGTATCGGACATAGCAGCCGCATCAGTCAAACAAATCAGTAACAGCTTGCACTGCACGTGCTTGAGCACTGTCCTGCAAAATGATGGTCAGGTCCTGCAGAAAGTGCCATTACTTCTGCAGGAAACACTTCACGGCATTCGCCTCACAACTGCTACAAATTCGTATGGCAATAGACTGCGCCACTCTAACTGTCAACACAACTGGCACTGCTAAGAGTATCCTACGACTTCCACATCGCTGGCAACGGGTTATATACACTCCTGGAAATTGAAATAAGAACACCGTGAATTCATTGTGCCAGGAAGGGGAAACTTTATTGACACATTCCTGGGGTCAGATACATCACATGATTACACTGACAGAACCACAGGCACATAGACACAGGCAACAGAGCATGCACAATGTCGGCACTAGTACAGTGTATATCCACCTTTCGCAGCAATGCAGGCTGCTATTCTGCCATGGAGACGATCGTAGAGATGCTGGATATAGTCCTGTGGAACGGCTTGCCATGCCATTTCCACCTGGCGCCTCAGTTGGACCACCGTTCGTGCTGGACGTGCAGACCGCGTGAGACGACGCTTCATCCAGTCCCAAACATGCTCAATGGGGGGACAGATCCGGAGATCTTGCTGGCCAGGGTAGTTGACTTACACCTTCTAGAGCACGTTGGGTGGCACGGGATACATGCGGACGTGCATTGTCCTGTTGGAACAGCAAGTTCCCTTGCCGGTCTAGGAATGGTAGAACGATGGGTTCGATGACGGTTTGGATGTACCGTGCACTATTCAGTGTCCCCTCGACGATCACCAGAGGTGTACGGCCAGTGTAGGAGATCGCTCCCCCACCATGATGCCGGGTGTTGGCCCTGTGTGCCTCGGTCGTATGCAGTCCTGATTGTGGCGCTCACCTGCACGGCGCCAAACACGCATACGACCATCATTGGCACCAAGGCAGAAGCGACTCTCATCGCTGAAGACGACACGTCTCCATTCGTCCCTCCATTCACGCCTGTCGCGACACCACTGGAGGCGGGCTGCACGATGTTGGGGCGTGAGCGGAAGACGGCCTAACGGTGTGCGGGACCGTAGCCCAGCTTCATGGAGACGGTTGCGAATGGTCCTCGCCGATACCCCAGGAGCAACAGTGTCCCTAATTTGCTGGGAAGTGGCTGTGCGGTCCCCTACGGCACTGCGTAGGATCCTACGGTCTTGGCGTGCATCCGTGCGTCGCTGCGGTCCGGTCCCAGGTCGACGGGCACGTGCACCTTCCGCCGACCACTGGCGACAACATCGATGTACTGTGGAGACCTCACGCCCCACGTGTTGAGCAATTCGGCGGTACGTCCACCCGGCCTCCCGCATGCCCACTATACGCCCTCGCTCAAAGTCCGTCAACTGCACATACGGTTCACGTCCACGCTGTCGCGGCATGCTACCAGTGTTAAAGACTGCGATGGAGCTCCGTATGCCACGGCAAACTGGCTGACACTGACGGCGGCGGTGCACAAATGCTGCACAGCTAGCGCCATTCGACGGCCAACACCGCGGTTCCTGGTGAGTCCGCTGTGCCGTGCGTGTGATCATTGCTTGTACAGCCCTCTCGCAGTGTCCGGAGCAAGTATGGTGGGTCTGACACACCGGTGTCAATGTGTTCTTTTTTCCATTTCCAGGAGTGTACAATGCTGGTGACTACATTGATGGTTAGTGAACCTTTGAAACGCGTATCTATTTTGTACGAACTGTAAATAAATAGTTGCAACTATTATAGTTCCAACACTCGTAAAAGAATCATCGCACGTAAGAGGACCTTTAAAAATGGTTGAAATGGCTCTGAGCACTACGGGACTGAAAGTCTGAGGTCATTAATCCCCTAGAACTCAGAACTAGTTAAACCTAACTAACCTAAGAACATCAAAGACATCCATGCCCGAGGCAGGATTCGAACCAGCGACCGTAGCGGTCTCGCGGTTCCAGACTGGAGCGCCTAGAACCGCACGGCCACTCCGGCCGGCCGAGAACCTTTACAATAGGCCTATGATCCCCCGAGGGCATAGTCAACAGCAGCGCCAGTCCGGGCAGAACCGAGGAGAGTCATTTCGTAGTGATGCAGCGTGCGATGCTTTACTCTAGGAGTTTTGCTGTCTCTAAGATATATGTGAAGTATTCAGTACGATGTACAGGGTGAGTCAAAAATGATATTACAGAAATTTATTGAGATAACTTGCAGAACCGGTAGATGTCTCATTTGTAGCAATCAACCTCAAATTTCACATAAAGGTGGTGTCATTTTTGTTGGATGTGACTGCCACCGGTAATCAATTTCTTATATGAATATGTGATGTCTCTTCTTTCGGATATGTCTGAAAGCGAGACACCACGCATTCATGTAGCTTATTCGCCTCGACTGTCAATGGATCCACCACATTCAGTGCGGATGAACAATTTACGTCCGACTTTCTGTGGAAACCTCTCAGGAGCGAGCATGGAGGACATTGATATGAACGGGGACTGCGGATAGATGCCAGGTGGGAATGTGGGTCGGCCGAGATGGTCCGCACAGTTGCGATAAACTCTGTGTCCGGGTTGTGCACTGTTTAATACAACTGTCTGGTAAGCAGGAGATCCTGGGTTCGAATCCGGGTCGGGCACTCATTTTCGCTCGTCGCCGCTGATGCAGCACTAAGCCTTGATGTAGCATCGGGCGTAACCTGTGCAACTGCAGCGTATTTTTCAGGTCGGCTAAATTGTTTGATAGGCGAGGAACATACACACGGTCTTTACGCCGAAAAGTTACTGCAGACTTCGTTTCATGAAATCAAAACACACAGCGAGTATGCTTCGCAACAGTGGAAGCAGCCATTATAACTGTGCACTACTCTGGCGCTACTGGTAGCAGAATGGGGTACTGATGTACTACGTGAATCAAACTTGAGGTTGTTTACCGGTTCTGTAAGTTATCTCAAAATTTGTTGTATAGTTTCAAAGCGCTTTCTGACTCACCCTGTAGTTTTATGCATGTTAATGAATTTTCTGTTATTAACTGTTATTTACGAAAGAGTAATAAATGTATGTTGGTGTACGCAGATCGATGTTCTGTGTGCAGTACGAAGTTTTAGGATTGCTAGATGACATTATTTACGACCCGGCTGCCGTTCCTTGCGAGAAGATATCTGAAACTTTCTCGGAAATTCCGTTATCTATTTTTCCGTTGTTTAATATTTGCATACCAAAATAAATGTTATGAATCACTTTGTATGAGTTCTCTTTTAGCCATGCAAGTTTCTGTAGACATGCTATGTAACTTATAAAACTTTATTATGTGGCAATGACATGTCTATTTCTGTGGGAAATAAACTTCTCCGAGTGTCCAAAATAAAAAATGTTTTATGTGGCGACTAATTTTCGAAATATTCAAATCAGAATTATTTTACAATTGCTCTATTGGAAGCATAATTAAAGTCCATTCTATAACTGGATTACAACTGAAATGCAAATAAGACTAAAACTTATCACAATACATTGCTCTCTATCCTGTACAATTGCGACAGAGCGAATTCATGACCGTTGTTTTCCGGAGGTAAAGGAGGCCTAAGTTGTCTGTCAGTGAAAAGTGCGTCACTTAATTATCTGGAAAGTGATCACAATTTGAATGTAAATAAGAATAATTAATCTGTATCCGGAAATTAATGCAAGTTGCTGCTTGGCCACGGAGGTATAAAATTGAGAGATGGCGGTACAGACATTGGCTGTGCGTTGCTTTGGAGACTGTGCCGCCATGTTAGATGCACCAATACATTAGCAGACTGTTGTTTTGTTTACGATTTCTTCTTAATTTCAGTCGCGTGATGCAACAGTTCTTTTAAAAAGTAAATGTTACAAAAATGGCTCTGAGCACTATGGGACTTAACATCTGAGGTCATCAGTCCCCTAGAACTTAGAACTACTTAAACCTAAGTAACCTAAGGACATCACACACAGCCATGCCCGAAGCAGGATTGGAACCTGCGACCGTACTGGTCGCGTGGTTCCAGACTGAAGCGCCCAGCACCTCTCGGCCACAACGGTCGGCGTAAATGTTACACTGCTTTCGAGTATAACACGGCGTCAGGAACACATTGTCAGTCTTTCATGCATATTTCAGCCAGTAATACGACGTATCTGCCTCGTTAATGTAACTTTCCTTTTGTTACGCCTTTCGAATAACCAAGAAGAGAAATACGTCATGAGAAAAGGTTTCTTCAGTAATCAACGATTTAAAAAAAATACAGATTGATGAAACTGATGTTCGGTCTATGTCCTGATCCGAAAACGCTCAGAGCATGTTTTTTTTATGTTTGACGGGTTTCCAATCTTTCCTTGTCACAGCGATAGAGATTTTCGAGACGAAATCTAAAATCAAATGCCAGAAATAACAGCACCACACTAGAAATAAACAGCGCAACCAAAATTCACGTCAAGAAAGAAAATATCGTTTAACAGGTTCTCTTACGAATGAAATGCGATTTCTTTACACTTCAGAACAATTAGAACACCAGTAAATGGCGCAAGGTGGCGTCTTTGATCACATCACGTCCACGAGAAGCAAATGTTTGTAGCAAATGACGCGATGCACGGATTTCATATCTGTAACGTCGGGAGAAGTTCCTTTTACTGTACCTGTCAGTGCGCGGCAGCATTATAGCATCTCTGGTTCCGCTAACACCATAGACAATAGAGCTATTGCTAACGGTATCACTTTAAATTTTTACTGGTAAAGATATCAGTTGTGCCACTGTTCGCTGTATAAGAATTTTAGACAACTGCAGCAAGATTATTGGGAAACAAAGTAAAACTCTGATGCTAAAGCGCTGTTGTTGTGGTCTTCAGTCCTGAGACTAATTTGATGCAGCTCTCCATACTACTCTATCCTGTGCAAGCTTCATCATCTCCCAGAACTTAATGCAACCTACATGCTTCTGAATCTGCTTAATGTATTCATCTCTTGGTCTCCCTCTACGAGTTTTACCCTCCACGCTGCCCTCCAATACTAAATTGGTGATCCCTTGATGCCTCAGAACATGTTCTGCCAACCAGTCCCTTCTTTTAGTCAAGTTGTGCCACAAGCTCCTCCTCTCCCCAATCCTATTCAATACTTCCTCATTAGCTATGTGATCTACCCATCTAATCTTGAGCATTCTTCTGTAGCACCACCTTTCGAAAGCTTCTATTCTTTCCTTGTCCAAACTATTTATCGTCCATGTGTCACTTCCATACATGGCTACACTCCATACAAGTACTTTCAGAAACGAGTTCCTGACACTTAAATCTATACTCGATGTTAACAAAATTTCTCTTCTTCAGAAACACTTCCCTTGCCATTGCCAGTCTACATTTTATATCCTCTCTACTTCGACCATCATCAGTTATTTTGCTCCCCAAATAGCAAAACTCCTTTACTACTTTAAGTGTCTCATTTCCTGATCTAATTCCTCAGCATTGCCCAACTTAATTCTACTACATTCCATTATCCTCGTTTTGCTTTTGTTGATGTTCATCTTATATCCTCCTTTCAAGACAGTATCCATTCCGTTCAACTGCTCTTCCAAGTCCTTTGCTGACTCTGACAGAATTACAATGTCATCGGCGAACCTCAAAGTTTTTGCTTCTTCTCCATGAATTTTAATACCTACTCCGCATTTTTCTTTTATTTCCTTTCTGCTTGCTCAATATACAGATTGAATAACATCGGGGAGGGGCTACAACCCTGTCTCACTCCCTTCCCGACCGCTGCTTCCCTTTCATACTCCTCCACTCTAATAACTGCCATCTGGTTTCTGTACAAATTGTAAATAGACTTTCGCTCCTTATATATTACACCTGCCACCTTCAGGATTTGAAAGAGAGTATTCCCATCAACATTGTCAAAAGCTTTCTCTACGTCTACAAATGCTAGAAACGTAGGTTTGCCTTTCGTTAATCTAGCTTCTAAGTTAAGTCGTAGGGTCAGTATTGCTTCACGTGTTCCAACATTTCTACGGAAGCCAAACTGAACTTCCCCGAGGTCGGATTCTACAAGTTTTTCCATTCGTCTGTAAAGAATTCGCGTTAGTATTTTGCAGCTGTGGCTTATTGAACTGATAGTTCGGTAATTTTCAGATCTGTCAACACCTGCTTTCTTTCGGATTGGAATTATTATATTCTTCTTGAGGTCTGAGGGTATTTCGCCTGTCTCATACATCTTGCTCACCAGATGGTAGAGTTTTGTCAGGACTGGCTCTCCCAAGGCCGTCAGTAGTTCCAATGGAATGTTGTCTACTCCAGGGGCCTTGTTTCGACTCTGGTCTTTCAGTGCTCTGTCAAACTCTTCACGCATTATCGTATCTCCCATTTCATCTTCATCTACATCCCCTTCCATTTCCATAATATTGTCCTCATGAACATCGGCCCTGTATAGACCCTCTATATACTCCTTTCACCTTTCTGCTTTCCCTTCGTTGCTTAGTACTGGGTTTCTCTTTAATTTTCCTGTAGGCAGTATCTATCTTACCCTTAGTGAGACAATCCTCTACATCCTTACATTTGTCATCTAGCCATCCCTGCTTAGCCATTTTGCACTTCGTGTCGATCTCATTTTTGAGACGTTTGTATTCCTTTTTGCCTGCTTCATTTACTGCATTTTTGTATTTTCTCCTTTCATCAATTAAATTCAGTATCTCTTCTGTTACCCAAGGATTTCTACTAGTCCTCGTCTTTTTACCTACTTGATCCTCTGCTGCCTTCACTACTTCATCCCTCAAAGCTACCCATTCTTCTTCTACTGTATTTCTTTCCCCCAATCCGTGTCAATTGTTCCCTTATGCTCTCCCTGAAACTCTCTACATCCTCTGGTTCTTTCAGTTTAGCCAGGTCCCATCTCCTTAAATTCCCACCTGCAAAAAGGTGGGAAGAAGGATGCTAAAGTAGCCACGGAAATTCGAATGCAAAATTATTACGACGCACAGCTACGGCTGCGCCACGTACGCGGGTTGCAGTGCTGTAACTTGCGAAACACAGGAACAGCAGCAGATGGAGGCGGAGGCGACAAGGGCGCGCGGCCGGCTCCGACCTCGTGTCCAGTGCGGCGTGCAGCGAGCTGCGGTGGCCACAAAGGGTCGGAAGTGACTCAGCCGACAGCCGCCTGCCCGCTCTGGCCAGGTGTCGTGGCACCACTCTACATTTAGCAAGATACGTTAATAGTGCGTAGTAGCCGAGGGTACTCATGGTGACACTACGAGGGTAATCCCAAAAGGAAGGTCTCCTATTTTCTAAAAAGTACACAGACCTGTTCATTTCTGCAACGGTTTACATCAGTTGTATGATGGCAAGAACTATGCCCCTTACATGAAGTCATTAAAGATCACCTAACTCAAGTTGAGCGAACAGCAGAGCTGAAAAAAAGTGACTGACAAGGCACAATGCATCTTGTAGAGGGTATAATATGGACATATTGCAATAATTAATGTCAGGTGATGGTTTTAAAGTAATTCACACGACATGAAAAGTTTGTGGAACCGCGTCGATTTACTGGAGGCTAGTTTACCCCAGGGAAGTACTCATAATTGACTGTGGCCGCCGGGGGGAGCGGCTAAGGGAAGCGACAATAGGTAGCTTAGGGCGGCTCAAGCTCTGAGAAAGCGGTAATGGGGCGCTGCCTCCAGCCGCCTTAAGATGAGTGACAGTGAGTGGGTGGTTGGTTGGTTGACCCTGACTTCATGCTGGTGTACCAGGAAACAGACAGAGAACTTGTACGCCTGTTGAGAAATGTCCGTCGTCCCGTTTTCTGTGAAACATACGAGAAAGCCGCGCCAAGCTACAGTGGAGCAGTCAACAGAGGTCAAAATATGTGTGTTCGTGACTATACCAACTTCACGCTGAATTCACGGTCTGTCTGAAGCAAATCAGGTGAAGAGTGACAGAATGAAATACGCCGACCTCAGATGGGAACATAGGACCAAGGAATTTGAAGTACTCTCCTGGGAGTCAGAATTCCGGAAAACTTGGTGTTGTGCAGATGCTAACCTTGATGGGTGGCCTGGGAGGAGCTAATTAACAGAAGTGGAGAGAAGTGGAAATTTTGTGGGAATTTGTTCACTTCCCAGAGCAGGCACTGGTCGGCACTGGGAAGTGACGCATGATTAACACGACTTGCACTACAATTGGCGTAAGTGATTTTTCTGGAGGGGAAACCGAGGC
This sequence comes from Schistocerca gregaria, assembly GCF_023897955.1. Classification (NCBI taxonomy): domain Eukaryota; kingdom Metazoa; phylum Arthropoda; class Insecta; order Orthoptera; family Acrididae; genus Schistocerca; species Schistocerca gregaria. The sequence goes on along the minus strand of NC_064927.1, from coordinate 468,558,668 downwards.
GAAGAGCGGATTGTGAGAAGTCTCCGTAGAGGTCTTCCGTTCCAAGCTTGCCTAGAGTGCGGACGTGGCGTTCTTTATTCAGCTTGCCTGAGAAAGAGTGAGCATCTCTGCAGTTTAGGACTTAGCAAATGGAACGATTGAACTTGTAGATGGAAAGTTTTGGTTCAGCTATGTACTGAGCAAGATAGCTAGGAGTGAATAGACGAGCGCAGCCTTGCAGCACCACGAGGTCGGCCGACGTCCACACAACAACGTCGCTCTGCCATGCTGTATTAGGTGCTATTGCGCCCGCTCCGGCGACTGATTAAATTTGTTGGATCACGTCGGCAAAGTATCCACGAGGGTTTCATGGGCGGTATATTGTAGAATAATTCTCGCACTTCGCATTACGCCTGGGTCAGTCGATAGGAATTACTTCATAACACGTCAAAACCAGCTATGTGACAGGTGAGGTGTTACACATTTTACAGCTTGAACATTTAGCTATTCTTCGACATAATCACCATTTCTGTCGATCCATTTTTGTAGACGCTATGGCAGTTTTGTATGCTCATGTCATACCAGTTCGCCGCTATGCTGTTCAGAAAGTTATGAACACCTTCTTTCACCTCATCGCCGGAGCTGAATCGCTGGGACCACAATTAACGCTGACAGGTACTGTGAGAGACTGAATAAACTTAAACGGGCAATGCAGAACCAGAGAAGAGGAATGTTGAGCAAGGGCATACACATTCTCCATGACAACGCTCGCCCACACATCGCTCGGCAAACCGTTGCTCTCCTGCAACAGTTTCAGTGGAACATAATCAACCATCCACCCTATAGTCCTGACTTGGCGCCCAGTGACTATCACCTGTTCCCTAGGTTAAAAGATCATTTGGCCGGAGAGCGATTCAGCTCTGGCGACCATGGCTGCAAATATGAGCCCTTACCTTCAATTCATTTCCGTGAAAACCGCATATCGATCGTGCCTTCTATGTCCAAAATATCTGCGGAGCAAGTATTAAATGATTTACCCTGTACATTAAGTCCGAGCACACTTTCAATTATTTATAGCACAAGAACTAAACATTGTACAGATGTCATAGGTATTGCATTTTGAAGAGAAATTCTGAAAGTAGTTTTTTTCTCCCAGTCATGTCATCGGCGACTGTCGCAGTCACTTCCCGTATTCTCTCTCGGAGCTCTGTTACATCACGTGGTAGAAGTGGTACGTACACCAGATCTTTAATGTCTCACCACGAAAAAAGTCACAAGGAATGAAATCTGGTGATCGGGGAGGCCATTTCATGAAACTGTAGCACGGACGATCCCTCGATGTGGCAGCTCTGTTCAGGTACCCACGAACTTCACGTTGAAAATGGGGTGGACCACTATCCACACTGCCACTGGAGCCATTTTGAGTTCACGGGATGCACGACGCACCTGTTTCTTTGGACTCCTTATGAATGTCTCTCGTACGCGCTCCACATTCACTTCGCTCATGACACTGCGGCGTCCGCTTCTCTTTGCCGGGCACAAGTAACCCGACGTGACGAATTTGATGTGCCAGTGGTAAATGGCCTACCTTGTTGGTGGCTTGTTACAGTACTTTGTTCTGAACATCCGCTGAACAGCTGTAGCACACTTGTTTTTGTAGAACTCCGACACACAGATAGCTCGCTCCGCACCTGATCTCGCCATGTTTGCGACTAGCGCTGACTATCGGCAAATTAGCAAACTACGCTGTGGTGATGTACATGAAAACAAACTTTCAGGGTCTCTCTTCAAAATTAGACATGTACAATGTTTGGTTCTTGTGCAGTAAACAATTAAAAGTGTTGTAAGTGCCCTGTATTGGGAATCATGAAGGAACAGCGCGAATATTTACCGCTATGCCATTTATCCGGTAGAGGTGCTAGATTTTAAGATTAGCGAGTCGTGTGTCCGTCCGACTTCTCTATGGAGGTCGGGAAAGAGGAACAGCGAGGTGTGCAGTTTTTGACTGCAGAAGGAGAGTCGGGAAGTGGATTTCATCCCTAATGCCCGGTGCGTGCTGCGAACTCAGTACATCACACACGATTGTGTTTGCGTGGAGTATACGATTTCAAGAAGGTAGGGTGTTATTCAATGATGACGATCTGCGAGAACAGGCTTATTGTGTCATTACGATTTCTATCATTGCTCCGGTGAATGGTGCCGTCAGAAATGGTCGACGGCGGACGGTGGAAAACATTCGGCTCATGTTGGGCTTCAGTCATAATAACGCTCACATCATGATGAGAGAACATCTAAGAAACATCGAAAAAAAAAACTTTCAGAGTTTCTCTTCAAAATTCAATGTGCATGATATCTGTATAACGTTTAGATCTTGTGCAATCAATAATTGAAAGTGTTCCCAGACTTTATGTACAACCTGTATATCACAAAATTTCTAGTCCGCATTATGCGTTGCCTACATAACGGTTTTGAAGGGCAACAAAAATGTGATATTCAGTATTTCATGTGATTAATGATCGATTTCAAACATTTAAAACACTTCATTATACGGTGTAATTTTACGTTGAAGTTTTGAACACAATAAGACAAATAACTAACGTTGGAAACTGTCTACGTGTATCTTGAGGCGTCGTAACTCAATGCGCGCAAATGACCCAGACAATTTTCTTCCAGTTTCTGAGAATGAAAGTGTGGTGTCACCGCCAGACACCACACTTGCTAGGTGGCAGCCTTTAAATCGGCCGCGGTCCGGTAGTATACGTCGGACCCGCGTGTCGCCACTATCAGTGATTGCAGACCGAGCGCCGCCACACGGCAGGTCTAGAGAGACTTCCTAGCACTCGCCCCAGTTGTACAGCCGACTTTGCTAGCGATGGTTCACTGGCAAATTACGCTATCATTTGCCGAGACGATAGTTAGCATAGCCTTCAGCTACGTTATTTGCTACGACCTAGCAAGGCACAATTATCTGTTTCTATTGGTACTGTGAATCATGTAATGTCAAGAGCGACGTTCATCATGAATGGATTTAAGTTAAGTATTCCACCAGATACGTCCGTTTTTCTCAATTCTAATTCCCTTGTCATGTTCCAGACCTCACGCCAGCCTGCGTGAGCTAAAACGCGTGCATTTCGGCCTCCTTTAGTTATACGGGTTGGCTCTCCTGCCAACGACAACAGAAAGCACTTAGCCACTCCAACATACTTTACGCACAACTTAATCTTTTTCTAAACTTTTTCTCACTGACACCCTTCCATAAAATAATTAAAGGATAAAAGTTTGTCGTTTACTACATTTCCGCTGTTCAGGAAGTAAAATTTTAGCTCCAGACAAGACTTATAATTTACTACTTTACTAATACCTCTATTCACAACAGATTTTGCCTACAGTATCCACAGCTATCACTGAACGTAACCTCTATAATTACATTCCTTTACGACACATATCCCAAGAGATATGACGTAATAAGCACTGAACTACGGAAAGAACTAGATGTTGCTTGAGACTGCGCGCAAATTATCGAGACTTTTTTCTTCCAATATTTGATAATGAGAGCATCTGGCGGCTTCCCATAAATTTTCAGCACACTCTCAAAGCGTTCCTAAACTTTTTCTCCCTTGTTTGCTCGAAATCAAATTTTTAACAGGTTAACTCATTTGTAAAGGTAATCAGATGTTTGAAGCAGTTTCATACATTCATAATCGAGTCTTTACTGAATCGGGGTTTATTGGCATGGTTGTATTAGTCAAAAGTTAATCGAGCGAGTTGCGTAGCTGTGAAGATTACTTTGGTAAAAGACGTCGCTGGTGGTAGCGCTCGAATGGAAGCTAATAACTTCGAAACTGACGGTAGACTGTTTACTGTCCAAGTTGTCGCTGAGAGTTAGGAGTATTTGGTGGTGGTGGTGGTGGTGGTGGTGGTGGTGGTGGTGGTGGTGGTAGTGATTGAGATGTCGGAGATCAGACGCTGTTAAGATCATTTGTCGGAAATAAACAATGAAACCACCGACCTCTTTTATCGACATTAATCGAATTGCTTTACGGAACGGTCAAGGCAACTTGATTTCGATAAACGTTAATTTACTAACAAGGGAACCTCCCCATCGCACCCCCCTCAGATTTAGTTACAAGTTGGCACCGTGGATAGGCCTTGAAAAACTGAACACAGATCAGTCGAGAAAACAGGAAGAAGTTGTGTGGAACTATGAAAAAGTAAGCAAAATATACAAACTGAGTAGTCCATGCGCAACATATGCAACATCGAGGATAGTCTGAATTCAGGAGCGCCGTGGTCCCGTGGTTAGCGTGAGTTCCTTGGTTCAGATCTTTCCTCGAGTGAAAAGTTTAATTTTTTTATTTTCAGCCGATTATCAAAGTTCAGGCACTCATACATAACGAACTTCGCTCTCCTAAATTCCATGACATGTTCAGATTTGCTTGGATATATGCAGGATTTGACGGTCTACACACGGAAAAATTTGAAAACGTTAAAAGGGAAAACTGTGGGACTGTGAAACTGTTGCATTCATTTGTTGCAGTTTATGTGAAACTCTTAAGTTCCCATCACTTTTTTTGGGAGTTATTTTCACATCCACAAGAAAACCTAAATCGGGCAAGGTAGAAGAATCTTTTTACCCAATCACCAAGTGTACAAGTTAGGTGGTTCGACAACATATTCCTGTGATGTGATGCTCATGCCGTCACCAGTGCCGTATAGAACATATCAGACGTGTTTTCCTGTGGAGGAATCGGTTCACCTATGACCTTGCGATCAACTGTTTTCGGTTCCCATTTTAGAGGCACGTCCTTTCGCCTACTAATCGCACGGGTTTGCAGTGCGGTCGCAAAACACAGACACTTAACTTATTACAGTGAACAGAGACGTCAATGAAATAACGGACAGATCTTAACTTTGCGAAAATGAAGAAAATAAACTTTTCACTCGAGGGAAGACTTGAACCATACACCTCTCGTTCCGCAACTGCTCACGCTAACCACGGGACCACGGCGCTCCTGAGCTCACACTATCCTTGATGTTGCCCATCCTGCGCATCGACTACTAAGTTTGTATATTTTGCTTTTTTTGTTCATAGTTCCAGAAACTTCTTCCTGTTTTCTCGATTGATACTCCGTGCGAATTGGTGTGGGTGGAGGTTATACTTAACAGCCGAATTAAGTTAATAATTGGCTCCTTCTACCGTCCCCCAGACTCCGATGATACAGTTGCGGAACAGTTCAGAGAAAGTTTGAGTCTCGTAACAAATAAATACCCCACTCATACGGTTATAGTTGGTGGGGACTTCAACCTACCCTCGGTATGTTGGCAAAAATACTTGTTCAAAACCGGTGGTAGGCAGAAAACGTCTTCCGAGATTGTCCTAAATGCATTCTCCGAAAATTATTTAGAGCAGTTAGTCCACGAACCCACGCGAATTGTAAATGGTTGCGAAAACACACTTGACCTCTTGGCCACAAACAATCCAGAGCTGATAGAGAGCATCATGACTGATACCGGGATTAGTGATCACAAGGTCATTGTAGCTAGGCTCAATACCATTTCTTCCAAATCCATCAGAAACAAACGCAAAATAATTTTATTTAAAAAAGCGGATAAAGTGCCACTAGAAGCCTTCCTAAAAGACAATTTCCATTCCTTCCGAACTGACTATGCGAATGTAGACGAGATGTGGCTCAAATTCAAAGATATAGTAGCAACAGCAATTGAGATATTCATACCTCATAAATTGGTAAGAGATGGAACGGATCCCCCGTGGTACACAAAAAAGGTCCGAACGCTGTTGCAGAGGCAACGGAAAAAGCATGCGAAGTTCAGAAGAACGCGAAATCCTGAAGATGGGCTAAAATTTACAGACGCGCGAAATTTGGCACGTACTTCGATGCGAGATGCCTTTAATAGGTTCCACAACGAAACATTGTCTCGAAATTTGGTAGAAAATCCGAAGAAATTCTGGTCGTATGTAAAGTACACAAGCGGCAAGACGCAGTCAATACCTTCGCTGCGCAGTGCCGATGGTACTGTTATCGACGACTGTGCCGCTAAAGCGGAGTTATTGAACGCAGTTTTCCGAAATTCCTTCACCAGGGAAGACGAATGGAATATTCCAGAATTTGAAACACGAACATCTGCTAGCATGAGTTTCTTAGAAGTAGATACCTTAGGGGTTGCGAAGCAACTCAAATCGCTTGATACGGGCAAGTCTTCAGGTCCAGATTGTATACCGATTAGGTTCCTTTCAGATTACGCTGATACTATAGCTCCCTACTTAGCACTCATATACAACCGCTCGCTCACCGATAGATCTGTACCTACAGATTGGAAAATTGCGCAGGTCGCACCAGTGTTCAAGAAGGGTAGTAGGAGTAATCCATTTAACTACAGACCTATATCATTGACGTCGGTTTGCAGTAGGGTTTTGGAGCATATACTGTATTCAAACATTATGAATCACCTCGAAGGGAACGATCTATTGACACGTTATCAGCATGGCTTCAGAAAACATCGCTCTTGTGCAACGCAGCTAGCTCTTTATTCGCACGAAGTAATGGCCGCTATCGACAGGGGATCTCAAGTTGATTCCGTATTTCTAGATTTCCGGAAAGCTTTTGACACCGTTCCTCACAAGCGACTTCTAATCAAGCTGCGGAGCTATGGGGTATCGTCTCAGTTGTGCGACTGGATTCGTGATTTCCTGTCAGGAAGGTCGCAGTTCGTAGTAATAGACGGCAAATCATCGAGTAAAACTGAAGTGATATCAGGTGTTCCCCAGGGAAGCGTCCTGGGACCTCTACTGTTCCTGATCTATATAAATGACCTGGGTGACAATCTGAGCAGTTCTCTTAGGTTGTTCGCAGATGATGCTGTAATTTACCGTCTAGTAAGGTCATCCGAAGACCAGTATCAGCTGCAAAGCGATTTAGAAAAGATTGCTGTATGGTGTGTCAGGTGGCAGTTGACGCTAAATAACGAAAAGTGTGAGATGATCCACATGAGTTCTAAAAGAAATCCGTTGGAATTCGATTACTCGATAAATAGTACAATTCTCAAGGCTGTCAATTCAACTAAGTACCTGGGTGTTAAAATTACGAACAACTTCAGTTGGAAGGACCACATAGATAATATTGTCGGGAAGGCGAGCCAAAGGTTGCGTTTCATTGGCAGGACACTTAGAAGATGCAACAAGTCCACTAAAGAGACAGCTTACACTACACTCGTTCGTCCTCTGTTAGAATATTGCTGCGCAGTGTGGGATCCTTACCAGGTGGGATTGACGGAGGACATCGAGAGGGTGCAAAGAAGGGCAGCTCGTTTTGTATTATCGCGTTATAGGGGAGAGAGTGTGGCAGATATGATACACGAGTTGGGATGGAAGTCATTACAGCATAGACGTTTTTCGTCGCGGCGAGAGCTTTTTACGAAATTTCAGTCACCAACTTTCTCTTCCGAATGCGAAAATATTTTGTTGAGCCCAACCTACATAGGTAGGAATGATCATCAAAATAAAATAAGAGAAATCAGAGCTCGAACAGAAAGGTTTAGGTGTTCGTTTTTCCCGCTCGCTGTTCGGGAGTGGATTAGTAGAGAGATAGTATGATTGTGGTTCGATGAACCCTCTGCCAAGCACTTAAATGTGAATTGCAGAGTAGTCATGTAGATGTAGATTGATCTGTGTTCAGTTTTTCAAGGCCTATCCATCGTGCCAACTTATAACGAAATCTGAGGGAGGTGCGATGGAGAGGTTCCCTTGTAAGAGTGACGGATCTGCTCAGATTGAACTTCAGGAGAAGGGAACATTTGTATGCACAGGGAGGCAAGCGTCATACTATAAAGTTTAGTTTAAAATACACTTGTGACGCCTACAGTATACCCCCCCCCCTCCGCTCGCTCTCTCTCTCTCTCTCTCTCTCTCTCTCTCTCTCTCTCTCTCTCTCTCTCTCTGTGTGTGAGTGTTTTGTGTGTGTGTGTGTGTGTGTGTGTGTGTAAATTGCAACAATTGTGACGAAGCTGGGGCACCGTCTCTGTGTGGCAGAGTTGGGCTAACATTACTACTTGACGTTTCTGCGCGCCTTTTGACTAATTAGATGAGAATTCCGGCGGAGCGGAAGGCCATTAAGCGTTAACTCCGCCGCCGCGGGAAATTTGCGTGGAATGTGGCGTATATTGCATTTCACTCACGTCGCCAGCGGCTCGTATCGACGGCGGCGGTCCCGGGAACACGTACCTGCAAGAAACAGAACGTGGCTGTAAATCTCAGTGTGGTAACAACTCGAATAAAGAGGTGGCACAATGGCAGTAATGATGTAGCATTTGTACAGTTAAGCTAGCAACAATACAATGCATTAGTTTATATGAAGGTAACATTTGATATTTTCTCACAAAAGCATTTGTGTTTCCTGAATAAGTCTTTCACTCTACTGCAGAGTGATTTCAAAGTAATTACATAAGCAATTAATGACAATTTAAAACGATGTGCCGTACCAGGAATCGAACTTGGATCCTTGCTTTTCTTGGCAGTATATTTTCTTCCAGCAGTAGAAGATATGCAGAAGCACAGACACATTCCCAAGCCCACTTGCTGTTAGCTATACCGGAGGTTTTCAACTACCCACACATACGGGTTTTATGCAACCCTGCAACGCCTTCAAATACCACCTGCAGGATTTTCATTTCTCTTGTCAGCTGCATGCAAACTATTAGTTCTAGAGAATAAAAGGAACAGGATCTTTTTGTAGGAAATGTAATGAAGTTAAAGTTTGTCCTGGGATACGTTTTCGCTCGAGGCTAGGATTTTCAAGTTACTCAATAAAACATGTACAGAAGTGACCTTCAACTATGCTTTAATTAAATACGTCGAAAACTGTTACCTACAGCGAAAACATATCCCAATACAAAATTTTATTGCATTAAATTTCCTACAAATAGGTCGTGTTCATGATTTCTGTATGACTAATAGTTTGCAGAAATCAAGACACAATATGAATATCTCACATTTGGTTTATGAAGGCGACGCAATTTGCAAAAAACACGTAGGTAAGAGCGGATGAACCACGCTGTGTATCCGACACAGTTCAAGGGCCCACAACTAGAACTATGTAGGAAGCATAGGTAGTTGAGTAAAACAGGGCACAAGGAGAATGAATCTCCGTTAAGAAAAGTGACAGAAATACTTCCCTGAAGGGAAGGGAAGGGAAAGGAAGGGAAGGGAAAAGGATTGAAAGAAAAAAAGAATTTCCCCAATTTAGATAGTCGTACAGCCACAGTTTGTTGACCTGTGATCGCTGTCGTGAGAGCATACGTCGAGTTTACATTGTTTAAATTAACTCATTGTTGCAGTTGAGAGACTTTGTTGCTGTAGTGGTGTTTTAATTCAATTGCGTGACACACAAACATCTCTTATTTTCGGACGAATGCTTTTCACATTAGGCATTTTGCTGAATAAGTAGCTATGTTGAAACACTTAATGTAAACAAATTATTGTTATTATTATGATAACATGGTTCAAATGGCTCTGAGCACTATTGGACTTAACATCTTAGGTCATCAGTCCCCTAGAACGTAGAACTAGTTAAACCTAACTAACCTAAGGACATCACACACATCCATGCCCGAGGCAGGATTCGAACCTGCGACCGTAGCAGTCGCGCGATTCCGGACTATGATAACATGTTTTTGAGTTATTACTACTACTATTACTGTTATTATTATTATTATTATTATTATTATTCCTTTCTTTCTTTTCTCAGACGTTATGTCTGGTCAAAAATGTGAAGTGACGCGGACCTTGATCAAGCATGACTTCCTTCTAACTGTACAGTATATGTTACATTGCATTTAGGAACTTTCGGGTAATTGAACATGTATCAATAATTAAGGATTTCTGTAGTTGTGTATATAAGTTTGGATGTAGGTGTATTGCATTGATGTACTGGTGGATACTGTGTGGTATGACTCCTGTAGTTGATAGTATAATTGGTATAATGTCAACTATATCCTGATGCCATATGTCCTTGACTTCCTCAATTTATTGTTTAAATACTTGCTCGACCGTGGGTTTTGTACAATTCCACAACCTGTCTAGCTGATCTTGTTGGTTCCATTGTTTTAATATAATCAAAAAATTGTAGCCTGCTTTTTTCACGTATTGATAAATGTTGTTTATTTGTTCCTAGTCTGTACGTGCCTTCTCCAGTATAATTTGGACGTAAAACTTTCCTTATTATTTTTAGTTCTCTTTTGGATTGCTTCGATGTCCCACTTTCTGTTTAAAATGATTTTTTCATCCTCACAAAGAGACTAGTTTGATTACTGTGTTTTAGTGCCCAGATTGGAGCATTTTGAGATGCACTTTTTGTGCTATATGTCTTTTGTAAGCATGAGAACTGTTTCCATTCTGTGACAACGAAGCCGGCCGGTGTGGCCGAGTTGTTCTAGGCGCTTCAGTCTGGAAACGCGCGACCGCTACGGTCGCAGGTTGGAATCCTGCCTCGGGCATGGATGTCCTTAGGTTAGTTAGGTTTAATTACTTCTAAGTACCAGGGGACTGATGACCTCAGCTGTTAAGTCCCATAGTGCTCAGAGCCATTTGAACTATTTTTTTGTGACAACGAATTTCTTAATCTTTTCCAGGCTGGTTTCTTGAATTGTTTCGCCTAAATATTTGAACTGAAAAAGTCTCTACATTTTCCTGTGTATAGTTCTTAGAACTTTGGGTGCCAAGTGCAAATTTCTAGCCAAGTATTTTGTTTTTCCAAATGATATTTGGAGTCCTGATCTTTGTGTTGTTCCTTTAAGATTTTCTCTACTTGTTTTTGCTCTCTTTTAGTGTCCTGACATAGAAATCAGGTTGTCTGCAAATGCTAAGCACTTTGTTCTAGTATTGGTTTTTCCTGTTTTCGTTTGTTCGCCAATTTTATGCTCTGCTTTCACGTTTCGCCATTCTTGGATTAAAATTTGCCGGACACAGCTGAAATGTAATGGAGACTCACATTGTCTTACTATTATTTTGTTAAAAATTTAAGTAGTCTTTAACTCAATGAAATTCAGATTATAAATATAATTTTATTTGAAAAAGTATTTAGAAATTCTGATAGTCCTAACCAAATTAAAAAATAAATTACGACGCTAATTATATTTTTATAGCGATCGGGAGTGTTACAATTTTAACAAATGATACAGATCACTGTGTTTCAATATTAATCACAACAGAACAGCCACTTCACATTTGGGATGTAAGAGATCAATTTATACGTCTTTTTTCTATAGAATCCGAATATACCTTTCAAAATGTTCTAGTATGTACAACTTTTGAATTTTTAAGGGCCTTATGAAGGAATTACTAAGAAATCCTGATACGGGAGATCGGTCCTTCAATTAATTGGCAGAAATGTTTCCCAAATTGAATGAAGCAAAACTGAAATAATGTATATTTGATGGACCAAAAATAAGAAAATTAATAAATGATGAAACCTTTGATACTTTCCTGACAAATATCGAACAAGCGGCTTGGTGGACTTCCTGGACAACACAGAAGGTGATATCTGTGTTTCGATTTTGAATGATCCATTGCACAGCTATAAGAAAATTAGAGTAGAATGTCGGTTAAAATACGCATATTAGATTCCCATTTCAATATCTCTCCATAAAATTTGGGAACTGTAAGCGATTAGCAGAGTGAACGCTTTCACCAACAATCCGTCCGCTGGAACACCGTTATTAAAGTCACTGAAATCGTTCGATGATGTACAGCTACTTCTGGGATATTGTTAGGGAGAGCAGACAAAAAAGCATCGTTGTCACCAAAGAAGATTGAAGTGGTGCGGTTTGAGGCGCCGCTCCTCCCAGCGGAGGTTAGAGTCCTCCCTCAGGTGTGTGTGTGTGTGTGTGTGTGTGTGTGTGTGTTTTTAGATTGAAGTTGAAAATATGTTATGAACTACGCCGATTGCCAAAGAAATAGGTATGGGTATAGGCATGGGTATTCAAATACAGATATATGTAAACAGGTAGAATACGGCGCTGCGGTCGGCAACGCCTGTGTAAGACAAGAGTCCGGCGCACTTGTTACACCGGTTACTGCTGCTACAATAGCAGGCTATCAACGTGACGCCACAGTCGGTGCACGAACGATGGGACACTCATCTCTGAGGTAGCGATGGAGTGTTGATTTTCCCGTACGACCATTTCACGAGTGTACCGTAAATATCAAGAATGTGGTAAAACATCAAAGATATTTAAAAAACGGTACGAACGGCGACTGTAGCTAAGGGTTCAACGGGACAGAAGTGCAACCCTTCCGCAGATTGTTGCAGGTTTCAATGATAGGCCATCAGTAAGTGTCAGCGTGCGAACCAGTGAAAGAAACATCACTTTCGGATCGACGGCCCACTCTTCTACCCTTGATGGCTGTACGACACAAAGCCTTAAGACTCGCTTGGGCCCGTCAACACCGACATTGGACTGTTGATGACTGGAAACATTTTGTCTGGTCGGACGAGTCTCGTTTCAGATTGTATCGAGCGGATGGACTTGTACGAGTATGGAGACAACCTCGTGAATCCATGGACCCTGCATGTCGGCAGGGGACTGATCAAGCTTGTGGAGGCTCTGTGATGGTATGGGGCGTGTGCAGTCGGAGTGATATGGGACCCCTGATACATCTAGGCAAGACTCTGACAGGTGATACGTACGTAAGCATCCTGTCTGATAAACTCCATCCATTCATGTCCATTATGCATTCCGACGGACTTGGGCAATTCCAGCAGGACAATGCGACACACCCACACGTCCATAATTGCTACATAGTGGCTCCAGGAACACGCTTCTGAGTTTAAATACTTCTGCTGGCCACCAGACTCCCCAGACGTGAACATTATTGAGCATATCTGGGATGCCTTGCAACGTGCTCTTCAAAAGAGATCCCAATGGCTCTTACGGATTTGTGGACAACCCTGCAAGATTCATGGTATCAGTTTGTAAGATGTCTATGAGTAAGGAATTTATTGCTAGCGCACTAGAGCAGATGTAACTTCGATGGATGCACAAGCTCTACCTGCGATATGTAAGCTACAATAGAATCGCAGACCAGAGAGCACTGTCGGCAGTAGTAGTAGTGGTAGTAGGTCGGGCGGTTGGGTCAGATCCCTCGTAGAGAGCAGTTGTCTACTTGTATAGCTCACAGAGAGCTCTTGTGTCCTGGAGTTCGGTCGATGCAGTAAAGCATAGGTGTTTTGTAGCCCGAGAAGAGCAGTAGAGCTATAGAGTTACCAAGGCCGGTCGTGGAGAACGACGGCGGTGCCTGAGCGATGTAGTGTAAGGTAAAAGCAAAATATTCTTCTTCTTTATTGCCGCGCGCGTATGTTAATTGCTACAACTGATTTTCGTACTATTATCATATCAAAGTCCCATGTAAATATTTTCAAAAATCTTTCAATAATAATATTTATTATATAGATAACTTTTGACATTCATTCATCGGAATTTAAAGTCTTTTTTCTGATTTCTCCTATCCATAGTCATGCCGATTATCGTAAAGAAAATCAGTTGTTTTTCATACGTAACAAAATCTAGTGGCCAGCAATGCACTGGGCTGTGCCAGAAAAATTTCTTATAGGAGCAGATACATACGCTTTATCCGGCGACATCATATGAAGTAAGAATCTTCAGTTTATTCTGAACGATTTTTCCGCGCCATGACTCAACAATGCTGACGTCCAGATTTACCAGTTTAGATACACAGTCAGTTAATTATTGAAAGGTTACATTACGAGATTTCTTTTGAAACGTTATATATTAGTCATATTTATTGGGAGGTTAGTCACTTTTTTATTGGGAAGTTACGGAATTTAATCTGGTGGTAGGCTGTAAGTTCCCTACAGCACTACTTCAGACGAAAGTCGAGTCCATACCACGTTCCGTTGTGGCACTTCTGCGTGCTTGCGGGGGCCCTTTATGATGTTAGGTAGGTGTACCAGTTGCTTTCGCTCTTCAGTGTAATTTAGATCTTCCACTGTCGTCATGCTCATATGCAGGGTGTTACAAAAAAGGTACGGCCAAACTTTCAGGAAACATTCCTCACACACAAATAAAGAAAAGATGTTATGTGGTCATGTGTCCGGAAACGCTTATAATTTCCATGTTAGAGCTCATTTTAGTGTCGTACGCTCAATGGAGCACCTTATCATGATTTCATACGGGATACTCTACCTGTGCTGCTAGAACATGTGCCTTTACAAGTACGACACAACATGGGGTTCATGCACGATGGAGCTCCTGCACATTTCAGTCGAAGTGTTCGTACCCTTCTCAACAACAGATTCAGTGATCGATGGATTGGTAGAGGCGGACCAATTCCATGGCCTCCACGCTTTCCTGACCTCAACCCTCTTGACTTTCATTTATGGAGGCATTTGAAAACTCTTGTCTACGCAACCCAGGTACCAAATGTAGAGACTCTTCGTGCTCGTATTGTGGACGGCTGTGATACAATATGCCATTCTCCAGGGCTGCATCAGCGCATCAGGGATTCCATGCGACGGAGGGTGGATGCATGTATCCTCGCTACCGGAGCACATTTTTAACATTTCGTGTAACGAAGTGTTTGAAGTCACGCTGGTAGGTTCTGTTGCTGTTTGTTTCCATTCCATGATTAATGTGATTTGAAGAGAAGTAATAAAATGAGCTCTAACATGGAAAGTAAGCGTTTCCGGACAGATGTCCACATAACTTACCTTCTTTCTTCGTGTGTGAGGAATGCTTCCCGAAAGTCTGGCCGTAACTTTTTGAAACACCCTGTATACATATTTAGTGGTCTTGAGTTCTAATGTACTGGATATGTATTTCTTGTTTTAATTCTGTTAACGTTCGCCACTACTATTTTTGATTCTCCTGTGTATTTAGGACATGTGACGCGACAGAGTAAAACAGAGTTAACCAGTTAATCCAGCATCCCCAAAATTAGATAAATCGACCAGTTTAGAAACCAGATGCAGAAAGATGTTTAAATTTGTTGGCTAGTGCTGGTTTTGAGGCCAAGAGCTGTTTCTTTCAGAATTTTGTTGCTGTCATGTTTAAAATACTTCGCAACTGTGGCGCGTAAAGATTTGGAATCACAGTAAATTATATTTAGGGGCTGAAGAGAACGTGAGGAAGCCGCCTGGGCGACCGTGTGTGCCCGCGCCTCCCACCAGTGCAGCTTGGTTCAGCCTCGCTGGCCTTGCCGTACCGTGCGGAGCCGAGCCGAGCCGAGCCGAGCCGAGCCGGCACTGCAGACGTCGTAACCGTTGCCGCTGGTTTTTGAACGGCTGGGCTGCGCCGGGCTGGGTGACTCACCAGCCGCCTCCAGACCAGTTTCCAGGTAAGGCGCTCGAAGGCGGGGGCGGGCGTGTACCGCCACGTACCTCTTCCCCCCCCCCTCCCCTCCCCCCACCCTCCCCTCCCCCCCTCAGGCTCTTTCTCGCGCGCTGTCTCTACGATGGAGATGGGCAAACTGAAACACTTAACTGTTTCGAAACAAATGAAACAGTGAAACAGTTTGTGTTTTGTAATCTAATAAACGTACACATTTAATCGTCTAGAATGTCTACTGTATAAGTGTGTCCATATAAACACAAATGAGGTGCGAGAGCGCTAATCATTCCGCAGAAAGTATGAAATTACCACTTGGGAGTCTTGGCAGTTTCTTATTTCCTGCTGCAAATACGGTGCTTTCGTGTTGTGTGACTTTCGTACTTTTCAATTGGCTGAGGACAGCCATAGCTGAAGACAGAAGAGCCACCACGAAAGGAACTGGAGGTAGGAGCAAACTGCAGAAACAACGGATATGCCACTGCGATTCCCACATTCCGTTAGTAATTTCCATGCACACAAAGGGAATCATTGTGGATAATACGCACAGTGACTATAGACTCACAAATAACGCCAAATAATTCGAATAAGTAACAAAATATAACAGAAAAAATTTTTGTCTTTCAAGTTGTTTCGAACCGTTGCTATGAAGTCACCATGCTTCCCAACCCTTCCCGTTCACCATTACACTATCACTGATATGTCCAACAGATTGCTTGCAACTATACCTAGATCAAATTTATGTATATGTCTAAGAACTGTCACTCTACGCCTTTTTTATTCAAAATGTTGTAGGCTTACTTGCGTTTTTTTTATACGACTACTGTACATGACAAGAGAACCGTATGTTATCAAAAAAAGTGTAATTTAATCGAATGATTTTCATATATTTATTATTTTGAATGTGAATAGTATGCGTTGTTTGATTGTTTGGTTAGTGTTTATAAAGCAGATGTTACGCCATTTCGTAATAGGACAGTCAGCAACAAACGAAGCTTTATTTTCGGATATCTTAAGCTTCATTCTATTGCTTGTCAAAAAGAATTCGACACTCTTGAAAGTGTTTCATGAAGTGCTATGTTGTGTTTCAGTATCTGTGCCGAGCCCGAATCTCGTACGACACAGAGCGGAATGAAACATCACTGTTTCGATACAATTAGTCCGTTCCAAGCGCAGGTGGACTGAAACAGCCTTATTTTGAAATAACGATACGGTTTCTGTGCCTGACTCGAGATCGAATCTGGTGGGGTTATCCGAAACAGGGGCGGAATGAAACACCACTGTTACGAAACAGTGAACCAAAGCCGTTCCGAAACACAAACAGTTCCACGTATCGATACACTGTATCGAAACATAGGAACAGTGGCCAAGTCTACTCTACAGCTTGTCTCAACTTTACTAGGGTCAAAAACGCATCACCAGTCGCTACGTTTTGGCTTCACTGACTGTTACGTTTTTGAACCTGTCTTAACTTGAAGGACATATAGCGGCGACGAATGCTGGACATTTGCCACACTCGCCCTCTTCGCCAGGTAGCTATCCCTCAGGTAAGGGACGCTCTTCCTACTTCCATCCGCTTTCAAACCGCCGTCTCCACATCTTACTCGATACAATCAGTACGTAAGGGGCCTTCTTTTTCGACATCTTGGCCAAATACGGAGCTTCTTTTCCGAAATAGAAATATCTATAACTTTTGGGAAACGGAAGCAATATCGACGATTATGTCAATATGTAATTCTATATCTATATCCAAATCCCGCTCCAGCTACTGCCGGGTCTGGGTGCTGACGAGTCCTCTCCATTTGGCTCGGTCCTCCCACCACTTTTCTTCCTCCACTTGCTGCCAGGTCACATCTCTCCTTTCAACAGATATTCTCACTCCCATTTTCCACCATGTTCTTGGGCGCCCTCGAGGTCTTTCCAATCCATCTTTAGATCTTCCCTAATTTTGGGGAGAGTCTGCCCATGCATCCTCTTAACATGCCCATACCATCTTAATCACTTTCTTTCAATTTATTCTCTCATACTTTCTTGTTTGAGGTCTTTTCTAATCTCTACATTCCTTACTCTGTCCATTCTTGTTTTTCCCTTGACTGCTCTGAGAAATTTCATTTCCCCTGCTTGCAGTCTGCTCCAGTCCCTTTCTGTCATTGTCCACGATTCTTCACAATAGGTGACAATAGGAATGTAATAATTCTTATACATAAGGAGGTTTGCTCTTTCTGAAACCTCATTATTCCAAATCAGATGTTTTATTGTTTGGTAGAAATTGCCTCCCTTCTGTAACCTATTAATTTCGTTAGTTATTCTTCCATCCCTACATATTTCACTCCCTAAATAAGTGAAACTTTCTACCACTTTGAGGGGTTCACCATTCAAGGTAATATTTCCATTGATTCCTTTCTCTCTTCCAAATACACTCCTGGAAATGGAAAAAAGAACACATTGACACCGGTGTGTCAGACCCACCATACTTGCTCCGGACACTGCGAGAGGGCTGTACAAGCAATGATCACACGTACGGCACAGCGGACACACCAGGAACCGCGGTGTTGGCCGTCGAATGGCGCTAGCTGCGCAGCATTTGTGCACCGCCGCCGTCAGTGTCAGCCAGTTTGCCGTGGCATACGGAGCTCCATCTCAGTCTTTAACACTGGTAGCATGCCGCGACAGCGTGGACGTGAACCGTATGTGCAGTTGACGGACTTTGAGCGAGGGCGTATAGTGGGCATGCGGGAGGCCGGGTGGACGTACCGCCGAATTGCTCAACACTTGGGGCGTGAGGTCTCCACAGTACATCGATGTTGTCGCCAATGGTCGGCGGAAGGTGCACGTGCCCGTCGACCTGGGACCGGACCGCAGCTACGCACGGATGCACGCCAAGACCGTAGGATCCTACGCAGTGCCGTAGGGGACCGCACCGCCACTTCCCAGCAAATTAGGGACACTGTTGCTCCTGGGGTATCGGCGAGGACCATTCGCAACCGTCTCCATGAAGCTGGGCTACGGTCCCGCACACCGTTAGGCCGTCTTCCGCTCACGCCCCAACATCGTGCAGCCCGCCTCCAGTGGTGTCGCGACAGGCGTGAATGGAGGGACGAATGGAGACGTGTCGTTTTCAGCGATGAGAATCGCTTCTGCCATGGTGCCAATGATGGTCGTATGCGTGTTTGGCGCCGTGCAGGTGAGCGTCACAATCAGGACTGCATACGACCGAGGCACACAGGGCCAACACCCGGCATCATGGTGTGGGGAGCGATCTCCTACACTGGCCGTACACCTCTGGTGATCGTCGAGGGGACACTGAATAGTGCACGGTACATCCAAACCGTCATCGAACCCATCGTTCTACCATTCCTAGACCGGCAAGGGAACTTGCTGTTCCAACAGGACAATGCACGTCCGCATGTATCCCGTGCCACCCAACGTGCTCTAGAAGGTGTAAGTCAACTACCCTGGCCAGCAAGATCTCCGGATCTGTCCCCCATTGAGCATGTTTGGGACTGGATGAAGCGTCGTCTCACGCGGTCTGCACGTCCAGCACGAACGCTGGTCCAACTGAGGCGCCAGGTGGAAATGGCATGGCAAGCCGTTCCACAGGACTACATCCAGCATCTCTACGATCGTCTCCATGGGAGAATAGCAGCCTGCATTGTTGCGATAGGTGGATATACACTGTACTAGTGTCGACATTGTGCGTGCTCTGTTGCCTGTGTCTATGTGCCTGTGGTTCTGTCAGTGTGATCATGTGATGTATCTGACCCCAGGAATATGTCAATAAAGTTTCCCCTTCATGGGACAATGAATTCACGGTGTTCTTATTTCAATTTCCAGGAGTGTACCATTACTTCACTCTAATCTTTATTTATTTTTAATCCATACCTTTTCATTATTTACTTCCGCGCATCAAGCTGTAACTGTACATCTACCTCTTTATCACCCCATATTACCATATCATCTGCAAAAATCATCTTTTTGTCTTTTCCTTTTACTATATCTTTAACTGCTGCCCTATTTATTCCCTCCATCACAACATTAAAAAGCGCAGGAGATAGAATACTTCCTTGCTTAAGTCCTTGTCTTATTTCGAAGTATTCAGAGTTCCCCAATGGTGTTCTAATTCTACAATTGTGGCCTCTGTACATTGTCTTTATAACATTAATGTAGCCATCTTCTATATCTATCTTCTTCAGTTCTTCCCAGAGTCTTTCCCTGTCAACTGAGTCATATGGCTTTTCTATGTCTATAAAAACTATTATCACCCTTTTGTTATACTCAACTTTTTCCATCAGTTGACGAATAGAAAATATCAGGTCGATCGTGCTCCTTCCTTTCCTAAACCCATGCTGTTCTTCACTCAGCTCCTTTTCTATCTTTTCACTTATTCGATTTAGTAAAATTCTTTCAAAAATCTTGGCTGTATGACTCATGAGGGTTATTCCTCTGTAGTTTTTACAAAGTCTTTTATTGCCGTTCTTGAAGATGGGAACAATGTCTCCTGTTCTTCAGTCGTCAGGTATTTCACTATTTCTCCACACGCTTGTTAGTACTCTATACAGCCACTGCATTCCCACTGGACCTGCTACTCTTATCATGTCCACTGATACTTCATCAGGTCCTGGGGCTTTCCTCCCATTCATCATCTTCACAGCTTTTTCCATTTCTTCCCGTGTAATTTGTCCTAATTCTGCTTCCCAACTTCTCTCAATTTCTCCATAATTTGTTGTTTCCTCATGTATCTGCTCCTCAGCGTTTAACAGCTTCTTAAAATGTTCTTTCCAGAGATCTTTTCCATTCCCTGGATCTTCAATAATGGTACTGTCCTCTGTTTCCGTCTTTACTGGTACTTCAGAAGCCTTCCTTTTATTTTTCATCATCTTATAGAACATTTTCTTATTGCTCTTCACATCTTCAAGGTTTTATATTTATTTATTTATTTTTGTAAACTCTGCCCATGCCTTTTTCTTCGCTGTTTCCACTATTTCTTTGCACTTTGTCTTTTCCTCTATATATCTTTTATGGTCTTCGTCATTCTTAGTTTTCCACCATTTTCTCTATGCTCCATTTTTTCTTCTAATTGCTTTGATTGTGGTATCATCCCACCAACTTGTCTGTCTTATTTTTTTCCTTTCCAGATGTTCTGCCACATACTTTTTGTGCTGCTTCGACTAAAGTGTCTTTGAATAAACTCCATTCTTTTCCAACATCGCAGAAAACTTCTTTTGGAAATTTTTGTGTTATTAATTCACTCTCCTTCAATTTCCAATCCCGTATCGTCATCACTTTCTTCTAAGTCTATATCTGCTCCTGAGTACGCCTTACAATCCAGTATCTGGTTTCGGAATCTCTGTCTGACCATGATGTAATCTAATTGAAATCTTCCCGTATCTCCCGGCCTTTTCCAAGTATACCTCCTCCTCTTATGATTCTTGAACAGGGTATTCGCTATTACTAGCTGGAACTTGTTACAGAACTCAATTAGCCTTTCTCCTCTTTCATTCCTTGTCCCAAGCCCATATTATCCTGTAACCTTTTCTTCTACTCCTTCCCCTACAACTGCATTCCAGTCGCCCATGACTATTAGATTTTCGTCCCCCTTTACATACTGCATTACCCTTTCAATATCCGCATACAATTTCTCTATCTGTTCATCTTCAGCTTGCGACGTCGGCATGTATACCTTAACTATCGTTGTCGGTGTTGGTCTGCTGTCGATTCTGATTAGAACAACCCGGTCACTGAATTGTTCGCAGTAACACACCCTCTGCCCTACCTTCCTATTCGTAACGAATCCTACACCTGTTATACCATTTTCTGCTGCTGTTGATACTATCCGATACTCATCTGACCAGAAATCCTTGTCTTCCTTCCACTTCACTTCACTGACCCCTACTATATCTAGATTGACCCTTTGCATTTCCCTTTTCAGATATTCTAGTTCCCCTACCACGTTCAAGCTTCTGACATTCCACGCCCCGACTCGTAGAACATTATCCTTTCGTCGATTATTCATTCTTTTTCTCATGGTAACCTTCCCCTTGGCAGTCCCCTCCCGGGGATCCGAATGGGGGACTATTCCGGAATCTTTTGTCAATGGAGACATCATCATGACACTTCAACTACAGGCCACATGTCCTGTGGATACACGTTACGTGTCTTTAATGCACTGGTTTCCATTGCCTTGTGCATCCTCATGTCGTTGATCATTGCTGATTCTTCCGCCTTTAGGGGCAATTTCCCACCCCTAGGACAAGAGAGTGCCCTGAACCTCTATCCGCTCCTCCGCCCTCTCTTGCAAGGCCGTTGGCAGAATGAGGCTGACTTCTTATGCCGGAAGTCTTCGGCAGCCAATGCAGATTATTTATCAAAATTTAGGCAGTGGTGGGGATCGAACCCGGGACCGAAGACGTTTTGATTATGAATCAAAGACGCTACCCCTAGACCACGGGTTACCTTCCTTATGTTGACAAAAATAAGTTCTCAGACCCTATTTGTAGATAGAAAACAATTTCCGTAATTGTTCTACATGCTTTTTTAAAATTATTTTGAACAGTTAGTTCACGAATTTATTGTACATGGTTACGAAAACACACTTGACCTCTTAGCCACAAATAATCCTGAGCATCACGACGCACACAGGGATTAGTGAACATACAGTCGTAGCGAGGCTCAGTTCCATAACAAAGAAATTCACCAAAACTAAACGCAAAATATATCTTTTAAATTAAGTTGACGTCTTTATAAGCGACAGTCTCCAATCCTTCCAAAATATGTAAGTGAAGACCTTAAGTGGCTTAAGTTCAAAGAAACAGTGTCAACAGCACTAGAGAGGTTCATACCAAATAAATTAACAAGACACGGAACTGATCCCCCATGGTACACCAAACAAGACAGAAAACTGATGCAGGAGCACCGAAAAAGGCAAGTATAATTTAGACGAACGAGGCTCGAAATTCGGTGCGGATTTCAATGTGAGATGCATTTAATACCTACAACAACGAAACTCACTCTAGAAATGTGGTGGAAAATCCACAGAGATTCTGGTTCTATCTTAAGCAAACCAGCGGAAAGGGTCAGTAGATGATGATGATGATGATGATGATGATGATGATGATGATGAGGAGGAGGAGGAGGAGGAGGAGGAGGAGGGGGGGGGGAGGGAGAGACAAGGGACTCAGCCCTTCGGAGCAGGTAACATCGTGGCAAATCTCTAGCGTGGCAAGTGTCCGCACACAAACGGCGATGCGTTCCTCAGAGACATGCGAGCTGCTTTCTACCCGTCACTCGTGTGGACCGCGCGTAAATCAGCCACCAACCACATCGCGGGTGGGTGAAGCCAGGCACCTAGCAATACATACATAATGGTGAGTTGATAAAGTGAGCTACAAATTGAGCATTATTACAGAATGTGTGCTTAACATTGAAGCCGAGATAAGCAACATTCTGTAAGGAGAAATTCCACTCAGTATCTATCTAGCGACCACATGTGTAATTTTTTTGTTGAATCAAGGAGCGGTCAGAACATTAACCACCTGTCGCTTCGCTCAGTCACGTTATAGTAGTGTCGTAAGAAGGCTGTTTAGGTTTTTATGTTGGTAACGCCACGTAGCGCTCTGTATGAAAATCACTGACTGTGCTGTGTGCAGTCTGTGTTTCTGTGGGCCAGCTTACGGCAGTTGTGTGTTTTATACACTTATCTATTTCAGAAGAGGAGAGTCACTCCAGGAGATTTGCGTAATTCTTTCAAACATCCAATTTATTTTAGATATCTCTGATAAAAATGGTTCAAATGGTTCTGAGCACTATGGGACTTAACTTCTGAGGTCATCAGTCCCCTAGAACTTAGAACTACACTCCTGGAAATTGAAATAAGAACACCGTGAATTCATTGTCCCATGAAGGGGAAACTTTATTGACATATTCCTGGGGTCAGATACATCACATGATCACACTGACAGAACCACAGGCACATAGACACAGGCAACAGAGTACGCACAATGTCGACACTAGTACAGTGTATATCCACCTATCGCAACAATGCAGGCTGCTATTATCCCATGGAGACAATCGTAGAGATGCTGGATGTAGTCCTGTGGAACGGCTTGCCATGCCATTTCCACCTGGCGCCTCAGTTGGACCAGCGTTCGTGCTGGACGTGCAGACCGCGTGAGACGACGCTTCATCCAGTCCCAAACATGCTCAATGGGGGACAGATCCGGAGATCTTGCTGGCCAGGGTAGTTGACTTACACCTTCTAGAGCACGTTGGGTGGCACGGGATACATGCGGACGTGCATTGTCCTGTTGGAACAGCAAGTTCCCTTGCCGGTCTAGGAATGGTAGAACGATGGGTTCGATGACGGTTTGGATGTACCGTGCACTATTCAGTGTCCCCTCGACGATCACCAGAGGTGTACGGCCAGTGTAGGAGATCGCTCCCCACACCATGATGCCGGGTGTTGGCCCTGTGTGCCTCGGTCGTATGCAGTCTTGATTGTGACGCTCACCTGCACGGCGCCAAACACGCATACGACCATCATTGGCACCATGGCAGAAGCGATTCTCATCGCTGAAAACGACACGTCTCCATTCGTCCCTCCATTCACGCCTGTCGCGACACCACTGGAGGCGGGCTGCACGATGTTGGGGCGTGAGCGGAAGACAGCCTAACGGTGTGCGGG
The DNA here is from genome assembly GCF_023897955.1 of Schistocerca gregaria. NCBI lineage: Eukaryota > Metazoa > Arthropoda > Insecta > Orthoptera > Acrididae > Schistocerca > Schistocerca gregaria. The sequence continues at coordinate 468,534,652 of NC_064927.1, read as the reverse complement.
ACCGTAGCCCAGCTTCATGGAGACGGTTGCGAATGGTCCTCGCCGATACCCCAGGAGCAACAGTGTCCTTAATTTGCTGGGAAGTGGCGGTGCGGTCCCCTACGGCACTGCGTAGGATCCTACGGTCTTGGCGTGCATCCGTGCGTCGCTGCGGTCCGGTCCCAGGTCGACGGGCACGTCCACCTTCCGCCGACCACTGGCGACAACATCGATGTACTGTGGAGACCTCACGCCCAACGTGTTGAGCAATTCGGCGGTACGTCCACCCGGCCTCCCGCATGCCCACTATACGCTCTCGCTCAAAGTCCGTCAACTGCACATACGGTTCACGTCCACGCTGTCGCGGCATGCTACCAGTGTTAAAGACTGCGATGGAGCTCCGTATGCCACGGCAAACTGGCTGACACTGACGGCGGCGGTGCTCAAATGCTGCGCAGCTAGCGCCATTCGACGGCCAACACCGCGGTTCCTGGTGTGTCCGCTGTGCCGTGCGTGTGATCATTGCTTGTACAGCCCTCTCGCTGTGTCCGGAGCAAGTATGGTGCGTCTGACACACCGGTGTCAGTGTGTTCTTTTTTCCATTTCCAGGAGTGTACTTAAACCTAACTAACCTAAGGACGTCACATACATCCATGCCCCCGGCAGGATTCGAACCTGTGACCGTATTGGTCGCGCGGTTCCAGACTAGCGTCTAGAACCGCTCGACCACCCCGGCCGGCATATATCTGATATTACAGTACGTTAATACATTATTGGTAGACGAAGTGTCATTTTTCCACATAATATCTGTTTCTTTCCACTGCCTCAGGCTACCTTACGGTAGACGCCAGAACCATCACTTTTGAGCCACTCACAAGGGAGTGATTATCTCGGTATTTCGTTCTACGAAAGGATTCAGTCAGTTAACCGAAGAAGTGGTAACCACATGGTGCCAGGACCCAAGGCTGGGTGTTCCAATGCTTTTAGGCATCCTACTACTGTGCTGAAAGCCACGTGGCGCACAGCTGTTTAAACTTCAACTGTGTCAGTATTCTGTGCACAATTTCTTCTCCTACCACCACTCAGATTGACAGTTCGTTCACTGTTATGCGGCAGTCAGCCAAAATTAGATTGTGGGCGCTGCACGCTGTCAGGAGTCTGTGTAGTGCATAGTTTGTCGGTGCGCAAAAGATTCAAAGTATATGTGTGCCCTCTTTCACCTGCTTGCCCAAAGACTGAATGTACTGAGATCGACAGGGTTATCCCTTCACACCTCCTTCAAACTGTTCACAATTTTTGTCACTACCCCGATATCGCTGCATGGGAACAGTAACAGCACGTTGCTGCTTCAGACGAACAGCAGCGATCTGACGGAGAGCTACGAAAGCGCATCTTGCGGAAACAGGTTGAATTAAATTCCAACGCAAGGGGCAACTTTTATGCGACCCAGAGAATACGAAATATGCAAAGAAAAGTTCGGTTTTTGAAAAAAAATGTTGTGCATTTCACCTGCAGTGACCCACATAGAATGTCGTCAATCAGGTCTGAGATAGACCTATAACTGAAAGCCACGTTCTAGTGTCTGTGCCGCGCGGGATTAGCCGAGCGGTCTGAGGCGCTGCAGTTATGGACTGTGCGGCTGATCCCGGCGGAGGTTCGAGTCCTCCCTCGGGCATCGGTGTGTCTGTTTGTCCTTATGCTAATTTAGGTTAATTAGTGTGTAAGCTTAGGGACTCATTACCTTAGCAGTTAAGTCCCAAAAGATTTCACACATTTCTAGTGTCTGTAATTCGGTTTGGAAGGCAGATTCAGGTAATGCAACTGATACGAGGAAAGTATTTCCTTCACAAAATTATACTGCTCATCAAATCCTTTAGAACCCTCAGTTGCACAAGATTATTAATGTTATGCACCTGATGATTTCAAAACTGAAATCGATTTTGCTCTCCATGCTCGGCTTTTCAAGCAATTGAAATTTTCAATTCCAGCCGTTATTTTATAATCTTTACGAAGAGACATCAATGTAATAATAGTCCAAACAGTTTGTTACATTTGTGCGTACTACACACTTACTCGATATAGACACAATGTAACATTGTTCGTGAGCAAGCTTATAAAGTATGCTTCAGACTTACTCTTGGTGACAAAGATGGAGCATGGGCCCCACATAACTTATGTCGCAACTGTGAAGAAATGCTGCGTGATTGGACGGAAAGAAAACGTAAAGATTTACCTTTCGGAATGCCCATGCCCTGGCGAGAACCAATATATCACACGAATGACTGCTACCTTTGTATCGTTAACACAAAGGGAATTGGTGCGAAAAACAGACATAAAATATCATATCCATAATTTTTATGAAAGATGAACATCAAGGAAAGGGCTCTATGAGTGTTGTTCGTGAAGGCAAGGGAAGACTTTCTCGACAGTAAAAATGCTGCTAACTATGGAAGTCTCATAGCTGACATGTATCCATCATTTAATGTTGTGGGCTGTAATATATCAAATTCCATTTCCTATACAGTCATTTTGATGAAGTCCCTGACAACTTAGGAGACGTCAGTGACCAGCAAGGCGAACGTTTCCATCAGGACCTCAAGACTATGGAAGAGCGCTATCAAGCGAGATGGGGCAAATATATGATGGCAGACTATTTTTGTAATATTAAAGGACTTTTCCCTGTAGCAGTTCACAAACGGGAGAACTTGAAAATTCCTTCCTCAACAGAAAGTACAATTTAGTTACAAATCACGTTTATCGACCTGTAACGTTCTTCACCATCATACAGGTTGACAATTATTTAACTATACGAAAAAACACGTAAATTAGTTACAAACTACGACGTGCACACGCTTTATTTAACAGGTAAACGTCACTGCAGGTATTCTGATTTAGGTTATGATATGTTCGATATGCCTGCCATCTTTGGTGATGATGTGATCCAGACGAACAGCGAAATTCTGCATGACTCGCTAAAGTGTCGGAACATAGATGCTGTCGATGACCTCCTGGATGGCTGTTTTCAGCTCAGAAATGGTTTTGAGGTTATTGCTGCCTACCTTGTCTTTAATGTAGCAACACAAAAGGGAGTCGCGTGTAAAATTAACGTTATAGCAACCCTCGGTCGCAAGCTACTATGTATTCTATTTCCAAAAACATTTGTGAGTAAAGCTTTATCGCTTGATATTTATTTTTATATGTGGCAGGCCAATTTAAGTGTTTTACTTCTGATGAAGGCACTCATAGCAGTGCCTAAACCTAGGTCAAAGGACTTCTTTTTTGCGACCGAGGACTGGTATTCCTTTAATTTTACTTTGTAAACTGTCGCTGACCACGCAGCCTTGTTCAAAACTTTAAGAAGTCGCATGTGTTCAGATCAGGAGAATATGGCGGTCAACTGAGGCCCATGCCAGTGTCCTCTGGGTACCCCACAACCAGAATGCGGCCCCCAAAGTGCTCCTCCAGGACATCAAACACTCTCCTGTTTCGATGGCGTCGAGCTTCCACTTGCATGAACCATATCTTGCCGAAATCAGGGTCACTTTGGGTAACAGGAATGAAATCATCTTTCAAAATCTTCACGTTCCTTTCAATAGTCATCGTGCCATCAAGGAAAATCGCACCGATTATGCCGTGACTGGAAATTGCATACCATGCATACACCGGTGGAGGTGAGACTTCTCGATCGCGAAATGCGGATTCCCAGTCCCCCAGATGCGCCAATTGTGCTTATTGACGAACTGCAGCGCCCAGACAGCTCGGCTAATCCCATCCAAATGAGACGAACCCATCCGAATGAATGTGGGCTTCGTTGCTAAACCAACTACTAATTCCCCTCACGTTGTGCGGCCGAACGCAAACCGTTCAGGAGTTATGACGATTTTGTTTCATATAGTTCAATAATTTCATATAGTTCAATAATTTCATATAGTTCAATAATTTCATATAGTTCAATAATTTCATATAGTTCAATAATTTCATATAGTTCAATAATTTCATATAGTTCAATAATTGTCACCATGTGAGTTTCAGTTCGTACCACTGAATAGCTTTAGACTGTGTTTCTATTTAATTTCCATTAAACTGAATTTCTATTACGAGTTAAGTTGAAGAAACAGATATTTGTTCAACATTATGATTTAATGATAAGAACATGATTCATTGTCATTCGGCGATTGCAAGAAAAATGGACCTTTCAGAAAAAAAGGCTATCAGCACCCTTAAATTAGGTAAAAACAGCTGCTGATAGCAATGCAACAAAAATGATGTTGACCGGTATCTTCGTCACGTTATCTCTCGCAACGACGGATACTGATGTTCCAAAATTTTAATCCTTCCCAATATGCAGATCAAGACGTCAGTATTGTCAATTACAATCGAGCGCGCAGGAATGAGCTAGCGTAAAGGAGAACGGTCTCCGTTACTATACTCCACTTCCTGCGAACGTCGTCAGGCTGTAGCTTCTAGTCAGGTCAGAAACGGTACAGCCGAGACATTAGTCGCGTCGGACGGGACCGGAATAGACAATGCTGGCCGACACTGGCAGAACTGTTATTGTCGCTAACGGTACACGCCGACGGTGGGCGCTGGTTGCGTGGAGCACGCAATGCATACTGCATGCGTTCACGCACCTGCCCGTGGACCGCACGCATACGCACCTGTGATTAGCTTTCAATACTGAAAACCGCCCTGCGCGTATCGCGCCGGCCAATTGCAGATAATGGCTCGGGCGACCAAACGTACCACCGAGGCTCGCAAATGGCAGGTGGCCGCAGAAATACTCGAGGGCGGCGGTGGGGAGGGGTGGTACACAGGGCAGAGCGGGGGTGTTATAGCGGCCGTGCATTCGAAGCGCGATTATCTAAACTGCGGAATCACGTACGGCACCTGCGTACTGGAGCCAAGTGCGCGGCAGAACAAAAACTTGGGAACAGCCGCCCACGGAACCAGTTTGTCAACAAGCACGCCACTGCCATTGACAATCACGAAAAGGGCATGTGATGAAGCTAAATAGAAAAACCATTATATTAAATCAAGGTAAAAAAAAACTAAGAAAACTGTGACAAAATTTAACATCAGATTATCGATTACGGAAGCAACGTTGGTCGCGACACTTGCCAAAAGACTATGACCCTAACCGAAACAGGTATCATGAAAATTACTTTTTTTTTTTTTTTACACACACAAGACATATTTATTACAACAACACAACATTGGTGATTGCTTGCTGGTTTCAGACACACCACACAATCCTGAAATAAATGTACTTCACAATACCTGTGTTGTTGTGGTCTTCAGTCCTGAGACTATTTTGATGGGGCTCTCCATGCTACTCTATCTTGTGCAAGCTGCTTCACCTCCCACTACTTACTGCAACCTACATCTTTCTGAATCTGCTTGGTGTATTCATCTCTTGGTCTCCCTCTACGATTTTTACCCTCCACGCTGCCCTCCAATATTAAATTGGTGATCCCTTGATGCCTCAACACATGTCCTACCAACCGATCCCTTCTTCTAGTCAAGTTGTGCCACAAACTCCTCTTCTCCCCAATTCTGTTCAGTACCTCCTCATTAGTTACGTGATCTACCCATCTAAGCTTCAGTATTCTTCTGTAACACCACATTTCGAAAGCTTCTATTCTCTTCTTGTCCAAACTATTTATCGTCCACGTTTCACTCCCATACATGGCTACACTTCATACAAATACTTTCAGAAAAGACTTCCTGACACTTGAATCTATACTCGATGTTAACAAAATTCTCTTCTTCAGAAACGCTTTCCTTGCCATTGCCATTCTACATTTTATATCCTCCATACTTCGACCATCGTTAGTTATTTTGCTTCCCAAATACAAAACTCCTTTACTACTTTAAGTAGTCTCATTTCCTAATCTAATTCCCTCAGAATCACCCGAATTAACTCGACTACATTTCATTATCCTCGTTTTGCTTTTGTTAATGTTCATCTTATATCCTCGTTTCAAGACACTGTCCATTCCATTCAGCTGCTCTTCCAAGTCCTTTGCTGTCTCTGGCGGAATTACAAAGTCATCGGCGAACCTGAAATTTTCTATTTCTTCCCCATGGATTTTAATACCTACTCCAAATTTTTATTTTGTTTCCTTTACTGTTGGCTCAATATACAGATTGAATAACATCGGGGAGAGGCTACAACCCTGTCTCACTCCCTTCCCAACCACTGCTTCCCTTTCATGTCCCTCGACTCTTACAACTGCCATCTGGTTTCTGTACAAATCGTAAATAGCCCTTTGCTCCCTGTGTTTTACCCCTTCCACCTTCCGAATTTTTTTTCAAATTCGGAATCTCTCTGAAGAATTCATATTTCCAATGCTGAAACCGGTTAAATTAATCATCCCATATATTATCATAACTTGAGGACCTGCAACAACTAAAGATCATAACTGCACAATAGATTTCATGGGGATCCTACTGATTTGGCTACTTCCAAAATTATATCGCGTATTTCAAAGGAGGCTGTGGTGCAATATTAAAATTCAGTTAAACGACTGTTTTCAGGGGTAAAGATCGTGCAACTAATGGTGTCGCTCAATTGATCATGTTTTAGACACACAACTGTAACTCAAACGAATCACCTGAATTTATCAATATTACTAAAACATTAATCCTAATATTAAACTCTCTTTAACTTCGGAAATATTACAGAGTCCCAAAATCTAAGATCAGTTTTGGAATCAGCACAAAAATTTATTTAAGACAAACAGTGTTGCACAAAAATTCGCAGTCGCTTTAAGTTAAAAATTTATATTTTATTTTGCTTAGATGGCAGAGCGCGTTGTGGACTCTGATGGAAGGAAGACATCGAAGCAATTCAGAGGGGGGGAGGGGGGGGCGCTAGATTTGTTACCGGTAGGTTCGAATAAAACTTGTGTGTTACGGAGATAATTCGGGAGCTCAAATGTGAATTCCTGGAGGGAAGGCGGCTTTCTTTTCGGGAAACACTATTGAGAAAATTTAGAGAACCAGCATTTGAAACTAAGTGCCGAGCGATTCTGCTCCCGCCAACATACGCCGAGCGCAATGATAACGAAGACAAGACACGAGAAATTAGGGCTCATACGGAGGCCAGCAGATAATCGTTCTTCCCTCGTTCTATCTGCGAGTGACATAGGAGAGGAAATGACAAGCAGTGATACTATGTAGCGCCGCGCATCGTGGAGAGGTACGCCGTTGAATTGCGAGAACGCACTTTTCCAGAAGAGGTGGGAAACACCTTACTTCCCGTCGTACACTTCTTGCGGAATGACTGCGACGGCGAAATTAAAGAAATTTGAGCTCGTGTGGAGGGTTAGCAGCAGACTGATAGAGAAAATAGAGAAGACCTAAAGAAGAACAGTGCGTTTCGTTACAGGTTCATTTAGTGAACATGGAAGCGTCGCAGAGATGGTCACTGCAGTTGTCGCGGACGTTGTAAGAGAGACGTTCTGCATTACGGCGTGGATTATCGTTACAAGTTCCATTAGCGTACGTTCCTAGATGAATCAACAAATATATTGTTTCCTCCCACGTACATATCACGAAAGGCTACGAAGAAAAAATTAGAGAGATTCGAGCCTTCACGCAGGCTAATTGGGAATCGTTGTTCCCGCGAAAAGGTCGCGGCTGGAACAGGAAAGAGAGGGAGCGTGGGTGGCTTGGAGAGAGTGATAGTGGTACACAAAAATCTCTCCGCACTCGCAAAAAGGAGTATAGGTGTAGATGTTCTGTTTCCTACACAGCTTTGTCCAAAAGACCATACGTAGACACTTTAAAATATCGTGTGTTTTCTATACCATCGAAAATTTTTATTTTCTTTGATCTGTTAGCTATTTGCTCCAAGAGACCGACTCGTCTTTCTGCATTTACTAAATTTTCAGACAGAATAGCAAAATCGTCCACAGGTACTTGACAGTTAACTTCAATCCATTGTGTCCTACTTGATCACTCTATTCGTGATTGCTTTCCATTCTAATTTTTTTATAGTAAAATGGAAGCATTTACCTGATGTCCTTTTTGATCATTAGTTAGCTTTCGGCTTATTAGGCAATAGTCAGGTGACGAATGAATGTCTTGATTACCGATGAAATCACGTGTGACTTGCAACGATATTATTTATGCACATACAGAATATTCATCAAAAGATGGGATACAGAAGATTACACAGACAAAACGTCACTTTTTATATTGCATGGGAATATTTAAATTTGATTAAAAATAAAAAATAGTAATGTTTAAGGTATGATCATGTTACAATACAATAGCAAATGCAGCTTCAACAGAGAAGGACAACAAAGTTGTTTGGCCATTTGAAATTAATTTCTGTGTCTTGTTTTCTGATTTCAATTATTTTTCTAAATACAACACCTACGTAAAGCGGCACAGTCAACATAACTGGCGGTTTTCCGTTCAAGTATGTTTAGGTAAGACAGATCCAACCTCTCCGAAACATCATTTAACAGAAAACCACCTCTATTTTCTCTCATTTTTCCGATAACCTAATTTCCATAGAGCTTGCAGGTGACTTTTGTACACTACACGTTGTTCTAAAGGTTTCATTGTGTCTCTGCTAATGAATAATAATTTATCTGTGCTATTGTTGTTGTAAAACTCAGTTCTGTAGTGAAGAGACCATTTTTTTTTAATTCTGGCCAGTTTTTGGGATAGTCTACCAGTTTTTGTAGCTACTGACCCTTCGCAGAATTTTGTAAATAAGTTCAGAGCGTTAGTCACTACTCAAATTGATAAGGCTGAATGTCTGTAATTCGGTTTGAAAGACATATTTCGTGTCTACATCTACATAAATACTCGACGGGCCACCGTAAGGTGCGTGGCGGAGGGTACCACTAAAATGTGTGTGAAATCTTATGGCGCGTAACTGGTAAGGTCATCAGTCCCTAAGCTTACACACTACTTAGCCTAAACTATCCTAAGGACACACACACACACACACACACACACACACACACACACACACACACACACCCATGCCCACACACACACACCCATGCCCACACACACACACACACACACACACACACACACACACACACACACACACACACACACACACACACACACACACCCATGCCCGAGGGAGGACTCGAACCTCCGCCGGGACCAGCCGCAGAGTCCAGGGTACCACTACATTTATAATTTGCATTACTGGGTTTTTTCATTATACTCTATGTAACGCCCTCGCACTTGCTAAGCGAGCCCGTAGCAAAACGTCATGCTCTTCTTTGCATCTTATCTCCTCTATTAATTCTAGATATCAATGGTCCCCGACGAACGAACAATATTGACAAATCTGTCGAACAAGTATTCCTTAAGACACTTTTCTCGTAGTGAACCTACATTTTCTCAGGCTTACCGCAATGGTCTCAGCCTGACAGACATATCTTTTTCTACAACCAGTTGTAACACCAACAGTTTAATCTAGCAATTATGCGTTTATCCTCCTACTCAGGTATGGTACATATGTTATATTCATTTATGTTGAGGGTCAGTTTCTGTTCTTAGCCGCTTTCCTAGCAATGTCTCCCTTTCAGTATTACTGATTTTTACGTTAACGTGATTCTCCTTTTAGTTACATATCTTTGTGTACAAGTGTACGCAGTATCTGTTTCAGGTAGCAATGATTATAGTAGACATATGTTCTTGAAGTGCTAAAGAATGACGCTGTTCTTACTTTCTGTTCGTGTAGGTTACTTTCTTTTACTATATTTCACAATAACGTTCCCAAAAAGTCTCACAGCTTCTGTTGTACTTTTAAGTTCATATCTGGGCATCTCGACTTCAAGATGTTTAATCGTTCACGTATCTCCAGTGTGTAGATAAACTAATAGTTTAGTTGTGTAACCGATGTCTATACTATACTCTTGAACACTGACTCTTAAAAAGGAATGGAAATCCTAAGAACTATGCCGTAATGTAATGAGTCGACGTAGACATGAAAGATTATAACACAGATACGGGAACCCAGTCCATTTGAAATTAACTGAATTGCTTAACACGAAGTACACATCGTCTGACGTGTGCTCCGTAAGACGCAAACTCAGGACAAACCATGAGACAGCAAATTCGGGAATCCCCCCGCCCCCCCCCCCCTCCCAACACTCGGAACTGATGGCAGCCCTGCTGCACAGTGGTAATGATATTGGTCCTGGGACCCGGAAACGCTAAAGTTCGCCGGGCAGCGGTGGGGAAGGGCAAATAATACTCGAAGCGCAGGTGCGCCAACTTAATTAAGTGTGCGCCTCCGCTTAGCACGCGGACATTAATACGCGGGGGTTGCGGTGGCAGCACTGCACACAGTAGTATACCGGAGAGTAGTTGGAGCAGTCAGTTGAGCTGCGCTGCATGGCTTAGCCGGAATGAAATACCGTTCCACCTGAGCTGGGCGGGTCCAACTTCCGCTTAGTGATAGATGTCACCCAAAATTGGGCGAGGGGTATTTGTATTTCCCTGCGTCTCTCTCTCTAATGCTCGTGTAATAGTATGCAGTAAGTTATATTTTTTATTCTCATTAAGCAGACCCTTAAATTATTCGGAAAAATAATTGTCACCTGGACCGAGCGAGGTGGCGCAGTGTTTAGCACAATGGACTCGCATTCGCGAGGACGACGGTTCAAGCCCGCGTCTGGCCATCCTGATTTAGGTTTTCCGTGATTTCCCTAAATCGCTCCAGGCAAACGCCGAGATGGTTCGCTTGAAAGGGCCTGGCCGACTTCTTTCCCTGTCCTTCCCTAATCCAATGAGACCGATGACCTCACTGTCTGCTGGTCTCCTTCCCCGAACAACCCAATCTAATCCAGTTGTCACCTGGCATGGCGAAGATATCTTCAGACGTTGCATAAGGCGTGGAACGAAGTGAAAGTGGATGTTATTTTATGTGTAGTTCCGCGTTCATCACCTCCGAGACAGTACACTCACCTCCTGACTGTGTTTTGTACTTACAGGAGGTAGCTCTATTGTTTGGATCTGGAGCTTTGCTCACTCACAGTCAAGCCTTAACACTGACATGTGAGCACGCAGATACAAAAAAATTTACATTATAATACTTCCACATCCGATGACCCAATTCTCTCTTGCCAAAGAACATCCATACGGGGACAGGATCACGGGCACTGGACAAGACTATCCAACGCACACTCTGTACTCACCTCCATCACGAACTTGATTCGGTCATGAAAGCTTTTAATCGAAATAGGCCACTTTAAACTTTAGATGTAAGTCGTCCGCTAATGTTATGTAGAAGCAGTCCGATGGCGAATCAGTCTGGCAGCAAACAACGTCACAACTCAGTCTGCGTTTGTCCACCATTGATAACCTAGGCCAGGGGTCTCCAAAGTACGCCCCGCGGGCCGAAACCGGCCCGCGGTAGCTGGCCGGACATCCCCGGTGTCCGGCCCGCCAAGTATTTGAGGTGGTGCCTATACTGCCAACAAATGAGTTTCGAGGCCTATCGTGACCAATACACCGCGACATTGTCGGAGCTCTATCTTAACAAAGCGGAAGGTCATGGTTAAACTTGTGGCAATCCACAATAAACAGACAGACCATTCTCCGTACGATAGTGAAAAAAAGAACGGTTAACAGACTTGTTTGGCGAAAAAATTTAAAGTAAAAAAATTCTTTGCATTTTATTCTACTCAAGAGTCTGGTGCAAGTCTTTCAAATGGACGCCACTTCGGAGACTAGCCTTAGTAATCAATCATTATGGAAGATGATTCGTAAGCGAGGTTTCACTTTCTTTTGATTACGTAGTAAAATACACATAGCAAGTAAGTCGTATAAAATATTTTTATTTAAAGGCAATTTAAAGAAAATACAATACCTGGTGTACATAATGATATTGGATATTCTAGTTGTAATTGATGTATAAAAGTAACCGTAATTAATTTATATCTTGAAAACTCAGTGTTAGAGCATTCACGTAAAGAAATTTGACATCTTAGTGATAATTAGTGACTTTTATGTAGCTGTAACTTTCCTTTCATAATTACCTCCAGTTGTAGATCAAGTTTACTGGTAGAAATATTCATCAGCGACTTCAATGCTCATCACTTAATTTTGACCTGTAAATAGTTTTTGTATGTTTCATTTTGTAGGCTGGGTGTTGTGTGATGTCCTTAGGTTAGTTAGGTTTAAGTAGTTCTAAGTTCTAGGGGACTGATGACCATAGATGTTAAGTCCCATAGTGCTCAGAGCCATTGGAACCATTTCATTTTGTAGAAAGTTTTTTCACACAAATAAGTAGTGTCAAAAGCGGAAAAATTTTGGAAACTGTGTGGATGGAAGACACTTATAAAATTCCAGTAATGTTGACTTTGAAAGTTTTTCTTTAAAACAGTCGCTACATTGCAAAACAGTAATTTCAAACTGAAGTTCTGAGGGTAACGATTCTATATCGACGTCAAAGTGATTTTGAAATATCTTGATATCGTTTGAATTTGCATCGACATCTGAAAAAAGTGATTGAAAATTAGTTTTTAAAGCGCCCAAAGCTTCAATTGCGAAAGTTACAGGAAACAGAATCTCAGTTTGCTGACTGAATGTTTGGCACGTATTAAAATGCGTGAAGCATACTTTGTTCACCTGAGATTGAAACAAATCAATCTTTTGTCGAAAGGACTTAACAAGTGTGTATAAATCAGGCAGAAGCTGGTTTTCACCTTGCAATTTTAAATTAAGGTCACTCATATGTTTGGTTAAGTCTGTATAAAACATAACCACTCACCGTTCCGTAACTCAGACAGAGGGCGATTCCTTTCTTTCAAAAAAATTTCAATTACTGTTCGGAGTTCAAAAAAACGGGTCAGAACTTTACCGCAGCTAAGCCAGCAGTATAATATGGCGAGTTGCTTTCCTCAATATCTTCAAGAAACTCGCGGAACTGGCGATGAGTAAGTGCATGGGATCTGATATAATTAACAATTGAAATAACTGGCTTTAAAACTCCTGACATATCTAAATGCTTTCCACACAAAGACTGTTGGTGAATACTACAATGCACTGCTAATGGTTTTGAGCCACCGTCATTTTGTACGGCCATTGAAAGGAGAGCAACATCACCTTTATTTTTCCCACTGGGTAGACCTTGGCCCTTATGACTTCGTGGAGGAGTCAATGTGACCCGCGGGCTAAAAAGTTTGGAGACCCCTGATCTAGGCGAACGATGGGGCATAGTGAGAACATGTGGGCGTACTGACCTCCAGATCTTTGAACACGGTACAGTCACCGGTCAACGTTACTGTGACACTGTATCCCTTCTACACATGCAGAGATGCGTCCGGCCCTGCCTTCCTTTTTAAGGATAACAATGCGCGATCGCATCGAACACCGTAGGTGTAGCAGCTCTTGGAACGGGAGGGGTGGCCTGGCTCTTCCTCCGACTTAAATCCCGCCGAGCATGTGCGGCACCCCTTGGAGAGGCGTACTGCAGCTCGTCCAGCCAACAGTTGTCAACCGCGTTGGTGGACTGGAGCGCCCTACCACAAGAACTCCTTACCGAACTTGTGACCAGTAAGAGGGGACGTTGCAGACCACGCACTGCTGTCCCTGGAGATCACATACCCTGTCAACAGCCATGTCTCGCCTTCTTTAATGTCCAGAGGACCATCATATATCAAGTCGACTTAGGTGCAGTTATTGTCTATGAGAAAAAAAAAAGTGTCGTTTCTGTCCGTCTCGTTGTGTATTTCTTTCAGTTAGTTACCTTCTGTACTATACTGTAGGAGTTCTTTCTGTGTTTGGCCCAAGTTTCATCGAGTTATGTTACTTGGAAGTAACACGTCATGCGAATATTATTTTTGTGCTTAATTGTACACATCCGTGTATATCGACGGAACATGTTTTTAACAAAGTAACAAGTTTTGTTTCTATTATTAAAAAGAAAGAAGAGCTTTGGCATTATTGAGAAGCGAATGAAAACTATTTAACTGCACTTGCCTGAAAGTAATTAATGCTGAAATAATTTAATTTCAGTTTTACAAAGTTCAGAGACCCAACCTCTTGAAGTGAGCGCGCTATCACAGATAACCGGTCACTGCATAAGCAATGCGGCAGTCAACAACCGTATTACGCGAGCCTGAAGGCAAATTTCTATCAAGAACTCTTTATCCTAGCAATACAAAGGCATTTTCCATAACGTGCATTACCAACGAAGGGGGAGGTACTTTATGCTCACCCTCAGAATAAAAACATTAAAACAAAATTCGTCAACTGCTGTTGAATTATATTAACAACTTACATTTGAAAGAGATATTGCTGGATAAGTAGGGTTGAGAACATGAAAATACGTTACAGTAGATTCTTAGCAATATCAACGCACTTTCAAAATGGTTCAAATGGCTCTGAGCACTATGTGACTTAATATCTGAGGTCATCAGTCCCATAGACTCTAGAAGTTAGAACTACTTAAACCTAACTTCGCTAAGGGCATCACACACAGCCATGCCCGAGGTAGGATTCGAACCTGCGGACCTTGACGGTCGCGCAGTTCCTGACTGAAGCGCCTAGAATCGCTCGGCCACAGCGGCCGGCCAACGCACTTTCAATAACGTGTACTACCGACTTTATAATCACTACAAAAAAAATTTAAAAATTGCAAATTTTGTTCAATGTAACTGTCTTGTACTCTCAACATATTTTTAAATTACTGATTACGACATGAGACTTAAATTTTGAGGTTAAGTTTGACTGAAAAATTTAGACATATGTGGATTCTGGTAGGAAAATTCATTAAAAACAATAATTCTTTTTTCATAATTTTAAAATATAAAGTAACTGACTAGATTACAATATATACAATAGATGGGCGTAAAGTAAACCCTCCCCCCACCCCCACCCTTGGTATAGCGACCGGTAATACGATAGCACCACTATTCTTTCTGAAAACGACGAACCTGCAAAAAAGTAGTAAATACGTTAATAGAGTCTTCGTATGTCCATAATTGAAACGGACGACTTGGAACGTCAGCTAGTATAATTTATGTTAAAAAATGACGAAATTCCTCCAGTTGTATTAAGGTGTTCGTTTTATGGTTACTAGTTTCGGTGTTGTTACATCATCATCTTCAGGCCCATACTTGTTGAGAGGAACCGTATGTGTCTAATACTAGTAGTCAGTGGTGAGATAGGCGTGTTCCATCGACACTCCTATCTCACCACTGACTACTATTATTAGACACATGCGGTTGCTATCAACAAGTATGTGCCTGAAGATGATGACGTAACAACATCGAAACTAGTTGCCAATAAAACCAACACCTTAATACCAGCTGGAGGAATTTCATCATTCTTTAACATTTAAAGGAGTGGTGGTGTTCACATAGCTGTACAAAGTCGATGAAAAAATCTTAAAATATTGTCAAACGGAACGAATTACATCTGGTACGCTTGTCTCTCCAAGAGGTTGCTGTATACACAAACGTTAGCGTATTTCTTGGAGAAGGGCTTTGTAGTCGTTTGTTGAACGCCAGTCACGAGCTGCGGGGTGGAAGAAAGCCGAAACGTTTCGGGGTCACTCCCCATCCTCAGCTGTGCTGGCGGAATTGCCGCGGCCATAGCGGGCAGCGGATCGCCTGCAGCGAAGAGCCCGGCCTAGCAACGCCAGCGCCCCTCGCCAGCCGAGAGCCGCTATCCAGAGCGCAATCGCCGCGCGGACGCCTCGGCTGCACAGTAGTTCGGGAAGGCGGGGTGTGGGGGTGAGGGTACTTGCTGCCCCGAGTCGCACCCGCTGGCCGGAATTTTCTCATAAGCAGCAGCGGCGGACACAATCCGGGCAGGCGGTCATCGTTTCGTCATCGCGTCGGGAAGGGAGCGCTCTTCGGCCGACGAGGAAGCAGAGATGTCCAGCAGTGAGAGACACGTGCAGCTTATTGCCGGGGCGCCAGTGGCGTCTGGGAGGCGGAAATACTTCCAAGCTTAAAGGGGCGTGCAGGACGATGCGGTGGAAGAGTGCGGAACAGCAAAAATCTGTTTTCCAACATGACTGACAGATATGTGCTGCTCCTTTTCATTCGTGACACCACTGTAACATCTCTGCTGAAGTTTCTTAACTTTTACTTTCAAGTACTGA
Organism: Schistocerca gregaria; assembly: GCF_023897955.1. Lineage (NCBI taxonomy): Eukaryota > Metazoa > Arthropoda > Insecta > Orthoptera > Acrididae > Schistocerca > Schistocerca gregaria. The sequence goes on along the minus strand of NC_064927.1, from coordinate 468,518,574 downwards.
AGGTGGTTCAGACTTGGCTTCCATTTTAAATTCGTTCTACACAAAACATGTATGGCACATTACAAAGGATCTTACAAGGGAACCTCCCCATCGCACCCCCCTCAGATTTAGTTACAAGTTGGCACAGTGGATGGGCCTTGAAAAACTGAACACAGATCAATCGAGAAAACAGGAAGTAGTTGTGTGGAACTACGAAAAAAATAACAAAATATACAAACTGGGTAGTCCATGCGCAAGATAGGCATCATCAAGGATAGTGTGAGCTCAGGAGCGCCGTGCTCCCGTGGTTAGCGTGAGCAGCTGCGGAACGAGAGGTGTATGGTTCAAGTCTTCCCTCGAGTGAAAAGTTTATTTTCTTCATTTTCGCAAAGTTATGATCTGTCCGTTCGTTCATTGACGTGACTGTTCACTGTAATAAGTTAAGTGTCTGTTTTGCGACCGCACCGCAATACCGAGCGATTAGTAGACGAAAGGACGTGCCTCTCCAATGGGAACCGAAAACATTTGATCGCAAGGTCATAGGTCAACCGATTCCTCCACAGGAAAACACATCTGATATATTCTGTACGACACTGGTGACGGCATGTGCGTCACAACTAACTTGCAAACTTGGCGAATGGGTAAAAAGATTCTTCTACCTTGCCCGACTTAGGTTTTCTTGTGGATGTGATAATCACTCCCAGAAAAGTGATGAAAACATAAGTTTGTCACATAACCTGCAACAAATGAATGCAACAGTTTCACAGTTTTCCCTGTGCTCTGTCAAAACATGTGTTTTTAACGTTTTCAAATTTTTCCGTGCGTAGACCGTCAAATCCTGCGTATGTCCAAGCAAATCTGAACATGTCCTGGAATTTTCAGGTGATAGTGCGGAACTGTATCGAACGCCTTCCGGAAGTCAAGGAAAAAGACATCTGGGAGCCTGTATCTAATATTTTCTGGGTCTCACGAACAAATAAAGCGAGTCGGGTCTCACACGGTCGCTGTTTCCGGAATCCATGTTGATTCCTACAGAGTAGATTCTGGGTTTCCAGGAATGACACGATACGCGAGCAAAAAATATGTTCTAAAACTCTACAACAGATCGATTTCAGAGATACAGGCCTATAGTTTTGCTCATCTGCTCGACGACCCTTCTTGAAGACTGGGACTACCTGTGCTCTTTTCCAATCATTTGGAACCTTCCGTTCCTCTAGAAACTTGCGGTACACGGCTGTTGAGCGATTTCAGTTGCTTTTTCTATTCCTTGGACACTTATTTCGGTGTCAGCCATTTTTTCGTTCGTGCGAGGATTTAGAGAAGGAACTGCAGTGCGGTCTTTCTCTGTGAAACAGCTGTGGAAAAAGGTGTTTAGTATTTCAGCTTTACGCGTGTCATCCTCTGTTTCAATGCCATCATCACCCCAGAGTGTCTGGATATGCTGTTTCGATCCACTTACTTCAATGCACTGCACTTTTATACATATTTTACACGCTACTACAGCCATTTTTACATGTGCATACGGCTATCCCATGACCCTATCATGTCAGTGTACTTTTGCCGGAAAGGCATAGTGGTTTTGGTTTGTGTTACGTGTTTTATCGACAGCGACTCTGCGAAGTCACTATCACAGAATGGAAGAAAATATAAAAGAAGAGGATTGGAACTATGTGCTCCAGTTCCTGTGAGAACTGTGCGGGGTGCAGCTGACCATGACCTACGCAACGTTTCAGCGGCGGAAGCCATCGTTACGCCACAGTGCCTACGGCCCGGGAGCCTGTCTCCAGAGGGGGACAGCGAGACGCTGATATGACGCGGAAGTACACCACACTGGCCACCCCTCCGTCTCGCTCCCCTGGCCTCTTTTCAACTGTCCGATATGGGGCCCAAAGCTCCACTTTGCACTCAGGTAAAACTAGCCGTTAAAGAACTGCTGTGACCGAAAGTACACGAGAACAACTGACAGTGGCAGCCTCTGTACTGAGAAGAAGAAGAAGAAGAAGAAAAAACTTAAGGAACTAAGCGTTAGTTAACTCCATTAAAAGAACTGACTGGTCACTTTGGAATAGTGAAGGTGGTGTAGAGCTGTTACATGCAGTCGTGTGATCCACTTTCATAAGAGTCATGGCCGTCAAACTGCGTGTATACGCCATTCGGTTGTATCGTATCAGCGCAGTGAGACAGATCGACATAGAGACGTGACGGAACGGCTGAAAGAGGCTACTGTGTTCCGACGTACCAACGACAAAACTTGAATGAAAGTACTGGATTTGTTGCTGTATCAGCGTGGCCTGTCCCGAGTGGAATCGTGTACCACCTGGAGACATATAACACGGCATAAGAACAGTTGACATACGAAGATCTTAACTGACAAGAAGCCGAAACGAGTGTCACGCCTTGAGGACGACAATCGGTTTGCAGTCCGACAGGAATTCCTGCTGGCTGTCAATGTAGGTCCATCGCAGCCAGTTTCCTATGTATAATAGCGAGGGGACTGCATGCAACCGACATTTTGAGATGTTTACCTTGGGAAAGGCCATTTCTTAAAGCGGCACTAAGGGCTGCCCATTTTCAGTGGGCCAAACAGTTCAGAATCTGGACGCAGACGGACTGGAGGCGGGTACTGTGGTCCAACGAGTCGCTTTTTTGCCCCTTTTTCAAACTGCGCAAGGCGCCGAGTCATTGGTAGTTTCATCCACAGTTTGGGAAAGTGTAGTTCAGGCTGGAGGTGGTTCTGCGATGTCCTGAAGGTATATACACCGTAACAAGTTACCGCGAACATAAACCAGGGTGTTTAATTCTAAGACAGAAAGGAAAGTCTGAGGTGGCGCCCCCAGCGATATGTTCGCGACGAGTAACTGCAAGAGCGTAAGTAAGACGTGTACACGAATTTTTTGTCTTCCATATATGGCTTGCATTGTTGTAAGAAACGTGTGTGCATGAACAGCACGTTGCAAGGCATCGGCAGATATGCTCAATAATTTTCATGTCTGGCGAGTTTAGTGAACAGCGGAAGTGTTTAAACTCAGAAGAGTGTTCCTGGAGGTACTCAGTAGCAATTCTCGACGTGTACAGTGACTCATTGTCCTGCTAGAATTGCCAAAGTCCGTTGGAATGCACAATGGACATGAAACAGAATGCTTACGTACTTGTCATCTATCAGAGACTTACCTAGACGTATCAGGGATCCCGTATCGCTCCGACTGCACACGCCCAACACCTTTACAGAGACTCCACCAGCTCGACCGCCCAGGCAACATGTTTCCAGTCATCAGCAGTACAACGTCGGGCCCAGGCGTGGCGTCAAGTTTTGTGTCCTGCAGTCATCAAGGGTACAGGGGTGGGCCTTCGGTTTCGAAAGTCTGTATGGACGATGTTCCGTTGAATGATTCACACGCTGACACTTGCTGGTGGTCCAGCATTGTAAACTGCGCCGTGCGGTATTAGCCGAGCGGTCTCAGGCGCTGCAGTCATGGACTGTGCGGCTGGTCCCGGCGAAGGCTCTAGTCCTCCCTCGGGCGTGTGTGTGTATTTGTCCTTAGGATAATTTAGGTTAAGTAGTGTGTAAGCTCAGGGACTGATGACCTTAGCAGTTAAGTCCCAAAAGATTTCACACACATTTGAACATTTTTTTTGTAATCTGCGAAAGCGTTGCACTTCTGTCTCGTTGAACGATTCTCTTCAGTCGTCGTTGGTCCCGTTCTTGCAGGACCGTTTGCCGGCCGCAGCGATGTTGGAGATTTGATGTTTTACCAGATTACTGACATTCACGGTACACTCGTGAACCAATTGTACGGGAAAATCACCACTTCATCGCTACCTTGGAGATGCTGCGACCCATCGCTCGTGCGCCGACTATGACACCACGTTCAAACTCACTTAAATCTTGATAACCTGCCATTGTAGTAGCGGCGACCGATTAACAACTTGCGCCAGACACTTGTCTTATACAGATGTTGCCGACTGCAGCGCCGTATTTTCCTGTTTACGTATCTCAGTATTTGAATACGCCTCTCTACACCAGTTTCTTTGGCTCTTCAGTGTAATTACTATTTATTACATGAAAATTGAAAAATAACTATTTATTACATTCGTAAAATCGTCATCGTCATAATTATTAGTCTAGTATATTTTACGGGACGCTACACCAAGAGAATCATTATAAGGACGGCTACTGTTGCAGTGTGTGTAAATGAGTTGGTATCTAACGTCAGAGCTCTCTCGGATTCCGTATCTTGTACAGATGTGAGAAAAGTGCTATGAAACAAACCAACTCTAAATAACTGAGCCTAAGGGGAAGTGAATGCGTTGGGATGGAAGTATAACAAAAACTGCTTCATGTCCAAAAGCAGATGCACATATGCATTCAAATGACGTTCAGTGTGCCGTGGCAGGTAAAGTAAATAATTTCTAAGAAGAGCTGTGATTTTTCCGTCTGTTCTCTTCTTTTATATTTAGGAGTATCGTGGCAGAGCAGTTTATCAGACTTCAGGGGAAAATTGCTTCAAGGAATGAGTATCGCTGGGCGCGGTGACCGAGTGGTTTTGGGCACTTCAGTCCGGAAGCATGCGGCTGTTACGGTCGCAGGTTCGAATCCTGCGTCGTGCATGGATGTGTGTGATGTCCTTAGGTTAGTTAGGTTCAAGTAATTCTAATTTTAGGGGACTGATGACCACAGGTGTTAAGTCCCATAGTACTTACAAGCCATTTGAAGCATTTTTTGAATGGGTATCATCATACTGATGTCCTACTTTCAGGGTTCGTAAAAACTAGCTTAGCAGATTATCGCAAGAAAATATTTGTCATTTATTTAATTTATCTGTCACCACAATAGCTCTTTTTTTATTCCTAGATAATTATCTCAATTTGTTTCTTGGTGTCCTACTGGCTTTCTTTCCAAAAGTCTTTTCGTCCAATATGCTTACTAAAAACTTACTACTCCTAAATAATACCCCAGATATGTTTTTTCCCCTTTTCGAATAAATATGAGTTTCCTTCTCTTACTGATTTCTTTCAAAACGTCTTCATTTTGCTGTCTCTCCTGAACAGCTTGCAACTTCACCGCCACTCAGTAGCGCAGACCAGATGAAAACTTTCTCTTCAATATTAATGATTTATTCACTTAAGGTTATCGTATTTCACTGAAAGTATGTTTGTTCTGCTTCAATGCTTTTTTTTTTTTAATTTCCATTCTAGTTGTCTTCTGTAATTAAGATGCCCAAATACCATATCTTAAAAAGTTTTTCCATTTTTAAAAAAATGTACCAAATTTTTCTACTTTATGAGTATTTCTTTCAGTTTCGATGTCAAGCGGCCTACTTATCTCTGGCGTTTTCATTACAGTACTCTTTAATTTAATTTTAATTTTCTCTCCTTTTGAAAAAAAAAGTTACTTGCACAATTTAGAAACCAAATATGGCCCAAACGTTTTTCCTTTGAAGTATCACCCGCAATCCCTACGCAGTGAATAGGAATTCCATTTATATTAAGTACAAATGTTTTTTTTCTTTTGGAGATCTTCATACGTTTTTCGATTAGAAAATGAAACAAATAACGAGCAACATTTTCTTACTTATTTTTTAACTTTCACCTGAATTAACCTCCATCCTCACATAATGCAATGTAATAAAATTACGCAGATACCGCGTAAAGGTGCTCAGTTGCCCATTATATCAACATCATTGGATACAAATACATATTTGTTGCACCTTCCATTCAGTATTAACAATTCTTCTTCTCAAACCGTGTGCAGTTTCCAACAAGCAGCAGATTCCGCGTTAGAAGTTAAACGCCGTACTGAAAATTCTGCCATTACGTTCGAGAGGGAGTAAAAATTCAATTTCGCAGTCCATTGTATCTGAATCCGATACTTATTGCTTTCCAGCGAAGAATTCCCCCCTCTCCTTTTACCGGAAGGAAGTCTGAAACTACTTTGCGTTTTAAATCAGCGCAGTTGTCCATCGATGTTACACAATTACAGACTCCAGAGTGGAATCCTCTCAGTATTTTCATTGAAAAAAAAAATTTTTTTAATTAGTCTCGCGCAGCGCAAAGTATTTGCAGAGGGTGGGAGAATAAAAGACTGCTTTGCGGAAGCCGCGTAGAAAGGAGCAAGCAGACTTGCTCCAATAAAGTCGGGATAATTGAGAGAGAGTTTCCAGAAAGAAACTATGCGGGCAGGGCAGTCCATTATGTTGTCGGTAATTACCATATAGGGCTGGGAAGAGAAGGCCCTTTGCGGCCGCGGGAGCGAGTAATTGGGTTTTTCGGCCACCGTTCAGAGTGGGCGCTAACGGGAGCAGAGCGGAACTGCAGCTCAGTGAGGCGTCTCTGCGATCAGTTTCGGTGCATCTGCGGTCGACGGCGCTTTTTGGCGTTTCGCCGGTCGCAGCCGCCGGAAACGGGACAATTGAACTATTCAGGACAAACATGGTGTGTGGAGTGATTCATCGCGGACACTGTTCCGTTGTGGCCGGAATCGAATGAAGTTGAGGTACTAGAGGGGAATAGAGGAGGGCATGGAATGCAACAGGGAGGCGTGTTGGAGGAAGAACGGGAAGCTATAATGGCGAGACGGAACGCTGTGGCCAGAAGTTTTACGATAACCGGGGCCACAACCTTCGTGAAATTTTTAAATAAAATCATTCCTCTTGAAACCTTCCCGTCTCCTCTATATCTCTTTCGTTACGTAACCTTCCCTTTTACAATAACCTATGAAACCTTCCCTCAGAATTTCTACCTCTTGCTTAATAACAACAAATGAAATCTTCCCTTTAAAATTAATTCTCTTTCTCAATCTTCGCATACAAATTTAATTGCTGCTTATTAAAAGTGATTTTCTGATTATTTCGACGAAACACAGAATGTGTCGTCGTCGTGGCCCTCAGTCGTTACCTGCAATAACCCAAAACTGTTCCTTACCCTTTTTACTGTTACTGGATCGCCGTCTGACTGCTACATCGAACTGCGACATGAATATACTTACTCTGGTTTACTATACTCTATTAGCTGCTGGTGGGCTGTTATAAGTGGCTGTATTTATTACCAAATCTGACATTCTTTAATTAATTTGACTGAAGTTACATAATTCACAGTTAAACTTATTCTTGACAACAACAAAATTTTGCGAAGTTTTACGTTGATGGTTTTTGAGATGAATTATAATCAGTAATGCAATATTGCTGGCAAAAATTACTTATATTCTGAATGAAATCATTTTACAAACGTTCAAATGGGACTTACTTTTTTACACTAATCTTACAACTAGCAATACGCAAACGTACCTTCAATAGTCTTGAGTTTCTCAAAAAAATTAATTCAATACTATTAGTTCCTCTTATGATAATAGTTAGCTGATGTCTTTGTCCATCCGTTTACAATCTCTTGCAAATCACAGCTGGTGGCTAGCAGACACACCGCTCCTCTCAACCTCTCGCTTCAGACCTGCTACCGACTCGCTTCACATCTTGCTTACTACTGACTTCCTACGAACGCTGAAGTGCGGTCTCTCCCGCCAACAATGCTTTCTGGTGCAGACAATCCCTGCTACCATTACAAAATGTATCAATGCGCCGTCTTTTCCGCTCCTTTCTTGAAATGTATCCATACGCGGTCTCTCCCGCCCTTTTTAAAATTATATCAATGTCCGGTCTCTCTTGCCAACAATGCTTTGGTGCAGACATTCCCTGCTATAAACATATTTCATAAATTGTGGTTTGACAATAGACAATAGAAATATACGCGTCCTACACCCTTTAGCCTGTTAAAGCATTATTTACTGCTGCTTCGTTTTCGACACGTGGGATGTCGTAACCCACTAAGTAATATAAAGCTGTGATATGCTGTGTAAGAACAATTGTACGTAGTGTTGTGAACTTATCTGCTGTCCTATGTACCAAAACCGTTGGTGAAGTAATGATGTAAATTTCATGTAGCAGGCTTGGATGAAACTTAAGTGATTATATCGTTATTTAATCAGCTTTCTAACGTATATAGTATAAGGAACAGAAGATAAATTCAAAACATCACACTCAACTGATCTTACAATGTCAGAGCTTTATATAGCGTGTATAATAATGGCGTAAACGCATACAGTTGAACGTACATGATACTAGAAGCAAAAAAGTCTCAGTACACATAGGGTCGAAAATGGATACTTTAAGAGGTAAGAGCAATTTTTCCATCCTTGATACTGTGAAACACGACTCTTCTAGTGATCAAGTGCTCGTATCTTTTAAGGTATCCGGTTTAGAGCACATGTTTGCTGGACTTTTTTTCTTATTCTTTGTCCATACTACCAATTCCCAGAATATGGAAAGCAAAGAACTTGCAGTAGATGAGATTTGTTTCACAGTATCAAAGATGAAAAGTTGCTCGTACCTCTTAAGATATGCATTTTCGACCGTATGTTTACTGAGACTTTTCTGCTTCAAACATCGTGTACTTTCAACTGTATGCGTTTACGCCACTAATTATGATACATCCTGTATTACTGAGTGGTTACAGCATTCCACATTGCTTGAAATTTATCTCGTGCCTAAAAAATTATCACTGAAACTTATTTACTAAGCAATGGTAAGTGAAGAACAATACATGATTAAATGGTTATGGGGTTTTACTTTGATTTCTTGATGTAAAATTTTACTGAATTTTCTCATGATGAGAGCGCTGAAGGGCCACGTGTTTTAATAGTTAAAAACCATTCAAAAGCCAAGAGCTTACAAAATATTTTTCTTATTCCAGACGACCGCTTTCAACAGCCTTAGCTGTCATCGTCATGTCTTAATTTTTTTGTTTTTTTACAGTAAAACATGTTCATTTTACGCTGAACCTCATGCACAAGATGTCAAGTGGATTAAACTCAGCACGTTATAAACGTCTGTCATTGCTAAAATATTTAAAAACACACAACACCTTGCCCAGAGTTCCTTGTCCATACAGATAATGCATATATGGAGATGTCGTTCTGGACGATACTATACCATCCAGATATATATGTTCTTAGAGCGGTCTTCAGTCCAGTGACTGGTTTGATGCAGCTCTCCATGCTTCTCTATCCTCTGCAAGCCTCTTCGTTTCCGAATAAGTACTGCAACCTGCATTCCTCTTAATCTGCTGAATGTATTCATCTCTTGGTCTCCCTCTACGATTTTTACCCTCCATGCTGCACTCCAATGCTAAATTTGTGATCCCTTGATGCCTAAGAACGTGTCCTACCAACCAATCTCTTCTTCTAATCAAGTTGTGCCACAAATTCCGCTTCTCCCCAATTCTATTCAGTACTTTATTAGTTACGTGGACTACCCATTTAATCTTCAGCATTCTTCTGTAGCACTACATTTCGAAAGCTTCTATTCTCTTCTTGTCCGAACTATTTATCGTCCATGTTTCACTTCCATACATGGCTACACTCCATACAAATACTTTCAGAAAAGACTTCCTGACACTTAAATCTATACTCCATGTTAACAAATTTCTTTTTCAGAAACGCTTTCCTTGTCATAGCCAGTATACATTTTATGACCTCTCTATTTTGACCGTAATCAGTTGTTTTGTTCTCAAATTGCAAAACTCATCTACTACTTTTAATGTCAAATTCCCTAATCTAATTCCCTCAGCATCGCCTGATTTAATTCGAATACATTCCAGTATTCTCGTTTTGCTTTTGTTGATGTTCATTTTATATCCTCCTTTCAAGACACCGTCCATTCTGTTCAACTGCTCTTCCAGGTCCTTTGCTATCTCTAATTGAATTACAATGTCGTCGGGCATATATATATAATTAACATTAACTAATTGTTTAAAACTACTAACAACGGTGTTCGTTTGTCGCATTTTATTGACTCCTCAGGTTCTGTGCGGGTTTAACGGCGATAGCGTGATGGCAGTTCAGTGAAAGAATTGCTTGAGGATAAGTACTTTAGGCAGTCCTCCAACAGCAGTTGACTGTAGAATGGTTACCCGATGACTAATTCTACATTACTGACTGGCTTCACGTCGTAACGTGAAAATTATCAGGTCAGATTAAAGCATTTGCTTTGTGGCTAATATTACGCGGTTCAAAGGATATATACAGGGTGATTCTAAAATAACTGTACATACTTCGTGGGTGTAATGTATGCATCAGCATAAAACGTTAAGTAAAGTTGTATCTGAAATTGCTGTATTTCAGAGTTACACAGCACAGTAGGAGTCACAAGTGCAACACAAAATTAATTCTTCTCAGGAAGCAAGGACACGAAGAGACCCGAAATCCAACTTAAATGTTTAAAATGACGTCCACGTAGACGAAGACAGTGACGGTCTCGACTTCTTACCGCTTTCGGAATCTCATTCTGCACACTTGCACAGCTGTTTTCAACTCGCTACTGTAGTTGTGCTACATTCTCAATTGCAAAACAATGCACGAGCTCTTTGAGACACTCCAAAAGAGAGAAGTTAAGCTGTGAAGATCCGCAGATCTGGCGGGCCAAGCAACCAGTCCCGCATGACGTGTCCACTTATCTGACTGAAATATGTAGGGACTCCGTCGACAAAGCTACATCAGCAAATACGCAGGCGAACGCGACACGCCAAAAACCCGTACCTGTAAAGCCTACCACAAATGTCATTATGAACCATAACTCGTAAATGAAGCAGATTCAGGCTAAAAGTTTCCGAGTAAATTAGCACTATCTGAGTAAAATAGCACTGAAAGTAGCCAATCAGGCCGGTGTATGAGCAAATTCAATTGGCTAAAACAATTCTACTTTCAAGATTTGTTAGATTGGTTTCAGTCATTACGTACAGTTATAGTTAGATAGGCCGTTGTTTGCTGTAAGGTACGATCAACCCAAGGAACTTTTATTCTAAGACGGAATAAAGAGCTGAACCTAGCGTGAACATCTCATCAAAAAATGAGCACCCTGTCACTTCGAAACCGGTAAGGGTTCTATTTCTGTGAAAAAAAAAATAGCGCTATTAAGTGATTCATTGCTGTTTTCAAAATGGTTCAAATGGCTCTGAGCACCATGGGACTTAAAAAATCTGAGGTCATCAGTCCCCCAGAACTTAGAACTACTTCAACAAAACTATCTCACGGACATCACACACATCCATGCTCGAGGCAGGATTCGAACCTGCGACCGTAGCGGTCGCGCGGTTGCAGACTGAAGTGCCTAGAACCGCTCGGCCACAGCGGCCGACCATTGCTGTTTTCTTCTTTGCAAGAATCAATCTGTAGTTGTTGAAAAACCTAAATCATTTTTCGATATCAGATATCTGGTCTATCTTGAGGAAGAACGCTCGATGGGAGAAAAAAATTTTTTGTCATGGGACATTTGCAATGTGTCACGAAAACAAAGCGAAATAATAAAAGACCGAGAAGTCGGAAAAACATGAAATCCATAAGTATAACACGTATGAGCAGAGTGAAAATAGATTATATTGTATGGCAGTAAAATTAACCGTAAGCCAGAGTTATTTGTGATTTCCTTATTGTCACAACCGGTTTCGCTGCATTGAAACAGCATCGTCAGGTGAAAACAGTGTCAAATTAGCATACCAAGGCGCTCCCAACGTTCGTAGTAAAAAAATCGAACCCCTGAAGAGGGATAACTCTGCAACCAACTTGGGTGCGCCACCGCACTATTCGGCCGGATGTTCTGCTTTATTTATTTTGACGACTTCCCTTCTTTTGGGGTTTGATTTTTGACTACGAAAGTTGCGCTAATGCGAAGATGTCCTTTTAATGCAGCGAAACCGGCTGTGGCAATAAAGAAATTACCAATTACACCTGTCTTGCTGTTCATTTTACTTCCAATCATTATAAAGTTTAAAGACTGCGGCTGATCGCATCAGAAATGTCTTCGTGAAAATGAGTTAACTTTCGGTATCAGTATACTTTCTTACAGAGAATATTTCACACTGATCGACGTCTAGGCCCCGTCCTGTTCCGTTGGCAGGCTACATGAATGCCGCCATTTGAAATGAATTGTGGAATGTTTTGACGTACGGTTACATCAACAGCAAATGGGCCTCAATCAAGCTATCTACAGATGCCATGCGATGAAACGAGTGGAATGATATAGCGAAGATCTGAGCTGCGTACAGATCCAGTCAAGTCGCATCTCGTGCATCACCCTCTCTCTACAAGTAGAGAAGCTCCAATTGTTCTGAGACTCGGCCGCTTACGTCACTGGAGAACAAGGGAAAGCTTTCGAGCCGGGCGACACAATTTCTGTTTAGTGCTGTATTTATCACCGTCGCCGACAATAAAGGAACTTGTACGGACCAGGCTCGAGGAGGGGGGGGGGGGGGGTTGACGCGAACGAGAGGGGGTGCAGTGGTGGGGGTGGGGGCGGCGGAGGCGGCGCCGGCAGCAGTTGTCGCCCCCCCAAACTGCCGCCGCCCGGCAATGAAACTCGCATTGTGCGCCGGGCACGTCGCAACGCAATTTGTCGGCCGTACTTTATTGCGCAATTCATAAGCGTGTTCGGAGAGCACGCCGCTGCCGTATCTGATCGCGAGCGGCGCCGCCCCCGTGCTCCAAGTTGGTTGGCCTGGCGCGCGGCCAGCTTGGGCCGAATATATAAATACAGAACTGCAGTCGCTGGCAGGTGGCTGCCCTGCGCGCGGGCCGCGGTTGGCCGCTGCAAGGTCGCGCCGCCTCCGAGGTCACGTGACAGTCCACACCACAGCAACGGCTGTGGCGGGAAGCGGTCGCTTGCATTTCTCTCGGCAGCGGTGTCCGCTTGGCATTCGGACACGCCCATCGTATCGAATAGTACAAAGTGTTCAACAGTTGCCAGGCTAACACTCGTTTCACATCACTTCCTGCTGCAAATGTGACGTCACTTTGAAGACGCGCAATATCGACTACTGCATGACTGGCTATTGACTGTCACACGAAAAAATCTAAATATAAGCAAACGACCTGGAAGATCAGCAGTGTCTTGAAAGTAAGATATAAGATGAACATCAACAAAAGCAAAACGAGGATAATTGAATGTAGTCGAATTAAATCGGGTGGTGCTGCGGGAATTAGGTTAGGAAACGAGGTGCTTAAAGTAGTAAACGAATTTTGCTATTTGGGGAGCAAAATAACTGATGACGGTCGAAGTAGAGAGGATATAAAATGCAGACTGGCAATAACAAGGAAAGCGTGTCTGAAGAAGAGAAATTTGTTAACATCGAGTATAGATTTAAGTGTCAGGAACCCGTTCCTGAAAGTATTTGTATGGAGTGTAGCCATGTATGGAAATGAAACACGGACGATAAATGGTTTGAACAAGAAGAGAATAGAAGATTTCGAAATGTGGTGCTACGGAAGAATGCTGAAGAATAGATTGGTAGATCACATAACTAATGAGGAGGTATTGAATAGGATTGGGGAGAAGAGAAGTTTGTGGCACAACTTGACTAGAAGAAGGGATCGGTTGGTAGGGCATGTTCTGAGGCATCAAGGAATCACCAATTTAGTATTGGAGGGCAGTGTGGAGGGTAAAAATCGTAGAGGGATACCAAGAGATGAATACACTAAACAGATTCAGAAGAATGTAGGTTGTAGTAGGGGAGATGTAGAAGCTTGCACAGGATAGAGTAGCATGGAGAGCTGCATCATCAAACCAGTCTCTGGACTGAAGACCACCACAACAACAACAACACCAACAACAACCCTTCGATTCATTCGCTGCATTTTAAACGGTCCTCTTATGTACTTGGCTTAACCGTACACTCTTAAGTCAGCACATATTCGGAAATAAAGAGCCAAACATTTGGAGAAGGAAGAATATGTATTTTATTGTTGCTCTTTTCACTCGCAGAAATTTAAGCTGTCTTCTTAGCTTCCTGCCCACCCACACAATCGGATATCGCTAAATATTTATGTCTTCCTACGTTCTAAAAACAGACTGAGTGTAAATAACATATAGTATTGATGAACAGATTTGTATTACGTTCGTAAGAAAGTCCGAGAACAGTTTAACAATTCTAACACGGGAAAAACTCTGCGTGTCATGCGACGTGAAACAACATCTTTAGACTCCAGAAAAAACGACGTTATCCATTACGACAGCCAGTACTTGTGTAATGTTTGTCTCATGTTTTGGCCATCATATTCTCTCTTAAAGGTTTATATCGTTGATGCGTTAGTAAGTGTAGTAAGTGACAGTGTTGTCGTGGTTCTGATAAATTTTTGATGTCCCATGAACTTTGAAACGGCATACCTAAAATTACAAAACAATTGTGTTTTGTGGTTCGTTTGTAAATTATTGACGATAACAACTCCCTACTGAGCACTCTTACATGAAGGCATTAATCATCAATAAATCATTACGTGACCTGTTATTTAGCTGTAATTATAATAAATCATTCCAAGAATGACGTGTTTTTGTAAATCTCCGGTACGCGCGCAATAAATCTTTCGGGTAGACCTCTGATTTTTGGTGAAAACCTATTTTGCTCTTCGTTAAATAAAGGTAATAAACGTTGTACATACACGAATTACGCCAATTTATGATCGAAAACTCTCGTTTTATAGCACCTAATAATACTTAATTTCAGGTTAGTACATGATTGTGCACAATTTTTTTATAAAAATTTATGAGTAACATTCTCTCATTGTCTTCCCAGCTAAGAATTACGGAAATATTTTATCGAAAATTGAAGGATTTGGTGCGAGGAGGAGGCAGCTCCACTTTTTCCAGTTTGTGTCAAACTTTAAAAAACAAAACGTTTTAAAAATTCAGTTTTCTCGAAAACGTTGTCAGCCTTGTTTTAGGCTATGGATCTCTAACACTACTGACGAGAATACACACAAATGCGTTCACACAGGTACATGCAATAGTGTTTTGAATTTTGGAGCTGTCACCGTTTTGCTCCAAAGTGAAAGGAAATGTCTTTGTAGGACCATTTTCTTCATAATTAACCATATTTCAGTTTAAAAATCATTCATTAATAAAGAAAGTACAACTTCAGGCTTTCCCGGCGAGATCTTGACATGTGGAATAATCGGGTCTACTGCCGGATGTTTGTGTCTCCTTTGGCACAATATTTCGGCCACGAAACTCGTTGCCTTCTTCAGATGCTACCTGAGACTGCCGTATTGGAGGATCTTGTCCAATATTTATGCCCAGAGGGCGCTGGGTGCAAAGATAGCATCTGAAGAAGGTAACGAGTTACGTGGTCGAAATATTGTGCCAAAGCGACACAAACATCCAGCAGTAGACCCGATTATTCCACATGTTAAGGAAGTACAACATTATTGGCATAATACGTTAATTCTACAGTTCTCTTCAGTCTTCTAGCTCCCCGTCAGTCATCTCAGGATCGTTTGAAGCATCTGACGTCAGCTGGACGTAAAACCACATTTCGTTTTCCCCGACATACTTTCTGGCCAGCTCTATGGCATCTTTAAACTTTTGGCCTTTACGCGGGAGGAGACAATCATATACTTGATGAAGGTGGTCCCTTGTTATGAGACTCGCAGGTTGCAAATTTGCGCCTTTTCGAAGACAGTCATCCCTACGGTCGCACTGCATTGAATGATCCCTTTACCGATGAGTGGCTGTTCATAGAGGAATATTTTGTACTTAGTGATTAAATATTTTCCTCTTTTATCGTTCAATAATGATACGTAAGGGATCTTTACAAAAAAATTGTTTTAACAAAGTGGAAAATAAATCTCGGGTCCACTTCAGTGACATGAAACGCGCGATTGTTTACACCCGTCTGCTGAACAATAGGTAACACAACCTCCTCCGTGCTATTGTTTGGGGGAAGAACTAGGCAGCTCCCGGAGCTGCCTCTGTTTTCATGCAAACTCGGAGTACAGGCAGCTCCAACCGTTGGATTTCTCTGTAACTAGTGGGTGGAGCTGTCTCTTTCTTGCACCAAACGACGGGGCTTTTTTTTTGTATGTGACAGAATGTTCAACTCAATAGAGCCAAGCTGCGCGGGACTAGCCGAGCGGTCTCAAGCGCTGCAGTCATGGACTGTGCGGCTGGTCCCGGCGGAGGTTCGAGTTCTCCCTCGGGCATGAGAGTGTGTGTTTGTCCTTAGCATAATTTCGGTTAGGTAGTGTGTAAGCTTAAGGACTGATGACCTTAGCAGTTAAGTCCCATAAGATTTAGCACACATTTGAACATTTTGAACAATAGCGCCAAAAAGTGGAGCTGCCTCCTCCTTGTGCCAAACCCCTCAATTGCTATTTTATAGTAGGTAAAATACTTAATTCCATCATGTTAGAACCTGATTGTTCCTTATTTTTAAAAATCATACAAATTCTTAGTTCCATGTTAGATCGTGACTGCAACTAATTTTAAAAAAAAAATCAGTGAAATAAATTTTTTATGCCTGAAACTACTGGTCTTCCCGGCTACTTAGAAAACAGTAATTGAACGATAACTGGCTTGTTCGCACGCGTGAACGCCAATCGTGAGTCAGACGACGGAACAAGCCTGGCTGTTTCGGCCGCCTATCTTCGCAGAGCTTGTCGCTCGCTGTGAACCGTGAAAGGGGCTGGCAGGGCACGGAGGAACCTTCTCGTCTGCCTCCGGCGCCTTCCTGAGTGTCTGAACAGTCTGTTTGAAGCACATGCACTGTCTTCATTCAGTCGGTCAGCGTGCTGCTTGGATGTCGTGAAATATTTCACAGCGACAGTGTATTTGTGGAAGGTCAAGCGTGCCGAAGGTAGTCAGCTCCAAATCATCTCTGATTCGTCAGTGGGTACAAGAGGTCAATAAACACAATTTACTTCTGCGGAACTGAGGTTTTCTGGTGTGAGTTTTGATCAGCTAGTAGTAGTAATAATAAGTGTATATGTAGCAGGAAGCAGTAGTTTGCTGAAACTAAATTTATCGTTCTGGAGTTCCTAGCAATAAATTTGTAGTGAAATCGTTAACAAATGGTTCAAATGACTGAGCAGAATGCGACTTAACATCTGATGTCGTCAGTCCCCTAGAACTTAGCACTACTTAACCCTCAACTACTATGGTCATTCACAGGAACACAATTACTATGGAGGGTCTCTCTCAGACCGCATTTTTCTGTTTTATATATCAAACCAGAATTTTGTTCAATATATATAATTTCTTGACTTCCAGTCATTCATTACACTTCTTAGAGGTGGCATTTGTAGAAATTTGATTTTTTTAAACACTGCGGTATTTTAAACACTGCGGTATTTTAAACACTGCGGTATTTTAAACACTGCGGTATTTTAAACACTGCGGTATTTTAAACACTGCGGTATTTTAAACACTGCGGTATTTTAAACACTGCGGTATTTTAAACACTTCGACAATTAAAACAAAGCGAAATCTGGAGTATATTTTTAATTTATGATTTACGAAAATAACAGCAAATAGTTAGCTCTCTACTCATACATAGATTTTCATTAGGGGTTATATTACAAATTGGCAATGTAACAAGGTGGAAAAATCCGACATGACTTACGATAAATTGTGTGCGAAGTCAGCTTTCAGTTTACGACTCACTTTGCAATGTAGAGCGAATATTTCAGCTCATAAGTCTATGAATGGAGAAACTTTGCCACCATTTTACTTCTAAAATTACAAGTAAAAACTAAATACTTGTTCTCATGTGCCACTGGATCATACTTTAGTCAATTTACACCTGCAAACACTTTACACAGACCTTCCTGGAACACTCCAAACAAATCCGAACACCACGCTGTTGACATGGATACCTTGTTTTCCTCTTCAGACGAGGAGGGCAAAAGGTGCACGTTTTCCGATTTTCGAATTATTCTTTCGGTGTCTGAGGCTCATCTTGCAAGTGAAGACATCTGTCTCACATAACACGTTGCACAGAAGGCTCAGCTTTCCCCGCCATGGAGAGACAGTAGCATGCAATAAAAAGGCGGCACGCGAACACTACACTCCTGGAAATGGAAAAAAGAACACATTGACACCGGTGTGTCAGACCCACCATACTTGCTCCGGACACTGCGAGAGGGCTGTACAAGCAATGATCACAGCGGAAACACCAGGAACCGCGGTGTTGGCCGACGAATGGCGCTAGCTGCGCAGCATTTGTGCACCGCCGCCGTCACTGTCAGCCAGTTTGCCGTGGCATACGGAGCTCCATCGCAGTCTTTAACACTGGTAGCATGCCGCGACAGCGTGGACGTGAACCGTATGTGCAGCTGACGGACTTTGAGCGAGGGCGTATAGAGGGCATGCGGGAGGCCGGGTGGACGTACCGCCGAATTGCTCAACACGTGGGGCGTGAGGTCTCCACAATACATCGATGTTGTCGCCAGTGGTCGGCGGAAGGCGCACGTGCCCGTCGACCTGGCACCGGACCGCAGCGACGCACGGATGCACGCCAAGACCGTAGGATCCTTCGCAGTGCCGTAGGGGACCGCACCGCCACTTCCCAGCAAATTAGGGACACTGTTGCTCCTGGGGTATCGGCGAGGACCATTCGCAACCGTCTCCATGAAGCTGGGCTACGGTCCCGCACACCGTTAGGCCGTCTTCCGCTCACGCCCCAACATCGTGCAGCCCGCCTCCAGTGGTGTCGCGACAGGCGTGGATGGAGGGACGAATGGAGACGTGTCGTCTTCAGCGATGAGAGTCGCTTCTGCCTTGGTGCCAATGAAGGTCGTATGCGTGTTTGGCGCCGGGCAGGTGAGCGCCACAATCAGGACTGCATACGACCGAGGCACACAGGGCCAACACCCGGCATCATGGTGTGGGGAGCGATCTCCTACACTGGCCGTACACCTCTGATGATCGTCGAGGGGACACTGAATAGTGCACGGTACATCCAAACCGTCATCGAACCCATCGTTCTACCATTCCCAGACTGGCAAGGGAACTTGTTGTTCCAACAGGACAATGCACGTCCTCATGTATCCCGTGCCACCCAACGTGCTCTAGAAGGTGTAAGTCAACTACCCTGGCCAGCAAGATCTCCGGATCTGTCCCCCATTGAGCATGTTTGCGACTCGATGAAGCGTAGTCTCACGCGGTCTGCACGTCCAGAACGAACGCTGGTCCAACTGAGGCGCCAGGTGGAAATGGCATGGCAAGCCGTTCCACGGGACTACATCCAGCATCTCTACGATCGTCTCCATGGGAGAATAGCAGCTTGCATTGCTGCGAAAGGTGGATATACACTGTACTAGTGCCGACATTGTGCATGCTCTGTTGCCTGTGTCTATGTGCCTGTGGTTCTGTCAGTGTGATCATCTGATGTATCTGACCACAGGAATGTGTCAATAAAGTTTCCTCTTCCTGGGACAATGAATTCACGGTGTTCTTATTTCCATTTCGAGGAGTGTATAATACATCTGTGAGACCTCTCAAGGCTAATAATTACGAAACAAAGAGCAGCAACAACGCAAGAATGCTGGCACGTGTAGCTAGACAGCCAATAGGAAGGTACATGGAAGAGACCATTTGGCTTTGCAGGAGTGTGAGAAATATCGCGACACAAAAATTAGTATCGGTCTGAGAGACGGTCGTTAGAAGTTAAGGAACCTAAGGACATCACACACATCCATGCCCGAGGCAGGATTCGAACCTGCGACCGTAGCAGGGAATCGTTTCGTTGTTAACAAGTGCCCAACTGGTTAAGGAAACAATAAGAATGAGTAGCTGACCCCTCATCCAGGAAAGGCTAGTTTTAATATTATTCAACCGTGAGAAGGACGCGTAACATACAAAAACTTGGTCCAATTACGGCCGGAAGTGGCCAATCGGTGCGCCGTCAAGTGCTCTATTGTGGACGGCTACGCAACAATTACCTCGCCCAGAAAACGAACGGTAGGTAGCACTGTCTTCGCTCCCCCCCCCCCCACGTGGAGGTAATCACTTCCGCGCGGCGCTACCCAGCGCTCCCGGCCTGTCTGTCGCAGAAGACGGAGGACCTCCCGCCAGCCAGTGTGTGAAGAGGGCGTCGCCTGGGAAAGCCCCACCAGGGCGAGGCGAGGGCCGTGTCCGACAGGCATACGCCCTGTCCGACAACTACTGTCTGACATTCTCACGCCACCAGCCGCCTTCGCCACTTTGCGCCTCGGGAGCGAGAGACGGGCGCTAAGTAGCAGCAGTCGGGTCGGGAGCTACCTGTTCGGAGCAGTCTCACGCCAATAACTTAGCACTCTTAACTGGCGGTTCAGATCATTTTACTGATTTACTGTCAGAGAGGTCACAGTTCGTAGTAACTGACAGGAAGTCATCAAGTAAAACGAAAGTGATTTCTGGCATTCCCCAAGGCCCTTTGCTGTTTTTCTTTTTATCTATACAGGGTGTTACAAAAGTGTACTGCCAAACTTTCCGGAAATATTCCTCACACACAAAGAAAGAAAATATGTTATGTGGACATGTGTCCGGAAACGCGTACTTTCCATGTTAGAGCTCATTTTATTACTTCTCTTCAAATCACATTAATCGTGGAATGGAAACACACAGCAACAGAACGTACCAGCGTGACTTCAAACACAGGAAATGTTCAAAATGTCCTCCGTTAGCGAGGATACATGCATCCACCCTCCGTCGCATGGAATCCCTGATGCGCTGATGCAGCCCTGAAGAACGGCGTATTGTATCACAGCCGTCCGCAATACGAGCACGAAGAGTCTCTACATTTGGTACCAGGGTTGCGTAGACAAGAGCTTTCAAATGCCCCCATAAATAAAAGTCAAGGGGATTGAGGTCAGGAGAGCGAGGAGGCCACGGAATTGGTCCGCCTCTACCAATCCATCGGTCACCGTATCTGTTGTTGAGAAGTGTACGGAACACTTCGACTGAAATGTGCACGAGCTCCATCGTGCATGAACCACATGTTGAGTCGTACTTGTAAAGGCACATGTTCTAGCAGCACAGGTAGAGTATCCCGCATGAAATCTTGATAACGTGCTCCATTGAGCGTAGGTGGAAGAACATGGGGCCCAATCGAGACATCACCAACAATGTCTGCCCAAACGTTCAAAGAAAATCTGTGTTGATGACGTGATTGCACAATTAAGTGCGGATTCTCGTCAGCCCACACATGTTGACTGTGAAAATTTACAATTTGATCACGTTGGAATGCAGCCTCATCCGTAAAGAGAACATTTGCACTGAAATGAGGACTGATGCATTGTTGGATGAACCATTCGGAGAAAGGTACCCGTGGAGGCCAATCAGCTGCTGATAGTGCCTGCACACGCTGTACATGGTACGGAAACAACTGGTTCTCCCGTAGCACTCTCCATACAGTGACGTGGTCAACGTTACCTTGTACAGCAGCAACTTCTCTGACGCCGAAATTAGGGTTATCGTCAACTGCACGAAGAATTGCCTCGCCATTGCAGGTGTCCTCGTCGTTCTAGGTCTTCCCCAGTCGCGAGTCATAGGCTGGAATGTTGAATGTTTCGTGCTGTCTAAGACGCCGATCAATTGCTTCGAACGTCTTCCTGTCGGGACACCTTCGTTCTGGAAATATGTGTCGATACAAACGTATCGTACCACGGCTATTGCCCCGTGCTAATCCGTACATCAAATGGGCATCTGCTAACTCCGCATTTGTAAAAATTGCACTGACTGCAAAACCACGTTCGTGGTGAACACTAACCTGTTGATGCTACGTACTGATGTGCTTGATGCTAGTACTGTAGAGCAATGAGTCGCATGTCAACACAAACACCGATGTCAACATTATCTTCCTTAAATTGGGCCAACTGGCGGTGAATCGAGGAAGTACAGTACATACTGAGGAAATTAAAATGAGCTCTAACATGGAAATTAAGCGTTTGGAGACACACGTCCACATAACATCTTTTCTTTATTTGTGTGTGAGGAATGTTTCCTGAAAGTTTGCCCGTACCTTTTCGTAACACCCTGTATAAACGATTTGGGAGACTTATCTGAGCAACCGTCTTCGGTTGTTTGCACATGACGCTGTCGTTTATCGACAAATAAAGCCATTGGAAGATCAAAACAAACTGAAAAACGATTTAGAAAAAATATCTGAATGGTGCGAAAAGTGGCAGTTGACCATAAATAACGAAAAGTGTGAGGTCATCCACTTGAGTGCTAAAAGGAACTTGTTAAACTTCGGTTACACGATAAATCAATCTCATCTACAAGTCATAAATTCAATTAGATACCTAGGTATTACAATTACGAACAACTTAAATTGGAAAGGACACACAAAAAATGTTGTGGGGTAGGCTAACCAAAGAGTGCGTTTTATTGACAGGACACTTAGAAAATGTAACAGACCTACTAAGGAGACTGCCTACACTACGCTTGTCCGTCCTCTTTTAGAAAACTGTTGCGCGGTATGGGATCCTTACCAGATAGGACTGACTGAGTACATCGAAAAACTTCAAAGAAAGGTAGCCGTTTTATATTATCGCGAAATATGGGACAGTGTGTCACAGAAATGATTCAGGAATTGTGATGGACATCATTAAAAGAAAGGTGGTGTTCGTTGCGACGGAATCTTCTCACGAAATTCCGATCACCAACTTTTTCCTCCGAATGCGAAAATATTTTGTTGACACCGACCCACATAGGGAGGAACAATCACGATGATAAAATAAGGGAAATCAGATCTCGTACGGAAAGGTATAGGTGTTCATTCTTCCCACATGCTATACGAAATTGCAGTAATAGAGAATTGTGAAGGTGGTTCGATGAACTTTGTGCCAGACACTTAATGTGCTTTGCAGAGTATCCAATGTAGATGCTTCCTTTCTTTTTCAGTTAACGGTCCACCCATCTGTTTCGATGCTGTCCGACATTGTTTCCTATCTTCTGCATCTGCATCTACGTTTCACGATGTGTGGCCAAGGGTACTTCTGGCACCAATTCACTTTCTTGCCTCCTCGGTTCCTCTCGCGAGTATCGGTTGGGGAATAGTTGTCGGTAAACCCCGGTAAGACCTTCAATTTCTTTGTTGTGGTCACTTGTAAGAAGTTAATGTGTGTGAAATGTTACGGGACTTAACTTCTACGGTCATCAGTCCCTAAGCTTACACACTACTTAACCTAAATCATCCTAAGGACAAACAAACAAACACACACACACACACACACACACACACACACACACACACACACACACAACCGAGGGAGAACTCGAACCTCCGCCGGGACCAGCCGCACAGTCCATGACTGCAGCGCCTGAGACCGCTTGGCTAATCCCGCGCGGCTCGTGAGAAGTGCACGGGAAGAAGTGATATGGAGTTGCCGTCTTACCGGGTCGTACGCTCTTGGAATTTCGACATTTAATTTTTCCGTCATGTACACCGTCCCTCAAGCGGAGTCTTCCACCGCAGTTTGTTGAGTCCCTACGTTAGACCCACGCGTCGATGACGCGATCCCGTGACGGAACGCGCCGCTCTTCGCTGCATCTTGTCTCGAACTTTCACTGATATCGCCAAATTTCAAATGCTTCCAGCTGCTTCCACTCTAGAATTCAGACGATCAGTGTTCCACGCCCAAACAGTGCTGTAACCTGGACGTACTTGTCCACTTTCAGAAACTTCTCCAAATGGTTCAAATGGTTATAAGCACTATGGGACTCAACTTCTGAGGTCATCAGTCCCCTAGAACTTAGAACTACTTAAACCTGACTAACCTAAGGACATCACACACATCCATGCCCGAGGCAGGATTCGAACCTGCGACCGTAGCAGCAGCACGGGTCCGGACTGAAGCGCCTAGAACCGCTCGGCCACAGCGGCCGGCCAGGAACTTCTCCCACAGTTCCGTATCACTAGCTAACACCACTGGACCTCTATTATTGAAAAAAGCGTGCTTCGCAAGTGGCAATCTGGTTTCGATGTCTTTCTTGTTTCGGTCATCCAGTGTAAAATCCTGGACTCCAACATCCCTTCATCTCTTCCACTTCTCCGTAATTCGATACTTTGATGTTAGGCAAGTCATCAGTCTCATTTTCACGCTCTTCACTATCTTTGTCTTTACATCATTACTGAGCTATATCCTGTATAAATTAGTGTTCGTACGAAAACATGTAGACGGTCTTTTTCCCTCGCTCTGTTTGCGACTGGAACAAGAAGAGAAATGACTGGTAGTGGTAAAGGGTACCCTCAGCTGCGTATCGTGCGGAGTACGTGTATCGATGTAGATATCTTCGATATTTTATGCAACTTCGCGATATTATCACAAACGATAATGGACCTCCATTCAGTGACAGCTACAATTTCCTTCGAGTTTCAAACAGTCCGTCATTGACAAGGCTTCTGTCTCTGCCAGAATCTTTTTACGGCCAGTGTTCTTTCACCGTGTTATACGGCTGCTAGTGGTACACCATTGCTTGTAGACACATTGTATTGCCTGCGATGTTACACTGACAAATCGGGCAAACTTCATTCGCGATGTTGTCACGGAAACTCCCGAGCGCGATCGCGCCAGCTCGACCCATCCTATTGACTCACAACAGACTGTCATATGTGGTGGTACTTATACTGGGGCGATTCAAAAAGAACAGATTTCAGTTGTTCATTATAGACAAACTGTAAAATATAGAAACGCATAGCACGTGTCACCAGATAGAGGAAGTTTCTAGGTTTTGACACAACTGCGCTGTTGTTTGCAGCAATATGGCTACCACGTCACAAGAGAAATCGTTTTGTGTTTGGATTTCGCACGAAATCAATCCACTCTTCAAGTGCAACGTGCGTTCCGCGGTGGAAACATCAAGAAGCCGCCTCTGCACAAGCAGATTTTTGACTGGCATACAAACTTCTTGGACGTTCGTTGCATATGCAAAGGGAAGAGCACTGGTCAACGATACACATCTGATAAAAATTTCGAGGGAATCAGAGATGCATTCACACGGGGTCCTCGGAAGTCCACTGGACAGGGATGCCAGGAACTGCAGCTTCCTCAAACAACGAAGTGGTGTGTTCTGAGAAGAGGCCTGCATTGAATCTTACAAGTTGCAGTTACTACAGCAATTGCGTCCCGGTGACCATAACAGAAAGTATGAATTTTGCATTTCACTTCTCCATGATATATAGAAACAGAAGTACGACTTAAAACAGCCATTTCAACATTAATAAACTTGATAACGTCAAGCATATATAATCTCCAGGGTATAGCAGAGGGCACTTTTTCAGAACACCTCAGCTGTTCGGACGAATCGACGTTGCATCCAGCAGGTAAGGTGAAACATCCCCTTAGAAAATTATGTATCACTGCTCTGGTAAACCTTTTAAGTTATTTCATTTTCAAAGAGCTGAGCAAAACTCAACGTACTCAGACATTTCTCTCTTTACTTATTCTGATCATCACTAAACTGACACACAATATTTTTAGCGCATCGCAATCTGACTTTCAATAATTCCCACAAAAGAACGGCCCTGATTAACAATAACCTATACCTTTCATGAATCACTTACCTCACAAAAATCTTCATTACTCGAAATACTGCAATACAGCGAGCGCCAATACTGCCAGCTAAATAAAAGATTCAAACTACTGAAGGCACTAACTACTGATAGGCATAGTTAGCAAATGAAAGATTTTAATACAGAACAAACAATGTATTTACCTTATCAGTGTTCAAAAGACACTAAATATATCAGTTCATGACATCCGGTCCTACAAATTTCGTTTTCTGACGCACACACCTCCAGATCGTCTGCTCTCAAAAGGCTGCCATCTCTCTTCCCCCATCCACCGCTGCTGGCGGCTTACATCCAACTGCCCAACACTACAATAGCGAATATTCCAACTATGCCAACCAGCCACAGACTGCAAACAGCACAGCCAGTGATTTTCATACAGAGCGCTACTAACATAAAAACCTGAACAGCCTACTTACAAAGGTAAATCGGCATAATGTAAAAATTTGGGCGTCATAAAATGCTGGCCCCCGCATCGCACATGAAACAGACTCACCGAAACTGAATGTGTGTTTGTGCCGTTTCTGCCCACAAAGTTTATGGACCTTTCTTTTTTGCTGAGGAAACTCTAACAGGAATGTCATGCTTGGGCATGCTGCAAAACAGGCTGTTCACTCAACTTCACGAAGATTGCAATGATTTCATTTTTAAGGATGACGGCGCCCGCATCACTTCCACCTTGAGATGCAGCGTTATCTTAACACCACGACCCTACAACAATGGACTGGAACAGGTCGGGGATAAGAACTGATCAATGCTTTTGGCCTCCCTCGCGATTTTTTTTTCTGCGGTCCCGCATATCGCAGTTACTCTTTACGAGCTGAGAAATCGAACTGTTTAATCTGTGGATTCAATAAACAGGGACTTGTTGATTTGAATGTGGAATGAAATGGACTACCGTTTTGATCTTTCTCGAGCATGGCATGGTGCTCATGTTGAGTGCATGATCAGTGTCCGCGCGTGCATAAAACTCTGGGTCTTCCTCTATCCAGTGACATACCCAATGAGTTTCTATCTTTCATAGTTTCTGTGTAATAAACAACTGAAACCGGTTCTTCTTTTTGAGGGGTTGTTGAAAGATATCCGCTAACAGTCACAATAAAAAGTTGTTTATTCGTCACACGAGCGGTTTCGGGCTTGCGCCCATCTTCAGGTGTTTATACATTCATGTACATGTTTGTACTATTGGAGATCACTGTATAAATAAAAAAAAAAAAATATTTGCTGGTGACTACACAGATACAAGTGGGGCTAGTGTAAGTGGTAAGGCAGCATTTGACGAAAATATATCTGTACTTACAAGAAGATGAAGCACCATTATTACAGTTATGCTGTGGTGATAGTTTTGCCACTTACTTAAACACTTATGGTCATTTTCACGTCCATATATCAGTTTTACCAAGTATAGCTCCATGTTATACTATTATGATGTGCACTCGAGAAATACACTATGTTTACATACAAACATGTGGGCAATGGTCAAAGAACTTAGATGTGGCAGTTGTAAAGATGTTGCTCACACAGGAACTTGTAGGTTCTGGTCAAAGTTCTTAGCCACAGGAAGTCCAAAGGTGTTGCATATACAGAAATTTAAAAAGCTATTATAGACTGCGACGTTTCTTGACACACATAATAAATTTTTTTTATTCACATTTTTGACGGAGAACTTAGATCTAGGACCATAAGTGTGTAACTAAGTGGGAAAACTATCACCACAGTATAATTGTAATAATGGTGCTTCATCTTTTTGTAAGTACAGATATATTTTCGTCAAATGGATCTGAGCACTATGGGACGCAACTTCTGAGGTCATCAGTCCCCTAGAACTTAGAACTACTTAAACCTAACTAACCTAAAGACAACACACACATCCATGCACGAGGCAGGATTGGAACCTGCGACCGCAGCGGTCCTGCGGTTTCGGCCTGTAGCGCCTAGAACCGCACGGCCACTCCGGCCAGCTTTCGTCAAATGCTGCCTCACCACTTACAATTGTCCCACTTGTATCTGTGTAGTCACCAGCAAATAACTTTTTTGCATTTATACAGTGATCTCCAACAATACAAACATATACACGAATGTATAAATAACTGAAGATGGGCGCGAGCCCGAAACCGGTCGTGTGACGAATAAACAACCCAATAAAGGTATAGTCACGGAGTTCGACATCATCCACTAGGGATAAAATACATTATTCTTTTTGAATCATCCCACATTTGCTGCTCACGTGGCATACAGGCTCAGTGATTCCTGAACTGCACTTGCCAGGTATATTGGCGACGGCGCGGTTCCGACCCAGCGATTGGTACGACAGACGGGCGCCTAAGTACGTGGACGCGGCCGGCCAATGTCGTGACGTCACGCCGCGGCACAGAACTGTTTGAACGGGGCCCGCCGCCATGCCCAACGGTCTGCGTCCGTGCTGCCAGACCGTTAAGACCGTGTGCGACGACTTCCAAGTGGCGGGGCCCGACCTTCTGCATACTTGCACGTCAAAAGCGGCGTATCAGCAGAGCTACACATATGCACCTGGCTATAACGATGGTTTTCTTTCGTGGCGATTCCAGTAAACCATGCGGCTTATTTTCGCCTCCCTTCCTTATGTGGAGAGGCTGATGTTTGCATAAATTGCAGCCCTTTGATTGGGACAGGTAAAATTAGCAAACAGTTCTTTTTGTGTCGCCTCCTTAACACACGCCGTTATAACATTAGAGACGACTGAACGCTCGTTACTCCACAGATACCTCCTCTTCGTACTCTGCACATTTTCTTGCACTGCAGGGGGATTATGCATCACTTCCGGATACTTAAGTGTATCGGTGAGTACACAAAGTTAACTGACTGACTACGATCCCCGAACAGAAACAACGTTTATCTCTGCACGCCGATCTATACCGCTGAACAGGCAACGGGCAACTGATTTTGGGTGCCCCTGTAGGCCAGTGACAGCGTTCTTCCGGGAAAGGCCACTTCCCCCAACAAAAGCGCTGCTCGCTCTTGAGTTTACAGAACGACTGTAAGGCCACAAATATACAGGTTGTCTCAGGGCATTATGGTATGCTACAAGTGTTCAGCTTTATATTTCTGCACACTTGACGAAATTAATGCTAGATGCCAATTTAAAATCTTATCGCGATCTGCCTGAATATTTGTGCAGCTATCACATGCAAAAAGTCGTTACTATTTCCTGAGAGGCCATTAATATACAACAAGAGCAGCATTGGTCCCAAGTCAATTCTCATCAAGGAAATGTCTCACGAGCGCGCGCGCGCACACGCACACGCACACGCACACGCACACACACACACGTGTGTGTGTGTGTGTGTGTGTGTGTGTGTGTGTGTGTGTCGGGGATGGGAAGTGGTGGTGGTGGAAGAGGAGAGGTAGGTTATTACTAGGGATGGGAAGAACCGAACGGTTAAAACCGATGCCGGTATTTTAATTCTGAATAATCGGTATTTTTCGGTATTTGTTTGGTCTCGGTTTAAAGTTTTTTTATTTTTTACTAAAAAAAGCAGGAACATAAATTATCCATAACAGCAGTGCTAGAATTTTTGGTTTTTAAATAAACCTTTTTTAAGAAACGAGTAATTTTTTTTCGTAAAACTTCCATTGCTTTGGAAAAATATGTCATTATAAAAAATAAGAAACGCGATCAGAGATATTTTATTAATAATGCCGACAGAAACGAGCAACAAACACGTAGTGTAAGAGTTGGTGAGCTTTTCCTGAAAGAATTACGTATCCATTACCACGTGGCGTGATCTATTGGATGGTACGCGTGTACATCCAGTGTGAGAGACTTGCCGTATCTGGTCTGTAAGTACGCGAGGAACCGCAACAAACTTGCATCATATAAGGAGAAAACTTAAAACCAAACAATTCTTTGATAGTCTGCAATAAAAAGTATAGCAGATCTATTGCCTGTGTCTACGATGTGGGCCTTTATCTGCTTTTATAGCCCTTGAAAACGGACAAATCAACACAAAAATTAACTTCTCCAACATCAGTTTTTATTCTTTATAACTGACGATTTGTAATGCCCGAACAGTGGCACCTGATCTTAGACTACAACATGATTTTCGAACGTAGTTTCAAAAAAATTGAATCAGTAGGAGAGTACTGATGGTTTTTCTGGTATTCAGCTACTTATCACTTTTCGAGAAAAGCACCAAACGGTGGACAGACTAAGTTTTCTTTTCTTTCTTTCACTGGTGCCATGTCCCTCGCTGACGCAGGGTCGGCATTGTTAGGAACGGATGTGGCAAGGTTAGTGGAAAGGGGTGGCCGGATGCCGTTCCTGCCGCCACCCCGTACCTTCTGGGACGTAATTAGTGTACCCCTGCTGTCTGCGTCTAGTGTAATTCATGGAATAGTGCGAACGTGTTCAGATGTCTGCGAATCGCGTAACTGAGGCGGAATGTGGGGGCCAGCCCGGTATTCACCTAGCGGGATGTGGAAAACCGCCTAAAAACCACATCCAGGCTGGCCGGGACACCGACCGCGGATTCGATCCGGCGCCGGCGGGACTACCCGAGTCCAGGAAGCAGCGCAGTAGCGCTCACGGCTAACCTGGCGGGTGGACTAAGTTTTCTTTTATTATCTATTTAATTTCATGTGTTTTTTCTATGTATCTTGAAGTTGAGGAAGTCAACAGTTTTCGATCTTTGTTCGATTTCTACGTTTATTACAGGATAAAAACGAAAATAGGTTCTTTCAGAAACCTGTTAATTTGAACGGTTTTAACACTCAGATTAAACTGGCGCTTAAGGGAAAAAAGGTATAACTGAAAACCAATTGTTTCAGTTATAACCGCTATCCCTACTATTTAAAGGCTACGCTTCCCGTGCAGTCGTGGGTTCGAATCCGGCGCGATCGCCCGCTGTGCGGTGGCGACCGCAGCAACAGGTGCTTTTCCGCCAGTGGCGGTCCGCTAGGTGGCGCTAGAGAGCCATCACGGCATTAGCGCCGGCCGACGTGAATTATTCACCAGGCGATGCGAAGCTGCCTGCGCGGGCGTCTACTGGAATGCCCTCTGAAGAACCGCAGCCAGCAGCGAGTGCCACTGGAAGTCTCATCAGACCAATTACGAGTCCGCAACTTGGTGGCACACAATCGACTGGAATATAGCCGTCGGAATTCTGAAGTTGTCAGAAATAAAACACCGACACCGCAATATTATCTACAGTAACAAATGGGACTGTAGTTGCAGAGATCGAACGATATGAATAGGATGCAGTCGTTGGAAAGGAGGTTGTAGCCTATCCCCCAATCTCATTTAATCCGTACACTGAGCAGATACTAAGGAAACCGGGGAGTAATTTGAAACGAAAATTAATTTACGAAATTCAGCAATCAGCCACGTTTTATGTATTTTTATTCACACCAATGTGCTTTTTTGGCACTCGCCCATCTTCTATCATACTCAAAGTTAATAAACTTTGACGTAACATTTAGAATGTCAAATTAGTAACAGCGCGTAAAATACAGGGTGTACATAAAGTCACGGAACAATTTCAGTTATTTGTTATACAAGAACTAAACATTGTACAGATGTCATACGTATTGCATTTGGAAGAACAACTACGAAAGTGTTTTTCACAAACATTCGATATGCGAACCACAGGTGACTCGGCAGACAATGTTGTTGTTGTTGTTGTTGTTGTCTTCAGTCCTGAGACTGGTTTGATGCAGCTTTCCATGCCAATCTATCCTGTGCAAGCTTCTTCATCTCCCAGTACCTACTGCAACATACATCCTTCTGAATTTGCTTGGTGTATTCATCTCTTAGTCTCCCTCTACAATTTTTACCCTCCACACTGTCCTCCAATACTAAATTGGTGATTCCTTGATGCCTCAGAACATGTCCTACCAACCGATCCCTTCTTCTAGCCAAGTTGTGCCACAAACTTCTCCCCAATCCGATTCAATACTTTCATTAGTTATGTTATCTACCAGTCTAATCTTCAGCATTCTACTGTAGCACCACATTTCAAAAGCTTCTATTCTCTTCTTGTCCAAACTATTTATCGTCCATGTTTAACTTCCATACATGGCTACACTCCATACAAATACTTTCAGAAATGACTTCCTGACAAATCTATACTCGATGTTAACAAATTTTTCTTCTTCAGAAACGCTTTCCTTGCCATTGCCTGTCTACATTTTATATCCTCTCTACTTCGGCTATCATCAGTTATTTTGCTCCCCAAATAGCAAAACTCCTTTACTACTTCAAGTGTCTCATTTCCTAATCTAATTCCCTCATCATCACCCGACTTAATTCGACTACAGTCCTTTCCTGTATCTGACAGAATTTCAATGTCATCGGCGAACCTCAAACTTATTATTTCTTCTCTATGGATTTTAATACCTACTCCTAATTTTTCTTTTGTTTCCTTCACTGCTTGCTCAATATACAGATTGAATGACATCGGGGGGAGACTACAACCCTGTCTCACTCCCTTCCCAACCACTGCTTCCCTTTCATGTCCCTCGACTCTTATAATTACCATCTGATTTCTGTATAAATTATAAATTGTAAATTGCCTTTCGCTTCCTGTATTTTACCCCTGACACCTTCAGAATTTGAAATAGCGTATTCCAGTCAACATTGTCAAAAGCTTTCTCTAAGTCTACAAATGCTAGAAACGTATGTTTGCCTTTCGTTAATCTACCTTATAAGTTAAGCCGTAAGGTCAGTATTGTTTCACGTGTTCCAATATTTCTATTGAATGCAAATTGATCTTCATTTCGAACATTTTGGAAATGTTCCGATTTCTCCACTTGGCGCTCCATTTTATAGCGTCCACAGTTCCACTCACTATCTCGAAACGACGAGATGACAACACGTGACCACAAACACCAACACTGAACTGCTAATAAAAAATGACAATCAATAAATAAACCAATAGCTACCGGAATACCTACATGCAAACCAAAACTGCTACGAACGTATACACGAACCTAATATAAATATAAATAAATAAAGAGGTGACTGATCGTTGCATTTCTGAAAGTAATATGATCCTAGCCCCGGAGCTCTACATCCAGTAACATGGCTAAATTAAGGGAATTACAGCTCACGGAGAAGAAATAAAAACGTTTTGGCTTCACCGTTTGGTGTTTTGCTGATTCTATTGCAAGGATTCAGGTCAACCTACTGTGCAAACACCAGTTGTTTTACTGCCCAAAAGTATATCTGTGCCATCATCAGTAGGTACTTGCATTTAGGTCTGCTAAATACCCACATGTTTTAAGTTATAATTAGGTCCAATTTTTGTTGCAGTAATTAAATTACTGATGTGATCTTCTTGTTTTTTTCCGATGAGTTGAATTAATGTAAAACCCTCGGGTTTCCATCCAAGTGACTTCGTCGAGACGCTGTGCCATTACGACCTACTCACTCGGTTGGAAATTTGTGAGGTTTACATTAATTAAATTAGTTTCCACAGGAAAAAAAAGAAAAGAAAAACAACAGTTGTTCGAGTAATAGGCGATGCTCAATTCTCACTGACATTTTCAGATGACATTGGGAGTCAACCGGAGACGGCAAAGGGCTTGAAAAACTTGTTGAACGGAATGCATAATATGATGAAATGTCTTTGTAATAGCAATATTGACAAAAGTAAAGCATTAGTATTCGAGAGTAACCGATTCAAGTTGCGAGATTTTGAGGGAATCACACTAGGAAGCGATGCATTGAAGGTAGTAGGGAAGTGAGGAGAGTAGCAAAATAGCAGACAACAGTTGAAGTCAAAAGCATATAAAATGTTGACGGGCGACTGCAAGGAAGCCTTTTCAAGAAAGAGAGATTAGTGAACTTTCTTTATTTCTTTCCTGAACGGGGTATGGCTTGATATACACGTGCACTGTGGACAGTGAACAGCACACACGAGATTATAAAAGACGCTTTGCAATATATTATTTCAGAAAGTTGTTGAAAATCATATGGACAGACTGGAAAAACGAAGAAAATAAAATTATAGCACAATGACTTCACGAGGGGTAGATTGATACGCTACTCGCTGAGATATAAACAAACAGTTCCTTTGGTAGTGGCACTAAGTGTGGGGTGCCAATAACTGTAGCTGAAAACCAACGCTAACTGCATACCAAGTAGATTCAAGTTGATGTAAGTCTGCGCAGAGATGAGAGCTGTACAGGACACACCAGTATGTTCAGCTGCATCGAATCGATCTTTGGCCTGAAGACGACGACGACAACAACATGAAAACAACAACAGAATTAAGTGGACTGATAAGAAATGAGTAGGTTCTTCACACGATCAGCGAAGAAAGGAACACGTTGAAACACGAAATGCATGACGCGACAAGATGATAGTGCATGTATTAAGGCATCAGGGAATAACTCCCATGGTACTAGAGCGAGTTGTGGAGGGAAAAACTGTAGCGGAGACGGAGGGTGGAATACAACCAATACCTAACTGAAGTCACTGGCTTAAACTGCTGTTCCCACATGAAGAAGCTGGCAGGTGAGAGGAAGGTGTATTGAGCAGCGTCAAACTCTTACCTTCCATTCCCCTCTCTCCCAAAAAATACTCTGATGGGAAAGTTACGAGAGCGTGTTTCTGTATCCTAAGTCCTTAACGAACATGTACAGTTACACAGTAAGCTGTAACTTATATACAGAGTTTTGGCAGTGTTTTAATCAGATAAGTTTGGGTTGAAGTTTTCTCGGTTTTCATGAATATAAATTGACTCAACATTGACAACAAATGTTATTACTCTCTTACAGCGAGGCCCGGGTTGGCTATATCTTTAAGAAGTCGACAGGGGTTTTATAACATTCACGTTGATTTTGCTCACTGTGTTGTTTGTAATACTTGGCATCAATTTTTATGTCTTTGTATATTCTCCCTTTATCTAATGTGTGTCTATATACGGAATTGAATGTACGTAGTTAGTATATGACACAGATATCTCTTAAGTACGGTCTCAGAGATAACAGGAGAACAGGAGAACTAAGCAGTTGCGCATTTTCCTACTATGACATTAGTGTCCCGTGATGACTGGGTGTTGCGTGCTGTCCTTAGGTTAGTTAGGTTTCAGTAGTTGTAAGTTCTAGGGGACTGATGACCATAGATGTTAAGTCCCGTAGTGCTCAGAGCCATTTGAACCATTAGTGTCCGAAACGAAACGCAATTGTGGCTCCGAATGGTGACATTACACTTCACACGTAACTGAAATAAGTAATTGTTCGCTGATCATCTTTAAACGAATTTTAATGATACGGTCAGTCTTATTCAATTTGGTACTTTACAGTTTTATAAAAGGTGCACGGGAGAATCTGTATACTGCAGAGGTAAGACACTTTGTTTTTACCATGAGACAACGGACCCTACTGTTGTCGTAGAGGCATGGCAATGCACAGAGCTATAACTAGATTTTTATTATCTTCTAGAAAATCATTTTTGATCATCGTCAAGGATTTTACAGTCGACAGACACGTGGTTTGATGTAGACCCGTAGTGTGTGTAAGTGATCTTACGTTTCTACTGAAGTGGGTATAAGTGTTCTTGTGTACCGATGGACGTAACCATAGGTTTATCGAAGATAAAGTGCTAATCGCTCTTAAGGTATGCACTTTGGAGCCCAAGTTTACTAGATATTTTTTTCTTTGGATGATTGTTGGTGTCATATCCCTCCTGGGACACCCTGTATACAACAAATGTTTTTCTACGAAGGACGAGAAAAAAATTTTCAGGCCATACCTGACTACACCAATTTCCTGTACGCTTTTTCAAGGATGTCTGTAGTTCAGGGTTAACATGGGACTCGAAGGGGAACGCTGCCTTTGTGGGTCAGCAATTTGCGTCCGCCTGTGAGTCTTGGCACCAGCTACGGAGAGAGAGCCGGTCGTTTTCCGGTGGAGGGAAACTGCAGCTGCAAGTCGAGTATTCGCGACGTCTTTGTCTCCAAGAAGAGACCCACTTAGCGAGAAAGCTCGGCTTAACAAGAAAGATGCCTCGACCCGGCTGTGCACGCCGGCAGTCAGCCGTAAATTGCCCCTGCACAACTTGACGCTACCTTGTCAACCAACCAGAGTGTCGGCGGCTTTTTGTGGGGGCCTTCTAGTCACAGACCTCTCCAGCTTTAAAAAGGTACGCGTATTGTAAATGGTCCTCAGGTGTGCGACATCATTTTCAACGTTCAGGTGTAGTTTTTCAGCCGGCCGGTGTGGCCGAAGGGTTCTAGACGCTACGGTCTGGAACCGCGGGACCGCTACGGTCGCAGGTTTGAATATTGCCTCGGGCATGGATGTGTGTGATGTCCTTAGGTTAGTTAGGTTTCAGTAGTTCTAAGGTCTAGGGGACTGATGACCTCAGAGCCATTTGAACCATTTTTTGTAGTTTTTCATGTCCCACACGATGACGTGTCTCTTGTCTCAGCTGCCGAGCGTGGTAGGGCAGTGGTTACGGCAATGGACGTGGATTCAGCAGGTTGTCTGTGTTATTACAGCACTACTGAAAAGCATATGAACATCATAAAAATCAGGACAGACACGTAGAGACTCTCCAAGGAAACGTCCATACATTAAGAGCATTAACACAAAATAAACAGTTGTTCAGTTACCAAATGAACATTAAAACCAGACACTGTATAAAAAAGTGGAAGGAATCACATAAAAAGGCCTTTTCATCCGTCAGCCTCTCTCAACCCCCCCCCCCCTCTCCCCATACCTCCCTTCAGTTCATTTCACTTCTTCCCCCTCCCTCTCACCTTTTTCCTTCAACTCACTCTCCATCATACTACTATGCACTTACTGTCCAACTCATCTTTGCTTCCCCGCCTCCCCTCCCCCTAATCCTCTACTCACCACACAAAATTTAAATTCCATCACTACTCCACTTCTCTTACACAATATATAAATACATAGGAACATAATTAAATAGACTAACAGACATATAATAAACTACAGAGAGAGGGGAAAAATATAGATAAAAGAAAAACTGGCGGCAATGTTGGCAGGACTATAAAACGCAATACTCACTCAGAAGTATTCAAATAAACAGCGAACAGTGGTGTACGAAATTGTGCTGTGTTATACGCCAAAACGCATATTTCTGCAAAGCAGCATGAAATTAAACCACAATCAATTACCAATTAAAATATTAGCAAATAAACATTAAAACCAGACACCGTATAAAAAAGTGGTACGAATCAAATAAAATATTACCAAACAAATATTAAAACCAGACACTGCATAAAAAAGTGGAAGTAATGGCATAAAAAAGGCCTTTTCATCCTCTCTCATCAATCTCCCCCCAGTTCATTTAATCATTTCACTTCTTCCCCCTCACCTTTCTCCTCACCGCGCCCAACGAAGAAGGGAATTAAAAACGTGCTAGCAGATGGCATTTTGTGACGTAGGCAAAAACCAAGCAGAAATTAGTGAATGTTAAAACCAAGAATTTGTTAATGGACTGTTCTTCGATCTAGTACACATACCAGATTGTAATTATCTTCAATTATAGACCACTGATGATGCTTTATTTCAATAAAGCGAAAATCGTTTGGTGAGAAAAACACGATTTTCTTGCAGCTGTAACAACGGAAGAAAGTACCTGAGAAAACGAAAGATTAGATGTGATGACACACGGGTTAGTAACGCCGACATTCGTATAAGTTAGGTTGCAGGTGACTGGTTGGAGTTGGCATTCCATCGAATGTGAACATGACGATCATACGATGAGTTTAAAGAGACTGAACGTCTATGGTCACCTTACTCACACCCCAGAATGGAATATATGAATCCCATCTGTTAGCATGTAGTACGAATTCCCATGTGCAAGTATGAGAACGTTTCCTAAGTGTATGCTTGAGGTGTATCTGAGACGGGACGGGGGGAGTACACCAGTATTGCCTAGTGGGATGAAGGAAATAGCCTGAGAACCATATGTAGGACGGACAGTTCACCAGTCAACGTCGTTTTTCCGCGGTGTGGATTCGATACAGTTCACGCTGCCCCCACTCCCTTCCGCCCCTAATCCCGGAAGTGGCACGTTAACGCGCTCGGGTATCCGGGAGGTAATATGAATACGAAATCTCGGTTTCGGTTAACATACCGTTGTGCAGCCTAGTCCGAGGACTAGGTTAGGTTGAAAGATGACAGTCTGCTTGTGAGTTGGCATTCCAAAGAATGTGAATGCGAAACCACAGATTTCTTGACACACTATTGCCTTGTGTAGCCCGAGGTCTAGACACGCACTGCGGCAAGAAAGCAAGAATGAATTGATTGATTGTTGGTGTTAATAACGATCATCCTCCTTTACCTTCTCTGCATTACTGCAGATGACGTGTCACTGAGCACATTTGTTATCTGCAAGCAGTGCAGTACATGCGAGGCGCCTAGTTGTTTCCACTGCACTGCGTGGAATACGAAGGTTCTGTTACAGTTCACTAACCTGCTGTCTTCAAGTTGATGTCCCCAACGCAGAAAACAGCACGCAGGTCGTAGGTTCTGTATCTCGAGGCTGAAACTGACTTTTAGCTAGGTTCTGTTCCGAAATTATGTATCACTTCTTTGGGATGGCATTCGCGTATTTTAATACAGCCACACGAGAAGACTACATGATCTTAATACAACACCTTCTGATACAGCAAAGTACATGATCGAACACAATGTCTACGAAAATGTATCTGTACACTATTTGTGGCACGTGTCTGTGCTTCATGACTACCGGAGTGATTCTTTTAATACTCAATACTGGCAAACACATACTGCCACAGACAACATGACAGTACATCTCGATTGCCTAATCCAGAGTGACGAACAGGAACTTAAATAAAAATTGGAGACACATCCTACGACAGACGACATGTCTGTTCTTCGCGACTGCCTAATCCAGAGTGACGTACAGCCCGAAACACACTTCGCGCGCCATACCAGAAAAGGCGTGACCCGAACGCTTCCGAAGTGCTTCGTCTGCAATTTCGTCAGTCTTTTGTTTCTGATTCAAATTGTTTTCAATAATTCTAAAATAAGTGACTGATATTCAGCTGTTGATAGATATTTATATTAAAAAGTGAAGTCATTCCAATGAGTAGTTCAATTAATAATAATAAATATACTTTAAGGTTTTGACGCCCTTGCTACGAACACAGTAGCCAATCACAGAGCAGTAGCATAATGCAGGCGGTATTTCCCAAGGAATTGTACCGAATCTAACATCTGTCACAGTTACCTCAAGCCACATTTTGTCATCTATATACTTCTTGCGTCTCCACTGCTCTGGGAACAGCTTCTTGGAGCCTAATACGATGACTGAATAAGCCAGAAATAATACAAATGGTTCAAATGGCTCTGAGCACTATGGGACTCAACTTCTGAGGTCATCAGTCCTCTAGAACTTAGAAGTACTTAAACTTAAGTAACCTAAGGGCACCACACACGTCCATGCCCGAGGCAGGATTCGAACCTGCAACCGTAGCGGTCACGCGGTTCCAGATTGTAGCGTCTAGAACCTGTCGGCCACCACGGCCGGCAGAAATATTCTACATCTACATCCAAACTCAGCAAGCCACCTGACGCTGTGTGGCGGAGGGTACCCTGAGTACCTCTATCGGTTCTCCCTTCTATTCCAGTCTCGTATTGTACGTGGAAAGAAAGATTGTCGGTATGCCTCTGTGTGGGCTCTAATCTCTCTGATTTTATCCTCATGGTCTCTTCGCGAGATATGCGTAGGAGGGAGCAATATACTGCTTGACTCTTAGATGAAGGAATGTTCTCGAAACTTTAACAAAAGCCCGTAACGAGCTAATGAGCGTCTCTCCTGCAGATTCTTCCACTGGAGTTTATCTATCATCTCCGTAACGCTTTCGCGATTACTGAATGATCCTGTAACGATCCGTTGGGTCTTCTCTACCTCTTCTATCAACCCTATCTGGTACGGATCCCACACCGCTGAGCAGTATTCAAGCAGTCGGCGAACAAGCGTACTGTAACCTACTTCCTTTGTTTCCGTATTACAGTACGGAAAGTAATAGCTGGGCAACGAGTTGGCTTAGCGGTATCGAAGACTTCAGTTTTCTGTTTGAGTCTCCACCCGGCATCACATGCTCATGTTGGTCTTGTTATGTCTGTTGTGCCTTTCCTCGGCTGCCTTCCAGCCGTCCGTCACCACGGTGCGCTCAGAGGAAGCTGGTGTCTGAACAGGAATGCACAGCGAAGTGCGGGCGTGGCAGTCGTGCGTTGAATACGCCTACATACGGAGGAAGAGAGGT
This sequence comes from Schistocerca gregaria, assembly GCF_023897955.1. NCBI lineage: Eukaryota > Metazoa > Arthropoda > Insecta > Orthoptera > Acrididae > Schistocerca > Schistocerca gregaria. The sequence continues at coordinate 468,478,984 of NC_064927.1, read as the reverse complement.
GCGGAGGAAAATAACGGACGGACAGAGCCGCGCGAGGTCGTTCTGCCGCAGTCCCGTTGTCGCGACGGCGCCGGAACAACGCGAGACTCATTAGCAGCTCTGGGTCCGACTGTGGAGGCCCCGGGGGCGTCGTGCCGTGTTAAAAGACGGCTGTTCCGCTTTCACGCGCGCGGAAGCTCACTGAGTCAGGGCGCAACCGGCCGGCAAGCGGAGATGGTGAGACAGCTTACAGCCGCTCTATCCTCCCAACACACACGCCCATTTCCTAACCTGAAACTAAAACTTCCTCGTCACTATATAGTACAAATATTGGTCTGCATTTCATCTCGTGACCCCCTCAACCTCCTCCTCAGAGTTCTTCATTTTGATTGCAAAGGCGAGTTAGTTTGGCGATCGGAGTACCCATTCCAGCGGAATCTCTTCGTAGGTGTTCCATTTCTTAGGAGAAGCCCTCTTTGTCTGAAAGAGTCAAGTTCTGTGGGCCACAGTCTTCAGCACCGCATTTCTTTCTGGCTACAGTTGCGCTCTGCGAAAACTTTGGTTGGTACACTATACAGGGTGGTTTATTGATAGTGACCGGCCAAATATCTCACGAAATAGGCATCAAACGAAAAAACTACAAAGAACGAAACTCGTCTAGCTTGAAGGGGGAAACCAGATGGCGCTATGGTTGGCCCCCTAGACGGCGCTGCCATAGGTCAAATCAGCTGCGTTTTTTAAAAATAGGAACCCCCATTTTTATTACATATTCGTGTAGTACGTAAAGAAATATGAATGGTTTAGTTGAACCACTTTTTTGGCTTTGTGATAGATGGCGCTGTAGGAGCCACAAACTTATAACTACGTGGTATCACGTAACATTCGGCGAGTGCGGACGGTATTTGCTTTGTGGTACATTACCCGCGTTAAAATGGACCGTTTACCAATTGCGAACAAAGTTGATATCCTGTTGATGTATGGATATTGTGATCAAAATGCCCAACGGGCGTGTGCTATGTATGCTGCTCGGTATCCTGGACGACATCATCCAGGTGTCCGGACCGTTCGCCGAATAGTAACGTTATTTAAGGAAACAGGAAGTGTGCAGGCACATGTGAAACGACGTACAACAAATGATGACGCCCAAGCAGGTGTTTTAGCTGCCGTCGCGGCTAATCCGCATATCAGTCGCAGACAAACTGCGCGAGAATCTGGAATATCTCAAAAACTTCGGTGTTGAGATATCTACATCGATTGCACCCGTACCATATTTCTATGCTCCAGGAATTGCGGAATTATGGAAGGAAGGATAATTGACTACCGATTTATCGATGGCAATCTAAATGGTGGCATGTTTGCTGATTTCCTACGTAATGTTCTACCGATGTTACTACAAGATGTTTCACTGTATGACAGAATGGCGATGTACTTCCAACATGATGGATGTCCGGCACATAGCTCGCGTGCCATTGAAGCGGTGTCGAATAGCATATTTCATGACAGGTGGATTGGTCGTCGAAGCACCATACCATGGCCCGCACGTTAACCGGATCTGACGTCCCCGGATTTCTTTCTGAGGGGAAGTTGAAGGATATTTGCTATCGTGATCCACCGACGTCTGACAACATGCGTCAGCCCATTGTCAATGCATGTGCCAACATTACGGAAGGCGAACTACTCGCTGTTGAGAGGAATGTCGTTACAGGTCTTGCCAAATGTATTGAGGTTGACGGACATCATTTTGAGCATTTATTGCATTAATGTGGTATTTACAGGTAATCAGGCTGTAACAGCATGCGTTCTCAGAAGTGATAAGTTCACAAACGTGCAGCTATCACATTGGAACAACCGAAATAAAATGTTCAAAAGTACCTACGTTCAGTATTTTAATTTAAAAAACCTACCTGTTACCAACTGTTCCTCTAAAATTATGTGCCATTTGTTTGTGACTATTACAGCGCCATCTATCACAAAGCGAAAAAAGTGGTCCAACAAAGCATTCATATTTCTTTACCTACTACATGAATATACACTCCTGGAAATTGAAATAAGAACACCGTGAATTCATTGTCCCAGCAAGGGGAAACTTTATTGACACATTCCTGGGGTCAGATACATCACATGATCACACTGACAGAACCACAGGCACATAGACACAGGCAACAGAGCATGCACAATGTCGGCACTAGTACAGTGTATATCCACCTTTCGCAGCAATGCAGGCTGCTATTCTCCCATGGAACGGCTTGCCATGCCTTTTCCACCTGGCGCCTCAGTTGGACCAGCGTTCGTGCTGGACGTGCAGACCGCGTGAGACGACGCTTCATCCAGTCCCAAACATGCTCAATGGGGGACAGATCCGGAGATCTTGCTGGCCAGGGTAGTTGACTTACATCTTCTAGGGAACGTTGGGTGGCACGGGATACATGCGGACGTGCATTGTCCTGTTGGAACAGCAAGTTCCCTTGCCGGTCTAGGAATGGTAGAACGATGGGTTCGATGACGGTTTGGATGTACCGTGCACTATTCAGTGTCCCCTCGACGATCACCAGAGGTGTACGGCCAGTGTAGGAGATCGCTCCCCACACCATGATGCCGGGTGTTGGCCCTGTGTGCCTCGGTCGTATGCAGTCCTGATTGTGGCGCTCACCTGCACGGCGCCAAACACGCATACGACCGTCATTGGCACCAAGGCAGAAGCGACTCTCATCGCTGAAGACGACACGTCTCCATTCGTCCCTCCATTCACGCCTGTCGCGACACCACTGGAGGCGGGCTGCACGATGTTGGGGCGTGAGCGGAAGACGGTCTAACGGTGTGCGGGACCGTAGCCCAGCTTCATGGAGACGGTTACGAATGGTCCTCGCCGATACCCCAGGAGCAACAGTGTCCCTAATTTTCTGGGAAGTGGCTGTGCGGTCCCCTACGGCACTGCGTGCATCCGTGCGTCGCTGCGGTCCTGTCCCAGGTCGACGGGCACGTGCACCTTCCGCCGACCACTAGCGACAACATCGATGTACTGTGGAGACCTCACGCCCCACGTGTTGAGCAATTCGGCGGTACGTCCACCCGGCCTCCCGCATGCCCACTATACGCCCTCGCTCAAAGTCCGTCAACTGCACATACGGTTCACGTCCACGCTGTCGCGGCATGCTACCAGTGTTAAAGACTGCGATGGAGCTCCGTATGCCACGGCAAACTGGCTGACACTGACGGCGGCGGTGCACAAATGCTGCGCAGCTAGCGCCATTCAACGGCCAACACCGCGGTTCCTGGTGTGTCCGCTGTGCCGTGCGTGTTGTCATTGCTTGTACAGCCGTCTCGCAGTGTCCGGAGCAAGTATGGTGGGTCTGACACACCGGTGTCAATGTGTTCTTCTTTCCATTTCCAGTAGTGTATAATAAAAAATGTGGGGTTCCTATTTAAAATAACGCAGTTGATACCCGTTTGACAGCGGGCCAACCATAGCGCCATCTGGTTTCCCCTTTCAAGCTAGACTAGTTTCGTTCTTTGTAGTTTTTTCGTTTGACGCTTATTTCGTGAGATATCTGGCCCGGTCACGATCAATGGACCACCCTGTATAAATGACGTAGTATATTGTAGGATACTGGTTGTATCGATAGCGTAGGTAGGGAAGGAAACATCAATCAATGTGTAAGAGAAATTTGGCGGCAGACAATTTCTCATTGTTCTTTCTTTTGTTTCGTTGTTTGTTTTGCACATAATTAGAACCGCACATCATTGTGTGTTAGAACATTATGTATTTTACATCCTTGCAAATTTTGTACTAAATGGAACGTTCTTCATCATGGTAAAAAACAAGCGTTTCCTGTTATTATTGGTAAATGCAGAAGTTGTCTGTGAATAACGCAAACGTGTTTTCAATAAGTCTGGCAAAGCACTGTAGTGACGTCTGATGTATTTTTGTCCGCAATTTTTTTATTTTATCTTTTAGTTTAGGAAATTGCATTTTCCAGCGCTATAAGCTGAACTGTTTACTACAGCATTCCTCTGTTTCACTTCATATACCAACATTACTGTAATAAAACCCGAGTTAAATATTGTTAGTTACCTAAAAGTGAACAGTATGTATAGCAAAATTAAACCTGACAGGAGCGTTACTATGAAGGACAAAAATGTTTCGTAGCTTACTTGACCTTTTTATGTATCTTCACTCAGCTTTTAGACGCTTTACCACTACCGGTTTTCAAGGAAATCCAGTAAAGAAAGCATTCGATATGAGGAAGCGCCTGACCGGTATGCAACTTATCTAACCTACAGGCAACGCGGGTACGAACCTGACGAAAGCTGCTATGATGGTCTACAGTTTCTTAGGCTAGTTTTACAAGTCTTTCTGTGACGAATGCGATTGGCTCGAGGGTATCAACAGCGACGCGAGTCCAGCAATAGTTCACAGCACGGATGGAGTTTGGGCAACGAGTACTCATAACAGCATAACTTGTAACACCTGAAGCAGACGACTGAATCGATTGTCGAAAGAACAACATCCATATCTTACGCCGAGTAAACCTGAAGGTACTGGTAAATCTTAACCTGCTCCTGAACTGAAGCCTAAGTGCCCCGTCCGACCGCCCGCACTCGCTCAGATATTCCAGCGCCCTCCGCAGTTCGGGACGTGGAGGAGGCGTCGCCTGCTCGATCGCTGGTCCGGCGACCCCGCTTCCTTCTTTGGCGACGAGTGGGCAGCCGCTACACCGCCTCCCGTGTCCCCCGGCCCTGATGAATAATTCAAGGTGGGTGGCCGTATAGCGCCAGGACACCGGAAGGCTCTCGCGCGATCCCTGGCCACGGTGCTAAGGATCAGCCGCCGAAGAGCGCCTACAAAACCGCGACTCCACCCGCTGAATACATGGCGGCCCATTTTGTGGCGGGCCTGTGGAGAGTGGCCGAGAATTGAGGTGTCTCTCTCTCTCTCTCTCTCTCTCTCTCTCTCTCTCTCTCTCTCTCTCTCTCTCTCTCTCTCTCCCTCTCCGTCCCCCAGTTTCTTTTCAACCAGAGGATGGAGTGCAGGAGATGGGATGGTTTCCCGACATTGGGCGTCCTAAGCGGCTCCATTTTATCGAATTTTATTTTACTATCAAGGGAACCTACCCATCGCATTCCCCTCAGATTTAGTTATGAATTGGCACAGTGGATAGGCCCTGAAAAACTGATCACAGATCAATCGAGAAAACAGAAAACAGAAAACAGAAAGAAGTCGTGTCGAACTATGAAAAAAATAAGCAAAATATACAAACTGAATAGTCCATGTGAAGATAGGCAACATCAAGGATGATGTGAACGCACGAGCGCCGTGGTCCCGTGGTTAGCGTGAGCAGCTGCGCAACGAGAGGTCCTTGGTTCAAGTCTTCCTTCGACCGTAAAATATTTTTTATTTTCAGACAATTATCAAAGTTCAGGCACTCACACATAATCAATTTCGCTCTCCAAAATTCCAGAACATGTTCAGATTTGCTTGGACATATGCAGTATTTGACGGTCTACACACTGAAAACTGTGCGACTGTGGAACAGTTGCATTCATTTGTTGCAGTTTGTGCGACTAACTCTTATGTTTTCATCACTTTTTTGGGAGTGATTATCACATCCACAAGAAAACCTAAATAGGGGAATGTAGAAGAATCTTTTTACCCATTCGCCAAGTGTACAAGTTAGGTGGGTCGACAACATATTCCTGTCATATGACGCAGATGCCCTCAGCAGTATCGTATAGAATCTATCAGACGTGTTTTCCTGTGGAGGAATCGGTTCACCTATGACCTTGCGGTCAAATGTTTTCGGTTACCATTGGAGAGGCACGTCCTTTCGTCTACTAATCGCACGGTTTTGCGGTGCGGTCGCAAAACACAGACACTTAACTTATTACAGTGAACAGAGACGTCAATGAACGAACGGACAGATCGTAACTTTGTGAAAATAAAGAAAAACTTTTCACTTGAAGGGAGACTTGAACCACGGACCTCTCGTTCCGCAGCTGCTCACGCTACCCACGGGACCACGGCGCTCCTGCGTTCAGACTATCCTTGATGTTGCCTATCTTGGCATGGACTACTCAGTTTGTATATTTTGCTTATTTTTTCATAGTTCCACACAACTTCTTCCTGTTTTCTCTACTGATCTGTGTTCAGTTTTTCAAGGCCTATCCACTGTGCCAACTTACAACTAAATCTGAGGGGGGTGAGATGGGGAGGTTCCCTTGTAAGTACGCGACATAGTCCGCTAGATAGCAACTTGTAAGAACTATCGCGCAGTAATTTTAACGGCTCGTGCATCCAAATAACTGGCGACAATAATAATATACAGAAGAATGGAAAAGAAAACTAACATCTGCTGGATGATTAGCAGTTTGGCTTTCCGAAAAATAGAGGCACCAAAGAGGCAATTATGATATTGTACGTGATAAAGAAGCACGATCTAAGAAAAATGAAGACACTTTCGTACGAGTAGACGGCCTAGAAGATGCGTTCCACAACATAAAATGCGCCAAAAAGTTTGAAGTTCTTAGAATAAGAGGTGTATACTATAGAAAAGGGTAACACATAATACGTACAAAAACAAAGAGCGAATAATAAGAATGAAAGATTAAGAACGAAATGCTCGCATTAAAAAGGGTGTAACAGACATCGAAGAAGCAGCGACGGATATAAAAGGAAGGTTCAAGAGTAAGACTAAAATTTATAGTGTATAGATATCAATGATGAGATTTACTGATAACATTATTATCGTCAGTGAGACTGAAAAAGATTTACAGGAGCTGCTGAACAGAATTAACAGACTAAAGAGCAAAGAATATGGATTGACAGTAAACCGAAAGAAGACGAAAGTAATAAGGAATAGCGTAAATTAGATTAGCAATAAAATTAACATCAAAATTGGGGACCCCGAAGAAAATGAAGTTAAGGAATTATTCCATATTGAGAAAAAAGGGCATAAAAAGTAGATTAGCACGGGAAAAACGGACATTCCTGGTCAACGGAAGTCTGCTAGTGTCAAACACCGGTCTGAATCAGAGAAACAAATCTCTGAAGATATACGTTCGGAGCAGTATCATAGTGATGCATGGGCGGTGAAAAAATTCGAACAGAAGAGAATCGAAGCAATTGACAAGTTTCTACAGAAGAACTGAAAATCAGGTGTTCTGATAAGCTAAGGAATGAGGAATTTCTCCGCAGAATTGACCAAGAAAGGAAACATGTTGGTTACACTGACCAGGAGAGGTCAGAATGATAGGATAAGTGTGAAGGCATGAAGGAATAATTTCCGTGGTAGTAGAGGGACCAGATGAGAGTAAAAAGTGGAGCGGCAAACAATGGAAGACCTAGGCTGCAAGCGCTACTCTGACATGAAGAGGTTGGCACGAGAATGGAATCTGTGTAAGGGGCGCACTGAAACAGCCAACAGGAGAAGAAAAAAAGAAAAAAGAAAACACTTGAACATCAAAACTGGGGCTCTCGTAGGACACAAAGGGACGAAATTCTGCTATTTTGAGAGAAAAATAACGCTTGACGGTCAAAGCAAGCGCAAAAAGCTGACTCGCTCATTCACTGATGGCACTCCACGACGAAGTCTGTACATACAGAACAAAGGCCTCAACCTGAGGAACAAATCTGTGAGGACGTAAGTCCGGAGCACATCACTGGACGGAAGTGAACAACTGAATTACTTTCTCCCCAACTGCACCTTTTTTTCCCAAGTAAACAAGTGTAATCTTTAGCATTCTTCTGTAGCATCGCATCTTGTCTGAATTACTTATCATCCACTTTCCACTGCCGCACAAGGCTACACTCCAGACAAATATGTTCGGAAAGCATGGCCTAATATTTAAATTTGTGTATTGTGGTTTTCAGTCCTGAGACTAGTTTGATGCAGCATGGTATTATAGTCGATAGCAATAAAGTGGGAATTTTCCCGTACGACCATTTCACGAGTGTAGCGCGAATATCAGGAATCCGGAAAAACATCAAATCTCCGACATCGCTGCGGCTGGAAGGAGTCCTGCAAGAATGGAACCAACGACGACTGAAGAGAATCCTTCACCATGACAGAAGTGCAACCCTTCCGCAAATTGCTGCAGATTTTAATACTGGGTCACCAACAAGTGTCAGCGTGCGAACTATTAAACGAAACATCATCGATATGGGTTTTCGGAGCCGAACGCCCACTCCTGTACCCTTGATGACTCCACGACGCAAAGCCTTATGCCTCGGCAGGGTCCGTGAAGAACGACATTGGTCTGTTGATGATCGGACGAGTCTCGTTTCAAATTGTTTCGAGCGTATGGATGTGTATGGGTATGGAGACAACCTATTGAATCGATGGGCCCTGCGTATTAGCCGAGGACTGTTCAAGCTTGTGGAGGCTCTGTAATGGTGCGGGGCGAGTGCAGTTGGATTGGTGTGGGACCCCTGATAGGTATAGATACGACTCTGACAGGTGACACATACGTAAGCATCCTGTCTGATGACATGCATCCATTCATGTCCATTGTGCATTCCGACGGACTTGGGCAATTGCAACAGGACAATGCGACACTCCACACGTCCACAATTGCTGCAGAGTGGCTCCAGGAACATCCCTCTGAGTTTAAACACTTCCGCTGGCCACAAAACTCGCCAGACAATATTATTGCGCATATCTGGGATGCCTTGCAACCTGCCGTTCTGGAGAGATCTCCACTCCTCGTACTCTTACGTATTTATGGATAGCCCTGCGAGATTCAGGGTGTCAGTTCGTACTTCAGATATCAGTCGAGTCGATGCCACGTCGTGTTCCGTCACTTCTGCGTGCTCGTGGGAGCCCTAGACGTTATTAGACAGGTGCACCAATTTCTTTGGCTCTTCAGTGTATTAGCGACTGAATATCATCGAGGATAGGCTACATAAGTGTCTCACGCCGTTTTCAAGTAGTGCTTTGGTTTCATGTAATTCGACACGTGTTACCGCAGACTTATCTATAGAAGCTTTAAACGAGTCTTTCGCTCCCGATCATTACCGAATTCCAAGGAGCGTATTTCTTTCTTGAGCAATAATCGCCCAAAAGGAGCAGCACAGGTTACTTGCTTGCAGTCCTTTTCGTAGTCAAAGGAGTTGAGACGGCAGCAAATTAATATAGAAACGTTAACATGACCAGGTGAAGGAAGATGAAGCGTCAGGGCTACAGAACTATTCACTGTTGTTGTTGTGACCTTCAGTCCTGAGACTGTTCTGATGCAGCTCTCCATGCTACTCAATCCTGTACAAGCTGCTTCATCTCCCAGTACCTGCTGCAACCTACAACCTTCTGAATCTGCTTAGTGTATTCACCTCTTTGTCTCCGTCTACGTGTTTTACCCACCACGCTGCCCTCCAGTGTTAAATTTGTGATCCCTCGATGTCTCAGAACATGTCCTACAAACCGATCCCTTTTTCTAGTCAAGTTGTGCCCAAGCTCCTCTTCTCCCCAATTCTATTCAATACCTCCTCATTAGTTATGTGAGCTACCCACCTAATCTTCAGCGTTCTTCTGTAGCACCACATTTCGAAAGCTTCTATTCTCTTCTTGTTTAAGCCATTTATCGTCCACGTTTCACTTCCATACATGGCTACACTGCATACGAATGCTTTCAGAAACTACTTCCTGACACTTAAACCTATACTCGATGTTAACAAATTTCTCTTCTTCAGAAACGCTTTCCTTGCCATTGTCAGTCTACATTTTATATTCTGTCTACTTCGACCATCATCAGTTATTTTGCTCCCCAAATAGCAAAACTCCTTTATTACTTCAAGTGTCTCATTTCCTAATCTAAGCCGGCCGCGGTGGTCTCACGGTTCTAGGCGCGCAGTCCGGAACCGTGCGACTGCTACGGTCGCAGGTTCGAATCCTGCCTCGGGCATGGATGTGTGTGATGTCCTTAGGTTATTTAGGTTTAAGTAGTTCTAAGTTCTAGGGGACTGATGACCACAGCAGTTGAGTCCCATAGTGCTCAGAGCCATTTGAACCATCCTAATCTAATTCCCTCAACATCACCCCACTTAATTAGACTCCATTCATATATCCTTGTTTTGCTTTTGATTATGATCATCTTATACCCTCCGTTCAAGACACTGTCAATTCCGTTTAACTGCTCTTCGGAGTCCTTTGCCGTCTCTGACAGAATTACAATGTCATCGGCGAACCTCAAAGTTTTTATTTCTTCTCCTTAGACCTTAATACCTACTCCGAATTTTTCTTTTGTTTCATTTACTGCTTACTCAATATACAGATTGAATAACATCAGGGAGAGGCTACAGCCCTGTCTCACTCCCTCCCCAACCACTGCTTCCCTTTCATGTCCCTCGACTATTGTAACTGCCATCTGGTTTGTGTACAAATTGTAAATAGCCTTTCGCTCCCTGTATTTTACCCTTGCCACCTTCAGAATTTGAAAGAGAGTATTCCAGTCAACATTGTCAAAAGTTTTCTCTAAGTCTACAAATGCTAGGAACGTAGGTTTGCCTTTCGTTAATCTTTCTTCTAAGGTAAGTCGTAGATTCAGTATTGCCTCACGTGCTCCAATATTTCTACGGAATCCAAACTGATCTTCCCCGAGGTAGGCTTCTACCAGTTTTTCCATTCGTCTATAAAGAAAATGGTTCAAATGGCTCGGAGCACTATGGGACTTAACAGCTGAGGCCATCAGTCCCCTAGAACTTAGAACTACTTAAACCTAACTAACCTAAGGACATAACATACATCCATGCCCGAGACAGGATTCGAACCTGCGACCGTAGCGGTCGCGCGGTTGCAGACGGTAGCGCCTAGAACAGCTCGGCCACTCCGGCCGGCAGGACGTCTGTCAAGAATTCCCGTTAGTATTTCGCAGCTGTGACTTATTAGACTGATAGTTCTAGAAGGGAAAATAAAACGTGGCTTGTAATAGTAGATTCCTCTCAACGATGTTCCCCAGTGACGTGCACTGTTTTTATGACACCACAGTGGTAAATATACGAATAGAAACTGGCTGCGTTACGGCGCTGCTCTCCCGAGATCGCACACGGAGGACTTGGTGCGGCGACAGCGCGGCGGAACGAAACATGAGGCAGCGGGAGCGAGGCGGTGGCCGGTCCAATGTTTCAGGGGCTGCGGCACTTGCCGTGGGCGGCAGGAAATGGAATGGAAAGGAAGGAAGCCTCTGTTCTGCGCGGGCGCCGTTCAGCTGAGTTGTGGCGAATCGATGCGGCCCCCTGCACGACACGCGTGGCGAGAGCGCCCATTTAAAAGCGCGGGTCCTCCCCCCCCCCCCCCCCCCCCTTCCATGGAATTCCCTGTCCCATCCAGGAAACATACTGTATGCGCCACCAACAGTTTATGGCGTGGTCCGAGTGCGGAAGTACTCTCCGTCTGGTCTCCGTGCACTTCACTTATACACTCCGCGCAGCAGTCCTCTTGGCCGTTGTGTCTCGCAGAATGGATACAGAGAAGTCAACGAAAGATGACTTCTCTCTCTCTCTCTCTCTCTCTCTCTCTCTCTCTCTCTCTCTCTCTCCCTCCACCCCCCGCCTCCCGGGTTTGTATATTAGCATAGATAATGTTAACGACTTTCAGAGATTGGTCTAATCAGTAATAAGTTTAAATATTAAGTCATACCTGACTCATAAAAACAAAGTCCTAATGTACTGCAGCCATAGTGGCATCGTCAAATGTTGTACGCGGAATCAGCACCAGCATCGTCAAATAAATATAAATAACATAACATGCACGAGTCATGTTGTCAATAGCACTACTGTTTAAAACAAGCTGCAGTACAGTAGCCACAAGATGTTTGTTTTTTAAGTTCACCAGATGTCCCGAATGTCGGCGTACACTAGTTTTCAATAATTAATTGAAACACCGAAAATAAAGGGGCATACAACAGTTGAAATCTCTAATAAGCTCATAACGTATAAAAGACATTACAGTAATAAAAAACAATAAAAAGAAGAAAACGACAAAAGTAATATTGTTAAAAAGAGGAAGAGTTAAAAACAGTGGTTGACTTGTGCTCAGGTCCCAATATTCTAGATTACGACAAATATTATACACCGTTGACAGTGCACATGGTAAAATTAAACAACCGTAAAACAAATCACTAAAGGAGCCACAAATGAAAGAAAACATAGTGGTGCACATAATCAGCGCCCCCTGTTAGCTCTAACGCCCGAATCCCACACAGGCGGGAAGTGGTTGGATGAGCGTGACCGGCAGAGGGCACCTCGTAACATTGGATGATCCACATTATCTGATTAATGCAGATTGTGAAATGAATAGAGAAGGAACAAGAACATACATGGGTAAATCGTATACAATTTGCGAGTGAATTTATGTTTTTCCCATTTTTGCTGCAGATCTGGTGATGATCATTAAAGACCGAAACCGGTAATCTGTTAACAAAAAGGTTGCGACCATAGACGTAAATTAAAGGAAACTTATTACATATACAGGTTTGTTTTTCGCGACGATGTCGCGGCTTGTGAAACTTATCAGTAATTACACCGTCCAGTCAGATTAATGCGACAGCCTATCAAAAGTAGATCTGCTATTGCCGAACATTGTTTGGATATTGGTCACCCTATATTATACAACAATACCGAGATATTGGCATGCACGTCGAGCTATTGGGACAGTGTTATTAAGGAGGCTGTTGAGATTAAATTAGCAAGCAACCTTGTAAACAGGGATGGAGGTTTTTGTTTTAACTCTGCTTGGAATCTTGCTCTCTCCCTTGTCAAAAAAGACAGAGAGACAGAGTCAATGTTACCTCACCTGCTAGTTCTTAGTCTTTCACTATCGGTACCTCTGACTTTGGTCATCTTTGGTGGCACTAGTGTTTAGTGTTTAGTGTTTGCAATTTTTATTTCCTGAATTACTGTAAGAATCAAGGTTTTAAATTTGCTTGTACACCGCCTGTCCGTTGCAGTTTGTGCCTTTAAAATGGCGGGGTGTGCTCCCGCCGAAATATCAGCGGTCGCCGTAAATATTCTATTTATCTATCTATATCCGAATCCCGCTCCAGCTACTGCCGGGTCTGGGTGCTGACGAGTCCTCTCCATTTGGCTCGGTCCTCCCACCACTTTTCTTCCTCCACTTGCTGCCAGGTCATACCTCTCCTTTCAACAGATATTCTGACTCCCATTTTCCAACATGTTCTTGGGCGCCCTCGAGGTCTTTTCCCATTCATCTTTAGTTCTTCCATAATTTTGGGGAGTCTCTGCCCATGCATCCTCTTAACATGCCCATACCATCTTAACCTCTTTCTTTCAATTTCTTCTCTCATACTTTCTTCTTTGAAGTCCTTTTTAATCACTACATTCCTTACTCTGTTCATTCTTGTTTTTCCCTTAACTGCTCTGAGAAATTTCATTTCCCCTGCTTGCAGTCTGATCCAGTCCCTTTCTGTCATTGTCCATGTTTCTCCACCATAGGTGACAAAAGGGATGTAATAATTCTTATACATAAGGAGTTTTGCTCTTTCTGAAACCTCATTATTCCAAATCAGATGTTTTATTGTTTGGTAGAAATTGCCTCCCTTCTGTAACCTATTAATTTCGTTAGTTATTCTTCCATCCCTACATATTTCACTCCCTAAATAAGTGAAACTTTCTACCACTTTGAGGGGTTCTCCATTCAAGGTAATATTTCCATTGATTCCTTTCTCTCTTCCAAATACACTCCTGGAAAAGGAAAAAAAGAACACGGCCGTCGAATGGCGCTAGCTGCGCAGCATTTGTGCACCGCCGCCGTCAGTGTCAGCCAGTTTGCCGTGGCAAACGGAGCTCCATCGCAGTCTTTAACACTGGTAGCATGCCGCGACAGCGTGGACGTCAACCGTATGTGCAGTTGACGGACTTTGAGCGAGGGCGTATAGTGGGCATGCGGGAGGCCGGGTGGACGTACCGCCCAATTGCTCGACACGTGGGGCGTAACGTCTCCACAGTACATCGATGTTGTCGCCAGTGGTCGGCGGAAGGTGCACGTGCCCGTCGACCTGGGACCGGACCGCAGCGACGCACGGATGCACGCCAAGACCGTAGGATCCTACGCAGTGCCGTAGGGGACCGCACCGCCACTTATCAGCAAATTAGGGACACTGTTGCTCCTGGGGTATCGGCGAGGACCATTCGCAACCGTCTCCATGAAGCTGGGCTACGGTCCCGCACACCGTTAGGCCGTCTTCCACTCACGCCCCAACATCGTGCAGCCCGCCTCCAGTGGTGTCGCGACAGGCGTGAATGGAGGGACGAATGGAGACGTGTCGTCTTCAGCGATGAGAGTCGCTTCTGCCTTGGTGCCAATGATGGTCGTATGCGTGTTTGGCGCCGTGCAGGTGAGAGCCACAATCAGGACTGCATACGACAGTGGCGCACAGGGCCAACACCCGGCATCATGGTGTGGGGAGCGATCTCCTACACTGGCCGTACACCTCTGGTGATCGTCGAGGGGACACTGAATAGTGCACGGTACATCCAAACCGTCATCGAACCCATCGTTCTACCATTCCTAGACCGGCAAGGGAACTTGCTGTTCCAACAGGACAATGCACGTCCGCATGTATCCCGTGCCAGCCAACGTGCTCTAGAATGTGTTAGACAACTACCCTGGCCAGCACGATCTCCGGATCTGTCCCCCATTGAGCATGTTTGGGACTGGATGAAGCGTCGTCTCACGCGGTCTGCACGTCCAGCACGAACGCTGGTCCAACTGAGGCGCCAGGTGGAAATGGCATGGCAAGCCGTTCCACAGGACTACATCCAGCATCTCTACGATCGTCTCCATGGGAGAATAGCAGCCTGCATTGCTGCGAAAGGTGGATATACACTGTACTAGTGCCGACATTGTGCATGCTCTGTTGCCTGTGTCTATGTGCCTGTGGTTCTGTCAGTGTGATCATGTGATGTATCTGACCCCAGGAATGTGTCAATAAAGTTTCCCCTTCCTGGGACAATGAATTCACGGTGTTCTTATTTCAATTTCCAGGAGTGTAGCATTACTTCACTCTAATCTTTATTTATTTTTAACCCATACCTTTTCATTATTTCCTTCCACGCATCAAGCTGTAACTGTACATCTACCTCTTTATCACCCCATATTACCGTATCATCTGAAAAAATCATCTTTTGCTTTCAAAACACAGACGAGCCTCGCTGTAAATATTACCTGGCTGAATTCCCGTAAGTTTTTTGAAAATTGTATACGCCAGGAGAAACTCAGGTCTCACTCCTGTCAAAAATCTGAAAACGAATTTTCGTAGCGCAGACCGCAGCGAGACGCGAAGAAAGGAGACAAAGGTACCGACAGGGATGTAGGGCTATGCCGACTCCAGTACCGTGGCGAGCTGCGCTACGTTTCTAGGTTGTGCGTCCAAAACGCGTACAGTCCAGTCGAAATGGTCCCACAAGTAGTCCATTGGTTTAAGTCCGGAGAGTTCAGTGGGTAGGGGAGTGCTCTCCCAACTACGCACGTACACTGTGAGCTGTTGGACTCGTTGCACTGTCGTGCTGATAGATACCATCGTGCTGAGGAAAAACAAATTGCAAGTAGGGTGATGATCCCCAAGTATAGACGTGATGACTGGGTGTTGTGTGATGCCCTTAGATTAGTTAGGTTTAAGTAGTTCTAAGTTCTAGGGGACCGATGACCTCAGATGTCAAGTCCCACAGTGCTCAGAGCCATTTGAACCATTTTCCACCACAGTTGCCTTGGTGCAGGTTTTGGACAGCGCCATTTTGCCACGCACGGTATACTTCAACCATGGCAGTACGCCAATAGTGCAAACTCAGCCGTTTGGGAAACGCTCGCACCCTTGGCCCGAAAGGCAATAATCGTCAGCTAAATCGCTCAGTTTCCGCATTACGACGACGGCTGCACTGACTTCTCGCGTCCCCCTCTCCCCTTTGCCCCTACCCGATACGCTCTACGTGCTCTCCACTGCTAGTGCTGCCCTCTGTCCTCTGCAAGTGGTTATTGCACGTTGACGTCGAGCATAGGAGAAGTTCACATTAATGCGACTGGACCATGTATTAGATCACAATCTCAATTCCATTATATTTCTGTTAACATTCATGGGTAGACGCGTTTCAGCGCATTCATACAAACCTTGTAACCTGCCTCGAGTCGTCGACGTTTCTCTTCGCCCTGTGAAGTATACATCCACGGCTACATCCCGATCTAAGTAAAATACACTGATGTGCAAAACTTAATAGTACAGAGGGTAACTAAAGAATTACGTAATGAGGCGAGCAAAAGTCGCCGTTTTATTCAAAGACAATAATTACAGCGAAATCACACAGATTAATTGTGGTGCCCTGGACACGAGGCGGGGTATGGATAGTAATACACTACTGGCCATTAAAATTGCTACAAGAAGATAACGTGCTACAAACGCGAAATTTAACCACAGGAAGGAGATGCTGTGATATGCAAATGATTAGCTTTACAAAGCATTCACACAAGGTTGGCGCCGATTGTGACACCTACAACGTGCTGACATGAGGAAAGTTTCCAACCGATTTCTCATACACAAACAGCGTTGGTGTGATGCCTCGTGTAAGGAGGAGAAATGCGTACCATCCCGTTTCCGACTTTGATAAATGTCGGATTGTAGCCTATCGCGATTGCGGCTTATCGTATCGCGACATTTCTGCTCGCGTTGGTCAAGATCCAATGACTGTTAGCAGAATATGGAATCGGTGGCTTCAGGAGGGTAATACGGGACGCCGTGCTGCATCCCAACGGCCTCGTATCACTAGCAGTCGAGATGACAGGCGTCTTATCCGCTTGGCTGTAACGGATCGTGTAGCCACGTCTCGATCCCTGAGCCAACAGATGGGGACGTTTGCAAGACAACAACCATCTGCACGAACAGTTCGACGACGTTAGCACCAGCATGGACTATCAGCTTGGAGACCATGGCTGCGGTTACCCTTGACGCTCCATCACAGACAGCAATGCCCATCTTGTTAACCGCAACCACACTCTTGATCTCCATATTGTAGGGTTGTTCTCATTATTAGCCTCTCATAATTCTTCATCGACAAGGCCTCATCTTGTGTAACCACTATTCTATTTTCTGACTCCGCTCTAGTGCTTTCTGTTTTACGCCAGCCATGAATCTATCAATATTTAAATTTTCCAGGTGGATTGGATACAGGACATGCAAAGACTTCTGTCTCCACGTTTCTTTTTAGCATATTCTGAGTTTCCGTTTTGTTCTCAATTTGCAGAAATGAGTCACTATTGATGATGATGATGATTGTAATTACTAATTCGTCCTTGAAGCTATTCTGTGTACTAATTGTGGATTCTCCTTCCTTCAGGAGAAAGAAAAAACGAAACAACTGCTCTTTCCAGAATGAAGGCAAATCCACCAAGGCTACACACGACACGCCGAAGCATGAATCCCTCCTACAATGTGAAACTTCCTGGCAGATTAAAACTGTGTGCCCGACCGAGACTCGAACTCGGGACCTTTGCCTTTCGCGGGCAGGTGCTCTACCATCTGAGCTACCGAAGCACGACTCACGACCGGTACTCACAGCTTTACTTCTGCCAGTATCCGTCTCCTACCTTCCAAACTTTACAGAAGCTCTCCTGCGAACCTTGCAGAACTAGCACTCCTGAAAGAAAGGATATTGCGGAGACATGGCTTAGCCACAGCCTGGGGGATGTTTCCAGAGTGAGATTTTCACTCTGCAGCGGAGTGTGCGCTGATATGAAACTTCCTGGCAGATTAAAACTGTGTGCCCGACCGAGACTCGAACTCGGGACCTTTGCCTTTCGCGGGCAAGTGCTCTACCAATTGAGCTACCGAAGCACGACTCACGACCGGTACTCACAGCTTTACTTCTGCCAGTATCCGTCTCCTACCTACCAAACTTTACAGAAGCTCTCCTGCGAACCTTGCAGAACTAGCACTCCTGAAAGAAAGGATATTGCGGAGACATGGCTTAGCCACAGCCTGGGGGATGTTTCCAGAGTGAGATTTTCACTCTGCAGCGGAGTGTGCGCTGATATGAAACTTCCTGGCAGATTAAAACTGTGTGCCCGACCGAGACTCGAACTCGGGACCTTTGCCTTTCGCGGGCAGGTGCTCTACCATCTGAGCTACCGAAGCACGACTCACGACCGGTACTCACAGCTTTACTTCTGCTTCGGTAGCTCAGATGGTAGAGCACCTGCCCGCGAAAGGCAAAGGTCCCGAGTTCGAGTCTCGGTCGGGCACACAGTTTTAATCTGCCAGGAAGTTTCATATCAGCGCACACTCCGCTGCAGAGTGAAAATCTCACTCTGGAAACCTCCTACAATGTGTTTCTTTGACAATGTGGAGCACTATGTCGACGAAACAGGTCAGCGGAATTTGGTTCCCTACTAATCACAGCACGAATCGCAACGACGCGTTATTCCAGGTCCCACCACAGCTACCGCAGCGTCATCAAACGGCACAGTGCCCTCCTCCTCGCACTGTTAGATCTCCACCGGCTGCGCTGCGTGCGTACCGCCTGACCTTTCAAAACACGCGCAGTCGCGCGGAATGAGCAAGCATACGTACACAGTGCCGGACGCGAAAGCAATCATCCACTTCGCGAGAGCGTCGGAAATACGAAAACAGGGAAGAGAGCGTAACAGTGCCCGACCGCCGGGGTTGGTACGGCCAGGCGCAGGGGGTGGAAAAACATGCGGCGTGGGAACCGAGCCTCTGTGGTGGTGGGGGTGGGGGTAGGTGACGGGAGGGGGTGGGGGCTGCAACTATTATGCAAAGCGAGCGGGCGATGCGCGCGTAGCGCTTTCAGACCTGCCGCCGGCGCCGCCGGAGAATGGCAAGAAGGGGCGGAGGGGGAAACTCGGGAAATACAACACATAACGGCGGCGGAAGAATACAAAACTTGCGAGCCCCGGCAACTGTGTGGGGGCGTTGAATATGGGTGAGGCCTGGGACACTGCGGTGAACGGCAAGAGGGAAAAATTACGACTTTAGAACGGGGTATGTTGACGCTAGAGTGGTGGTGCTGGCGAAATAGCCAAATTTAGGGCTAAGTTAACGAAACGTTCACGAAAAAAAAGAAAAAAAAACAGATCGTTAAGTTCACTTAACATTGCATTGCTCTGAAATGTAACAAACATTGGGCGTAAGAAGAAAAAAAATGAAAATGCTGGATATTATACTTTTCAACATCGCCATCCCTGACAAAAGATGCTATAGATTATAAAATGAAATACTTAGACGGCCGCAGTGACCGAGCAGTTCTAGGCGCTTCAGTTTGGAACCGCGCGACCGCAACGGTCGCAGGTTCCAATCCTGCCTAGGGCATGGATGTGTGTGCCGTAAAAAATTGTTCAAATCTGTGTGAAATCTTATGGGACGTAACCGCTAAGGTCATCAGTCCCTAAGCTTACACACTACTTAAATTACCCTAAGGACAAACACACACACCCATGCCCGAAGGAGGATCGAACCTCCGCCGGGGCCAGCCGCAAAGTCCATGACTGCAGTGCTTTAGACCGCTCGGCTAATCCCACGCAGCCTGTGTGATGTCCTTAGGTTAGTTAGGTTTAAGTAGTTTATGACTTCAGATGTTAAGTCCCATAGTGCTCAGAGCCATTTTTTTAAATACTTAAAAGCGTAGAAAACGGACGCAAGTGAATAATGGACGCTGCAGGTGTGCCCATATGTAAGCAATACACACACAGCATGCATCAAAAAGGTTAGAGATAAATAAATTGAGTGAAGTAATGTATGTACCATATAAAAAAATTGGAGAGTTAGATAGTAGCGTACGTGACAAGTACTGATGACTTTGGTACGTAGTGCGTGTGTACTTTAGCTTGTTTTTGTGGAACCATGGCAGTACAAAAATAAAGAACTCAACAATTAGAGGTAATGTCGTGAAATAATTATTACATGAGTAAACGAACGATAGCGCTACAAACATACATGGCAGACATAAATGAACTTGGAAAGTTGAAGCTGTGTACATGAATTGAATCACTGATCGTGTATTTATAGGATAATAGACCGTGCAGGTGGATGAATATATCGTATTATTGTCCTTTTAAAAGGTTTAGAGTGCCAGGAAATATTGAAATTGTGGGATTTAGGGTGCCAGGAAATCCTGAAATAGTGGAAGAAAAGTTGTGGAAGAATAAGTTGTGCAGGTGGATGTATATATGTTATTTTTGTCTTTTTGAACGGTTTAGGGTGCCAAGATGTCTTGAAATTGTGGAAGAAAATGTTTCGAGCCGATTTAGTTTGTTCCCTAAGCATTTGAAGTGGCGATTTTTGCTAGTGACAAAGTCTCTATTCAAGGAGATACACCTCCGACCCTTGTCAGCAATATGTAACACTGGAAATTTGCCACCGATACCACGAAACGAGTGTTCACGATGGGCAGTGTGTGACGCAAAGCAAGACCGGTTGAATTTTTTCAGTCAGAGGGCATCGTATGTCCTTCGTAGCGAGTTGCAAAGTTTCTCTTTGTTTGTCCAGTACAGAAACGAGAACTAGAGCATGTGAGTCTATATATGCCGGAATTTTGATGCGTAGCTACTATTGCGAATAATTTTACTTTGCAGTTTATTGTCTGAAATGATTTGCAAGTTGGTATGACAAATATTCTAGGAATGGAAGTGTTCCAAATTTTGGTATTTCTTATCTATAGCTCAATTCTTTTATCTTGGTGGGTCGCGCATGCCCGCCCAGACGCGGGAGACTGCTGCATTGCCAGTTGCAAACGACGCACGCGCCAAGAGAAGCAGCGCCATAGTATAATATAGTATAGTTCGCAAACTTACGTTTAGGCGGGAGCGCGCAGTTTATGGAGTAAAGCCACCACGGCCGCATTAACCCTTTCGCTGCTACAGAGACGTGCTCCCCGCATTCCGCGATGTGCGCTGTATTGTCATTATTGCACTGTTCGCCTGTGCAGACACATGGTGTTCAGACTGCTTTGACAAACTTATCATTCGATTTCACAAAAACAATTTGGCCCAAAAATTTGATTTTTACACATCTTCTTGACTGATACCTTCCCCCCATAATTGACTTAATTTTGTTTTGACGTTCAACGCAGTTATTGTGCAGCATTAGATGTAGTAAACCATTGCACGAAATTTTGAAGAGTTTGCAGAGGTAAAAGTCCATAGCGTATACTTTCCGTATGGTCAATGTTAGTTGCCACTAGAAATTTCAAAAAAATTACATTCAAACAAATAAAATTCATGAACTAAGACACTTCGATATTGTTTTCAAAATAAAGAAAATATTAAGCACCGATCAAGGTTTGAACTCAGAATCTTACACTTAGCACCCATACACTTTAACCATTACAGTAACGCAGCTCGCCGTTTAATGGATCTCCTGGAGGACTTTAAAATATCACGCAAAATACCGACAAACATTGTTGGTATGATTATGAATTACTCATGTTTCGTCGAAGTACAATAGGAAGTAAACAATTACCGCTGTTCTTTAATGCGAAAAAGCGGTTAGTGAGAATGATTCAAACACCTTTCCTTGCTATCGCATGAATTAGGAGGCTTATTGCTTGTTTGGTTTAATTAATTAATAGAATATGAAGCAATTGGTATAAAGAATGCTTTTTTTGAAAACTTTCTATAAAAGAAAGTCTGCTATCAAGACATTGCTTTTGTTCAATTGCTCTATTTATGACTGAACGTTTCTAAAACTGAAGACACTCGTCCGTGCTATACACTGCAGTCGAGCTATGGCAACGTCATTCTCTGTTCATTGGCTGACTGTCTTTTGTGGCGTCAGATGCGCAGAACGAACTTAAACTCGGCCGCCGTCATAAATGACGCGCACTTTAGCATGCTACCGCGATAATGTCTTCAACTAGGATTTTTGTGAGGCAACGATTATATCCACTATTTTGGTCTATAGATTTAAGTATTTTCATCCACTATGGCTCTGGGGAAGTTGTAAATTTATTAACGCTGGAGGTATTTGTCGGCCGGTTGCCATTAACGCACAGCGCAGAGAAGCGTGACCAAAGAATTTACTTGGAGTGCTTGTCTTCGCTAGACACCACAGCAGGTGTCGCTAAAGCACGCGTGACTCATGAACGGGCCACGCACAGCACATTGGCTGTAATTAAACTAATCGAACAGGCTTGCTGCTCCAATTCCGAGATTGTAAATGGCCGCGACGTGGAAATCAGTGACATGGGAAGCTTGCTGGTAGGCGCTGTTCTGCGCACACCATTCACGAACTGAGCAGGAAAAGGTGGAAAACGATGATGGTACCGGAGGTGCCCTCTGCCCGCCGTAAAGGGGCTTGTGGAGTACAATTTTGGATGTAAATACAATATGGGTGTAATAGGAGGAAAGAAGATCATTTGTAAGTGATAAATGTAAATGTCGTGTGACTAGGGCCTCCCGTCGGGTAGGCTGTTCGCAGGGTTCAACGCTTTTGATTTGACGCCACTTCGGCGACTTGCGCGTCGATGGGGATGAAATGGTGATTATTAGGAGAGCACGACACACAGTCCCTGAGCGGAGAAGATCTTCGACCCAGCTGGGTATCGAACCCGGGCCCTTAGGATTGACATTCTGTCGCGCTGATCACTCAGCTACCTTGGTTGGGAAATATACTGCGTAGGAATTATTTGCAACAAAGAATTATACAGGGAACAGTGGAAGAAATGAGGAAAAGGTAGGAATCTTAAGGGAATGATGGACGACATTATAAGAGGACGAAAACGGACAGGTGAAGGAAGATGCTCAGAGCAGGAAGCGATGGAGAGCGTCCAGTTGAAAGCTGTCTTAAGACAGATACACTACAGAAAAAAGAAGAATATTCCGTGGTGAAAAGTGGTGCTGAAGTTTCGACTTATATTCTCGTGTTTACTGACATTTAGTTGCCAGTGAAAACAGCTGATTCTTATCTATTTGCCGTCAAGATGTAAACAAAAGTGATATATTTAATATAAATAAGGATAAAAATTATTTACATGAACCACGTGTTCCATCTTTGACGAAGGCATTTCCATTGTTCACTACAAAATAACTCGAAAATAACAATGTAAAATATAATTTGAAAGAAGAGGTTTCAGTGTACAAGTGTTTCTTGTAGCAATACATGAGATCGTAAGTTGCTGAAGATTGGTAAGCAACTGATGTCCTGGGAATGCACTTTCTGGGGAATAGTTCTCCGATTCCCCAATATAGGCCGGTGTGGGAAGGCCTTTATCTGCATGTCTGGACGAGTATAGCTTTTAATAAGCAGTTTTCTTCTTGTCAAGGCGATCCATCGGAATGCGTAAATGTGGAGGCACACTTCAGCGTACATCAGACTTCACGTTTTGTTGCCCGTATGCTGATTAAACGCCGGTCATCGAAATATACAGCGAGCTTTCTGCCACCATTTATGCTGACCAGGAAAGTGGATACAGTATGCTAGAGCTACCAACAATAGGGAAGATAGTGTTTCCTGGAGTAACAATGGATGTGCGTGAACTCTAACGCTAAGAACCGGGCGAAAATGTACTTGTAATATAAATCGCTCATCCCAGAAACAATTATACGATCCACTCGCATGCAAAACTACGTGTCTTGTCACAAGACACATTTGGATAATCACATATTGAAGGTCTGATTCACACACTTTGGTAACTCTGAGAAATAAAATATCCACTTAGCAAGTGCAAAAACACACCAAGATAACAAAATATTGGCAACCTCTCACTAAGCAATGTATCCTCTGCATCAGAAGAATCGTTGGTCTTGTAAGACTACAGTGGGGAAAATCACAAGAAAAGTAAGTAAAGTTCCACGTTTATCATTTTTTCATCGGACTCCACCCTAACCTATACAAACAAGTCTCTGCAATAAAGTACAAACTTATGTTACTATGCAATGGCAAAGGGCAGGTTGTAGCATCATCGAAAATGTAATTAGTGTGTCGTTTAGTACTGGACTTCCTGAATGTGAAAAACTGGCTTTAGCAGGATGTGTTCCACTTGTTTTGACCATTTCGCTGAAATCTCTCACCTTGATTTTAAAGAGAGTATACCTGGCAACATTGTCAGGGCACTAGAATTAATTTGTTTTTCAGGTAGCGTAATAATTTTAAGCAGAGGGAAATACAGCAATAAATCACGACACAGAAATATGTGTATCTTTGGTGCTGTTTCTCCGCCAAGTTCGTTTCTGAGATCGTGAACGGTTGATCAACAAAGTGCCTGTCATGAGAAGTATTGCAGTTTTACATGCGAATGGGTCATAAGCGATTTATATTCTATATACATTTTCGTGCGATTCTGAGCGTTCGTCGTCACGCACGTCCTTTGTAAGAGTACTGGTGGTCTCACGAACTTTATGGTGACTAGTAGCTTACATTGGCTGCATGGATTTTTTTCTGTAAGGAGTATTCAAATGCTAAGGTACGAAACGTCTTAACAACAAAACCGGATGAAAATGATTATGCCGCTTTAGGATAACATAGTGAGACATGAACAGACGTGAAAGTAGTGTCGTCACCTTCTTCGAAAACATTCAAAGCTTTGCCCTCAACAGGCCAGGTAATGCTCACCGTCTTTTCCCCACGGACGAGGTCCGGTTCTCATTCAATTTCTCGAGCACAGAAACACCACCGATGTTGACGCGTACTGTGAGACACACCGTGGCCTACTCAAGTCCACCGAGGGGAAACGCCCAGGGCTGGTAGTGGAGGACGTGATTCTGCGTCCTCACGTCTCCAACATGACACGAAGTGTAATGGACCAGTTCAAGTGGGAGCAGAAATCTCAAAAGCAAATGCTTCAACTCGGATGACGACATCAAGGACACCGTGGAGGACTGGCTCCTGTCACAACCAAGGGAATTCTGGGAACAGGGATCCTTCGGCTCGTGGAATATGTGCGCTCAGGCCTCTGGTGATTACTTTTGAATTTAGACTCCACAGCGTTGCTCCGCACCTTTCCTTTTGAACATCTCTCACACTATTTATTATATGCTGGACCAAGGAGGTCAGAATATAGGAGGATGCCCTTTCGCCGAAAGAGTGAAACGTGCCTCCACCATTCTGGTGAGTTTTTGTGAATTGTTCGTATTGCTATTCTGCTCTTCCATTTCGAATAAAACGGGAATAAAATGTTCGGCCGTTTTGCCGCGATGTACCTAATGCTCAAAAAGTGAGAAATGGCGATAAAAAATTAAAGTTTCAACTGTCTGATGTTGAGCATTCATCCACGATAGTACACTGTTTCAAAGTACGTATTGAGAACGGTCAGTTAAACACAAGGCATTAACGGAGAAATAGACTTCTAAGCGTTCCCAAGATGGCGAACAGGCTCCACGAACGTCTGTGCTCGCCAGAGATAACGCTATCTCCCCTGTATTGTAACGTCTTTGGGCAGGTTCGATATTGTGCCTCACGCGTATTTTCAGTGGCACACACTAAATACCGTCCTGTCATATTAACAGTCCTTAATACAGTGTTGGATTCTATCATTGCACCACCGGAACGATAGCAAATAATTACATTTTGCTTGTTTTATAGTGGGAAGAAGGTATAAATTTGTAGTTGATACAGGGTGCGAAATTCGGTGCACAAGGGTGCCACCTCAGGCAGTGACAACGGCCCTACACTGTCAGTCGGACACATACCGCTACGTCACTCAATGCAGTTTCAACACACTGTCAGATTTCACCATCCAAAGTGGTTGGCGAGTGGTGGCGTATCTCTTCGCAAACCCACAACGATAGGTTTTCAATAGGTGAGATATATGGAGAACATCTTGACCACAGCAACAGTCGAACAAAATGGCGCTGAGCACTATGGGACTCAACTGCTGTGGTTAACAGTCCCCTAGAACTTAGGACTACTTAAACCTAACTAACCTAAGGACATCACACACATCCATGCCCGAGGCAGGATTCGAACCTGCGACCGTAACACTCGCACGGTTCCGGACTGCGCGCCTAGAACCGCGAGACCACCGCGGCCGGCAACAGTCGAACACCTTCTGTACCACGCTAAGTGAGGACAGTATGGGAAAGATTCGGTCTTCAGATATTTTGTTACAAAAACCCTCACAGAGAACTCCAAAGGAAAGCGCAGACATCTGTTTTACCACACCACAACTGCACTGACGAGCCAGAGAAACTGCTACACCTGCCCAATATTGTGTAGGCCCCCGCGAGCACGCAGAACTGCCGCAGCACGACACGTCCACGTACTCGACTAATGTCCAAAGGTGCTGGAGGGATTGACACCAAGTATCCTGCAGGGCTGTCCATAAACCATTAAGAGTATGAGGAGGTGGAGATCTGAACAGCACGTTGTAAGGCATCCCAGATAATCTCAATAATGTTCATCTCTGGGGAGTTGGACGTGTGGGGTGTCGCACTGTCCTGCTGGAAGTGCCCAAGTTCGTCGAATGCACGATGGACATGAATGGATGCAGGTGATTTGACAGGATGCTTACCTTCGTGTCACCTGTCAGAGTCGTATCTAGACCTATGAGGGGTCCCATATCACTCCAGCTGCACACGCCCCACACCATTACAGAGCCTCCACCAGCTTGAACAGTATCCCGCTGACATGCAGGGTCCATGGATTCATGAGGTTGTCTCCATACTAGTACAAGTCCATCCGCTCTATATAAATTTGAAACGAGACTCGTCCGACCAGGCAACATGTTTCCAGTGATCAACAGTCCAATGACGGTGGTTACGGACACAGGCGAGGCGTAAAGCTTTGTGTCGTGCAATCGTCAAGGGTACACGAGCGGGCCTTCGGGTCCGAAAGCCCATATAGATGATGTTTCGTTGATTGGTTCGCTCGCTGACAGTTGTTGATAGCCCAGCGTTGAAATCTACAGCAATTTTCGGAAGGGTTGCATTTCTGGCCCGGTGAACGACTCAGTCGTCATTGGTCCCGCTCTTGCAGGATCTTCTTTCAGCCGCAGCGATGTCGGAGATTTGATGTTTTACCGGATTCCCGACATTCACGGTACACTCATGAAATGGTCACACCGGAAAATCCCCACTTCATCGCTTCTTCTGAGATGCTGTGTCCCATCGCTCATGCACCGACTATAATACTGCATTTTAAACTGACTTATATCTTTGTAGGGAAGCAGCTTACCCACACCATATAGAATTCATATGCTTACCATTGTGTGCCAGCCTAGTCCGGTCTAACAAGCTATGTCGTCACGAATGTTGCGAAATACCTTAAGAATAATGTAAATAATCTGAAAAGCTGATAGTATGTCAGGAATAAAGTGTTAAGTTTCAGTTTAGTAACTTTAACAGTTTTCGGCATTTGGACGTTTTGCGTAAAAATCATCGGTGCAACAGGAAGAAGCTAGAACCTTCAAATTTTATATTCAGATTCCTTTTTCATTGTAATTTAATGGAAACAGCATGCTGGCTCTAACAAAGTAATATTTTGGTTTAAATTTATGATTTCTGTTTTTGTGTCGTAGAAGTTCGGAAGCAAGATAGATTATGTAAGTGATTAGATAAAGCTAGGATATTTAGATTTAGGTAGACTGGAGATACGCTATAATAACAAAGATGTGAAATGTTTGAAAAAAGGTAGCTATAAAACTATAGGTGTAGCGTCTCTCCAAAGGGCAAGTTCAGAGCTCATCTATTGCGTGCAGTACAACTAAAATAATTCTCTCCAAAAGTATTTAATCTAGCCACATTAGAATTTCATTATAGATACTGACCTGTGCGCTGATTGCACAATTAAATCGAGAGCTTCATTGGCCTTCAGCGAATGAAGCAATTAATTTAATTAGTAACTTGAAGTGGTGTTCTGCTAGCCCCAGCGGCTAGTCTCGAAGGCAAATGTTGTCGGTTGCGCCTTCGGCGGTCCGCACCGCGGCTGTATAAACGAGAGTGTGCGAGCTAGCTTAAGGCCCGAGTTCTCTTCTAGATTCGAATCAGCGCGCACTCCATGTCGGAAGCCGCGTCGCGTTTGTGCAGTCGCAAGGAACAGCCTTGGATGCCGTATTACGTAACTCGATATGCACTAAACAATGAGTTCGCTTTGGGGTAAAGTGTTACTTACGGAACGACTCCAGTGATTTAGTCTCTGTTTGTGTGTGTCGTATTTTCACGTGTTGCCATAGGACAGACCTATCATTACTAGCGTGTCATTTGATGAGTATTAACATCCAATTCTGGCGAGCATTCACTTTGAACATTTACATCGATAACGATTATTTAACAGTTTCGTTATCTGGGGATAATAGGATCCGTGCAATAGACTCTGAACAGCTCTGACAGTGCAACAGCTGATACGGGTAATCATTTGTCTGGAATTTTACCCTTTATTGTTTTCAGAATATAGTGAAAACGGTTATAGTTAACTGCGTTTTCAATGAATCTCAGACATCATCCTAAATCCTCAGAGAAACGAACTTCAATAATCAACAACTTTTATTCTCCTCAGAGTGGGCACAGTGAACTCTAATTACAGGCATGACGTTTTTGCTAATCGCTATCTGGTTGCCAACATTGTAGTTAAGAGAGCGTGTGTTGAGAACGGAGAACGGCAATACAAATAACAGATGTAATTCCAGAATGAGATTTTCACTCTGCAGAGGAGTGTGCGCTGATATGAAACTTAATGGCAGATTAAAACTGTGTGCCCGACCGAGACTCTAACTCGGAACCTTTGCCTTTCGTGGGCAAGTGCTCTACCATCTGAGCTACCGAAGCACGACTCACGCCCGGTACTCACAGCTTTACTTCTGCCAGTACCTCGTCTCCTACCTTCCAAACTTTACAGAAGCTCTCCTGCGAACCTTGCAGAACTAGCACTCCTGAAAGAAAGGATATTGCGGAGACATGGCTTAGCCATAGCCCACCTTTCTTTCAGGAGTGCTAGTTCTGCAAGGTTCGCAGGAGAGCTTCTGTAAAGTTTGGAAGGTAGGAGACGAGGTACTGGCAGAAGTAAAGCTGTGAGTACCGGGCGTGAGTCGTGCTTCGGTAGCTCAGATGGTAGAGCACTTGCCCGCGAAAGGCAAAGGTCCCGAGTTCGAGTCTCGGTCGGGCACACAGTTTTAACCCGCCAGGAAGTTTCAACAGATATAATTATTAATTTATTTCCAGCTGCCGCCCCACATCTTGAGAGCCTGCTATTGTAGCAGCAATAGCGAATCTAACAAATGTGTCAGACGCTTTTTGGCTTACAGGGGTCTTGCCGGTCGTAGTGCCATATTCTGATTGTTTACATGTCTCTGTACTCACTACGCATGCCCATGTTTCTTTTGCGCTTCAGTGTATAACGCTTGTGTCAAAATTACCGAGCTGTTTGGTACCTAATGGCACTCCGTACTATCATGTTAGGTACTGAGCACGTATGATAAAGATGAGTGCTGTCTGGCAATGTTCGTCCTCTCTGCAGCTTCCGCACACGTGATGCTAACGTAGCGGTGATAATGAAAAGACGAAATGGTGCCACTCCCGTGTCCAGCGCTGCCACGTCAAGGGAAGCTGTAACTATGGCCCCCATGCTGACAGTACATAATGGTCCAGACATCGTTAGACTGTGGTCATGGATACTTGTATTGCTCCCGGAGGCCCATTTCCTGACTCAAGGTACGCGACATGGCTGTAGGATCCTGTACGGCCCAGTTGACAACATATCTGGCCTCTTGGGAGCTGGCGCCATTGAAATCATACACGACGCGCCATGCTGCTCAAGTATAACCTTCCTCGTTCCACCTGGTGAAGCTCAACCTTGTTGCACGCGCTGCTGCTCTGTCCACAGCCGATGATGCCCAAACTATTGTGCCTGCGCGCTTCCTTAAGATTGCAGGAAGGAGTGCATCACGTTAACTCCGAATCAATCGAGTAGTTAGTAAACCTAGACATTTACCTTTCACTTTTCCTTCCTTTTCTCTCACTTTGATACATATTTTGTTTGTTTGCAGCTTTTAAAGGACTTGTAAAAGCCCAAGAGTACTAAGAACAGTTTGTCAAAGAATGGTACTGTAGTTGAGTCTTTGTGTTGACGAGATGCAGGCTAACTCTGGTGCTGCGGTCTTCCCCATGAGCCCAAATGGCTATTGTGACTTCGTGCAGGCCTGACCTGCGAGGATGAAGCGGGCTGCGCGACCCCAGGATGAGATGGGGCGGAGAGGGGAGTCCCCTGTTGGCTGGCACTCCATTAACGCCAGAATCAACAGGCGCTGCGCATACACGCCGAGCAGGGTGGCAGGGTAGCGTGGTTTCCGTCAACCTCCCATTCCATTATCGCCGCTACCCAGTGTTTGTTGTTTTCCTTTCCGTTACTCCTTGCCTTTTGTGCCACATTATTACATCGGGATTGCAACTGGTAACGCTGTTGCATTTTTCGCATGCTGTTTTGTTCTGTTTTCAATTAACGTCTATGACGCGTACGTACTGCGTTCCATTTCGAAGCTTCTCCTGCTGGTATTGTGGTTAAAGAAATGAGACCTGCTGAAAAGAAAAATAATGGAAAAGCTACACCTACCTGATGGAACCAGAGTCACTAACTATATACACAAAATTATGGTGTACATAACTGCAAAGATCAAGGGCAGAAGACAGTGTTGCTACTCTGGATCATTATTTCTTTATCTTCTCAGCAATACTGCGACATAGATTACCAGACGTTAGTCGTTAGACTGTGAGCAGCATTTATTTCAACGTCTTCGAAATTCATCCTTCCTTAGCTACCTACATATATAGGCTACTTCTGTAACATTAGAGGAAATCTACTTGAAGTAGGTGAAATAATGTACCCATCACATTTGTTTTTACAGTGAATTCGCCTTAGTGTATCATATTCGGTTGTAAATCTATTAATACATAATACTGGCAACAAAAGGCGTACATGTATCGGCCAACCGAAGCAGTATTTATGTTTACTGTCTTTAACAACAGAAACAATCACTTTGTGCTACCCACAACTGTTACGGAAACGTTCATTATTGCTACGAGTTTTCGTTACTGAAGCCATCTTCTGAGACAAGTTTTTCAATAAAAGTTTATACGCCGACACATACATGATGTTCCATCCGACACTGGATACCATCAACAACAGGAAGTGAACAACGGAACTCACTACTTACAATTTAAACACAGTTCTGAGTATCCGAAGTGTCAATAATACGATGGTAAAACGCATGTCCTGTCTGAATATTTGCTAACTGATGCAACAACATCAGTGTTAGACGTCTGAATCATTAGTATGGGGCGTTGATTTGTAGCAATCAAAACTGTTAGCATTTCAAGGCAGTTGAAGATTGTCGATAAGTAACTGCGAGTTGTGTGGCACCAAATAGTGGCAGGAGGAACCAGACTTTTGGTCAGGTGACTACAGGGTTAGAAACACAAAATAAAATAGGGGTAATGCAGGAGTAGGTTTAATAATGAATAGGAAAATAGGAATGCGGGTCTGCTACTACAAACAGCATAGTGAAAGCATTATTGTGTCCAAGTTAGATACGGAGCCCACACCTACTACAGTAGTACAAGTTTATATGCCAACTAGCTCTGCAGATGACGAAGAAATTGAAGAAATGTATGATCAAATAAAAGAAATTATTCAGATAGTGAAGGGAGACGAAAATTTAATAGTCATGGGTGACTGGAATTCGGCAGTAGGAAAAGGGAGAGAAGGAAACGTTGTAGGTGAATATGGACTGGGGCAAAGAAATAAAGCCGCCTGATAGAATTTTGGACAGAGCACAACTTAATCATAGCCAACACCTGGTTTAAGAACCATGAAAGAAGGTTGTATACGTGGAAGAACCCTGGAGATACTAAAAGGTATCAGATAGATTATATAATTGTAAGACAGAGATTTATGGACCAGGTTTTAAATTGTACAACATTTCCAGGGGCAGATGTGGACTCTGAGCACAATCTATTGGTTATGAACTGTAGACTGAAACTGAAGAAACTGCAAAAAGGTGTGAATTTAAGGAGATGGCACCTGGATAAAATGACTAAACCAGATGTTGTACAGATTCAGGGAGAGCATAAGAGAACAATTGACAGGAATGGGGGAAGCAAATACAGTAGAAGAAGAATGGGTAGCTCTCATGGATGAAGTAGTGAAGGCAGCAGAGGATCAAGTAGTTAATAAGACGAGAACTAATAGAAATCCTTGGGTAACAGAAGAAATATTGAATTTAATTGATGAAAGGAGAAAATATAAAAATGCAGTAAATGAAGCAGGCGAAAAGGAATACAAACGTCTCAAAAATGATATCGACAGGAAGTGCAAAATGGCTAAGCAGGCATGCCTAGACGACAAATGTAAGGATGTAGAGGCTTATCTCACTAGGGGTAAGATAGATACTGCCTACAGGAAAATTAGAGAGACCTTTCGAGAAAAGAGAGCCACTTGCATGAATATCAAGAGCTCAGATGGAAACCCAGTTCTAAGCAAAGAGGGGAAAGCAGAAAGGTGGAAGGAGTATATAGAGGGGGCTATACAAGGGCGATGTACTTGAGGACAATATTATGGAAATGGAAGAGGATGTAGATGCAGATGAAATGGGAGATACGACACTGCGTGAAGAGTTTGACAGAGCACTGAAATACCCGAGACGAAACAAGGCCCCGGGAGTAGACAACATTCCATTATAACTACTGACGGCGTTGGGAGAGCCTGACAAAACTCTACCATCTGGTGAGCAAGATGTACGAGACAGGCGAAATACCCTCAGACTTCAAGAAGAATATAATAATTCGAATCCCAAAGAAAGCAGGAGTTGACAGATGTGAAAATTACCGAACTATCAGTTTAATAAGCCACAGCTGCAAAATAGTAACACGAGTTCTTTACAGACGAATGGAAAAACTAGTAGAAGCCGACCTCGGGGGAGATCAGTTTGGATTCCGTAGAAATGTTGGAACACGTGAGGCAATACTGACCTTACGACTCATCTTAGAAGAAAGATTAAGGAAAGGCAATCCTACGTTACTAGCATTTGTAGACTTAGAGAAAGCTTTTGACAATGTTGACTGGAATACTCTCTTTCAGATTCTGAAGGTGGCAGGGGTAAAATACAGGGAGCGAAAGGCTATTTACTATTTGTACAGAAACCACATGGCAGTCATAAGAGTCGAGGGACATGAAAGGGAATCAGTGGTTGGGAAGGGAGTGAGACAGGGCTGTAGCCTCTCCCCGATGTTATTCAATCTGTATATTGAGCAAGCAATAAAGGAAACAAAACAAAAATTTGGAGTAGGTATTAAAATCCAGGGAGAAGAAATAAAAATTTTGAGGTTCGTCGATGACATTGTAATTATGTCAGAGAGAGCGAAGGACTTGGAAGAGCAGTTGAACGGAATGGACAGTGTCTTGAAAGGAGGATATAAGATGAACATCAACAAAAGCAAAACGAGGATAATGGAATGTAGTCAAATTAAATCGGGTGATGCTGTGGGAATTAGATTAGGAAATGAGACACTTAAAGCAGTAAAGGAGTTTTGCTATTTAGGAAGTAAAATAACTGATGATGGTCGAAGTAGAGAGGATATAAAATGTAGACTGGCAATGGCAAGGAAGGCGTTTCTGAAAGTATTTGTATGGAGTGTAGCCATGTTTGGAAGTGAAACATGGACAATAAATAGTTTGGACAAGAAGAGAACAGAAGCTTTCGAAATGTGGTGTTACAGAAGAATGTTTAAGATTAGGTGGGTAGATCAAGTAACTAATGAGGAGGTATTGAATAGGATTGGGGAGAAGAGAAGTTTGTGGCACGACTTGACTAGATGAAGGGATCGGTTGGTAGGACATGTCCTGAGGCATCAAGGGATCACAAGTTTAGCATTGGAGGGCAGCGTGGAGCGTAAAAATCGTAGAGGGAGACCAAGAGATGAATACACTAAGCAGATTCAGAAGGATGTAGGTTGTAGTAGGTACTGGGAGATGAAAGAGCTTGCACAGGATAGAGTAGCATGGAGAGGTGCATCAAACCAGTCTCAGGACTGAAGACCACAACAACAACAATAGGGTCAGTGTAGCACAATAATTTTGAAGGGGACTTTCAGCGAGCTGTTGTGTCCACGCCGTTCCTGTACTATGGCGGGCAAAAGAAGGTCCGACACGATATTAGTAGGTGTGCCATGAATTTTGCCACCTCATTGTAGTACAATAGCGGCTCAGAATCCTGCCGTCCGACACCAGCGCTGACTGTTGACGGATCGCTCCGCTCCAACTGCGTGGCATAACTTGCGCCGCCACCAGGGAGTAAAGGTAATGAAGCGGTGCGGGGCGTCGCGGCGCTCTGTAGACAAAATGCCGTGGGACTGCCCGCCCTCTACAATGTTAATGAAGAAGCGGAGCGGGGCGGCTGGCTGGCGCATCTGCAATGTAAATGGCGGCACTAACTGGTCGGCACGTTAAACGCGCCAGCGCTGCAGGTAGATACTCCCCACCCCAGGTGCGGTGCGGGCCCGGGCCCGGGCCCAGGAGGGACCCCTGCTAATTTCGCGTATTACTGCCACCTACGCCTTATGAATTGTAGAGGCAGCGCGCGCGGTCACAGCTTGGCTGTATCTCATTTCGACACACGCGTATGACGAATCCGTACCTTCGCGACGAACCTATGTCACCGTAATTTTCTCAGTTTTCATTACTGTATGGACATTACTTTTTTGTGGGGTTTTAGGGCGCTCAGCTACTGAGGTCATTAGCGCCCAGTCACAAATGTAAGTGCAAATATAATCTGGTAAAACTCAAGGGGGGGGGGGGGGGGGACACCAGAAAGTTCTTACAAAGACGCAGATGAAATAATTAAAAGAGTTAGATGTCTTTGGACAAGTCCGTCAAAGTAATAAAACGAAGAACACAGGCAGCTGCTCGAGCGTCATCAGCTAAAATTTCCTGTGAAGTACATGGAAGAGTCAGGACAGCACGTAGCGGTGGCTAAACCGGCAATGCCCAATCCGCGACGTGGCTGAAGGGATCTCCTCTCGCCGAGATGGTCGGGAGGAGGTTGTCCAAGCTGTTGGGAACGGTTTTATGGTTGGTTGGTTGGTTGGTTTGGGGAAGGAGACCAGACAGCGTGGTCATCGGTCTCATCGGATTAGGGAAGGATGGGGAAGAAAGTCGGCCGTGCCCTTTCAGAGGAACCATCCAGGCATTTGCCTAGAGTGATTTAGGGAAATCATGGAAAACCTAAATCAGGATGGCCGGACGCGGGATTGAACCGTCGTCCTTCCGAATGCGAGTCCAGTGTCTAACCACTGCGTCACCTCGTTCGGTGAACGGTTTTATGGCTCGGAGCTTATTTTGTTGAAGTGACGACCAAGTATCCCAACATAATGACACAAGCCTCTTATAAACAACCCCACTAATGTCAGACGACGGGACACAAAGGGAGACTGCCCGAGACAGGAGGACTGCAGCCTTGGCTGCAGCATCAGCAGCCTCATTCCCGGTCACTCATCCATAGCCTGGAACCCACATAAAGCTATCAGCAGTCCAATCATCAGCAAAAGAATGGAGGGATTGCTGGATCCGCTGCACCAAGGGATGGACCGGATATGGAGCTCCAAGGCTCTGAAGAGAACTTAGTGAATCAGAGCACAGTACATACGAGGAATGGAGGTGGCGGCGGGCATACTGAACGGTCTGGGAGAGAGCAAAAAGCTCGGCCGTAAAGCTGCAACACTGATCGAGGAGCCGGTATGTAAAGGTGATGTCCCCGACGACAAAGGCACAGCCGACACCATCGTCAGTTTTGGAGCCATCAGTGTAAATAAAGGTGTTACTGGCAAGTCGCGCACGAAGTTGGACAAACCGTGAGCAATACATTGCATCCGGAGTACCCTCCTTCGAGAGCGAGCTGAGGTCAAGATGAATGTGAACCGGAGCCTGGAGCCAAGATGGTGTCGGGCTCTCGCCCTCTCCGAAGGCGGTAGGGAGGGTAAAATCCAATTGTCGAAGCAGGCGACGAAAGTTGACTCCAGGGGGCAGCAGTGCAGACACATACAACCCATACTGACGGTCGAGAGAATCTGCGTACCAGGACTGATAAGAGGGGTGGTCAGGCATTGACAACAGCCAGCAGGCATACCGACGAAGCAGTACGTCGCGGCGGTAGGTAAATGGTAATTCGGCAGCTTCAGCATAAAGACTCTCGACGGGACATCTAGTTGTTAGTGTGCCAGCCCGTAGAAAAACTTACCCCGTAATAGGTGATCCTATTTACAGAATGATTTTTTCACTCTGCTGCCGAGAATGCGCATTTTTTTTGAAAATTCCTGAGAGAGTAAAATAGTCTGCCGGACCTGGACTCTAACCAGCGATCTTCGCGTCTCGTGGATACTGCTCTGACCGAATGAGCTACCCAGAGGTGACTCTCAACCAACCGCCGCAGCCCCATTTTCGCCACAGAATCTGTTTCCCACTATGCAAACTTCACAGTTCTCCTGTACAGCCGGCCTTTGTAGCCGAGCGGTTCTAGGCGCTTCAATCTGGAACCGCGCGACCGCTACGGTCGCAGGTTCGAATCCTGCCTCGGGCATGGATGTGTGTGATGTCCTTAGGTTAGTTAGGTTTCAGTAGTTCTAAGTTGTAGGGGAGTGATGACCTTAGAAGTTAAGTCCCATAGTGTTCAGAGGCATTTGAACCATTTTCTCCTGTACACCTTGTGAAATTAGCATTCTTGAAATAAACGATACTACAGAGAAGTGTGTAACTCACAGCCTAGAGAACTGTACCCACAATGAAATTTTCACTCTACAGCGCAGTGTACGCTATATTTTGTATCTTTCTGGATGTGTACGGTTTTTGGGTCGAATCCCGGACCGACACACTGTTTCAGTCTGCCAGGAAGTTTCAGTGTACTGAAAGATCACTAGTAGAAATAGAGAAGTTATCAGCAGGCATTGCGTAATGGGCTGTGAGAGTGTGTAGCTTCTACGATAGGGATACTTTTACTAGCAATACATCGACTCCAGTCTGTCTCTTATTTCTAGTCGAATGCAGCTAGCATCTGTCACTCGAGTCATGTACGACAGTACATTTTAAATCATTAAAGTGTTAGTTCAAATATGCACCATTTTTATCAGCGAAGGACGAACATTGGCTCTATAAGAAAGTAACTACTAATTGAAACCTTCCCGTCTATTATTGGATGAACGTTTGCTTGCTGACTGAACGCTGCGTCTCTTAAAATCTTTTAACTGCTGCTCTGTCAAGACTACCTGCTGATTATTACGACGAAACATAAAATGTGTTGTCGCCGTGGCCCTCAGTCGTTACCTGAAATTATTAAGACTGATTCTTACCTTTAATTATTTATACTGAATCGCCATCTGACTGCTACAGCAAACTGTGGAATGAATATACTTACTTCTCTTTAACATAATTATAAGCTGCTGGTGGAGTTTCATAATACTTTGTGACTGGAATTCTTTAAGTTGAAGTTAATTTAGATTTGATAAAAGCTGAAGCTCAGTTTAGACTTTTCTTTTAAGATAACAATAAATTCCGTAAAGCATTTACGTGAATGATTTTGGGATAGAAAATTCTTAATGCATTTAATCTGGTAGAAGTTAACTATATTCTGAGAACGATCTTGACAAACAATTACAAGGGGTATAGTTCTTTACAAAAATTCTTAAAAAGTAGCGTTGCGCTACATACCTAATTTTCCATCAAAATTACATAACTATATTCTGAGAACGATCTTGACAAACAATTACAAGGGGCATAGTTCTTTACAAAAATTCTTAAAAACTAGCATTGCGCTACATATAGCGAGTGGCTGGCGAGCACACCGCTTCTTTCAAAGTGTTAATTCATACCTCGCTTACAGCGACCTCCTCTCATGTCTCGCTAGCTACGACTGCCTCGTCTCACATCTTACTCGCAACTGCTCGCTTCCAACGCTCAATGCTACAAAAGTGCGGTCTCGCCGCCAACAATGGTTTTTGGTGCAGACAATCCCTGCTACCATTACAGATGTATTACTGCGCGCTGTTTCCCGCTCTTTCTCAATAATACACAATGCAATTTAATTAACAAAACAATTTAAATAAGAAACAGTTCAGATAATTACATGCTAAAACAGTTTAAATACGCCTATTACATAATTACATAATAATACTCAGTCGTTCATCGAAATTCATGATGTCTACCATCAGCTTAAAACTGCTAACAATTTTGATTATTATTCATCGTCCTCAGCCAATAGATGTTTTAGAATCACAGCATCTGTGCGTATGCATAGATGACCTTCCCTGCTGCCATATATATGTTCATGAACGAAATAGTTTAATTTCATATACAGAATTTAGGTTGTTCAAAAATGTGATCTTGTTCCAACAGTTTACAGCTCTCCACTTGTTATATGCATTGTACTGCACAGTTCTTGATGCATTTGGTCTTCTGAAAAATGTTTGAATTCTGCGTACTGAGTTGTCCAATTCGAATATTGCCTTGAGTAGGTTGGAATGTGTACATTTATCTATACAGACGCTTTTGTTGCAAAAAAGGCCCTTTGCTGTTCCTTATCTATATAAACGATTTGGGAGACAATATGAACAGCCGTCTTCGGTTGCAGATGACGCTGTCGTTTATCGATTAAAAAAGTCATCGGAAGACCAAAACAAACTGCGAAACGATTTAGAAAAGATATCTGAATGGCGCGAAAAGTGGCAGTTGACCCTAAATAACGAAAAGTGTGACGTCATCCACATGAGTACTAAAAGGAACTCGCTGAACTTCGGTTACACGATAAATCAGTCTAATCTAAAAGCCGTAAATTCAACTAAATACCTAGGTATTACAATTACGAACAACTGAAATTGGAAAGAACACACAGAAAATGCTGTGGTGAAGGGTAACCAAAGGCTGCGTTTTATTGGCAGGACACTTAGAAAATGTAACAGACCTACTAAGGAGACTGCCTACACTACCCTTGTCAGTCCTCTTTTAGAATACTGCTGCTCAGTGTTGGATCCTTACGAGATAGGACTGACGGAGTACATCAAAAGAGTTCAAAGAAAGGCAGCACGTTTTTTATTATAGCGAAATATGGGAGAGTGTGTCACAGAAATGATACGGGATTTGTGCTGGAAATCATTAGAAGGAAGGCGTTTTTCGTTGCGACGAAATCTTCTCACGAAATTCCGATCACCAACTTTCTCCTCCGAATGAAAAAAATATTTTGTTGACACCGACCTACATAAGGGGGGAACGATCACCACGATAAAATAAGGGAAATCAGAGCTCTTACGGAAAGATGTAGGTGTTCGTTCTTTCCGAGGGCTATACGAGATTGGAATAATGGATAATTGTGAAGGTGGTTCGATGAACCCTCTTGCCCGGCACTTAAATGTGTTTTGCAGAGTATCCATGTAGATGTAAATGAGGAACTGTGTCGTTCATTTTCTGCTGGGCGAAATACTGAAGCAAAGATGAGATGCAAAAATGTCAGTGCAGTGACTGAAAATAGTGTTGTAGTACCGAAACGCGCCAGAATTAAGCAGAAAAATAAAATATTGTGACTGAATGGGAGGTATTAGACGGACTGCACGATTAGCTTAAAAGTAAGTAGAAGCCAAGAGTGAAACGGGATCCCGGAAGACCGAAGAAATGTTGGGAACTGTAACTAGTAATAAATAGTATAAGCAGGATGTGAAAAAGAAGGAAAAAGAGGAAGAATACGAAGGAGGAAAAGTGGGGAACAAAAGAAGTGCATGGTTCCATGTAGTACTGTTCGCTCCTGTACTGAGGCGATCGCAAAGACCGCCCGTTCTGAAACGTCAGCTCATTAAGCTGCAGTTTGCTGAGCAAACATGCGCCAGCATAAGGCAGTGACCGGAACCAGATTTCGGAGCCGGTAGTGAGGCGAACGTGCGGGTACCGGTCTATTTAATTCGGACCGCGGGGAGCGCCCGCTCCATTTAGCCGGTCTTCTCAGACATTCACAGGGCCCTCTTTCGCCCATACAGGCAACGTAGTGTTCCGTGGGGCTCTGCTGCTTCGGCCCTTTCCGCTTCCTGTGGTTTCTGCGGTTTCTAGCTCGGCCACCAGGAAGACGCTCCGAAGAGTAGCTGTGCCAACCTTACTCAGCGTTCTACAGAGAGGCGCTTATGGTGCACGCGTCTAAAGAAGCAACATTACTCGTCTAAAGACGGTAGTTTCATACAATGTGTCGGTCTAGAAAATAAGTTCCACAATGTGTAGTGGTGTAAGATGTTTCAAAACACCGAAAAAATGTATGTTCGCTACAGGAAGAGACGGGTAGTATAAAATATGTACAAATATTAACAGGGAACGTAAGGATGGCTGAATAACAAGGAGATCACCCGGCAAAGTAAATTCTTTACATTTATGTTACATGAAGTTTAGAACTCAAATATCAATTTCCCAAAGCAGTTAAATGTAATTCTCAAAAATACTCGACAAAATCGACTTTGTTGTTTTCCGAAGAAGTTTAATTCTCTAAATATGACACGATTTTTATAACAAGCAGCGGAGCTCACTCAGCATAGGATGATGGTGATCGGACAATCAACTGAATTTACTAATTTCCAAGATTCTGCAAGGCATGACGTCAGCGACTGTATGATTTAACAAATTAAGGAATAAATTGCAGAGAACCGTCCAAGTTGCAATAATAGTTTTCTTTATGACTCGGTGACTAGGTTCGAGCTTAAGCTCATTATCAACTCATCCACCAAGCTATGCAATTACAACCGTTACGAGTTCCCATGACTATTCATTCCAGTAGAATTTAGTACAGGGCTAAACTTAATTCACCTGACTGAAAATGAATAAGAAAAAGATCAGTACTGAATTTCTCTCTTATTTATTTGTTTATTTATTTTTGGGAAAAATTCTCCCTATATTTGGCAGAAGCCAGTCAGGAAAATTATCAAAAAATAGTAATTTCACACAAATGCATTAAAGACATTAGCTGCCAGTGGGCATTGATTTAAATCAATGGGGAAAGTTGAAAATTTGTGCCAGACTGGGATTCGAACCCGTGTCTCCTGTTTACTGGGCAGATGCGCTGACCACTACGCCACCTGGACATGGTGGTCATAGCAACTACACCGACTACCCCAAGTACGCCTCCTGTCAGAACAAAATACTCAACTCACACACTACTGGGCAAGGAGCATTATAGAGGTAGTGCGTGGATAATTTGAGAATTTGGGTCTGTAAGGAGTCGTGCTGGGGTGGTCGTAGCAGTTGCGATGACCACCGTGTCCGGATGGCGTACTGGTTAGCTCATCTGTCTAGTAAACAGGAAACCCAGGTTAGAACATTAAACCGGAACAAATTTTCGAATTCCCCCATTGCTTTGAATCAATGCCCACTGGTAACTAATGTTTTTAATTCCTTTGTGTCTTGATTTCTAGTGGAAATTTTAAAAATGGTCTTATGGGACCAAACTGCTGAGGTCATCGGTCCTTAAGCCTACACACTACTTAATATAACTTAAACTAACTTACGCTATGGACAACACATATCCATGCCTGAGGGAGGACTCGAACCTCCGATAGGGGGAGTGGCACGGACCGTGACAAGTTGCCTCAGACCGTACGGCTACCCCGCGTCCCATTTCTAGTGGCCATCCGAAAGAACAGACACCACATAAGAAATCAATCTGATAGCAAAGAGGGGATCTGACACTGCTCTTTCGGACTATACAGTGTGAATCACCTAACGTTACCGCTGGATATATTTCATAAATCACATCATATACTGACGAACCGATTCCACAGACGGAACGTGAGGAGAGGGGCTAGTGTAATTTTTTAATACAAACCATACAAAAATGCAGGGAAGTATGTTTTTTAACACAAACCTACGTTTTTTTAAATGCAACCACGTTAGTTTTGTTAGCACATCTGAACATATAAACAAATACGAATCAGTGCCATTTGTTGCTTTGTAAAATGCTAATTACATCCGGAGATATTGTAACCTAAAGTTGACGCTTGAAACCTCCGACGTTCAGTTGCGTGTTGTAACAAACACGGGGCACGGTCGGCGAGCAGCATCTGCAGGGACATGTTTACGATGACGACCGTGTTTACGAGTGTGGCTGTAGTGCACTGTTGTGGTTTGGTCTAGCTGTCGCACTGTCCGCATGTAGCGCTTGTTGCTATTGTTATTCTACATTCGTCTCCGCTCGCAGACCAACTGTAGTACACCGTGTTACCAGACGTCTGTGATAATGTAGTGTTGTAGGAACTGTGACCATGGTGTATTCGAACTCTGAAAAGGCGGAGATGATACTCATCTATGGCGAGTGTCGCCGAAATGCAGCTGAAGCCTGCACGGTGTATGCAGAACGGTACCCGGACAGAGAGCATCCAACGTGCCGCACATTGCAAAACATCTACCGCCAACTGTATGCAACAGGTATGGTCGTAGCACGCAAACGGGTCCGTAACAGGTCCGTCACAGGAGAAGCGGGTGCAGTTGGTGTGTTAGCTGCTGTTGCCATGAACCCACTGATGAGTACACGGGACATTGCGAGAGCCAGTGGACTGAGTCAAAGTAGTGTCATGCGCATACTGCATCGTCACTGCTTTCACCCGTTTCCTGTGTCGCTACATCAGCAATTACATGGTGATGACTTTTATCATCGAGTGCAATTCTGTCAATGGGCATTATCAGAGACTGCGTTGCAGTTCTACCTGTTTGCCGATGAAGCGGGTTTCACAAACCACGGGGCAGAGAATCTATGGAACATGCATTACTGGTCCGTGGACAATCCTCGCTGGCTCAGACAGGTAGAGCGACAGCGACCGTGGACCGTAAATGTATGGTGCGGAATCATTGGCGACCACCTCATTGGTCCTCACTTCATTGCAGGGGCCCAAACGGCTGCAACATACATCGCGTTTCTACAGAATGATCTGCCAACGTTCTCGAAAATGTCCCACTGGAAACGCATCGACGTATGTGGTATCAGCATGATGGTGCACCTGCACATTCCGCAATTAACACTAGGCTGACCGTTGACGGGCGTTTCATAGGACGTGGAGGACGCATAAATTGGCCAGCCCGTTCTCCTGATCTTACACCTCTGGACTTCCTTCTGTGGGGTACGTTAAAGCAGAATGTGTACCATGATGTGCCCAAAACCCCAGAGGATATGAAACAACGTATTGCGGCAGCCTGCGGCGACATTGCACCAGATGTACTACGGCGTGTACGACGTTCAATACGCCAGAGATTGCAATTGTGTGCAGCAAATGATGGCCACCACATTGAACATCTATTGGCCTGACATGTCGGGACACACTCTATTCCACTCCGTAATTGAAAACGGAAACCACGTGTGTACGTTTACCTCACCCCTCATAGTAATGTACATGTGCGTCAATGAAAAAGACCAATAAAATGGTGTTAGCTTGTGGACGTAATGTGCTTTTTCAGTCTCTTCTGTACCTAAGGTCCATCACCGTTCCCTTTGGATCCCTACGTAATTCGGTGCTCTCCGATACACACGGTCGAACAGCGGAGGAGTGGTACTCAAGCGTCAACTTTAGGTTCCAATATCTCCGGATGTAATTTACATTTTACAATGCAACAAACGGCACTGATTACGTATCTGTTTATATGTTCAGATGTGCTAACAAAACTAACGTGATTCCATTAAAAAAACGTAGGTTTGTGTTAAAAAAACATACTTCCGTGCATTTTTTATGGTTTGTATTAACCAATTACACTAGCCCCTTTCCTCACGTTCTGTCTGTGGAATCGATTCGATGTGTTTTACGAAATATATCAAGCGGTAATGTTAGGTGACTCACCCTGTATAACCTTCTAGCCAGCAGCCAATCGTACCGATCCATAAGGGCTTAAAATTTTTTGGAATTAATGTCTGTCTCTAGATATTCGACGCATGCTTCAGAAAGTCACGAACAGACCCTCCTCGTAATTGAACAAGTTATGACGCCTGCCGCAAGTACTCACAACAAACCATTAGTAACAGCATAGAAAAGGGGAGTTGTGGATATCAGTGCGAAGGGGAACAGTTTCGTCCTCACTTCCTCCAGACGTAAACATCTCTTTCGATACAGCAATGTCGTTGCAACAGCATCAGACGAATGCTGTGCCTCTTCAGGCTTTCATTTGATGTTCTCGCTGCTGACGTCACGCGGCTTGTGCAAGGAGCTTGTAAACAAACACACACACACACACACACACACACACACACACACACACACACTCGCGAGCGAGGGAAGTTTTTCAGAAGGCTAATTAATGTACTTCGCCGAGAAAAGTGCCGTAATTAGTTCGATATCGACTCCTTCCACCGCCTCCTCATTATAAAGTTTCAAACCACTTTCCTCTGTGTCATTCCACACAACTTTTCTGTCTGATCTTGTATGA
Organism: Schistocerca gregaria; assembly: GCF_023897955.1. Lineage (NCBI taxonomy): Eukaryota > Metazoa > Arthropoda > Insecta > Orthoptera > Acrididae > Schistocerca > Schistocerca gregaria. The sequence goes on along the minus strand of NC_064927.1, from coordinate 468,434,656 downwards.
CTTGAAGCAAAATGAAGAATGTGGTAGGTTTGTGCCAGCTCTTCATCCATGAATATTTTGGTACTATTAGTTGACAGTAATTATATAAAGTAAGGGAATTTTCAAAGTCGCTCGTGGTTTGGAAAAACTTCACTTGAAAGGACTGCACGTAATGAACATCACTATCCACGATCTTTGGAGTCATAGCCTGGAACGTACGTGATTACTGACATGGACGAACTGCTTATGCGATGGTCCCTATGGGGTGGGTATGAGATTAGGGATAAGGTAGTTGGAGGGAGGGAGGGAGGGAGGGAGGGAGGGATAAGAGCAGTGGAGGGCGTCAACAACTCAATTTTCTACTTAGACGAGGCATTTCCTTTATCAAAGATAAAGCAGTCTTCTGAAGCTGTAGCTTATAACAGAGCAGGCAAGGAACAAATATAATTTCGAAACAATCATTAAATAATTTAGTTTTTTACTTTGTAACAGCTAAAGGTTGAGAAAAGTGTACTCGATGTTCCTACAGTTACAGTTATCTAATCATCCGACGAGATTGCGTTGTCTACAAATTTTAACACAAGTTCTATAAAATGTGACAGAAGACGTTCATATTAACTCATTCTCACTTCGCTTCCTGGTAGTACAACATAATAACAAATTAAAAAGCACTACACTGCGAATGTTTGTAAGATTAATTTATTCAGGGTAACTGGTGTCAGTTACAATGCGTTCGTCAGACTTTAACTGACTATCGTCATCAAAGAAGTTACAATAGTTGTAAGCAACATTGGAAAAGAGATTACACATCTAATGTGAGGCACAAGCACTTAGCAAATGTCATTATTGACAGGGCGGCGGTAAAGCAATGTATAGTGAAGGAAGCTGAACAATAAGGAAAGGGAGCTAACCAGTACGAATATTAACGATAAACTCGAGAAACAGTGCCTGTGTAACAGTTTACACTAAATAAATAAACCCAGTAAAATAAATTTAGTATTTGACAGAACTATTTCAGGTGGTGTTACAGACGGAATGTGATACGGGAACCAAGTAAAGGAAAGAATTAACAATTGTAACAACAGAATATGTGGAGTACATAGGTAATCACAATAAAATAGAATGAACAGACACTTAAAAATGGAGGAATAGGAAAGGGACAGACAGTGCTGGAGGTAATGGAAAACAGAGTGTTACGTGAAGTTTAGATGAGGGGGGAAGTATTAAATTGTGTTTGGTCATTTAAGATTAAATCAATACTGTGGACCAGTTACCTGTTGATTTCCAGGGGTTCCAATAGGCTGCGTTTTTCGCCTTCGTTTGTTGAGTGGATGATGTGGGTTTGTGGATGGCAGACACCTACCATCCACAGTCCCACATCATCCACTCAGCAACGAAGACCGAGAATCACTAAACGTACATCGAGAGCCGGGGCTCAAGGATTAAACAGTTTTATCTATGTAAGTAATAATATTGTTGACAAGGCGTCAGTCTTTGTGAAGCCGCTCGAGCAACAGCAGATGCCACGTTACTAAAGGAGACGAAGGCGTATCCGCCCTACAGTGTATAAAGCAACAGACAATATTGCTATCAATACCGAGAACTTTGTAGGTGCAACAAGTCATCCCGCATGGTTCATTAATGATCTGTGGTGGAGTTCTTAACTTTACCCTTAGCAACAATGTCAATCAGCACGGTAATGGCAGGGTCACCGTTGCTCTAGTTCGTGGACCTAAAGTCGATAAAGTTGCAGGGCTAGAAAGTTTTAACAGCCGTGACGTCATTGCTTATCGGGCATTTCAGACTGCAGAGGTCTACAATAGAGATATGGGTAAATCGTATTACCTGTCTTCGATGCCTCGGTTCTCAGGACTAGGAATCATCGTAAAATAAATTAATCTGAATCTGTGTCAGTGTAGGTCAAAGGCATTGACAACTGTAAAGCCGAGAAGGGCTTCTTCTTAGTGATGCAGCTCTCTGGGGCACTGTGGCATGCACTGTGTGTGCGTTGACCTCCGTGATTACATAAAGGCAAAGTAGTTTTGTATACACCACTGTTGACTAATAATTGGCTCTTATCTTTGCTAATGAAAATACGCTGGGCTGTGGTGTTCTTCACATAGCACAAAATTCTATAGTTGCAGGAGTTCAGCGTTTTTGCTGCACCCTGTTACATCTGTGCTGGGCGCCACTTCCTGCAGATAGTGGAATGAGCAGCGGTGGGAACAAAGGGAAGAGGTAGAATTTTAATTTTTTATTTCCTAGGCAAGATTTGGTCAGCCAGGACAGGATTGTAGCCATTGTTTGTGGAAATAAATTTTATTGTGTGTACCTCTGCTCTGGTATATTTTTTGGACTTGAGAACAGATATAGCACGGTGCGCCACTGATTGCAAAGCTGCATGTTTCTGTGTTACTGGGTAATGTGAGCAAGAAGATATTACTGTGTCTGTAGCTGTTGTTAGAAGATATTACTGTATCTGTAGCTGTTGTTTTTATATTAATTTTGAAACTGAGTGTGTGTGTACAGATGTCAATGATCAGATCTAGGAAGTGGAATGAATACTTTTATGTTGATTGTTTTAAGTTACGCAAAAATGTGTCGAGCTGTCCTGTAGTGCCTGTCCACACACACACACACACACACACACACACACACACACACACACACACACACACACAACTACCATCTACATATCTCAACAAGTATTTAATACACACATCAAAGGATCTTTATCCAAACAATGTTGTTCAAAATGGACGATGAACATCTCAGCCGAAAGTGATCTACAAGGGAACGCCCCAGCTGTCATTTGCTTACACAGTGTTACCTAGGAACTGGAAATATTGTTGTGTTAAGCATTTCGATGTGGCCAAGTCTCAAATCATTCAGTTCCACAGCGCTGACATTAGACCTGTACGTCAACAACATTCGTGACGCTCGTCGTACAGGACATGACTGGTTTAAGGGAATATTTTTCTTACCCAAGGCATCCACTACGTTTTCTGCTGTGGTGGTCTCAGATTTCAATACAAAACTTATCACATTCACGACAAGTAATTTTAGATACCCTACAGCTGCCTAGTAATTGTCTTGACTACCTGTAATTTCATCTCTTTTTGGGCCTTCACTTTATGGCTTTTAGAAAACTATGACTTCTGTTACTCTGTAAACCTCTCTCAGCGTATTTAAGGAATATTTACACTTCGTGGAAATGTTACTAGCGTCTTTCCTGCCACTCTTTGAGGTATCTGAATCTATGGCAGACCACGTGCTATTCGGTAGCGTACTGTCTTTTAAAAGTAGCCTTCAAGCGCATTTTGAAACGTATTTCTCAGCCAGGAACTGCAAACGGATCTTGGAGTAATATGTTGTTCTGTCCGGGGCTAATTAAGTGAACCATGTTAATCTAAAACCAGTTAGTCTCTTCATCTGCAACACACATCCATTTTAACCTGCTTACAGCAGTTAATCCTCCGCTTACCTCTAATTTTTAGCCCCATCCGCTACAAATCCTTCCATTAACAAGTCAATTATTCTTCGATCCCTGAGGATGCGTGCTATCAAACTAAGCCCTTTTAGTTATGTAGCGACTTAAATTTCTTTTCTGTCCTGTCTGATTTAAAATCTCTTCCTATCCTTCTAACCTTCAGCATTCTTCGGCAGCACCACGATTCAAAATCTTCTCTTCCCTTCTTGTTGAAATCTTCCACGTTTCACTTCCGTTCTAAGTTTCAGCTTTCTGAAAAGCCTTGCTAATACCTAAAGAGATATTCGAAGTTAACAAACCTCCCAAATGTCACTTCTGTTGGTGTTCGTCCTGCGAACTTTTTTCAAAGACACCATGCAGTCCGTTCAACCAATCTTCCAAATGCTATACGGCGTAGTCGGCAGCAATAGGAAAATAGTTAATAACAAGTAATGCGAGATAATAAGTCTAATCTAGTTTACTTGAGTGGTTGAGAAGTCTATTGTAATGTTGGTGTACATCAACAAGGTCTTGCGTAATTGGCTGTGGGAGGAAAGAAAAAAGCAACTGATGCAGTCAATTACCAGAAGAAAGTAAAATTTTCAATTATACACGTGGTGTTTGGAATAGGCTGGAATAAGCATGGCGTTAGCGCTGGCGAAGAATGCTTTGGGTAAAGAACTTTACCATGCTCTTTTTTACTGACCTTACTGTTGCAGCGAGACAAAGAAGACGAACTCTGCTACCCAGTGAGATGTAACCTTATTGAAGATGTGAGCACACACGAGTTGTGTACAGTGCGTACCTGAAACATAAAAAAAATCTGTGTCATTCACGTTAGTTGACAAAATAAGTTTAAATTTAGCATTATGTCTTATATGCATTTTCACGCAATGTTCTCTATACGAAAAAGGTACAATAAACAAATAAAGCGACTTTTTTGAAAGAAAGGCGTGTTACTGCCAGTTAACATGAATGATGGCAAAACACCAGACATACTACAGAAATGAATTACATCTTGTCTCAGAAAGATAAACATGGAAATAAAAGAAAGTTTAGTAAAACTATACAATAATTCCTGTTCCGAAATGTTCTTTCATTTTTATCGTAACTACTGCGAAGTAACAGTTGAAGAAGTGGTGATAAGCTGAAAGTTCGCCATACATCACGCTTATAACGGACTTGTTTTCCTTGTGCTTTCAGTTTTATTACTGCCACTTGTGTTTCACAAATTTATGGCATACTCTCTCTCTCTCTCTCTCTCTCTCTCTCTCTCTCTCTCTCTGTGTGTGTGACTTCTTATTCCACCTAGCATTGTCAAAAAATTGCTCTAGGTGCACTAATGCTTTTAAGGTGGCCTTATTTTTCTGCCGTCTACCATTAAGTGCAACGTCTCAAATACTTTTCAAAGACCTTTTCTCTTTTTTAAGCCAGTCATCGTAATCCAATACGTTACGAATTTTTCATTCTGTTATCTTATATGCACAGTTTTGCGTACCAATTTACAAGTGTGACTTATTAGATAGTCCAATAGTTTTCATATTTATCGACAAGTAACGAGTCTGTTTGCGTGGCCATCCTACACAGCAAGCACAATAATATTTATAATTAGAAGGAAGGTCAGCGTTGGCTGTAATTTCGATGATTTATTAACAGCAAAATCAATTTGCGATCACATAATGATCATGATCTTCAGTGTTTTAGCGTACAAATTAAAGCTCATAGGCACTCGTGTCGAGTTATTAGCAGTAACACAAGCTTCCTTTTAATTATATTTATCATATGGTCGTTGTGCATACAGCACACTATGGAGTCGCCAATTAACAAAAATATTTGTTTTGTAAATAAAAAAGCACCTTCTCTTGCTGCACTGTGTTTGATTTTCCCAGACGCGTTTCGCATTTTTTCTGTTTAAGGCATCATCAGTGGGCTAAATGTATTCCGTACTGTTGTTCTTGCGACTGCAGGGTAGGCAACTTTCAGTGGTGGTAGTATGGCCCAAAATAAGGAGAAATGTGTAGTAAACGTGGACTCTAAAATGCATCGCTTAAGAGCTATGAGCACGTGTTCCGCAGAAGTAGTGTGTTTCACAGCAGAAAAGATAAACAAGTGCTTGTTGTTCTTAAGGTCTGCATTTAGGAGCCCATTTTTAGTCGACTTTTTTCGTGTTTTGGTCCATTCTACCTTCTCTCTAAATATTAAAAGCGAGGGACTCCAGTAGAAGATGTCTAATGTCAGAGGTGTCAGAACGATTTTTCACTTCTAGCTTTCGATTCGGTCGTTTCCTGATCAGATTCCCTTACCTCAAATTGATACATTTATCCTTCTCATCACCCCTGAAAATTTTTACCACCACCAAGGACTCGCCCAGTATGTGGTAGAGTAAATCTGGACATCAAAGGTTCTCCCCATCACCTTCCGCCGCTTTCTTTTCTATATACAGACGTAAGACAATTCACATCAGTAGTAAATAGGAGCCTGTATGTTCTGTCTGTCCATAATCTCGATGGAATGGAAACTACTCCATGGCAGACACAAATTTTATATGAAAATACGTCATGTATTGTCTCCTTTGTACAATATTGTTACACGAGAACGATATTTGTTCCATTATGGTTTCATATCTGTTTTCATCACTGAATATTAATGCACCCAATATTACCTTAATAGCCGTAATATAATATGCAAGCTTTGGAAATTTATAGTAGATCGATGCGTCAAATGCGTACGAAGTGATTGTCTTTTGTTTGATATGGCATTTTTCTCTGTGTGTGCGGTCTACAGTGGCCACCTGATGTCCTCATTTTCTATTTACAGGGCACTGTTTGCCAAAGTCTATGAGTTTCCGCGTTTGGTTTGTACAGAAAACAGACGATGTACTTCGTATAAATGAACCTAATTATACGTCTGCACCTGTAAATGTTAATGCACAAATTTTTTTATTATAATTTACTCCTCCAGTTTGTACAGCTCTGTGAAGATGCCATATTGTCGTTTCAGTTTTATCTCCCCGTTTATACTTACGTTTTATTAGAAAACTGACCAGATACATTTTATCGATTTTTGTTCTTGCCATGTTGAAGATAACGTTTGATGACATATTTATATGTGTAACTACACTACTGGCCATTAAAATTGCTACACCAAGAAGAAATGCAGATGATTAACGGGAATTGATTGGACAAATATAATATACTAGAACTGACATGTGATTCCATTTTCACGCAATTTGGGTGCATAGATCCTGAGAAATCAGTACCCAGAACAACCACCCCTGGCCGTAATAATGGTCTTGATACGCCTGGGCATTGAGTCAAACAGAGCTTGGATGGCGTGTAGAGGTACAGCTGCCCATGCAGCTTCAACACGATACCACAGGTAATAAAGAGTAGTGACTGGCGTATTGTGACGAACCAGTTGCTCGGCCACCATTGACCAGACGTTTTCAGTTGTTGAGAGATCTGGAGAATGTGCTGGCCAGGGCAGCAGTCGAACATTTTCTGTATCCAGAAAGGCCCGTACAGGACCTGCAACATGCGGTCGCGCGTTATCCTGCTGAAATGTAGGGCTTCGCAGATATCGAATGAAGGGTAGGGCCATGGGTCGTAACACATCTGAAATGTCACGTCCACTGTTCAAAGTGCAGTCAACGAGAAAAAGAGGTGACCGTGACGTGTTACCAATGGCACCCCATACCATCACGCCGGGTGATACCCCAGTAAGGCGTTGACGAATACACGTTTCCAATGTGCGACCATCATGATGCTGTAAACAGAACATGGATTCATCCGAAAAAATGATGTTTTGCCATTCGTGCACCCAGGTTCGTCGTTGAGTACACCATCGACCCATGGTCTCCGAGCTGACAGTCCATGGTCTCCGAGCTGACAGTCCATGCTGCTGCTAACGTCGTTGAACTGTTCGTGCAGATGGTTGTCTTGCAGACGTCCCCATCTGTTGACTCAGGGATCGAGACGTGGCTGCGCGATCCGTTATGGCCATGCGGATAAGATGCCTGTCATCTCGACTACTAGTGATACGAGGCCGTTGGGATCGAGCACGGCGTTCAGTATTACCCTCCTGAACCCACTGATTCCATATTCTGCTAACAGTCATTGGATCTCGACCAACGCGAACAGAAATGTCGCGATACGATAAACCGCAATCGCGATAGGCTACAATGCGACCTTTATCAAAGTCGGAAACGTGATGGTACACATTTCTCCTCCTTACACGAGGCATCCCAACAACATTTCACCAGGCACCGCCGGTCAACTGCTGTTTGTGTATGAGAAATCGGCTGGAAACTTTCCTCATGTCAACACGTTGTAGGTGTCACCACCGGCGCCAACCTTGTGTGAATGGTCTGAAAAACGAATCATTTGCATATCACAGTATCTTCATCCTGTCGGTTAAATTTCGCGTCTGTAGCACGTCATCTTCGTGGTGTAGCAATTTAAACGGCCAGTAGTGTATTTTTCTGGCAATGTTTCTTCTTTTAGGGCACTTTTGAAGATGGCCAGTGGCCGAAAAGCGTCAGAAAAGCGAACTGTTTATTGCCAAAAACATACAGGTATATAATACAAGATTCTGTTTCTGTTCGATCAATATAGCCGCTGGTAGGTCTCGGAACGTGCGACGAACGCGATGACGCGTGCGTTGCATTAGCCAGGGCACCCAATCGGCAACAGCTGGTCTGCGTCTAGAGTGGGTCGCGTGATCGCGGCTTGCAGGCCAGCCTGTTTCCTAGAGCCGGGCTAGAGCAGCCACAAGGCGAGGTCTCGCAGTTATCAGCAGGTTATAAATACCTCGCGTGCTCCGCATTGATACAACTCGACAAGGAAAAGCTCTCTCTAGGTTCCTGCCCACAGATTACGACGGCCGGTGAATCAGTGCCTTAATGATTGTTCTCCAGTTAGCTGCGTGTGAAGACCAACGGTTAAGCTCGTGCAGGCACACGTTGGCGTATGACACTGTGCTGACTGAATAGCGATGTTTGGTACAAAGCAGGCCGTTCCTAGAAGACGAAGTAAACCTGCTGAACCCCTAGTTCTACATTCGTTCTTTCTAAGCTATCTTACGGTATGTGTGTCAGAGCATTTCACAGGAGTATCATTTTAACTTATTCTTCCAACTGCGGCCAGCGACCGGAATTACTGTCGGTGCAAGATCTAATTTCTCTAACTTTACTTCGCTAATCGTTTTTACATCTACATCCACATGGATACTCTGCAAATAACATTTAAGTGCCTGGCAGAGGGTTCATCGAACCACACACACACACACACACACACACACACACACACACACACACACACACACACACACACACACAGAGAGAGAGAGAGAGAGAGAGAGAGAGAGAGAGAGAGAGAGAGAGAGAGAGAAGATGGTATGAAAATACGTTATTCTAAAATAAAAATCATTTCCACGAACTGACACGGTAAAATGTAAATAAAGGGTGGGCGAGACGTCCCCGTACTTTTGCAACCCCTGATAAATATCAGACATTATTATGTAGGTTGGTAGCTATGTTACTACGTATCAGTTTTTTTAATCAATTATTGGAATTCATGTTTACATGTTTTCACAGTGGCAGTCGAGTTTTAATTTGTGGCCATGGCAGATTTGACCGGTCGAATTTACACTACTGAAGAGCGCTTAGCGAAAAGTGTATGGGCAACGAACGACAACACACAGGACAGACAATGAAACAGATTATGAAAGCATTCCTGGAAAGCTTTACTAAGGTTCCACAGCGAAAGGCGACACTTTTGGATCGGGAATGACGTGGTTTTGCTTTTGGCAGCGTTAAAGACAGGCCGCGGAGTGGAAGGAAGAAGACACGAGGAGGAACACCAGGCGGAGAGTGTGCTTTGACTGGAGAATCTCCTATCAAGTCGACACGAGAATTTCCTTCGGAACAACAAAGCGAGATCACATGAAAAAAGACCATAAGGTCAGACCTTCTCGACAGACGTACGTTGACGAGTTATCGGGTAGAGACAGGAATGAGCGCGTTTCAGCATGGCGTGCTTTGTTGACCCCACATCCGAATGTAGTGAACAATGCCAAAGTTGTGTTATCAGAAGAGAGTGCCATTTATCGCAGCTAGAAATACTGTCGTGGGGCAAAAGAGCACCCTCATTACACAGTCAAATTGGAAAGGAACCCGTCTTCACCCAATGATATGGGCAGCGATGACGTCTCGACATCTGCTCGGGCCACATTTTTTTGAAGGGACTATGAGTGGCCCAAATCATTTATACATGGTACAAACATGCTTAGTATCTCTAATTGAGTGAAGGGACCTCACAGAACGCATATGGTTTCAGCGAGACGGAGCACCTCCCCAACTGACACTAGGGGGTACGGGGACTTCTGTCCCACCCTGCAAATATATCTCGCCAGCCCAAAAATCGAGACCGGGTTAGTAAAAAGTAAAGAAAAGTTAAGGTGGATTTAATGCGTAAGGTGTTCTACGCAGTTGCCCTTCCCACTTGAGTAAAGCCGGCCGCGGTGGTCTCGCGGTTCTAGGCGCGCAGTCCGGAACCGTGCGACTGCTACGGTCGCAGGTTCGAATCCTGCCTCGGGCATGGATGTGTGTGATGTCCTTAGGTTAGTTAGGTTTAAGCAGTTCTAAGTTCTAGGGGACTAATGACCACAGCAGTTGAGTCCCATAGTGCTCAGAGCCATTTTAAACTTGAGTAAAACGCAAAGAGTGTTCACACAACCATGCGAAACTGTCAGAAAAGTCCCTGTTGGGATGGTGTTCAACTAGCACGTCACAACCGCGCCGTCTTCGTTTTTTTTTTTGTCAGGGAAGAAATGTCCGCGATTTTCAACTCTATCAAGTCGCAGCAGGCGTTCACGTGTCGTCGTTTTTCTTCGGGAGTCAAGTTTTACAGGGCAAACTCTGCCCACACTTTTCTCTTCTTCAAAACATTCTGGGGGACGTCTTGAACACTCCATTCGGAGATGTTGCTGCGTTACAATTTGTGACACTAAAGTGTTTACACTTTATGACAACACGTCCACTATTTAACACTGCTCAACGCAACTGACTGGTCAAAAGCACTTCTGTTGTTTATAGTCGTTTGCTCAAGCTGCCACATCAGTTACTGTGCTGATGATACCACTTACAGGCCGGGAACAGGATGAATCTCGGCGACACGAAACAAGTCGTATTACGACACGCTGAAGTCAATGCATTGTGTGATGATGGTGCCCCGCTGCTTAAGTGCTGTAAAAAAAGTTATGTACTTCAACCGCCAAGAATTGCAAATAAAAATTTCATTGTACACAACAGGTTTCAGTATTCAAATCACGATCATGCCTGTTAAACTCATAAAACAGTTCTACATGTCAATATAAAATCAGTCATGAAATAGCATAAAATACATTTCCGTACTTGCGGTTAAACAGTAACATAGATTACATTGTCAATAATAAAATGTATGAAACACCATTGCGTATGTGGGGTGTCTCCACACGAAATGCTGGAACTCGAATGTAACATGTAGATGTTCGTGGTAACAGTAACAAGAAACCGTTTCTGGAAGTATCTGTATGGAGTGTGGCCTTGTGGTCGATGAGCAGTTCAGACAAGAAGATAATAGAAGATTTTGAAACGGGGAGCAACAGACATGGGCCTCATCAGAAATTTGTCCGCGAGGGTGAGTAAAGATTCTAAAATTGTCTTTTTTATACAGGATGACACAGCTGCCCCTGACAACGGGTTTTATGTTACTCACAACGTCTTCAAAAACCAAGAGCCAGGTTTTCACATTCTCTCACGTGCTACGCAAAAACTATTACTCCTAAGGAAAAAAATAAAAGGATATTTTTGTAGGAAATTTCATGTAGTAAATTCTGTTCTCGGATACCTTTTCGGTGGAAGCTATAGTTTTCTATTTATTCAGGAAAAATCTACAAAAGTGACCTTCAAACGCGTTTTTCTTGAATAATTCTGTAACTTTGGCCTCCAGCAAAAACGTATCCCAGCACACAAAATTTAACTTATTAAATTTCCCACAAAAAAGTCCTGTTTATTTTTTCTGTGGGATGAACAGTTTGCACGTAGCAAACAAGAGAATGTAAAAATCTTGCATATGGTTTTTGAAAGCGTTGTAGGTTGCATAAAACTATGAGGTAAGGTCAACTGAATGATACAAGAACTACATTTTATAGGAGACGCAGAAAACCTTACACCATAGGGAATTGATTGTTATGTACTCACTTCCAGGAGTTGCTAGTTACTTGGTATGATGGGCAAAGCAGCTGTGTCAGTACATTTCAGATTGTGTAAACTGCAACAGCTGTATAAAATGATTTCGTATTCATGACTAGTTTCAACACATTATAGTTACATCTTCAGGTAACAAACTGGAGTGTTACATTTTTCTCTAGTTCTACTGGTTGTTTTATTCCTGATGGTTGCGTAATTTATGAGGCCAGTTTTGTGCAGGAAGACAGTGGCCCTGTTATTTACCCTGACGGACATTTTAGCGACGGTGTGTACTCAAAGGTCAACTTGTTACCTGAAGATGTGACAGTGTCGTGAAAGTGGTAGTGATTAAAATATAGTTTCAACACAACTGTTGCGGTTTTCATAGTTTGCAACTTCTGCAGGTGTACGAGAATTCTTTAATGAATAAAAGCGCTGTACTGAATAACTAATGAGAAGGTACTGAATCGAACTGCGGAGACTAGGGATTTATAGTACAACTTAACTGAAAGAAAGGAGCTGTTGACAGGCCACATGCTGAGGCGTCAAGAAATCGTGTTTCGGAAACACAAGGGAGAGAGTGTGTGGGGGAAGGGATTGTAGATGAAAGTCAATGCTTGACTACTGTAAGTCGCTCCAGAACAATACACGCTGCAGTAATTGTTTGGAGACTAAGACGTTTGCACAGATTTCCTACCGGTTGTTAATAACAAGGTACACTGTATCCCTTTCAAACCTCCAACTTTTCGAAGGGCCATGAAAAAAGCCTACGGTGGATATGAAAATACAATTGCACCGTATGTTATGGCATCTCAAACATCTCAAAGAATTTATATTCTGCGCCTGGTGTGTCTATTGTTGCTAGGGGTAGCACGATCGCATGAAATGAAAATGGCCTCACCACAGCAGCACGCGCAACCAGCAATGTAAATCACTGTCGGTCGTATGAATGTGATTCACCTGATTCGAAAAAAATATAAGGAATATTATCGTACGTTTGTGGTAACTGGAAGCGTTCTAAAACATTCCGGCGGTGCGCGCCGTAGTGTTTCAGGAAATACTGTGGAGGACATCAGACAACCGTTTCTCAGAAGCCCATGTAAGTCAACACGGGAGCCTGTAGGCAACTTAATGTACCGCGTGCGACACTGCATCGGGTAGTAAGCCAGCGTCTTCGTTTATATTCTTTCGAAGTGCATATCCTGCAACATCTCATGCCGAACAACAAACAACTCCGACAACAACTTGTTATGGATATGCTGCAGCGTACTGACACGAATGCCAGCTTCCTGGAAAGATGTTTATTCTGACATGAGCAACCTTTCATGTATCACACGATACTGCAGTTCATGGAAGTCCGAACGAAGAGGCACTGCGGCGACCACAGTTGGTATTAAATAAATGAAATGTATTAAAAGAAAAAGCACTCTGTCTTCAGGCCACGAGTGGCCTACTAAATTTGTGATCCCTTGATGCCTCAAAACATGTTCTACCAACCGATCTCTTTTTCTAGTCAAGTTGTGCCACAAACGTCTCTTCTCCCCAATCCTGTTCAATGCCTCCTCATTAGTAATACGATCTACCCACATAATCTTCAGCATTCTTCTGTAGCACCATATTTCGAAAGCTTCTATTCTCTTCTTGTCCAAACTATTTAGCTGTAGATAACCATTTCTACGATCTGTTCACTTGGACCGGAGGACCAAGTCAATTCCACGTAAACACAGGCCACAACATTACGGAGGCACCACCAGCTTGCGCAGTGCCTAGTTAACAACTAAGATTCATAGAGTCGCTGCGCTACACTTCAACCCTACCATCACTTCTTACAAACAGAAATATGGACTTATGTGACCAGGCCTCGTTTTTCCAGTCACCTGCGGTCCAACCGATATGTCACAAGCTGACGAGAGGTGCTGCAGACGATGTCGTGCTGTTACCAAAGCCAAATGCGTCGGTCATCTTCTACCATAGCCCATTAACGATAAATTTCGCCGCATTGTCCTATCAGATACGTTCGTCGTACGTTAAAAATCGATTTCTGCCGTTATTTCTTGCAGTGTGCTTGTCTGTTGGCTCTGACAACTCTACGCAAACGCCGCTGCTCTCGGTTGTTAAGTGAAGGCCGACGGCCACTGCGTTCTTCGTGATGAGAGGTAATGCTTCAAATTTGGTAATGCTCTTGAACTGTAGCCGGCCGGTGTGGCTGTGTGGTTCTAGGCGCTTCAGTCTGGAACCGCGTGACCACTACGGTCGCAGGTTCGAATCCTGCCTCGGGCATGGATGTGTGTGATGTATTTAGGCTAGTCAGGTTTAATTAGCTCTAAGTTGTAGGGGAGTGATGACCTTAGAAATTAAGTCCCATAGTGCTCAGAGCCATTTGAACCATTTTCTTGAACTGTAGATCCCGGTGTATTGAATTCCCAACCATTTCCGAAATGAAATGTCCCATGCGTCTTGCTCCAACTACCACTCCATGTTCAAAGTCTGTTAATTCCGTTGTCGGAAACCCTTTCACACGAATCAACCGAGTACAAACGACAGCTCCGTCAACACACTGCCCTTTTATACCTTGTATGCTCGATACTATCGCCATCTACGTATGTGCATATCGCTATCCCATGAGTTATGTCACCTCAGTGTACTATATTATCTATTAGAAGTTATATTCTAATCCACCATTGTTTTATGGCCAGGAAACCTTGTCTGCTGAGTGTGGGATTAGATATTTTACCTCTGGCTTCAGTGGACCGGCACTCGAAGGTGTACCGCAGGTCCCGCTGCTTTGTCCCTGGCGGGCGGGAAGCCTTGCGGCATTACGGCTCCAACACGGCGCGCGGCTTCAGCCCCCTACCAGCGCGGCGGCCCCGTCTCAACGACCCCATCCGTTATCTGGAGGGCGCGCGCCCTCTAGAGATAAGTGACGGGGAGGTACGGCCCTGATAGCCGCCTAATGCGCCGGGTGCCATCTTCTGGCGATTACCGCACCGCAGCGCACCTAGGGGCCGGCCAGCACCGGCAGCGGCGCAGTGCGCGCTTCCATTACGCGCCAGCCATCGAGTATTTGGATCTAAATTCAATTTGGCGCGCCCGCGGAAAAGATTTGCGTGCCGCTCGTGATTTCGAAATGAGCCCGGGCGCCGGATAGCGACTGATCGAAGCCGCGCCGTCAGTGCTCCGAGCAGGAATTCCTGCCGCTGGCTGCGGAAACAGATGGCCGAAATGCCGCCAGACTGCCGCCATCGTCCTACGCCGGAGTCCTCTTGCAACAGGGGCTCTCTCCAGAATATTACTGGTCTGTATGCTACGCAGCACTTCAAATAAACGCCCAGGGACACATCGTACATAGTACAAGGCCCCCAAACATTGTGAAATGGAAAACTGGCGGCTTACCCGACGCATAATGACGTCGGTTGCAGAGGATGGCGTAGCAAGTGGAGTCATAAAGCTACCATAATTAAGATTAGACTACGGTAGCTTTCCGCGTGCCATTAGTCAGGTAAGATAGTAACCGCGTTACTTGCACGTTAAGTGTGTTTCATACCTATCAGGCTTACCATGTTTCTATCGCTTTCTTTGTATGAGGGCTATTCGGAAAGTAAGGAACGATTGGTCGCGAAATGGAAACCACAGTGAAATGGTTCAAATGGGTCTGAGCACTATGGGACTTGATATCTGAGGTCAGCAGTCCCCTAGAACTACTTAAACATAACTAACCTAAGGACACCACACACATCCATACCCGTGGCAGGATTCGAACCTGCTCCGGCTGGCCACCACAGTGAAAATCAAAACTGTTTTATTTGCAACAGTTGGCTACAACTTCCAGCCACTTATTTCCATAGTCGCCGATCCGACTTAGACTTTTGTCGTAGCGTTGCACCAACTTTTCAGTACCCTCGTTAAAGAAGGCAAACGCCAGTGCTTTCCGCCAATTCTCTACGCTGACCTGCAGCTCGTTGTCTGTGCCAAATTGTTGTCTTCATAGCCACCGGTTTATGTGGAGCAGAGATGAAACTCAGAGGGGGACAATTACGGTCTGTATTGTGGGTAAGCAAACATTTCCAATTGCAATCGATGCAGGACCGTCTTCATTGCCCCAGCAGAATGCGGCTGAAAATATTCTTGAAGAAGAAAACGTGCCACAGTTATGTAATGTTGGCTGCAGAGCTTCGGGCGAAATTTCTCGCCAGGCCAACGTTCTTGGTTGTTCTAGGTATATTTGTGTGTTCCGTGTGTGCTGAGAGTTAAAAAGAATGACGTAATGCGATCTACACTCCTGCGCAAAACGTCATCGGATTTTCACTGTGGTAGTCATTTCGCGACCAATCGTTCCTTACTTTCCGAATAACTCTTGTATATGCGATCAGTGTCTTACTGGATTACCCTAGAAGGTTGGAAGTGTGAGGGTATATGAATGGCTGAGTAATATACGGAACACTTTTGTTCTACGTAGCTAACACTTGGTTTTAAGAATCATGAAAGAAGGTTGTATACGTGAAAGAACCATGGAGATACTAAAAGGTATCAGATAGATTATATAATGGTAAGACAGAGATTTAGGAACCAGGTTTTAAGTTGTAAGACATTTCCAGGGGCAGATGTGGACTCTGACCACAATCTATTGGTTATGACCTGTAGATTAAAACTGAAGAAACTGCAAAAATGTGGGAAATTAAGGAGATGGGACCTGGATAAACTGAAAGAACCAGAGGTTGTACAGAGTTTCAGGGAGAGCATAAGGGAACAATTGACAGGAATAGGGGAAAGAAGTACAGTAGAAGAAGAATGGGTAGCTCTGAAGGATGAAGTAGTGAAGGCAGCAGAGGATAAAGTAGGTAAAAAGACGAGGGCTGCTAGATATCCTTAGGTAACAGAAGAAATATTGAATTTAATTGATGAAAGGAGAAAATATAAAAATGCAGTAAATGAAGCAGGTAAAAAGAAATACAAACGTCTCAAAAATGAGATCGACAGGAAGTGCAAAATGGCTAAACAGGGATGGCTAGAGGACAAATGTAAGGATGTAGAAGCTTATCTCACTAGGGTAAGATAGATACTGCCTACAGGAAAATTAAAGAGACCTTTGGAGAGAAGAGAACCACGTGTATGAATATCAAGAGCTCAGATGGCAACCCAGTTCTAAGCAAAGAAGGGAAGGCAGAAAGGTGGAAGGAGTATATAGAAGGTTTATACAAGGGCGATGTACTTGAGGACAATATTATGGAAATGGAAGAGGATGTAGATGAACACGAAATGGGAGATACGATACTGCGTGAAGAGTTTGACAGAGCACTGAAAGACCTGAGTCGAAACAAGGCCCCCGGAGTAGACAACATTCCATTAGAACTACTGACGGCCTTGGGAGAGCCAGTCATGACAAAACTCTACCAATTCCAATCCCAAAGAAAGCAGGTGCTGACAGATGTGAAAATTACCGAACTATCAGTTTAATAAGTCACAGCTGCAAAATACTAACGCGAATTCTTTACAGACGAATGGAAAAACTGGTAGATGCAGACCTCGGGGAGGATCAGTTTGGATTCCGTCGAAATGTTGGAACACGTGAGGCAATACTGACCTTACGACTTATCTTAGAAGAAAGATTAAGAAAAGGCAAACCTACGTTTCTAGCATTTGTAGACTTAGAGAAAGCTTTTGACAATGTCGACTGGAATACTCTCTTTCAAATTCTAAAGGTGGCAGGGTAAAATACAGGGAGCGAAAGGCTATTTACAATTTGTACAAAAACCAGATGGCAGTCATAAGAGTCGAGGGGCATGAAAGGGAAGCAGTGGTTGGGAAAGGAGTGAGACAGGGTTGTAGCCTCTCCCCGATGTTAATCAATCTTTATATTGAGCAAGCAGTAAAGGAAACAAAAGAAAAATTCGGAGTAGGTATTAAAATTCATGGAGACGAAGTAAAAACTTTGAGGTTCGCCGATGACATTGTAATTCTGTCAGAGACGGCAAAAGACTTGGAAGAGCAGTTGAACGGAACGGACAGTGTCTTGAAAGGAGGATATAAGATGACCATAAACAAAAGCAAAACGAGGATAATGGAATGTAGTCAAATTAAATCGGGTGATGCTGAGGGAATTAGATTAGGAAAAGAGACACAGTAGTAAAGGAGTTTTGCTATTTAGGAAGTAAAATAACTGATGATGGTCGAAGTAGAGAGGATATTAAAATGTAGACTGGCAATGGCAAGGGAAGCGTTTCTGAAGAAGAGAAATTTGTTAACATCGAATATAGATTTATGTATCAGGAAGTCGTTTCTGAAAGTATTTGTATGGAGTGTAGCCATGTATGGAAGTGAAACATGAACGATAACTAGTTTGGACAAGAATAGAATAGAAGCTTTCGAAATGTGGTGCTACAGAAGAATACTGAAGATAAGGTGGATAGATCACGTAACTAATGAGGAGGTATTGAATAGGATTGGTGAGAAGAGAAGTTTGTGGCACAACTTGACTAGAAGAAGGGATCGGTTGGTAGGACATGTTTTGAGGCTTCAAGGGATCACAAATTTAGCATTGGAGGGCAGCGTGGAGGGTAAAAATCGTAGAGGGAGACCGAGAGATGAGTACACTAAGCAGATTCAGAAGGATGTAGGTTGCAGTAGGTACTGGGAGATTAAGCAGCTTGCACAGGATAGAGTAGCATGGAGAGCTGCATCAAACCAGTCTCAGGACTGAAGACAACAACAACAAGTTATCTTTTTATCTGTTACTTAAAAATAAACAGTACTCATGGCAAAATCGAAATTGTCAATGTTTAAGTCAGATTTTGTTCGAAAATTGTCGATTTGAAACGCGAAAGAGACGGCTATTGTACAAAAAACGAGAAACACAAATTTGTCATACAGTGCCGGAAACGGGTTTTCCTTGAGAAAAAAAGGTAAACTTAAAATATCGCACAACAAGAACATATCAAAGACTACGTCAACATTTCGTCGAGGTTATATGTAAGTTACGTGATGAAAGCGGGCACGGCAATATTCAGGATTGTCCTCGCATCGACAGGCCTCTTACTGCACACACTCCAGACAATGCACGTGCAGAGAGTTAAGGAATTGGTGACAGCTGACTGACGCATCACAGTGAACGAATTGTCACTGCGTTGGGATAAGGGAAGGAAGTGTTCGCAGAATACTGAAACTGTTGGCGTTAAAAAAGGTTTGTGCCAGGTGGGTTCCCAGGGTGTTGACAGTAGCTCACAAAGAAACAAGAAAAACGATATGCAGCGAACTTTCGGAACAGTACGAGACTGGTGGAGATGAATTTCTTGGAAGAGTCGTGACAGGTGATGAAACATGGGTCCATCATTTTTCACCGGAGAACGAAGAGGCAATCAGTGGAGTGGCATCATGCAAAT
Source organism: Schistocerca gregaria (assembly GCF_023897955.1). Classification (NCBI taxonomy): domain Eukaryota; kingdom Metazoa; phylum Arthropoda; class Insecta; order Orthoptera; family Acrididae; genus Schistocerca; species Schistocerca gregaria. Next base: position 468,415,605 of record NC_064927.1, on the reverse strand, counting down.
TCACCGAAGGAAAAAAAAAAATCAAAACCACACCTTCTGCTGGAAAAGTTATGGCTACGGTGTTTTTCGATTCCGAAGGACTCTTGCTTGTGGACATAATGCCAAGTGGAACCATCATAAATTTTGATGCATATGTGGCGACACTGAAGAAACTTCAAGCCTGACTGAGTCGTGTTCGACCACATCGGCAAAAGCAGGACATTTTGCTGTTGCACGAAAATGCACGGCCTCATGTTAGTCAAAAAACCATGGAAACGATCACAAAACTCGGATGGACAACACTGAAACACCCGCCTTTCAGTCCCGGCCATGGCTTTATGTGACTATCATCTCTTTGGGAACTTAAAGACTCTGGAACGAGGTTTGACGATGATGATCCCCTTGTGCGCGCTGCCAAACAGTGGCTCCAACAGGTTGGCCCAGAATTTTACCGTGCGGGTATACAGGCGCTGGTTCAAAGATGGCGTAAGGCAGTTGAGAGGGACGAAAATTATATGGAGAAATGAAAATATTGTTCCTAAAGGATGTATCTACACACTGTAAAACTTTCAAACATGTAGAGTGAAAGAAGGATTTTTTTTTAACAAAAAATAGTGTGCACTTTTGGAGTGACCCTCGTGCTTTGACATCCACAAGTGTCTCCCGCGTGTTTCATTTTTTTTTTTCACGTAGTATAATTTTCGTTGGTAAAAAGGCTAGAGTTCGGCATTGGTTAGTATCATAGAGAGTGAGGTATTCTTCAGTCTGTAACACCATAGCTGTAATACTCTACTGATTTATTTTGCCTTTTGTTTTATAAAATGTTACATCGTTGAGCTTCTGTAAATATGTTTGATTGAATCGATAACACGAAATTGCATACTCCTTTCTTTGTTAAAACTTTGATGTCATGGTTTGATTCTTTGCAATGTAATATATCTGTGATGTAAATTCTTTGTGTCAATCGGAGGGAGACAAAACTTACTGTATACATTTGGAATTTGGGTGAATAATTTTTTGTAGAAATACTAATACGCGCAAAAGTTCTAAATGTTTGTTTGCTGTTATGTAAACTGCTAACCTTCACTTAGGGTTCTAAGTTAGTCTGTATGTAAGAGTTGTAGTGGTTCCCCTCAGGAACGGAACTGTGTACTGAGTGCAAATTGTGGTTGGTCTAGGTAAAAAAGGTGGAACAAAAGTTAGTCGGGGACGAGCTACCAAACTGCCATATAAAAGTTTTATATTGTGCTGGTTCCGACAGAGGCGTTTTTGCCACTTTCCAGTGCCTCGGATGGATGGATAAATAGCTGAAACGATTCTGGGATTGGTATCCATCATCGCCACCAAGAAGGGACAGGGTCCAGCAATTCTGCCTGCAAATCCACCTACCAACATGCAGTTGACACCACATTGCGCAATCACTGTATGGGAATGCTATAATAATGTACAGTGAAGGATCAGTTTCTTGGATGTTTTAGTGTGCACAAATATAAGGTAACTTATAACTGAATTCATGTACCTACCTTGATTTTTTCCCCTATTACAACACCTCTCAGGTTTCTCTCCATTTCAACTATGATTACAGAGTGTCCTAGTTTGTGGGGAAAAAATGAAAGCCTCAAAACATTAAATGATGATGTTTGATCTTTGGTAATAAGAGAGTATTCATGTTTACTGTGGATTTCGTGAAATTGTGGGGTGTAGTAAATGAAGTTTTGCGAAAGCCTCCCAGTGATGGAAATAGTCCAATTTATAGTTTTGTGGAGTTTCAAAGTCACCTATTTAATCATTCACTTGCAAGTAGGAGACAGTGGTTTATAAAGACAATTTGCTGTTTCTTTTAAAGATTAAAACTTCATAAAACTGAGGCTTATAAAGTTTTGCTTAGTTAATGATCACATTGCTGCCTGTAGTAAATTTTAAAAGGTGAGTCAGTTTCTTGCAATTTTGTCAACATTGTGTTTCACTCTAGTAAAAGTGGAAAACTGCAATAGTAGAAAATTATATGTTCATGATTGCTAAGTGTATTGCAAGTGCATGTTAATAGTGTAATAGGATCCATAGTTCGTCTATTGTGCTAATGCTAGGTAACAAGTAACGGGAACACCACTATTAATGAAAACCATAATTTCTTTATTCAAAAAGACAGTGCGAAATAACCTGCTAGTGAATTCCATTTAACTTTCATTCTAAATAGAACAGTATTTAGTTGAGAGATATTTAACCTGTGCCCAGTTCATAAAAATGCAGTGAACTGGATTTATAATATATGTTTGAACAATGATACTGAAGCTATGTCCAATTAATGATTCTGCAGTGAATAGTAATAATAACGTTTTGAAGACCATTCAGTTTGAATAAGCACTGAAAGTAATAGTGTGTTTCTTTATTTATTATGTTTATGCAAATACTTTGTGCTGCTCTAGCTGTTAGTTCCAACCTTAACGTTAACATATGCAGGTATCAGGGTTCATTGCACTCGCGTGTGGTAAAATATAGGTTGTGTTTGTCCGTTAAGGTTACTCATTCTTAATTTCTTGAACAAGAACGTCAGTCATTCTCTTGCCTCATTAGGCTGGCGACCGTTTCCTTACTCTTTGAACAGTGTGGATAAGTAAATTATTGTTTGCTACTGTTAGAATATTTACGTAATTCTGACTTTCATTTCCGATAAGCCATTTCCGTTAGGTACAAGAGGTCAACCTAGTAAAATTCCTCTCAGAGAGTAACACTGTTCTGTTATGTTATATCATAATTGCTTTAATAAGGTAGTTTTACTTCACAACTTGCCTCCAGATTCAAGGTTATGGTATAGCTGTAGCAGACAGCAGTGTTGTAAGCCGAACGCTGTGGGCGTACCCCGTCACTAGCAGGAGAGAGGCTGGCGCACCTGTGGGATGCTGGCTGATGTCGAGTCAGTGTGGAGGCATTGTGCGCGGCGCAGCTAACAAGCACTCCCTGCCGTCTCCCGCCTCTTCCCGGCGCTGCTCGGCTCGGGTAACCAGCGAAAGCCGAGACGCGCCGTACACATCGCTGCTCCCTTACGGAGTCGCCGCCTGCCGCCAGCGACTACTTTTTCTCCCTACCACTCGCCGCTTTTCCCGCGCCAATTCAGTGGCACGTAGTGTGGGGCCTCGCAGATACGGTGTACACACCGTAGATGGCCGCGTCGCCAATTATCGGTGTCAGCAGCGGAGCTGGCGACAGCCGACTGTGAGAGAGGTCTAGCCCTGTAATGGGTTAAGGCTGCGCTGCGCTGCCGTATCGCAGTGCACTGCCGTAAAGGAACACACACACACACACACACACACACACACACACACACACACACACACACACAATGATATGCCACTAGAATAGCTACAGGCTACTTCAGATAGATTCTTCCGCACCCACGAGAGCCTGTCTTCTACTTGAATGAAATGTACACTACTGGCCATTAAAATTGCTACACCAAGAAGAAACGCAGATGATAAACGGGTATTCATTGGACAAATATATTATACTAGAACTAACATGTGATTACATTTTCACGCAATTTGGGTGCATAGGTGCTGAAAAATCAGAACCCAGAACAACCACCTTTGGCCGTAATAACGGCCTTGATACGCCTGGGCATTGAGTCAAACAGAGCTTGGATGGCGTGTACACGTAAAATTGCCCATGCAGCTTCAACACGATACCACAGTTCATCAAGAGTAGTGACTGGCGTATTGTGACGAGCCAGTTGCTGGGCTACCATTGACCAGACGTTTTCAATTGGTGAGAGATATGGAGAATGTGCTGGCCAGGGCAGCAGTCGAACATTTTCTGTATCCAGAAATGACCTTACAGGACCTGCACCATGCGGTCGTGCATTATCCTGCTAAAATGTAGGGTTTCGCAGGGATCGAATGAAGAGTAGAGCCACGGGTCGTAACAAATCTGAAATGTAGCGTCCACTGTTCAAAGTGCCATCAGTGCGAACAATACCCCATACCATCACGCCGGGTGATACACCAGTATGGCGATGAGGAACACATGCTTAAAATGTGCGTTCACCGCGATGTCGCCAAACACGGATGCGACCATCATTATGTTGTAAACAGAACCTGGATTCATCCGAAAAAAAATGTCGTTTTGCCATTCGTGCACCAAGGTTCGTCGTTAAGTACATCATCGCAGGCGCTCCTCTCTGTGATGCAGCGTCAAGGGTAACCGCAGCCACGGTCTCCGAGCTGATAGTCCATGCTGCTGCAAACGACGTCGAACTGTTCGTGCAGACGGTTGTTGTGTTTCAAAGGTCCCCAACTGTTGACTCAGGGATAGAGACGTGGCTGCACGATCCGTTACAGCCACGCCTGTCATCTCGACTGCTAGTAATACGAGGTCGTTGGGATCCAGCACGGCGTTCTGTATGACCATCCTGAACCCACAGATTCCATATTCTGCTAACAGTCATTGAATCTCGACCAATGCGAGCAGCAATGTCGCGATACGATAACCTGCAATCGCGATAGGCTACAATCCGACCTTTGTCAAAGTCGGAAACGTGATGGTACGCATTTCTCCTCCTTACACGAGGCATCACAACATCGTTTCACACTGCCACGCCGGTCAACTGCTGTTTGTGTATGAGCAATCGGTTGGAAACTTTCCTGATGTCAGCACGTTGTAGATGTCGCCACCGGCGCCAACCTTGTGTGAATGCTCGGAAAAGCTAATCATTTGCTTATCACAGCATCTTCTTCCTGTCGGTTAAATTTCGTGTCAGTAGCACATCATCTTCGTGGTGTAGCAATTTTAATGGCTAGTACTGTATTTACGAACGGCGTTCAATAAGTAATGCAACACTTTTTTTTCTGAAAGCACGTTGATTTTACTGAGGATCTCAGTACACTACACTTTTTTCCCCAATGTTTTGGCTACAAAACTCCGCTTTTCATCATAATCTCCAGTCAATGCGATGGCCTTAGGCCAACTTACTGCGCGGCCGGCCTGGTACCACTCTGCTGGTCGACGTCGGACCCACCTTCTTGCTGCATCTGACGTCCCTATCATCCACGTGCTGCTTCCTACGGAGTGCATCCTTCATTGGGCCAAACGGACGGATGTGTAAGGTGCGAGATTCGGGCTGTACGGTGGATAAGGAAGAACAATCTGTACCTCTGAGTACCCCAACTGGTGGACGAATGTATCAGGACTACCAACAGAGCCGCGCGCGAATAGCCGAGCGATCTAAGGCGCTGCAGTCGTGGACTGTGCGGCTGGTCCCGGCGGAGATTCGAGTCCTCCCTCTGGCTTGGGTGTGCGTCTTTGTCGTTAGGATGATTTAGGTTAAGTAGTGTGTAAGCTTAGGGACTGATGACCTTAGCTGTTAAGTCCCATAAAATTTCACACACATTTGAACTACCAACAGAGACGTCGAGTTGAGCGGCGAGGTGTTTCCTTGTGATCCATCAATGAGTGTATCCGCACGTTCCGACACTGCAGGAGTCACAGATGTGTGCAGCCGGCCCGCGCGCGTAAATCGGACAGGTTTGCCAACCTTTTTGCGATGATGACAGACGCCTAATCCAACAGCTCGTCGTGCTTTATTTTTCACTGCCAGGTCGCCGTAGATACTGCGCAAGCGCTTATGAATATTGGCAACGCTCTTGTTTCCCGACGAAACAAACAGTATAACCGCTCTCTGCTTGAAACATGTCTTCGTTACAGGCGTCATTTTGAATTACACGTATAGTGCCGTCATCGATCGGGACTTCATGAAACTGTAGGGGCTAAAGCGGGAATGTTACACTATGTCCTACAACAATTTCAGCAATGTTTTCGACCGAAACTGGACCAGGTCGGATGCCCCTCGCACAAAACCATTGTGATTCGAGATCTTCGCATACCAGCCTGAGTGAAGATGTGGCCCGGATAGCCCGATCAGGGCGCTGACGACAGTATTTTTACTGTTGCAGTCTTCTTTTAAAAAAATTTTTATTTGCCAAGATAGCAATCAAGGATACAACGATTACTATCTTCGAATATTTGATTAGCTGTCTTCAGATCACATAACCGAGAACAGACTGCCTGTTTCCACCAGCTGGATAGCTTTTTTCCGAGATTGTAAACAGACAAGATGGTTTATGTTGCCTCACATCATCACGCTGTATCTGTTATACTGCACACGGCACGGTAGCGTATACATATCGTAACTACAGTTTTTGAGATTGGAATAGTAAACATGTATGTGACAAAGCGTCCCGCGTTATTAACCGATGTAAACATTTTTTTTCTGTTCTGAGATCCGAAGATGATCATTTCACCGGTCGAAACTAGTAATGGGTTTAGCGTTCCTTGCGATCATGACAAATAAAAAGTTTTCCAAAAGAAGACTGCAAAACTGTATTCCAACATCACCTCCTGCTACACTGAAAATGTCGGGTGATAACAAGAATTTTATCTTGCGCTGATGTCGTCGCCTTTAACTGAGTGAGACGGCGAGTGTCTTCTAGGATGCTTAGCAAATGTGATTCTGGAAAGGTGAGGGGAAGCTGTGTTTCGTGTGATGTGAATCAGGGTACAAACACTGAATGATTCCATTTAAGAATAATTTTCCCTTAACCTTGTTCGGGGAGGTATCATGTGGAAGCGTGTATCTGCAAAATCAACGAGCACAGACGAACTCTCTGCTTGTAACTCGTTCAGACAGTACACAATCGAATATCTTAAACGCAATTGGAGAGAAGTGCGGGAGAGTGCTAGTTCCTCCCTATTTTCTGAGACAAACAGAAAACGTCACCTACTTCTTGTTGCGACTATATAAGGGCTCCACAGCAAACGCGCTCCGCGAGCAGACATTGAACGCAGGTTTGCGAATAGCGAGCATGGTACTCACTCTGTCATCACTGGCGTAGATAAATTAAGACACAGATGTATTACAGACATTAGCTGCGAGCAGGTATTGCTTTAAATCAATCGGGGACGTTGAAAATTTGTGACTGACGGGGATTCGAACACGTGTTTCCCGTTTACCAGCAGATCGGCTGACCACTATCACATACGGACACAGTGGTCATATACTGTACGGACTACCCCCAGCGTGTCTCACGTCACGCCCCGTTCTTCAACCTATGCACACAGTATTACGCCCATTTTCCTTATTACTCGCAGCATTTCGCCGATTCCCGTAAGAGTTCGGGCCTGGTGTGCATCCGTACTGAAGAGATCATAGGCCGTTCTCGCCGTAACTATATATATGTGCTGTCAGATCTGTCGGACATGTTCGCAAGAACAGATACCACATGTATGTAACAGACGATTTACCGCACATATAGCCCATTTTCCAAAATTCGTCGGCCGGAGTGGCGCTACTGTCTGGAACCGCGCGACTGCTACGGTCGCAGGTTCGAATCCTGCCGCGGGCATGGATGTGTGTGATGTCCTTAGAGTAGTTAGGTTTAAGTAGTTCTAAGTTCTAGGGGACTAATGACCACAGCAGTTGAGTCCCATAGTGCTCAGAGCCATTTGAACCATTTTTGAACTCTTTAATAGCAAACAATTTGCGATGTTCATGAATGCTGTAGAAATTGGAGGTATGTTGTTTCGCGATCACACAGTTTTGGTATTGTTGCTTATGCTTGCAGCAGATTCGGGGTCTTGACACGAATCTGCCTATTGTTCCGACTGAGACAATTGCCTATGGTAACATTACAAGAGAGTGATGAACAGGTGACTGAATATTAAATATTCGACAATAAAGAAAAGAACAGCAATCGATCGTGATACTCGTCGTTTTATCGCAGCATATCCAGATTTCAATTGTTACATAGTCATCTTCAGTGCATACGATAAATGGCTCAGAGCACTATGGGACTCAACATCTGAGGTCATCAGTCCGCTAGAACTACTTAAACCTAACTAACCTAAGGACATCACACACATCCATGCCCGAGGCAGGATTCGAACCTGCGACCGTAGCGGTCTCGCGGTTCCAGACTGTAGCGCCTAGAACCGCACGGCGACTACGGCCGGCTGCATACGATAACAGGTGACATTAGTCCAAAAGTAATTTCATTCTGTGTTACATGGGCTAAAAATGACTGCGTGGTAGTCGAAATCTACATCTGCTGTTGTAAAGCGACGGAATTCGCGATCGGCTACTGTTTTCCTCTCCACTGTCTACATTCAACGATAGCAGAGCACAATGGCATCATATGGATTACAGTCTACCTAATATTCTTAAAATCTTCTCTTTCTTAGTATCGTGGCTACCTCTAGGTCGATTATTTGCAGATCCAGAAGAACAGAACGGCAACTTTCCGAATGACGTGGAATGAGAAGTCTCTTAAAAATTGGAGGTATTATCAGGATGATAATTTTACTGTCGTATATCCACAGTATTTTAATATACAACATTTCTGAAGGGAAGTTTACAGCTCTGGGCACGAGCGAATAAATCACACCCATTAGGTACATGCACTGTGGCCATCAATCAAAGCATATGAAACGCTGCAACAACAACCGCCATTCCATTCTCTCCTTCCTCCAACTCTCTCAGCCCCCACCCAAAAAACAAAACACACACGCACAAAGCACTCACCGAAAATGAAATACGATCATGCTATATTAATTTCATATCAAAATCGTCCAACAAAACCAAGCGCTAACCACAGCACAGAACAAAAAGACAAACGTGAATCGAACCTATAAAACTGATGCTCTTTCTGGAAATTTACATGAAGAGGCCGCTGCATGAGAATGGACCAAGACGATTGCAATACCAGAAAGCGTCTAAACTACACTTAGAATCAACGAGTTGATCAAGTAATATTATGACTCTTTGTATACAGTGTTATACAGCGTACAAGACGCCCCACAGTAAAATGCAAGAACAGCACAACGCGGCACCGTCAGCAGGAAACGTCGAAATTTAAGTACAATATGTAATAACAAAGACCGGTATAGTGTTCCATCCGTTGGCCGGTGGAGAGCAAGTAAATAACAGAAGTAAGCAATAGGAGAGACCAAACAAAAAGAATGGAAGGCCAAGAATGAATTTTTCGAATTAAACTGGGTGTAACACACGACTGCAGTACTTCGCCCCCTATTGTTCACTCTATACGTCGAAGAAACACTTACGAAGATGAAAGAAAGATTCAAGAGTAGGAGTCAAATTCGAGGGGCAATGATATCAATGATAAGATTTACTGATGAGACTACTATCATCAGTGAAACTGAAGAAGAATTAAAGGACGTGTTGGATGAAATGAGCAGCCTAATGACTGTAGAATATGGAATAAGAGCAAAGCGAAGAAAAATTAAAATAATAAAGGCATTCCTGGCGAAAATAAGTCTATTACTGTTTAACACAGGTCTTAATTTGAGAAGAAAATTTTTGAGACTGTACTTTTGGAGCACAGCATTCTATGGTAGTGAAACATGGAATACTATGTAACTGGGAAACTGGAACAGATGAGAATCGAAGCGCTTGAGATGTAGGATGTTGAACATCTCGTGAGATGTAGGATGTTGAGGATCTTGTGAATTAATAAGATAGGGAAGGAGAAGGTTGTCTTTAGACTCGGTTAAGACACAAGTATCTGAAAAAAAGTAACAAGAAGAAGGGAGAGAGTATGTTAAGATATCTGGGAATAATTTTCGTGTCAGTAGAGGGAGCTGTAGAAACTAAAAACTGCAGATGAACCTAATTGGGGACGTAAAGTTCAAGTGCAACTCTGAGATGAAGAGTTTGTTGCAGGAGAGGAATTTGCATTAAACCAGTTGGAAGACTGATGATTCAATTAATTGTCCTTTTTTTTTACGAAAAAATCACGTCTTCTCGCTTGTTACGTACCGCACACAAACTCCCACTTTTAATTGCAAATATAAACTTTTTATGACCATTCTTTAATGAAACAATGTTAAAATTAAACAAAACAATTATTTTTTCGTCTTCATGTATTTTACACTTCACGGAGATGCTCGTAGGAAAAAAATTGCATAGTTCAGAATTCGAATCCGTGCCACCTGCGTGGCACCCAAGTATCCTACCACATAGCTACAAGGACCTTTGAAACTCTGTTCTAGACACAGCAATTCAAAGACGCCCGGAAATCTTTGTAGTCAATTTTCTCGAGGATCTGTAAAAAAGTTGTATTCAATCGAATTGTGTAATTGCTATTTGATCACAAAAATCTGACTGACATGTGGTATCCTTACTCTAAACTCATAACTGACACATGAAATTCCTGGGGCTGAGGTCACCCGACACCTTTCTCTCTGTGAACAGGCACTTTCCCACTGAGCCACGTGTGCTGACATGACAAAACTCCTGGGGTACAGGTTAATATCGTGTCTGACCACACAGCACTCCACTCATTTTCCTCCAGTTGTTCCAACCGCAAATTTATTCGGTATTTTATCTCGCTTTCCGGTCCTCTGTCCCTCTGTATGTACGACCCCAGGTATTTAAACTGAGAGACCGATTTCAGCTCATCATCCTGGATCTTGCAAGACCTCATCTGCACAGCCTTCAGTGCTGTATATTCTGACTTTGTCCAGCTAATGTTCATCCCTCACCGGCCGAGGTGGCCTAGTGGTTCTAGGCGCTACAGTTTGGAACCGCGGGACCGCTACGTTCGCAGGTTCGAATCCTGCCTCGGGCATGGATGTGTGTGATGTCCTTAGCTTAGTTAGGTTTAAGTAGTTCTCAGTTCTAAGGGGACTGATGACCTCAGAAGTCAAGTCCCATAGTGCTCAGAGCCATTTGAACCATTTTTTTCATCCCTCTTTATTCTAGTGCCTTCCCCCAATCCTCCAGCTTTTGCTCAAGTCTGTCAATGCTCTGCTCACAAAGAACCACATCGTCCTCAAACATCATATTTCAAGGCGCTTCCTTCTTCACATCTTTCACCAGCACATCCATAATCAGGTCAAAGAGGTAGGCACTAAGCCCAGACCCTTGATGTAACTCTACTTTTACTGGAAACTCCTTTGTCAAGCCCACACTACTTCTCATCTGACCTCTAGACTATCTCCGATAAATTTTCGATGGGATGCTTGTCGGGCGGTATAGGTGGCCAGAGTAATCACTCGAACTGTCCAGTGTCTTCTTCAAACAAATCGCGGACAACCGTGGCCCAATGATATGACATCGTTGTTTAGGTCACATTAAGTCGGTGAATAGCTGAAAATGGTGAAGTAGCCGAACATAACAATTTCCCGTCAATGATTGGTTCAGCTGGATCAGAGGACGCAGTCCATCCCATGAAACCGCAGCCCACTCCATTATGGAGCCACCTACAGCTTGCAAAATGATTCAAATAGCTCTGAGCACTATGGGACTTAACATCTGAGGTCATCGGTCCCCTGGAACTTAGAACTACTAAAATCTAACTAACCTAAGGACATCACATTCACCCATGCCTGAGGCAGGATTCGAACCTGCGACCGTAGCGGTCGCGCGATTCCAGACTGTAGCGTCTAGAACCGCTCGGCCACCGCGTCCGGCGACTGCTTGCACTGTGTCTTGTTGACAGTCAGAGTTCATGCCTTCGTAGTGTATGCGCCATAGTCGAACCCTGAAGTCAGCTCTTACCAAATGAAATCGGGACACATCTGACCAAGCCTTGGTTTTCCACACACCTAGGATCCAACAGATATGGTCACGAGCTCAGGAGAGGCGCTGCTCTAAGCAAAGGCGCTCACGTCGATCGTCTGGTGGCATAGCCATTTAACGGCAAATCTAGTCGTACTGTCGTAACGGATACGTTCGTCGGTTATTTCACTCAGTGTTGCTTGTCTGTTAGCACTGACAACTCTACGCAAACGCTGCAGTTCTCGATCGTTGTCTGAAGGCTGTCGACCATTGCGCTGTCCGTGGAGAGAGGCAACGCCTGAAAGCTGATATTCTTGGCACACTCTCGAATACCGTGGATCACAGAGTGCTGAATGCTCTAACGATTTCTAAAATCGAATGTTCTGTGTGTCTAGCTCCAACTACCATTCCGCGTTCTTTCTTTCTTTCACTGGTGCCATGTCCCTCGCTGACGCAGGGTCGGCATTGTTAGGAACGGATGTGGCAAGGTTAGTGGAAAGGGGTGGCCAGATGTCCTTCCTGCCGCCACCCCGTACCTTCTGGGACGGAATTAGTGTACCCCTGCTGTCTGCGTCGAGTGTAAATAATGGAATAGCAGAGCGCGTTCAGATATCTGCGAGTCGTATAACTGATGCGGCACGTCGGGACCAGCCCGGTATTCACCTAGTGGGATGTGGAAAACCGCCTAAAAACTACATCCAGGCTGGCCGGCACACCGACCGACGACGGTAATCTGCCGGGCGTATTCGATCCGGGGCCAGTGCGCCTACCCGAGTCCAGGCAGCAGCGCGTAAGCGCTTTCGTCTAACCTGGCGGGTAACTACCATTCCTCGTTCGCAGCCTGTTAATTCCCGTCGTGCGGCCATAATCACGTTGGAAACCTTTCACAGGAATCATCTGCGTACAAATGACACCTCTGTCAATGCACTGTCCTTTTATACCTTGTGTATGCGATGCGACCAGCATGTGTATGTGAGCAAATCACTATCCCGTGACACTTGTCACCTCAATGTACTTGGGATAGGCTATAAATGTGAATATTAAATCTCGGCTACTTCCTGTAAGCCGGCTGCACGACGGACCCCTGAAAGTTCTGCGTGGCGCTGCTCAAAGGATATTTGATTCTCCCCAGAGTCGGGTTGTGCCGGACACCCTGGGGGCAGTTTTGTTAGCACGGAGCCACCCCCAGCAGCGACCGCCGCTGGTCGTATCAGCAGCGATCTCGCTTCTTCTCGCGCCCACGCGATCGAATTCACCATTTTGCCCTTAAGGGATCGGTGTCGCGGAGGGGGGGGTGGGGGGTGGGGGGGGGGGGCGAAGCCCGCCTAAGGGCGCACCAGAAATGGCGAACGAAGAGAGGCCCAGGAAACGACGCAGTCGAGGACAAATCTGCCGCCCCGCGTGAGCCGCGGCCAGCCAGAGCTGCGGGGGCGGGTGTGGGTGTGGGGGTGGTTCACCTAACGAAGGGTTCTCCAGGGGGCTGCTGCGCGCCTCTATGGAGGGATTTGTGAGCGGGGGCTGACGGCGCAGTCGCCCGGAGCTGCGCAGCGCTAAAGAGTTACGGCGCCTCCCGCCTAGAGGGGAGCCTTTATGGGGAACTTCATTACGTCGCTTAGTTACCAAACGATGCTCTAGAATTCGCTTCTACTGAAAATTTCGCCAAGAAATTAATGATTTTTTTTTTTGGGGGGGGGGGGGTGGAAGTCAAACGCTGTAGTTACTCTCGTCGTCAAACACCAATAGGTGGCAATGAAGGCAACCAACGAGATAGAAAGGATACATAGGCTGTACAGCGTTATTCGGCGGTCACTGCGGTTCCATGTCGTACTATTAGTGGTCCTGTTCAATACGTCATTCAGATCCGCTTTTGAAAACAAAACAGTTCGTGAATCTACATCTACATCGATATTCATAAGGAGGAAGCGTCCGTATAGTGTGTGACAGAGAGTACCCTGTACCACTACTCGTTACACTACTGGCCATTAAAACTGCTACACCACACAGATTTAACCGTATGGAAGAAGATGCTGTGATACGCAAATGATTAGCTTTTCAGAGCATTCACAAAAGGTTGGCGCTGGTGGCGACACCTACAACGTGCTGACAAAAGGAAAGTTTCCAACCGATTTCACATACGCAAACAGCAGTTGACCGGCGTTGTGATGCCTCGTGTAAGGAGGAGAAATGCGTACCATCACGTTTCCGACTTTGATAAAGGTCGGATTGTAGCCTATCGCAATTGCGGTTTATGGTTTCGCGACATTGCTGCTCGCGTTGGTCGAGATCCAATGACTGTTACCAAAATATGGAATCGGTTGGTTCATGAGGGTAATACGGAACGCCGTGCTGGATCCCAACGGCCTCGTATCACTAGCAGTCGAGATGACAGGCATCTTACCGGCATGGCTGTAACGGATCGTGCAGCCATGTCTTGATCCCTGAAACAACAGATTTGCAAGACATCAACCATAATTGTGCAATACTCACTTTCGGCATATCTCTCGTTGTTTTCATCATATCAATCACTACATCGTCATTTTAACCTAATTTTTTTCCCACGTTTGTAGAATGATTTTATCTGGGTCTTATGATAACTGTAACATATGAATATTTCATTCATAATATGACCGACACACATGTGATTCAGCCATCCAACTGGGGTGATACTTGATCAAACTGTTCATCAGTACTTACGAACAGTAAATCGCTATAGTATTATGAAAAGTTTACTACAGGACCAACAGAAATAAACTGAATGTACTGTCCAAAGTAACCTGATGTTCCACCTCCGTATTTACATGGTGGTGTTCTTCAGCATATCCGAGTCTCACTGATGCCAGAGTTGGCAGGCGGACAAAAAAGAACTACAAATTATTTCCGTGTGTTCACGTCCCACTTCCCTCCCCCCCTCCCCCCCACCCCCCCCCCCCCCACCCCCACCCTCACACACACACACAGAGCATACGACCAAATTCTACGAAACTTTGTCATGTAAAACATTCAAATATCAAACAAAAGCGACTTTTTCCAAATGCCAAACCCACTTTAAATTTTTTAACAGAAGACTGGCATGCAACACACGAAAAAAAAATCTCATAAAAAATATATGACTGTCGTAACTTGATTCGATGAATAATTAAAGAACACACAAGCAGCATTTTGCATGCGTAATTCATTTTTATGTAATTTTTATTTTGTATTGCAAAACGTGCCTCCCGATTGGCATTGAGCCTTTAGGTCATGGAGCAGATGTCGCTAGCTCGCAGCCACGTATGCAAACACACACACACACACACACACACACACACACACACACACACACACACACACACACACACACCAATCTGAAGTTAATACGTATCTTTTTTTTTAACTCGCTCAGATTCTCGTCGGGATAATGAACGAGCCAAATCGACAACGTGAAGCCCTCATTATTTAGGCAATAAATTAATAGGACGTCACATGTTGGCGAGTACATCACGTTTCAACGAAAAAATATCCGCGTGGGCGTGTGCTAGTCTCCATGTCGCCAATTACATCACGAGCACTTGCACATCGGGGGCGCCATCCTCAGTTTTGATGACCGCGACACTATACAGGTATTTCTACAGTAAATTTGATCTGTGCTTTGGATTGAAATTTTACCGACCAGGTGCCAGTATTAGAGCATGCGGAGACTCTTCCCAGGAGAAAATAAAGCAGTGAAACTTTTAACGGATACAGAGTCTATAAAAGAACGAACAGCCCTAGTTGTTGTTGTGGTCTCCAGTCCTGAGACTTGTTTGATGCAGCTCTCCATGCTACTCTATCCTGTGCAAGCTTCTTCATCTCCCAGTATCTGCTGCAACCAACATCCTTCTGAATCTGCTTAGTGTATTCATCTCTTGGCGTCCCTCTACGATTTTTACCCTCCACGCTGCCCTCCAGTACTAAATTGGTGATCCCTTGATGCCTCAGAACATGTCCTACCAACCGATCCCTTCTTCTAGTCAAGTTGTGCCACAAACTTCTCTTCTCCCCAATTCTATTCAATACCTCCTCATTAGTTATGTGATATACCCATCTAATCCTCAGCATTCTTCTGTAGCACCGCATTTCGAAAGCTTCTATTCTCTTCTTGACCGAACTAGTTATCGTCCATGTTTCACTTCCATACATTGCTACACTCCAAACAAATACTTTCAGAAACGACTTCCTGATACATAGATCTATCCTCGATGTTAACAAATTTCTCTTCTTCAGAAATGCTTTCCTTGCCATTGCCAGTCTACATTTTATATCCTCTCTACTTCGACCATCATCAGTTATTTTGCTCCCCAAATAGCAAAACTCCTTTACTGCTTTAAGTGTCTCATTTCTTAATCTAATTCCCTCAGCATCACCCGATTTAATTCGACTACATTCCATTATCCTCGTTTTGCTTTTGTTGTTGTTTATCTTATATCCTCCTTTCAAGATACTATCCATTCCGTTCAGCTGCTCTTCTAAGTCCTAGTATACCTACACAATTTAACTAATTAGAGAACAGTCAAAGAATAAGCAATGATTTTGTCCATTTTGGGATGAACGAAGTGTTATAACACCTAGCAAAGAGAACTACAATGACACGTGAAGTATGCGAACTCTAACTGCTAAAACAGAATAAAAATGCTTGTAAAATCATTACCCATAAAACACTCCATTTGTGCACAACTGATGTTTGAATGTTAATTGGGTTAAAGGCTACAAAAACCCGCATTTCGCTGAAGATATTGTATAACTGCTGGCTATGATCAATAGGTTCCTAAGATCATTTACAATGTGTTATTTGACAAAAGTATAAAAATTTCCTTGAAACGACGTACGTTCAGAGTTACATTTCCCAAATCAGAAGATGTTTTGTTGGTTGCATTCCTCAGTGATTCATCATCGACGTGCAAATGTTGAGTGTCGGTGGAGTGGCTAAAAGGAAAGGGAGTGATTGTAGCGTGTCCATGTGTTGCCATTTAATGCGCACACTGTTAAATGCTCCTAGTTGCTGCTAATCACCTCAGACATTACGTTCTTTTCTAACCAACTGGTCCTCGAGGATAGATGCATACTTGAGACGATCAATTGCGCCTCCCAGAATAACAAAATAGCTCAGGGAATGCAGCTAAAACATTCCCCAGAGCACAACGCTCCCTTCTGCGTTTGCTTTCAGGCGTTTCACGCCAACAACCATGTGTCCGATGGAGCAGAAAACGAGATTTATCTGGAAAGGCCACCTGTCACCTCTCAGTGGCGTGCTAAATTCCAGCTTTTGTCGTCGATCAAAAGCAGTCGGCATGGGTACGTGAAACAAACGCCGACTGCACAGGCCCATATGCAGCAAGGTTCGCTAAACGGTCGTTGAGTAGACATTGTTCGAAGACCCCTGGTTCATATGGGCGGTCAGTTGCTCAGTAACTGCCCCCCCCCCCCCCCCTGTTTGTAACAGAAACGACTTTGTACTACTGTACGTAGAAGTAATTCTTTCCATCCGATTTTTCGATAAACTTATGTAATTGATGTTCTGATTTCAATTTTTTGGTTTCATGCCATTATGTTAGGAAAATGGAAAAAAGTTTCAATGTGAATATTAATGTTTATGTCAAATGTCAAGTAATATTGTAATAGAACTGAATGTAACAAATGTTGAAACTGTTGTAAGATGTTTGAAACTGTAACTGTACGTCTGGTCCATACGTAGGCAATATGTAGAAAAATGGCTCTGAACACTATGGGACTTAACTTCTGAGGTCATCAGCCCTTAGAACTTACAATTACTTAAACCTAACTAACCTAAGGACACCACACACATCCATGCCCGAGGCAGGATTCGAACCTGCGACCGTAGCGGTCGCGCGGTTCCAGACTGCAGCGCCTAGAACCGCTCGGCCACTCTGGCCGGCGATATGTAGAATGCAAAAGCTCGGGTGAATACCCGCTCTGTCGGTGAGCGGTACAAGGCGGATGGCAGGTGAGCGCGGGAAAAATGCACGCGGGCTCTGCACGGCACAAAGGGCACAGTAGTAGTTGGAGTTTGGCACTGGTTTGTGCAACACCTTCTGGGGCGAGGAGCCTCTCCTGGAAGGCGTAGTTTCACTGAGCCTCGGGTGTGCCGTTCCAACGCCCACACAGCATGGCAAAATCCCACAGGCACTAAAGGGAAAGTATTGCGACGCTAAGAAGAATTGAAGTGCCGATACATCAAGAGCCACAGCTGTGGTTGTATTGTGTGCTCTGTGCCTCGCCATCTTGCCACCCGCCAACCGCCGCATCGATACTAGCTGGTTGAAACTTTCAGTACTGTAATCGTGTGGATCAGAGAGTGAACGGTGTTTGTTTGGTGCAATAATAACCTAAATTTTACCAGGACTTTCCCATCTTTAATTATCCTCAGCCGGCCGGAGTAGCCGAGCGGTTCTGGGCGCTACAGTCTGGAACCACGAGACCGCTACTGTCGCAGGTTCGAATCCTGCCTGGGGCATAGATGTGTGTGACGTCCTTAGATTAGTTAGGTTCAAGTAGTTCTAAGTTCTAGGGGACTGATGACCTCAGATGGTAAGTCCCACAGTGCTCAGAGCCATTTGAATCAACCAATTATCCTCACAAACAACCTAGACAGGATCCTTTCCAAACGTTGTGCAATCCAAGTATCGCAAAATGAAAATTAAAAATTATGTTAATAATAATTAGAACTAGCTATATTAGAACGGTGTTTAAAGAAATGTTTTGTTAATGAACCACTAAATGAATAGCGAAGGTGTAACGAAGTTGAAAAATAACTTTAGTATTGATACAGTAATGAAGTTTATTATTTCGAGACAGATTTAAAGTCATTTAAATGAGCAGTAAATAAGATTAAAAGAGTAGTAACTTATATACTGCAAATCTTTTAAAAATAAAGCTATCGTAACAGTTTCAGGGTCCCTCCTTCATTCATCTGAATTCTGAAGTGTCCCAAATTGGTTTGACCAGTAAAAGTTAAAATCAATATAAAAGTCACAATTTATCAGTGTTTTATCTTTATTCAAATTGACGTTTTGTGTGTGTGGCATGAAAATACAATTTCTAGGGTAATCTATGCCCGATTTTAACAAGATTAATAGACAGTATAAAGTTTTGTAGTAAACATTATAGTGTAGTGTTATGTATTCATGATTTTCCATATTAGTACAGAGCGTGAAACTGTCAGTTCAACAGATTTTCTGGTTCTAAAATTCTACCACATTATGCAGTGTTACAACTTGTTATTTTGCATGAATATATACCAACTTGTACAGGGAAGAAACTCAGTTAATGCCTAATTAGGCTGGCGACCGTATTATCATCACATTGGTAGCATCCTCTGGATTGCTTTTGATCCATTCTGACGTGTGATTGCTTTTCGAACATACTTGACGTATCATTGTTATTACAGAGTGGAAGTATGTCTGATTTGCCTCCATTCAGGCACATTCGGTCATCTATGCGACAATCCTTTCTCACAAGGTGAATCCCGCTTACTTAGCATAGCACAGGCTTTAACGAGTACTGTGTCAGGGGTTACATGTTCATTCGTACACTTCTCCGCACCCGCCGTTCACCCGTGTGTCACCTATTGTCAGAAAATAAAAAGCCCACACCCGTCCTTATTATTTTATTTATTTATTTCTTAAATAAAATCATGTCGGCTGTAGGCATTTTATTTTCTCACGCTAGTACGGGGTGCATTCAAGTTCTAAGGCCTCAGACTTTTTTTCTCCGGACTGGAAAGAGATAGAAACATGCGAATTGTTTTAAAATGAGGCCGCGAACATTGTCAATACGTCCCAGAGATGGCAGCACCGTGCGCAAGAATGAGACCTGTTTTAAATACTTAAAATGGAGACGTTTTCCTTACTTGAACAGCGTGCAATCATTCGTTTTCTGAATTTGCATGGTGTGAAACCAATTGAAATTCATCGACAGTTGAAGGAGACGTGGTGATGGAGTTATGGATGTGTCGATAGTGCGTTCGTGAGTGCGACAGTTTAATGAAGGCGGAACATCGTGTGACAACAAACCGAAACAACCTCCGGCTCGCACAAGCCAGTCTGACGACACGATCGAGAAAGTGGAGAGAATTGTTTTGGGGGATCGCCGAATAAGTGTTGAACAGATCACCTCTAGAGTTGGCATTTCTGTGGGTTCTGTGCACACAATTCTGCATGACGACCTGAAAATGCGAAAAGTGTCATGCAGGTGGGTGCCACGAATTCTGACGGACGACCACATGGCTGCCCGCATGGCATGTTGCCAAGCAATGTTGACGCGCAACGACAGCGTGAATGGGACTTTCTTTTCGTCGGTTGTGACAATGGATGAGACGTGGATGCCATTTGTCAATCCACAAACAAAGCGTCAGTCAGCTCAATGGAAACACACATTCACCGCCATCAAAAATTTTCGGGTAACCGCCAGTGCTGAAAAAATGATGGTGTCCATGTTCTGGGACAGCGAGGGCGTAATCCTTACCCATTGCGTTTCAAAGGGCACTACGGTAACAGGTGCATCCTACGAAAATGTTTTGAAGAACAGATTCCTTTCTACACTGCAACTAAAACGTCCGGGAAGGGCTGCGCGTGTGCTGTTTCACCAAGACAACGCACCCGCACATCGAGCTAACGTTACGCAACAGTTTCTTCGTGATAACAACTTTGAAGTGATTCCTCATGCTCCCTACTCACCTGACCTGGCTCCCAGTGACTTTTGGCTTTTTCCAACAATGAAAGACACTCTCCGTGGCAGCACACTCACCAGCCGTGCTGCTATTGCCTCAGCGATTTTCCAGTGGTCAAAACAGACTCCTAAAGAAGCCTTCGCCGCTGCCATGGAATCATGGCGTCAGCGTTGTGAAAAATGTGTAACGTCTGCGGGGCGATTACGTCTAGAAGTAACGCCAGTTTTATCGATTTCGGATGAGTAGTTAATTAGAAAAAAAATCGGAGGCCTCAGAACTTGAATGCACAAACGGTCGTCGTCCCAAAGACCTCCTTCAGAAGGATGGACCTACAAAAAGCTGTCATCTATGGCCCATGGTGCACTACGTTCTCCTCGGCGCCGGTTTTGGGTAGCGCCATTTTGCCACTCACGGCGTACTTTAAGCACGACAGCACGCGAGCAGTGTACGAACTAAGCCGTTTCGGAAATGCTTGGCCCGAAAGCCAATGACGTGCCCTTTCGGTCGTCAGATACATGGCTCCGTTTCTGCGCCGTTTTGTGCGACCCCCAGCCGCGCTTTATGTACCCTGCTCTGCCACTGCTGCCACCTGCCGTGTGTGAGTGCTTATTGCACGTTGGCGTCAGACTTTGGCAACGGTCACATTAATGTGACTGGACCGTGTAGAATAATCTATATTCAGCTCTACAGTTACCACAAAACTCGTTTCTGCCACAGGAGAACGTGATTTATTAGAAGCGCTTCCGAAAACCCTCCCAGATAGCCTCGAGCGTTAGCACGCCTCTTCTGCGACTGGGGCAGATGCGCCGGCTCCAGGCCGAATCCGCCAGTTGACTAACGACGGGGGCTGGTGTGCCGGACAGCCCGGGTCTGGTATTTAGGCGGTCTCCCACTTCCGTCTAGGTTAATACTGGGCTGGTACCAAAGTCCCGCCTCAGTTGCGCGATTCGCAAACATTTAGAAAACGTGATAGATTACCTGTGTTAAAATGGACCGTTTACCAATTGCGGGAAAGGTCGATATCGTGTTGATGTATGACTATTCTGATCAAAATGCCCAATGGGCGTGTGCTACGTATGCTGCTCGGTATCCTGGACGACATCATCCATGTATCCGGACCGTTCGCCGGATAGTAACGTTATTTAAAGAAACAGGAAGCGTGCAGCCACATGTGAAGGCTGTTCAGGATGTTCGTGTACAGTTGTGCGCACAAGAGAAATTACGGGACGATGACAGGTTTTTTGCAAGCGTTCTATTTAGCGACGAAGCGTTCTATTTAGCGACGAAGCGTCATTCACCAACAGCGGTAACGTAAACCGGCATAATATTCACTATTGGGCAACGGAAAACCTACGGTGGCTCCGACAAGTCGAACATCAGCGACCTTGAAAGTCGTCACCATGCAATTCCTGGTGCATAGAAATATGGTACGGGTGCAATCGATGTTGATGCAGCATTCTCAACACCGACATTTTTGAGATTCCCGATTCTCGCGCGGTTTGTCTGCTACTGATGAGCGGATTAGCCGCGACAGCAGCTAAAACACCTACTTGGGCATCATTTGTTGCAGGTCGTGATTGACGTTTCACGTTACTCTTGGCGGGTTAATGTATGGTGCGGTATTATGAGAGGAAGGATAACTGGCCCCCATTTTATCGATGGCCATCAAAATGGTGTAATGTATGCTGATTTCCTACGTAATGTTGTACCGATGTTACTACAAGATGTTTCACTGCATGACAAAATGGCGATGTACTTCCAACATGATGGATGTCCGGCACATAGCTCGCTTGCAGTTGAAGCGCTATTGAATAGCATATTTCATGACAGGTGGATTGGTCGTCGAAGCACCGTACCATGGCCCGCACGTTCACCGGATCTGTTGTCCCCGGATTTCTTTCTGTGGGGAAAGTTGAAGGATATTTGCTATCGTGATCCACCGACAACGCCCGACAACATGCGTCAGAGCATTGTCGATGCATGTGCGAACATTACGAAAGGCGAAGTACTCGCTGTTGAGAGGAATGTCGTTACACGTATTGCCAAATGCAAAGAAGTAGACGGGCATTATTTTGAGCATTTATTGCATTAATATGGTGTTTACAGGTAATCACGCAGTAACAGCATGCGTTCACAGAAATGATAAGATCACAAAGGTACATGTATCACATTCGAACAACGGAAATAAAATGTTCAAACGTACCTACGTTCTGTATTTTAATTTGCAAAACCTACCTAAAGTCGTGAGACATATATTTGTGACTATTACAGCGCCGACTGCCACAAAGCGAAAAAGTGGTCCAACTAAAACATTCATATTTCTTTTAGGTACTACACGAATATGTATTAAAAATGGGGGTTCCCACTAAAAAAAAAACCGCAATTGATATCCGTTTGACCTATGGCAGCGCCATCTAGCGGGCCAACCACAGTGCCATCTGGTTTCCCCTTTCAACCTAGAAGAGTTTCATTCTTCGTAGTTTTTTTTCGTTTGACGCCTATTTCGTGAGATATTTGGCCCGGTCACAATCAAAGGACCACCCTGTACAGGCGTCTACAGAGCCATGCAGAAATTCTCTTTTCTCTCGCTAAACAGACGAATGTAACAGGAATGGAAGTAGATAATGCTAGTAGAATGTACCCTTCACCAGGCGGTGCACTATGATGTGCGAAGTGTAATATATAGATGCAGAAGATATGTTTTATGTACTTGGAAAATAGCTATCCGATGACGCTTGTCGGAGACACTGCGTAAGGGTCATTCCACGTCAAATCTACAAATGAAACCATCGTTTTCAACCTTGTTGTTGTTGTTGTCTTCAGTCCTGAGACTGGTTTGATGCAGCTCTCCATGCTACTTTATCCTGTGCAAGCTGCTTCATCTCCCAGTACCTACTGCAACCTACATCCTTCTGAATCTGCTTAGTGTACTCATCTCTCGATCTCCCTCTACGATTTTTACCCTCCACACTGCACGCCAGTACTAAATTTGTGATCCCTTGATGCCTCAAAACATGTCCTACCAACCGATCTCTTCTTCTAGTCAAGTTGTGCCACAAACTTCTCTTCTCCCCAATCCTATTCAATACCTCCTCGTTAGTTACGTGATCTATCCACCTTATCTTCAGTATTCTTCTGTAGCACCACATTTCGAAAGCTTCTATTCTCTTCCTGTTCAAACTAGTTATCGTCCATGTTTCACTTCCATACATGGCTACACTCCAAACAAATATTTTCAGGAACGACTTCCTGATACATAAATCTATATTCGATGTTAACAAATTTCTCTTCTTCAGAAACGCTTTCCTTGCCATTGCCAGTCTACATTTTACATCCTCTCTACTTCGACCATCATCAGTTATTTTACTTCCTAAATAGCAAAACTCCTTTACTACTTCAAGTGTCTCATTTCCTAATCTAATTCCCTCAGCATCACCCGATTTAATTTGACTACATTCCATTATCCTCGTTTTGCTTTTGTTGATGTTCATCTTATATCCTCCTTTCAAGACACTGTCCATTCCGTTCGACTGCTCTTCCAAGCCCTTTGCCGTCTCTGACAGAATTACAATGTCATCGGCGAACCTCAAAGTTTTTACTTCGTCTCCATAAATTTTAATACCTACTCCGAATTTTTGTTTTGTTTCCTTTACTGTTTGCTCAATATACAGATTGAATAACATCGGGGAGAGGCTACAACCCTGTCTCACTCCTTTCCCAACCACTGCTTCCCTTTCATGCCCCTCGACTCTTATGACTGCCATCTGGTTTCTGTACAAATTGTAAATAGCCTTTCGCTCCCTGTATTTTACTCCTGCCACCTTTAGAATTTGAAAAAAAGTATTCCAGTCGACATTGTCAAAAGCGTTCTCTAAGTCTACAAATGCTAGAAACGTAGGTTTGCCTTTTCTTAATCTTTCTTCTAAGATAAGTCGTAAGGTCAGTATTGACTCACGTGTTCCAACATTTCGACGGAATCCAAACTGATCCTCCCCTAGGTCCGCATCTACCAGTTTTTCCATTCGTCTGTAAAGAATTCGCGTTAGTATTTTGCAGCTGTGACTTATTAAACTGATAGTTCGGTAATTTTCACATCTGTCAGCACCTGCTTTCTTTGGGATTGGAATTATTATATTCTTCTTGAAGTCTGAGGGTATTTCGCCTGTCTCATACATCTTGCTCACCAGCTGGTAGAGTTTTTGTCATGACTGGCTCTCCCAAGGCCGTCAGTAGTTCTAATGGAATGTTGTCTACTCCGGGGGCCTTGTTTCGACTAAGGTCTTTCAGTGCTCTGTCAAACTCTTCACGCAGTATCGTATCTCCCATTTCGTCTTCATCTACATCCTCTTCCATTTCCATAATATTGTCCTCAAGTACATCGCCCTTGTATAAACCTTCTATATACTCCTTCCACCTTTCTGCCTTCCCTTCTTTGCTTAGAACTGGGTTGCCATCTGAGCTCTTGATATTCATACACGTGGTTCTCTTCTCTCCAAAGGTTTCTTTAATTTTCCTGTAGGCAGTATCTATCTTACCCTAGTGAGATAAGCTTCTACATCCTTACATTTGTCCTCTAGCCATCCCTGCTTAGCCATTTTGCACTTCCTGTCGATCTCATTTTTGAGACGTTTGTATTCCTTTTTGCCTGCTTCATTTACTGCATTTTTATATTTTCTCCTTTCATCAATTAAATTCAATATTTCTTCTGTTACCCAAGGATTTCTAGCAGCCCTCGTCTTTTTACCTACTTTATCCTCTGCTGCCTTCACTACTTCATCCCTCAGAGCTACCCATTCTTGAAAAAATTACAAATTTTCTGACTCGCGGAACAAAGTTGTTTTCTTTATATCACGTGTTCTAATTAATCTAGAACAATAAAATTTACTTCACTGGAAAGCTCTTTTAAAGAGCTTTTATATGATACGAAACATAATTAGTTTAACATACAGATAAACATTGTTTATAAAAACAGCATTGTTGAATTTATCGAATTTTTGAAAAACTGTATTTTTAAAATTCTCAAAAATATATATGTGAAAGATACACTTTCTCAAAGTTTCAGCTTGGGATGAGCATGGGATAACTATCAAAAGCAATTTTATGTTTACCGTATGTGACGTACACGTTACATTTGTCGTCCAGAACAACGTACCAGATTCTTTTACTTGGATGGTCTTCGAGAGAGTCACATATTTGGAATCTGTTTCGTATGCTCAGACCTTCACTGTGGCACGTTCCGAACGCACTGTGTCACGCCCGGGCGGTAAACTGCGGAGGCGACGCCGTCTCGAAATGAAGTGCTCACCAAGCTGACGTGCGGCGCGCAAACAGGAAAAGTCTACTGCGGGCCCCGGGAGCTTTCCTGCAATTAGAGACCCCCTAAGTTTAAATTCGAGACGCCTTCCTGCAAATTTACGCAGTCGGCCGCGTTTCCCACGGACCTGATGGTGCAATTCCCGGCCGGATAAGGCAGCAATTTTGGCGCCAGAAACGCCGCAATTTAATTCGCCGAGAGGCCGTCCGCACCGCCCCGGGTCTTCTGGCGCCAGGGACCTCTCAGAGGGGCGTGGCAGGGCGAGGGCGGCCACGCGGGGCTAACAACTCGATCAGCGCCTGCGAAAGCCTTTATGTGGGCCGTAATCGCCAGAGGGGGGTATGCTCCACTAGTCCGCTACTTTGTACAGTGTGTATCTGGGCTTAATGAAGATCGACCTAGCCTTTTGTGTTGCTCCCATAACCAACATAGGAAGTTACTTGTGAACCAAGTCGGGATAAAACTGGCTCGTGTTGAAGACAACGTAACCACTTGCTAACCTATGAAATGCCACTGTTTCAGTGACTTTAACTCATCTGATACAGATGTGATTTACGTATATAGAGCGAAACGGCGTATCGAACCCGGGTCCGTTGCTTACTGGGCAGGTGCGCTAGCCAGTAAGCCACTATAACACCCCCCTGCTTCTCGGGATTTGCGAAGTTACTAGTTGACAATGACCGTGAATTATAAATTTTGACCCGCGTCGGGATAAGGCATCCGAATCCGAAGTAAATAATAACTATACCACGGGAAACAGGAGAGGTTATAACTTGATCGTTATTGAATGAGTAATTTCATTCAATAACGATCGGCAAATGAAATAATGGAAATAATTTGGAAATAAATAACGCCAGGGGAAATTTTGCCGAAAGAAATGATTAAGTTGTAAAAGCAATTAAAAAATCGGCCGCCGGCTCAATTGATGAGCGACAGTACTGTTCAGTACGTGAATAATTGTGTCAAAAATACAGTTTATCTGTTTGTAGCGCAGCAGGTGGAACGGAAACTTTTACGCAAGTGCTGTGTCAGGCTCAGTAGTCATATAAACCGATGTCATAATAACTACATTTAAACATTAATGGTTAACTTTCAATAAGTATTTTGATATTTATTTTATTCATAATTTGTTACCTAAGTGCATTGCTGACAACACAGATAATTTCTATCGAGATTTTGAATAATGGACTGTCATTGTATCTTTAAAATTACGTACTTTGCACAGTTTAATCTACTGATAATGAAATATATTGCCAGTAATTGATTAACTATGTTTTGAATGATGATAATTCATTAATTGGGCAATTGTGAGGTGGAATAAACTTTATAGTTTCATGAAATAACCTGGAATTAACTTCAGCTGAATATGCACTGAAATAAATCTTAATAATCAAATTCATTACTTCAGTCTATTATTAAGTTATTACGGTTGGCGTAAGCTTATTGTGTGCAACAATTAACTACGATAACCAGTCTGAAATTTACTCTTCACCTTCTATGCAAATAATTTGATAATTAACATATTTTCTCTTGATAATGGCGTGACACACTCGGTTCAATAAGGTAAGGATGGGAAGGGACCTACTTGGTGTTACTGTCGGGTGAAATGTAACTGCAAACACTTCCATTATAAAGTGCTTCTTATTAACTGTTAAACTTCAGAGAAAAGCACAGTCACTGGCAAGCCTTTTACAATTTTATCCTAAGAAAATTTCGTAGATCTTACTTCCCTCGTTGTCGGTGGATTGACGAAAGTCCATGGCAGCGACACAATGTGGCATCGGGCTTTTATTGTTGCGACTTCGGTGCACAGAGCGCTTCACATTTAAGTCCTCGTTTCTTCAGCACTATGCCCATTAATCCATAATAACTTGCCCGGCCATGCTTCCAGATATGCCTACCATTACTTTCCCGTCGTACTTAGATCCACACACCAGCCGTTAGATGTAACACAGCTAGGACCAGCAGCACTCGACTGTACGTCTTACTCCGAGCACGGCGTCACTGCTACTACTGCACGACAAAACAATCTCTCTGACTTCAACGTTAACTAAATATGCCCTGACTTGCCAGTGTTATATATTACATTAATTAAACATAGTATTTACAATACATATTTACACTAGACAATACATCGTATACGAACAGATTCATGTCTTAAGTAAGCGAAAAAATTCATAGCAAGGACTGCGTTGGAGCGTCACACTACCATGGCACAGTTGTTTGTACACCTGCACGGATTACCCTGGCATGCCTCCCTCCTCGATCCAAATTCTCCCTGCTGCCTCTGTCTGCTTTAAATCCGCGCAGCTGTGTGAACCGCTGTGCAAGGTGGCTTATTGGCTAGCGCACCTACCAAGCAAGCAAGCAGGGGATCCGGGGTTCGATTCGACGACGAACCTGGTTGCACTAATGGCAAAACGTCATTATTTCGGATGATTCAGGTTACGTTTACAGCACCTACATCTACATTTATACTCCGCAAGCCACCCAATGGTGTGCGGCGGAGGGCACTTTACGTGCCATTGTCATTACCTCCCATTCCTGTTCCAGTCACGTATGGTTCGTGGGACGAACGACTGCCGGAAAGCCTCCGTGCGCACTCGAATCTCTCTAATTTTACATTCCTGATCTTCTCGGGAGGTATTAGTAGGGGGAAGCAATATATTCGATACCTCATCCAGAAATGCACCCTCTCGAAACCTCGAGAGCAAGCTACACCGTGATGCAGAGAGCCTCTCTTGCAGAGTCTACCACTTGAGTTTGCTAAACATCTCCGTAACGCTATCACACTTAACAAATAACCTTGTGACGAAACGCGCCACTCTTCTTTGGATATTCTGTATCTCCTCTGTGAACCCGACCTGGTACAGATCACACTAATAATAAGCAATACTCGAGTAAAGATCGAACGAGCATCATTATACGGATCCGCGTTTGGCGGCATCGCGGTGAACGCACACTGGAAGCGTGTATTCGTCATCGCCATACTGGCGATTCACCCAGCGTGATGGTATGGGGTGCCATTGGTTATCCGTCTCGGGCACCTCTCGTTCGCATTGACGGCACTTTGAACAGTGGACGTTACATTTCAGATGTGTTACGTCCCGTGGCTCTACCCTTCATTCGATCCCTGCGAAACCCTACATTTCAGCAGGATAATGCACGACCGCATGTTGCAGGTCCTGTACGGGCCTTTCTGGATACAGAAAATGTTCGACTCCTGCCCTAGTCAGCACCAATTGAAAACGTCTGGTCAATGGTGGCCGAGCAACTTTCTCGTCAGAATACGCCAGTCACTACTGCTGATGAACTGTGGTACCGTGTTGAAGCTGCAAGGGCAGCTGTACCTGTACACGCCATTCAAGCTCTGTTTGACTCAATGCCCAGGCGCATCAAGGCCGTTATTACGGCCAG
Organism: Schistocerca gregaria; assembly: GCF_023897955.1. Lineage (NCBI taxonomy): Eukaryota > Metazoa > Arthropoda > Insecta > Orthoptera > Acrididae > Schistocerca > Schistocerca gregaria. The sequence goes on along the minus strand of NC_064927.1, from coordinate 468,386,625 downwards.
AGGTGGCTGTTCTGGGTACTGATTTCTCAGAATCTATGCACCCAAATTGCGTGAAAATGTAATCACATGTCAGTTCTAGTATAATAGATTTGTCTGATGAATACCTATTTATCATCTGCATTTCTTCTTTGTGTAGCAATTTTAATGACCAGTAGTGTATATTATAACTGTTTTAAAACACTGGCAATCGCTAACGCCGCTTCATCCGAAGGCTTACTTGAACAAATATTCGTGGCATGTCTAAATGCTGTTTTGCTACAGTCGCAACCTAGCACTTGCCCGTTTCCGAAAGTTTGGGGCTCTGGCCCACTGCGCCGCGGTAGACTCCGTTAAGTCAGCCCAGTGTTACACCTCTGGCCGCATCGGTCTTTTGTTGCTGCTAGCCTCAGGAGAGGCCGGCTGGCCACCTGCCGTTTGCGGTTGCTCCACCCCCGCTCTACCTGCGCACACGCACACATGCAGGAGTACCTGCCGGCAACCCTCACCTCACTGGGGCAACATACCGCTCCCACGTGACAAAGAGCGTAGAGCGCGCGCGCGCGCGCGTGTGTGTGTGTGTGTGTGTGTGTGTGTGTGTGTGTGTGTGTGTGTGTGTGTGTGTAGCACGGATACCCCGCCCTCTCCCACTGCCCCTTCAGCAATTACCTCGCATGTCGGAGTTCCTTTCAAGCTGACCAGGCGGGGAGGAAAGCAGGTGTAAGGACGCACAGCTAAAGAAAGGGTAACGCTTTTGTGAGTCAACTTCGGCACTTATTGTGTGTAGTACCCTTTCTGTGGAGTAGAATTAGAGAATTCCTTTGCCACACGCTCACCCGCGTCTGTTTTCCTATCCGAGGAGAGCATCAGTCCTTTCGAAAAGTTCTCTCTTTCACACTGTCTTCTTGTTGCTGTGTTCAGACGGAAGACTGGTTTGATGGAGCTTTCTACCCTAATCTGTCCTGTGACTCTATTCATCTTAACGTAACTACTGCGAGGGACATTCAACAATTAAGGCCCGAAACTGAGTAGAAATAAAACAGTTTGTAGGAAGAATTTTGCACTTCTGTAACTAGTGAGGTCAGCTCAGAACAGCTGACGAGTGAAAATTTTTTCATTTATAATCTCCATGTTGTATTTAACGATGGCGTGTACACTTGAAATTTCCACAGTAATTGAACAACGTTTAGTGATTTTTTAGCCCCTTTCCTTTTTAGTTGAGAAACCGGCTAAAATATTTCATGAAATTGTTTTACAGTGTGGTGAAATTTCTATGAACTGTGGAGACTTTTACAAATGGGTAGAACAGCTCAAAAACAGTCGGACCTCAGTCACTGACCGGCGTCGTACTGGTTGGCGAGTGTAAGTGTCAAATCTTTCGCTTCAAATCCGCACTGAAGACATTCGCGAAGGACGACGTGTCGCAGTTGAATATATAGCCAAAACAATTGCAGTAAGCGATGGCACAGTACTTTATGCTCTAAGTAACAAACTCAAGTACAGAAAAAAACTACTGCAAGGAGGGTCCTGAAAGAGAGAAAGCGACAACGCAAGGAAACAAGACTCCAACTGGGTTTCAGACTTGAAAGAAACTGAAGGTGATCCTCTTAAAAAACAATGTTTTAACGTGAGATGAAACCTAGGAGCATCACTGGTACACAAAACACGTCACAACACTGTTGCAGAAGCAACGAAAAAAGCATGCCAAATTCAGAAGAATGCAAAATCCCCAAGACTGGCTAACTTTCAAGGAAGCTCGAAATTTAGCGCGGACGTCAATGCGGGATGCTTTTAATAGATTCCGCAATGAAATATTGTCTCAAAATATGGTAGAAAACCCAAATAGATTCTGGTCGTATGTAAAGTACAACAATGGCAAAAAACATTCAATACCGTCACTGCGCGATAGCGATGGAAATGTTATCGATGATGATGCCACTAAAGCGGAGTTACGAAATACAGTTTTCCGTAATTACTTCACGAAACAAGACGAAATAAATGTTACAGAATTCGAAACCAGAACAGTTGTTAGCATGAATGACATAAAAGTAGATATCTTAGGTGTTGCGAGACAAATCAAATTTTCTTAGCAATCATATACAACCGCTCACTTGACGAAAGGTCTGTTCCTGAAGACCGGAAAGTAGTACAGGTCACACCAATATTCAACAAAAGAAATGGGAGTAACGCACTGAATTACAGACCCATATCACTGACCTCAATTTGCAGTAGGATTTTGGAGCATACACTGTACTCGAACGTAATGAATCACCTTGAAGAAAATGAGTTATTGATACATAACCAACACGGATTCAGAAAATATTTTTGTGGAACACAGCTAGCTCTTTATTCGCATGAAGTAATGAGTGCTGTCGACAAGGGATCACAGGTCGATTCCATTATTCCTAGATTAGAAGGCTTTTGACATCGTTCCTCACAAGCGAAAAAAATGGTTCAAATGGCTCTGAGCACTATGGGACTAAACATCTGAGGTCATCAGTCCCCTAGAACTTAGAACTACTTAAACCTAACTAACCTAAGGACATCACACACATCCATGCCCGAGGCAGGATTCGAACCTGCGACCGTAGCAGTCACGCGGTTCCGGACTGAGCGCCTTAACCGCGAGACCACCGCGGCCGGCACTCACAAGCGACTATTAATCAAATTGCGTGCATATGGAGTATCGTCTCAGTTGTGTGACTGGATTCGTAATTTCCTTTCAGAGAGGTCACAGTTCGTAGTGATAGACGGTAAATCATCGAGTAGAACAGAAGTGATATCTGGCGTTCGGAAAGGTAGTGTCATAGGCCCTCTGCTGTTCCTGATTTACACAGATGATCTAGGTGATTATCTGATCAGTCCCCTTAGATTGTTTGCAGATGATGCTGTAATTTACCGTCTAGTAAAATCATCAGACGATCAATTCCAATTACAAAATGATCTGGACACAATTTCTGTATGGTGCGAAAAGTGGCAATTGGCACTAAACAAAGATAAGTGCGAGGTCATCCGAATGGGTTATAAAAGAAATCCGATAAATTTTGGGTATACGATAAATTGCACAAATCTAAAGACTGTCAATTCGACTAAATACCTATGAATTACAATTACGAGGAACTTAAATTGGAAAGACCACATATTGTGTGGAAGGCGAAACAAAGACTGCGCTTTGTAGGCAGATACGACAAACCCACTAAAGGGACAGCCTACATTACACTTGTCCGTCCTCTGCTAGACTATTGCTGCTCGATGTGGGATCGTTAACAGGTAGGATTGACGGAGGACATCGAAAAAGTGCAAAAAAGGGTAGCTCGTTTCGTGTTATCGCGCAATAGGGGTGAGAGTGTCACTGATACGTGAGTTGGGATAGCAATCACTAAAACAAAGGCGGCCTTTGCGCCGAAATCTATTTACGAAATTTCAGTCACCAATTTTCTCTTCCGAATGCGAAAATATTTTGTTGAAACCCACCTACGTAGGGAGAAATGACCATCATAATAAAATAAGAGAAATCAGAGCTCGAACGGAAAGATTCAGGTGTTCCTTTCTCCCACGCGCCATTCGAGCGTGGAATGGTAGAGTAGTAGTATGAAAATGGATCGATGAACCCTCTGCCAGGCACTTGAGTGTGATTTGAAGAGTAACCATGTAGATGTACTGCTGTCGTTGTCATCTTCGGGAAGTGACTGAAGGACGGTGAAACCAAGAACAGGTGACAAGGTGTTCGATGTCCACCCGTCAGAACGTCCGAGGCTTGCCTAATCCGTAAAGGACGCAGGGCACGACGCTTGTACAGGCGCAAGTGTTTCGGAGCACACAGTTCAGCGCTTATTGTTGAACACCGGGCTCCCCAGCAGACAACGCCTACATGTTCCCATTTATGACGCTGACAATTACGATTGCAGTGGAAAATGGATAATATTGCACTGTGGGTCAATGGGAACGTGTGGTCTGGTCGGATGAATCACGTTACTTCTTGCACAGACTCGTTCGTCGTGTCCATTTAAGCTGTCATTCAGCAAAACGGCTGATCAAAACCTGCAGCATGCTACGGTCACAGACCGATGGGAGCGGTATTGCGATATGAGGGACAACGTTTTTGACTGAACTTGTGGTAGCAGTCAAAGCCTCCATGACACCTGTGGAGTACGCGAACGTTGTTGTGGATTAAGTGCAACCCTTCATGCTTGATGTCATCGTCTCCCTCGACAGCTAGGCCATTCTGGAGCAGGATAACTGTCCATGTACTCAAGACCACAAGCGCGCTAGAGTGTTTTGGGAAGAATGAATCTCAACTCGCGTTGCCTTACACGCTAAACTCACTTGATCCCATACTGAACACTTCCGGGATGCTAGGATGGATCATCTCCGTGCCCGCAAACCACGCACTAGTGCAGTTACCTAAGTTGTGCGAACTGTGCGTAATTATCTGGTACCACAAGGCCTTGTCGAACCAATCTCACGGAAAAATTCGCTTCTGTGTTGCATTCCAAAGATGGAGCAACAAGTGGTCCTCATACTTTGCCCCCTTAGCGTATAACTGTCATAACCTCTCACCAGTGACCAGTGTTGAAGCCTGCTGATGTTTAATGTGCACCCGTTTCTTTGCCAAATTGCAGGCGACTCGCACTTTCAGCAGGATAATGCACCAACCCACCGCTCCCTGGTTCTCTGTGTGAGTGCAGCTTTCCAAGAACAAGAGGGCATATGTGTAGCTAATCGTGCGAAATAAGAGCGTCTTGGTACGAGTACCGATCAGGTGCGAGATGCGAGCGATTTGTTCCCGACCGCGATGCGTCGGGTGTCTTGCAAAATTCATACCAAAAAATCATCGGCATTGTTATGTGGGTGAAACTGAAGCCAACATGCTGCTATGCGAGTGCTCAACATACTGCTATTTGGGTTTCTAATTATTTGTTTATTACTGTGGTTTTATGTAATGGTCTCGTGCCTGGGAAATAAGACATTTAAGAATGGAAGACGTTCAAATTTCAAGAAAGAAATTGGAAATTTGTGGTAAGGTCTTATGGGACCAAACTGATAAGGTCACCGTCCCTAAGCCTACACACTACTTAATCTAACTTAAACTACCTTAGGCTATGGACAACGCACACACCAATGCCCGAGGGAGGACTCGATCCTCCTCCGGGGGGAGCCGCACGGATCGTGACAAGGCACCTCAGACCGTGCGGCTACACAGCCCGCCAAATTTTAACATTAAAGAATTTTATCGAAGACCGAATCTATTAACACTAAGTTTGAAATTCTAGTACAATTCTTTTGAGGATATAAAGTTTAAAAGTGATAAACTTTGCTGGCTGGCGTGGACGAGCGGTTCTAGGCGCTACAGTCTGTAACCGCGCGACCGCTATGGTCGCGGTTCGAATCCTGCCTCGGGCATGGATGTGTGTGATGTCCTTAGGTTGAAGTAGCTCTAAGGTCTAGGGGACTGATGACCACAGCAGTTAAGTCCAATAGTGCTCAGAGCCATTTGAACCATTTTTGATAAACTTTACTTTTGGTATTTGTGACATATGTGATATCGGTCTGGGTGAAATGTGTCAGAAAATTTGGGCACCGAGGCACTAGGAGAATCGTTATCGGGTGAACCATAGAAGTAAATGTCGCAATGGAAAAACATCTTAATCCACCTCATCAATGTAATAATGAAGCAACCATTCTAAAAAAAATATTTTCTTCTTATTGTTTATATTTAGAAGTATTCCATACATATTCAGTGGAAGAGAATAAAGAATAAGACATCAGTTGTTCATGGCGCTAAGGCAAACTAGTAACACGCATATGAAGCGTAGGCTTAACCGAAGTTGACAGCTGTTTCTGTGATGTCTCGCGTAAAGGTGGATCCCGTACAACAAATTCTTCCGATGTTCCCTCAGCTCCAGCTCACTTTTATCAAGTCAGGACGAGCATTTGAGAGTTATGACAACGTACCCCGTGACATTCTTTAATTTAAACGCTAACACTAGGCACAATGACGTGTGTGCAGTAACACTAATTTGTGCCTAACACGATTAATTATTTTTTTATTGTCTTCTGAGATCACAGCATTATGTTCGTTCTTACTGTTTGCTGCTGCGTGATCATCGGACATACAAAAAAAGATGTCTGTTCATTACCGAAACGCTGAACTACAAAGAGAGAATGAAAAGCTGATTTACATAATTCAACATTCATTAAATGCACTGGTGATATTTTATGCAGAAGTGTCGCTAATTAGCATTCGATATGTGCATTTAAAACGGGAAACAAAATACAAATATTTTTCACTGAACAACAGACTGAACATGCATTACAGATTTGTACGTCGAACTTTAACATTTCCCAGATAAATGAAGCTTTTGCTACTTGCGGAGAGTGTCAGTAAAATATTACACGCAAAGAGAGATGGAACAGCGGGCGGGCGCCTAATCCTAGACCTCAAGGAGTGCAATAGTAAGCACAATGTTAAGATGAGGCTGTGCGGCGTGTGGTTGGTAACTATCTGCCGTAGCTTAGAATTATTGCCTTTACGGCATTTGAGGCTATGTCTGAATACCACCACAGTGTTTAACTGCAATGTTTTAAACGTTCTTGTTTCTTCATGTACCAGTATGTAAACGAATTTACGACTTTCTCTGACGACATTTACAACGTAGTTTAATTTAAATGAATTCTTTGCATAAAATACTTGAAGTTGATTTGTATATAATAAAAAAAACTATTGAAATCTGGTGACAAAGCAGTCTTGCCAAGTGAATCTTCATACATAGTTAAGGAAGGCGACACAAATGTGAATATAAAATGATAAATGACTTAGGTGAAGGGGCTCTCGAAGTTTGGTTATTCGTGAATTCAGAGATAAGGAGGAATTCTAAACTTTTTTTTAATATGCAATTCACTTACACGTCGTGGACATCTACAGTAACAGTACCTAACCCCGCCTGACGACAGAGGTTCGGACCATCATGTTGACTGTTGTAGGAAGTGTACCAAAAGTCATTTATTAACATAAGACAAAGATTATATGTAAAGTGATTGAGAACAATCTTGATGACGTGAACTAATGATCACACAAATTTCTAATATCACCCGTAGCAAGTAGTGTCGCGTTTCGTCGTTGTCACCTCAGCTACTTGGGAATAAGTAACCTGCTGATACTCAAGAACGGACGCTAAGTGCCCACAGTAGGGCAATTGGCTAGGCGAGCTAGTACACAGTGATCAGTTTCGTATTCAACTACTGATGCTTCTAAATAAACTTCTATTCGCCTCAAGCGTTCTTTTTCATCCAGGAAATCTTTTATATTCTTCGAGTGTAAACTTACAACCACCCTTTTCAGTTGCGGTACAACATTCAATTTTTCTCGTCTGCCGATAGTACTTCCAGAAAAATTGTCATTTACTCCCATTTCCTGGTCCTTAAGTGAACGCTACGCGGGAAGATCGACTGTAGTTAAGTCTCCACATTAGCTTCAGATTCTCTGATTTGCGCCAAGAAAAAGGTCAAAGTCATTTTTCCTGTGAAAACTCGCGTAGATCACATGATTGTGTTTTCAAAGATATTTATTGTGCTGTTGTATGTTGCATATTTTTACGAGATGGAGCAGAAGCGACGGCAGAGTCATCTCGCGAGAGCGGCAAGAACCTGCACCAGGGATGCTGCCTGACTTTAACGCCATCGCGCGATATGACTTTAACGCCATCGCGCGATAGCTGCAAGAATAAGGCACGAATGTAATCTGGGAGCCAGGATTAAGGCCGTCGTTTTAACAGTCATGATGAATAGTAATGCACTGGTTCTTTTTCTGTGCCGAGGTTGGCTGTATTTATTTATTTTTATTATATGTGCTATTGGCAAGTTTCGACGTTTGGTAATTTTCTAGCAGGTACCATATGCTTATATCTTCATTTTAAATTGTAATGGAAGGAGGAAGGCCGCGCGGTTTGAGGCGCCATGTCACGGATTGCGCGGGCACTCCCGCCGGAGGTTCGAGTCCTCCTTCGGGCATGGGTGTGTGTGTTGTTCTTAGCATAAGTTAAAGTAGTGTGCAAGTCTAGGGATCGATGACCTCAGCAGTTTGGTCCCTTCGGAATTCACACACATTTGAACATGTTGGAGGAAGGAAGGAAGGGAAACTGGGTTTAATGTCCCGTCGACATCGAGGTCATTACAGACGGAGCACAAGCTCGGATTGTTTCAAAGATGGGGCCAGAAATCGGCCTCGCCCTTTGAAAGGAATGTGGACGGCGGGACGCGGGTTTGAACCGCTATCCTCCAGAATGCGAATCCAGTGTGCTAACTACGGGTGTCACCACTCTAGGACATTTTACTTTATAATAAAGCCGGAAACTTAAGATACGTACTTGAAAATGACCAAATCTCGAAATGTCAGCCGCATAGATAATAAAAGAAAACAATAATACAGCCTACCTGGACCATGTATTTTTCACAAAACGCGTTGAGGCTGTGGGTCCCCAAAGAAGAAAATTTTAAATGAGAGAATTTAAATAGCTTTTATATCTGATCCAGAAAATCGAGCGTTATACCTGGAACTATAATTTATGAGGCGGTAAAAAATGCGAAATAGCTTGCTTTGAATCTCCGAGGTTGATGTGAATGCTTGATTTTTAGCTGTGGACTGCTTGAAAGTAAGCTTGGGATAGATCTGGATAAACGTAGAACGGGGTATGAGGCACATGTATTTTTCTAGTAGGAGAAAAATAAATGTGACAGGGCAGAGTAAATTTCTTTCGAGTTAGGTATGGATACTGAACTTTAATTTTGAAGGGATTTTATTGGCTTAACACCATGCTACCAGAACATGACTTTGCTTAACACATAATCTACGCCGAGCCGGTATGATCGTGTGGCTAATTTCACTAATATTTAAAAAAATAAATCAGTAACAGATATTAAGTAATCACTGGTAAATAGGAATTCAATAAAGGAATGTCGATTCAATTGACGTTGTTGATAAACAAGTCAAGTGTGACATATTAGAAATTAATAAAAATGAGAATGCGAAAAGATGTATATGTGCAAAATATTGCACTGCAATATCGCTGAGGTACGCTGCACCCAGCGTATATCGTCAATGAATAAATACAAGAACGAACGATAAACTGGAATTAAACTGAGTGACTACCATTCGACGACTTTAGAGTTAATACTTGTGAAATATAAAATAAACCACTTTTTACAATGGCTACGGATATTTTTGATGTCTTTGGGTGCATCAGGTACCACATTTTTCAATTTTAACGTATCACTTGTACATGAAGTCAATGTGACATTATGTAGTAAGTCAGGTATTAAAACAAATCGGTAAGTGATATAACTGGCGACCCTGCAAGGATCTGAAATAGCAGCCCATGTAACCAAACTAGTTGAAAGGTTGGTGAAAGGCAGTTACAAATGAGTAATTTTGAACTAGGATAGGACTAGCTAATGTGGATATTAACACAAGCAGTGCGCTACATCTTGACACACAGAGCTTTGGTCTGAATACTATGAATGTCGACAAGTGGATCCCTGTAAGGGAAGCCCGCACCTGCCAGGGAAGCGCTATACCTGGAACGCATATGGCGGCAGAGTCGCTTGTTAAGAGGCGCGGCAGCTGCGGGCAGTGGTGCCGAGTGGAGCTGTGCGGTTTGTACCAGACAGCCACTTGAAACTCGAGCCCCGGCAGAAGCCGCAAAAGCGACTGGGATGCGAGTTAGCGCAAATCGCAGCACCTGCCGAGAGGGAACACGATACACTGTCCGCTCTGCTCTCCCAGCACCCCGTTTACTACTACTACTAACACTCCACACCCACACACACACACACACACACACACACACACACACACACACACACACACACACACACAGAGAGAGAGAGAGAGAGAGAGAGAGAGAGAGAGAGAGAGAGAGAGAGAGAGAGAGAGAGAGACTTCTGTTGCATTTCTGTTCTTTGGGAAATCAAAAGTAGATTGCGACCACTGGAATTATATTTCATCCATTTTCTCGTAATAAAAGTAGTTTCTGTTCTACTAACGTAACGGACACCATCGACTACTGCATAAAATTGGTCCGAATTACTCATCTCTTTCCACAAGGATCTTTTTCACTTTATCGGATTTCTTCGCGTGTATCAAGTTTTCGCATTTCGTTACAATTTTAGAAATAATCCCCGGCGCTAGTAACATCTGTTGGTAGTCAGAATCAACCCTCAGTCGCACCCAACTAATAGATGAAGTGATGATGTCCATGAAGTAAACCCGCAAAGCCTAGCATGAGAGCACTGTCTAGCTTATACAGGGTGAGTCGCGTAAGACTTAACACCCCTTTTATTCCGGGGGCGATTGCACGTATCGGCATGCGGTTTTCGGCGAATCATAGCGGACTATGGGGCACATACGTTGGTACATGCATAATAATCACAACGTTTGTATTGACTGAGATAATGAGGTAAGCACACTTTTTTCAATGGGACGCTACACTTTTTTACCATCATTCGAACCCTCTGGTATAGTGATGTAACGCATGTTGCTATTGTGATTCAAACTTTGCTTAAAAGAGGGCGGATGAGGATTTACCTACGCAGCGTAGGCCGTGCATGCTGCACAGAACACGGCAACTCGGCCTGTGGGTCGCGCGAGGTGTGTTTACGGTCTGCAGCCGCTTCCGACCGCCTCGACCTCCAATCGTACAATATTTCCCAGCGTCTTTTAAGCGAAGTTAGAATCACAATAGCAAAAAAAAAAATGGTTCAAATGGCTCTGAGTACTATGGGACTTAACATCGGAGGTCATCAGTCCACTAGAACTTAGAACTACTTAAACCTAACTAACCTAAGGACGTCACACAACGCCTAGTCATCACGAGGCAGAGAAAATCCCTGACCTCGCCGGGAATCGAACCCAGGAACCCGGGCGCGGGAAGCGAGAACGCTACCGCACGACCACGAGCTTCACAATAGCTACATGCGTTACATCACTATACGCGTCTTTTCCAGAGGGTTCGAATGATGGTAATAAAAGTATAGCGCCTCATTTAAAAAACATGTAATTGTCCCATTATCTCGGTCAATATAAACGTTGTGATTATTGTGCATGTGCCAAAGTATGTGCCCCCATAGTCGGCTATGATTCGCCGAACACCGCTTGTCGATACGTGCAATCGCAAACGGAATAATGGGGGTGTTACGTCTTAAGCGACTCATCCTGTATATCCTTCGAAAACTGATCTGAAACACCCGAAATGTCACACTCGTTTTAAATGGTCGAAAGACATAGATACTAGCAATTTTTTTAATCTTAAAGACATTATTTTAATGAAAATTAATCAAACATCGTTACAAAATCATCGTTAATTCACGAAACCAGTTGCTTTGGAACCATCCGACAATTTATAAACTATGAACCAAATCCACTCTTTTCACATACAGGGTATCGCAGGAGGGATGGTGGATGTTTAGGGATATGACAGGAGCGATCATTCAAGCAGGACAGTAAGCAAGGGCTCTGAAATACTTACCTTAAGATGTATGACCACATGTTCGTCTTCGATACTGTCAAACAAATCTCTTGGACTGCCAAGCTCTTTGCTTTCCTTATTTTGGCAGGTGCTAGTATGGACGAAAACAGCAATAAGTTGTGTAGTAAACATGGGCTCTACAGTGCGTATCTTAAGAGCTACGAGAACTTGTACAGTAGAAGAGACGTGTTTCACAATAGCGAAGAGGAACAGGTGGCCATAGCACTGAAGGTATGCACTTCAGAGCACACGTTTGAAGGACCTTTTTTTTTTTTTTTGTCCGTACTAGCTCCTCCTAAAATCTGGAAAGCACAATGCTTGCACAAGAAGAGATTTGTTTCACCGTGTCGAAGATTAAGTGCTGATGGCTCTTACGCTATGCATTTTAGACTCCATATTTACTAGACTTTATTTTGGCTTCGAAGATCGATGCTAACATACTCTTGATTAGCAACCATTCCCTCTGTGTCGCACTCCATGGAGCAACAACATTGTTTATTTTGTACTTTTTTGTAATGATTTTCGTTTTTGCATATTTTTACCAAAAAATATTTGAGCGATAAATTTGGAGAGGAAATTCAAGTTCAGTGAGAAGAAATGAGAGCTGTGAGGTTACCCGATAATACTGTGATTCTGTCAGAGACAGCAACGGATTTGGAAGATCTGTTGAATAGATAGCGTCTTGAAAAGAAGTTACGAGATGAATGTCAACAAAAGTAAAGCAAGGATAACTGAATGCAGTCAGTTTAAATCACGCAGTGCTGAGCGAGTTAGATAAGGCAATGAGATGGTAAAAGTGTTAGGGCTCAGAACGCGGTAGCGAAATAAGTGATGATGGCCGAAGTATAGAGGATATAGAATGCCGACTGGCTACAGAAAGGAGAGAATTTCTGAAAAAGCTGAATTCGTTAACATCTGATATAAATTTAAGTATTAAGAAGTTTTTCTGAAGGTAGTAGTGGTATTGTACGGAATCGAAACGCGTCCGATATGCATTTCGGATAAGAAGAAGATAGAAAAAATCAAAATGTAGTGCTACAGAAGAAAGCTGAAGACTGGACTGGTAGATAACGTAACTAATCATGAGGCACTGAATCGAATTGAGTGAAAATAAATTTGTAGCACTGTGATATTCCTGGCTCTGGCTGCCACTATTTTATTCTGCTAGAAGCTCGCCTCGCTGCATCTCTATACACGTGAAACAGCGTATGGTACAAAATGCGGTGAGGTACAAGAGACAGGTGGTACAGTATGTACCAGTCCCGTGGGAGAGTACGCCGGTTGTATCGAATTTGCTTCTGATTGGTCGGTACGTTCGGGTGCTAGGCGCCAAAACGCCAAACGTCTCTTATTAATTATTTGTATACTTTTCATTGTATTTATCCCAGTTTTCAGTATGAGAATCTCTCATGGTTACCCTATGGGCCTACCATTTAGTGAAACATAAGAGTAACGATATTGCAACTGAAGTCGCTTTGACGTGCGAAGAGGACGAAGTACTTCGGCTGCGCTGGTCAGTTTCGGGCTTTCTAGTGGGTCGGTCGCGTAAGACTGTTTCTGGCATTCTTCAGAGCCGGACATGTATCTCTGTGTCGGGCGGACATGTTGCACCCTTTATCGCAAAATTGTCAGAAAAGTTACCGTGCGAATAGGAAAGCTACGTCGAGTGTTGTAAAGGACAGTATAAAATGTGTGATTATTTAAAAAATATAAAAAAAAACAGGATACAGTAATGAGAAGTGCCGCCTACCAACATTGTCAGTACTACAGATCTTGCCCTTTGTAGATGCAGATGCTAACCTGGGCAAGTGGCATCCCATACAAAGCACAATCAAAGGTCCAAGTTCACAGCTTAGCCGAAGAAGATCCCACAACCGACGAGCTGTCTTCTACGCTGGGGATTCAACTTTAGAAGGCGACAGGTTGGCGGAAAGAATCTCTCCAACTTCCATATCTGACTTCCAAAGGACACGCATGATTTATAGCAGATTAGACTAAATGAAGGGATCGGGTGACAGGAGACATCCCGAGGTAACAAGTAATCGTAAGTTTGGTAATGGAGGGAGGGTGTGTGTGTGTGTGTGTGTGTGTGTGTGTGTGTGTGTGTGTGTGTGTGTGTGTGTGAGAAGGCATAAAGTTGAAAAGGGAGATAAAGAGATGAGCACAATAAGCAGATTCAAATGGATGTATTTTGCAGCTGTTATTCAGATATCAAGAGGCTCTGATAGGATAGAGCAGCCTGGAGAACTGCGTAACAGCAGTGTTCGCCCTGTAGATCACAACAACATAATTTTCACCCTTCTACCCTCATGCCAGTCAGGCTCCGTCAAAATATTATAAACATGATTTGCACGCAAACAGAATCGGTAGTCTGTGAGTGGCGCCGGATTCTACAGGGTGATTCAAAAAGAATACCACAACTTTAAAAATGTGTATTTAATGAAAGAAACATAATATAACCTTCTGTTATACATCATTACAAAGAGTATTTAAAAAGGTTTTCTTCACTCAAAAACAAGTTCAGAGATGTTCAATATGGCCCCCTCCAGACACTCGAGCATTATCAACTCCAACTCGTTCCACACTCTTTGTAGCATATCAGGCGTAACAGTTTGGATAGCTGCTGTTATTTCTCGTTTCAAATCATCAATGGTGGCTGGGAGAGGTGGCCGAAACACCATATCCTTAACATACCCCCATAAGAAAAAATCGCAGGGGGTAAGATCAGGGCTTGTTGTAGGCCAGTGATGAAGTGCTCTGTCACGGCCTGCCTGGCGGCCGATCCATCGCCTCGGGTAGTTGGCGTTCAGGTAGTTACGGACAGATAAGTGCCAATGTGGTGGCGCTCCATCCTGCTGAAATATGAATTGTTGTGCTTCTTGTTCGAGCTGAGGGAACAGCCAATTCTCTAACATCTCCAGATACTGTAGTCCAGTTACAGTAACACCTTCGAAGAAAAAGGGACCAAAAACTTTATTGGCTGAAATGGCACAGAAAACGTTCACCTTAGGCGAGTCATGTTCATACTGAGTTGTTTCCCGCGGATTCTCAGTGACCCATATACAGACATTGTGACAGTTGACTTTCCCGTTAGTGTGGAAAGTTGCTTCATCACTAAACACAAACTTTGAAACGAAAGATTCATCTGTTTCCATTTGAGCAAGGATAAAATCATAGAAATCAATTCTTTTAATCTTATCAGCGGCAGACAGTGCTTGAACCAATTTCAGGCTGTAAGGTTTCATAACTCTTTTCGTAGGACTATCCATACAGTTGATTGTGGAACTTGCAGGTCTCTGCTAGCTCTGCGAGTCCATTTTCCTGTGCTGCGAACAAATGCTTGCTGGATGCGTGCTACATTTTCATCACTCGTTCTCGGCCGTCCAGAACTTTTCCCTTTGCACAAACACCCATTCTCTGTAAACTGTTTATACCAACGTTTAATACACCACCTATCAGGAGGTTTAACACCATACTTCGTTCGAAATGCACGCTGAACAACTGTCGTCGATTCACTTCTGCCGTACTCAATAACACAAAAAGCTTTCTGTTGAGCGGTCGCCATCTTAGCATCAACTGACGCTGACGCCTAGTCAACAGCGCCTCAAGCGAACAAATGTACAACTAAATGAAACTTTATAGCTCCCTTAATTCGCCGACAGATAGTGCTTAGCTCTGCCTTTTGTCGTTGCAGAGTTTTAAATTCCTAAAGTTGTGGTATTCTTTTTGAATCACCCTGTATTTTGATCCACTGAATCTTGCTTAAGACTGGTCATCACAGTCGTTGCAAATTGCACAAATGATCTTTTGATTCATTAGACACTTCGTAATTCCAACGTTGGCCTTGGCTGACGCCATACGAATGACTTCACAATCCACCATAATAGGATTCCCTCCCCTTTCCCTTCCCCTCAACGGAAGGTAGACGGTCCTGTAGCGTTTCCAGTAAATTAGGTCAGTTACTTGCAGAGGATGGGAGCAACAATGTCAGATGATTCGCTTTTAATAAACAGGACGGTGGCAACACTGACGACGCAATTTTGAAATGGTACAACGTGGTTTCATTTTGCGCTGAATAATAATGAACAAATATCACGTTAATTTCTGTTTTTATTTACTATTTTAAGACCACCTCAAACGTTGTAAGAAGCCGTGGACGTGCAAGCTCTCTCACACACACACACACACACACACACACACACACACACACACACACACACACACACACACACACACAGAGAGAGAGAGAGAGAGAGAGAGAGAGAGAGAGAGAGAGAGAGAGAGAGAGAGAGAAAGGTTTCTTCAAAAAGTCAATGACGAAAATGAGACGAATTTCTGAAGAGGAACGAATTAATAAGGGGAACAGAGGATATCAATGCTAAGACCTGCTTACAGGAATGGACAGCATTCTCAGCAGTGAATTTGGCTGAAGGATAAACAAGTGCCGGCCGTTGTAGCCGAGCGGTTCTAGGTGCCTCAGTCCGGAATCGCGCTGCTGCTACGGTCGTAGGTACGAATCCTGCCTCGGACATGGAGGTGTGTGATGTTCTTAGGTTAGTTAGGTTTAAGTAGTTCTAAGTCTAGGGGACTAATGACCTCAGATTTTAAAGTCCCACAGTGCTTAGAGCCAATTGAACTATTTGATAAAGTAATGAACAGTTGCAGAAAAGGCAAAAACTACATCCTTTGTGTCGAAACTGGACATTAGTGAAACAAGTGAACTTTGTCCCACCTAAGAAGCAGACTGGTGCGGGAAGAGAAACCAGAAACCTTTCTTCGATAGAAGTATCTCTGCCATTCACCGTGTGAGACGGCAACTCTTCTCTTATTTATTCAATTAGTGGTACGTCCACTTCCAGAATTACTTTTACAGTGTATTTCTTCGGACACTGTTCTGGTTTCTCGAACAGTCTCAGTTACATAAGAACCTCAAAGTAAGATCACTAAAACAATGTTTCTTTCCTATAACGGAAAAGAAACGTGATGAATAAATTCATCTCAGCTTAAAGTTAGGAAAAACAACTGAAATAACACAAATTCAAGTACCTTTTTTTAATCAACTTGTTAAAAAACGAACAAAAAACGAGCCAGAAAGGTAGAACTAGCATACGGGTTAGTAGAGAATAGATAACAGCAAAAGAACAGTTTGCTACAATCCGAAGATTGGCCACTACACCACTTTGCATGTCATAAGTACTGTACATTTCAGAATGCCTGATACTGAACAAGAAAGCAGAAACGCAATAGCTAGAGAAGGAAGTCAGAAATATTTGAAGGAAGATCATCGGACCGCAAGAAAGAAACGATGGTACATGGAAGGATAGGAGATTTGTGTGCACAGATGGAACAGGTGACACACACTGTGCGAATGAAAAGGCTGAAGTTTTGTGGACACCTCTCCACAATGATCGAATGCAGACAGACAATGTCCAAATACATCAATAATCTAAAGGCGATAACAAACTGGTTTCAGCAAATGAAGTGCATGAAAGAAGATGGGATCAATCCGAAAATATGGGAGAAAGAGGCATTTTTCGAATGAAAGTTGACAAATTCAATGGTTTCCAGGAAAATCAAAATATAAGGACAAATATCATCTGGACAGGGCAAAGGAGAAGGATCCTGCGCACAAGAAAAAAGAAGTTCTGGGAGGTGAAGAGAAAACCAATCCGATCTCGAGTGTTGTTCTCTAGCACTACATTTTAATTGTTTCTATGTTATTCTTATCCGAAATGCTTATCAGTCACGCTTCGCTTCCGTACAATACCACCACTACCTTCAGAAAAGACTTATTAATACTTAAATTTGTATCAGATGTCAACAAATTCCGCTTTTTCAGAAATTCTCTCCTTTCTGTAGCCAGTCGGCATTCTATATCCTCTATACTTCGGCCATCATCACTTATTTTGCTACCGCGTTCTGAGCCCTACTAATTTTACAATCTCATTGCCTTATCTAACTCGCTCAGCACTGCGTGATTTAAACTGACTGCATTCCGTTATCCTTGTTTTACTTTTGTTGACATTCATCTCGTAACTTCTTTTCAAGACGCTATTTATTCAAGTCAATCTTCCAAATCATTTGCTGTCTCTGACTGTAAATCCTGTGTATCTTAATTAAATATATTAATTTTTCCCTATATGATAAAGAGAAAAAACTATTTTCATCATAGAAATTTTTTTCCCTATGCGAAAAAGAAAAAAACTAACGTTTTTACGGTTCTATTGACCGAATATTTGTGTTACATTTGCAAATTTTACATCTAGATTATAATTTGCTGATACAGCTTCATGGTAAATACGAGAATTCTTTCTATTTAAAAAAAGAAACGTGATATATGTTGGTTATAGGCAAGAACAAAGCTCGTTGTAGTACATGAGAAGATCATGTTATACGAATGTCAGCGCGTGTGTCAAATGATCGTTGAAGAAGAAACACGTTTAATAAGACGTGGAGGAAATAATTAAACACAGCTTTTATAGAAGTACCTTTGAAGTACTATGGAGTAAACCAGGGCAAAGTGCCGGAGAAGCAACTACTCGCGATTACGTTAATTAACGCTCCAGGAGCACTTTACCTTGTTCAGGACAAACTAGTATTAACAGCAAAACCTAAACTAGGATAGTAGCAACACTGGCTCCAAAACTTGGACGGCGCGATCCATCACCTTCATAGCAGACACGTACTGCCACAGCTGAGGGACGTGCAGTATCTGGTCCGACATTGATGCGACAGCCTCGCAATAGCTGCTGCTGTATCGAAGGGTCGTGGGAGGGGCTTAGGGCGACTTAGCGGGGCTTCAGTGAACTTGAGGACGGCAAGATGGTGTGAGCCGGTGCTCGGGCACAGGCGGCGTGCGACAGGTAAACGCCCCATCTGCTCGCCGGTTGCGGTCAAGTCGCGGAGCGGAGCGGATTACCGCTGGCAGAGTACGTCCTGACGGGAACTTCGCTTCCACACGCTATCTTGGGCGACGGGGTCGAAGGGCTCGTACAAGCGTGTAGCGCTACATGAAGGCGACAAGTTCGGAAGAGCTGGCTCTTCTTCAAGGCTTTTGCAGCCATGAGTTTATGGCGGGTCATGGCCCACCGAATATAGGCCGGTGTGAGGTGGAGGTTACACCATCAAGTTAAGTAGTGGTTTAGACTTTGTACGTATGTACTGTTTGTGTCTTCCTTTTTTCGTTTATAAATGTATAGCTATGTGGTAGTAAAGGAGTTTTGCTATTTGGGGAGCAAAAATGATTATGGTCGAAGTAGAGAGGATATAAAATGTAGACTGGCAATGGCAAGGAAAGCGTTTCTGAAAAAGAAAAATTTGTTAACACCGAGTATAGATTAAAGTGTCAGGAAGTAGTTCCTGGAAGTATTTGTATGGAGTGTAGCCATGTATGGAAGTGAAACATGGACGATAAATAGTTTGGACAAGAAGAGAATAGAAGCATTCGAAATGTGGTGCTACAGAAGAATGCTGAAGATTAGATGGGTAGACCACTTAACTAATGAGGAGGCATTGAATAGAATTGGGGAGGAGTTTGTGGCACAACTTGACAAGAAAAACGGATCGGTTAGTAGGACATTTTCTAAGGCATCAAGGGATCACCAATTTAGTATTGGAGGGCAGCGTGAAGGGTAAAAGTCATATAGGGAGACCAAGAGATGAGTACACCAAGCAGATTCAGAAGCATGTAGGTTGCAGTAAGTACTGGGAGATGAAGCAGCTTGCACAGGATAGAGTAGCATGGACAGCTGCATCAAACCAGTCTCTGGACTGAAGACCACAACAACAACATGGTGTTCTTTTAATCACTGACAAAGGTCTTCTTAGGCACTTGTGGGTTTTATTGTTCTGAAGACGGTGTAGTTATCTACGCCGAAACCTAGGTTACCACTAGGTGCTTTTTTCGCAATCGAGGCGGGTTTCTAGTTTTTTAATATATTAACCAACGATTGCTGACGCGCTGCGATGTTGAAGGTTATTATGTTCGAGTATAATGACTTTTCTGGAGACTAGAAATCTACGCTGTAGGAACCAGCATAGATCTCGAAAATGACGATCGTGTGAAACCCAGCTCGCGCTATTCGTCCACGAGACTCAGAGAGCCATAGACACGGGTTCCCAGGTAGATGCCGTGTTTCTTGACTTCCGCAAGGCGTTCGTTACAGTTCCCCACAGTCGTTTAATGAACGAAGAGCATATGGACTATCAGACCAATTGCGTGATTGGATTGAAGAGTTCCTAGATAACAGAACGCACCATGTCATTCTCAATGGAGAGAAGTTTTCCGCAGTGAGAGTGATTTCAGGTGTGCCGCGGGGGAGTGTCGTAGGACCGTTGCTATTCACAATATACATAAATGACCTGGTGGATGACATCGGAAGTTCAGTGAGGCTTTTTGCGGATGATGCTGTGGTGTATCGAGAGGTTGTAACAATGGAAAATTGTACTGAAATGCAGGAGGATCTGCAGCGAATTGACGCATGGTGCAGGGAATGGTAATTGAATCTCAATGTAGACAAGTGTAATGTGCAGCGAATACACAGAAAGAAAGATCCCTTATCGTTTAGCTACAATATAGCAGGTCAGCAACTGGAAGCAGTTAATTCCATAAATTATCCAGGAGTACGCATTAGGAGTGATTTAAAATGGAATGATCATGTAAAGTTGATCGTCGGTAAAGCAGATGCCAGACTGAGATTCATTGGAAAAATCCTAAGAAAATGGAATCCGAAAACGAAGGAAGTAGGTTACAGTACGCTTGTTCGCCCACTGCTTGAATACTCCTCAGCAGTGTGGGATCCGTACCAGATAGGTTTGATAGAAGGGATAGAGAAGATCCAACGGAGAGCAGCGCGCTTCGTTACAGGATCATTTAGTAATCGCGAAAGCGTTACGGATGTGATAAACTCCAGTGGAAGATTCTGCAGAAGAGAGGCACAGTAGCTCGGTACGGACTTTTGTTGAAGTTTCGAGAACATACCTTCACCGAGGAGTCAAGCAGTATATTGCTCCCTCCTACGTATATTTCACGAAGAGACCATGAGGATAAAACTGGAGAGATTAGAGCCCACATAGAGGCATACCGACAATCCTCCTTTCCACGAACAATACGAGACTGGAATAGAAGGGAGAACCGATAGTGGTATTCAAGGTACCCGCCGCCACACACTGTCAGGTGGCTTGCGGAGTATGGATGTAGATGTAGATGACGTGTCTGTCTTTGCTGGTTCTTATAATGTCCGTATTTTCAATGTTGCTTGGTGGAGCGAATTGTTAACGAATTTTTTCGCTCTTCAAAAAAATCAAATTTTAAATATTTTTACTGCAGACCTGAATAAAGCGAAACGCGCCTGGTGAGAAAAACACTCATTTTCTAGTTGTAATGATGGAACGAAAATACCATCAGTAGTCGTCATATTTGTTTACACAGGTTATTTTTTTCGTGTTTGTCTCTCCTTTCCTTGTACTGTTGTCCTTTCAGTGTAGCACACATTCAGTTAGATGTGGTCTACGTTAAGCGGTACTGAGTTTCTGTCATCTGCTCTACGTGCTCTGTATCCCTCGCTACGCAGCTGTCCGCGTGCCTTCAGGAGCGCCCTGACGGGGCTTTCCACAGTTTCCAAGTCGGCCTAACAGCACGCTGCCACCACCACCAGCAGAGCGGCAGCAGCGATGCCTGGGAAGGCCCTGCAGCTAGTTGCTCTGCGGCCCGCGTCTCACCTCGCTAACTGCCCTATTGGCCACCGTAGCCGGTCGCAGCTATGCCGGGTATTACAGGGCAGTGCTGGACTGCGACGCGACGCGACACGACACAGCCTCAGACGCAGCGAGCGGGACTGCCTGCCTCCCCCACCCGCCGTATCGACCTTGGCAGGCGAGTGGAGACCGAGTTTCGGGCTCGGCGCCACGCCCATCAATCTTGCTCCGCGGAGACGGACAGCCTGCTGCACTCTGCTAGTACCCCACGCGTTCTCTGTCAGACGCGGCTCAGATTACTCCAGATGCTTTTCCGCTTCCGCCGGGCAGCAAAATCACACCTTACTAATTCTCCACTTTATAGCAGGTTTCTGCCACTTCATGGACAATTTCGCAACACTGTATTTCGATAATCGTTTTTTACTTGAAACTTTCTGACAAATTAGGACTGTAGTTCGGACAGGGACTCGAACCCGCAACCTTGATAGTGTGGGTATTTTTACTTATTTTCCTAATTCTGTACTCCAAGGATCAGTTATTAAGGAATTTGAATTCCCAATCGCTAATTACTACGAGCGTTTTACAAGCTCCGGCATAGTTATTTATATTTAACACCTTAATTAGATGACTCGATATTGCAGACAAGAAATTCGCTGTCAGCGAATTAATTTTGCCGCATGGGATTAGCCGAGCGGTCTAGGGCGTTGCCGTCATGGACTGCAAGGTTGGTCCCGGCGGAGGTTCGATTCCTCCCTCGGGCGTGTGTGTGTGTGTGTGTGTGTGTGTGTGTGTGTAAGGATAATTTAGGTTAAGTAGTGTGTAAGCTTAGGGACTGATGACCTTTGCAGTCAAGTCCCATAAGATCTGACACACATTTGAACTTTTTAAAAAAAATTAATTTTGATGTACTGCGTGCAGCTGTCGATGTCAACAGTGTCTTTTCCTTCACACATGCGTGTGAGGCACAGAAAAGTTTGTACATGGTTTGAAACACAAAGCATGCACATGGAACTATTCAGTAATCACGTTTTGTCACAATACTGAGAGGAAAGCTACTCAGACATGTGACGTATCAAGCAATTATTGTTCTTCACATAAACTGTACATAAGCTGTTTTTGAAAAGTATGACTTTTACCATCACAGGAATTTTGAAAATTGAAATGAAATAAACAATAATCTGTAAAAAAACTTTTGTATTGTTACTTCACATGACAGAATTCTGTAGAGAGCAAAATTAGAAGCATCTTCAGAAACACATAAGTAGAGTAATTACTGGCAGTTTTTCTACTCAGTTATTTTCTTCTTCTACTACTACTACTATTACTAGCTTGTATGTTGTGGGTCATTCGAAAGTGTTTCATAAAACTCACTGTAACCCGCAAGCTTTGCAGATCCTTCACTATCTTTACCATCATCTGGAGCCACCAAAGATGTATGGTTTCTTATGAGGTGCACTCTGAGCGTTATAGTGTACTGTGTGATCAAAAGTATCCGAACAACCTCCAAAATACACGTTTTTCATATTAGTTGCATTGTGCTGCCATCTACTGCCAGGTACTCCATATCAGCGACCTCAGTAGTAGTTATACACCGCGAGAGAGCAGAATAGGGAGCTCCGCGAAACTCACGGACTTCGAACTTGGTCAGGTGATTGGGTGTCACTTTTGTCATACGTCTGAACGCGAGATTTCTTCACTCCTAAACTTCCCAAGGTCCACTGTTTCCGACGTGATAGTGAAGTGGAAACGCGAAGGGACTGGAACAGCACAAAAGCGTACAGGCCGACCTTGTCTGTTGACCGATAGAGACCGCCGACAGTTCAAAATGGCTCAAATGGCTCTGAGCACTATGGGACTTAACATCTTAGGTCATCAGTCCCCTAGAACGTAGAACTACTTAAACCTAACTAACGTAAGGCCATCACACAACACCCAGCCATCACGAGGCAGAGAAAATCCCTGACCCCGCTGGGAATCGAACCGCCGACAGTTGAAGAGGGTCGTAATGTTAATAGGCAGACATCTATCCAGCCCATCACACAGGAAATCCAAACTGCATCAGGATCCGCAGCAAGAACTATGACCGGCAGGCGAGAAAACTTTGATTCCATGGTCGAGCGGCTGCTCATAAGCCATACATCACGCCGGTAAATGCCAAACGACACCTCGCTTGGTGTAAGGAGTGTAAACATTGAACGATTGAACAATGGAGAAACACAGTGTGGAGTGGCGAATCACGATGCACAATGTGCCGATCTGATGGCAGGGCGTGGGTGTAGCGATGCCCGGTGAACGTCATCTGCCAGCGTGTGTAGTGCGAAAAGTAAAATTCGGAGGCGGTGGTGTTACGGTGTGGTAATGATTTTCATGGAGAGGGCTTGCAGCCCTTGTAGTTTAGCGTGGCACCTTCTTGCGTCCCACTATTGAAGAGCAATTCGGGGATGGCGATTGAATTTTTCAACACGATCGAACACCTGTTCATAATGCACGGTCTGTGGCGGAGTGGTTACACGACAATAACATCCCTGTAATGGACTAGCCTGCAAGGGGTCCTGACTGGAATCCTACAGCACACCTTTGGGATGTTTCGTAACGCTGACTTCGTGCCAGGCCTCACCGACCGACATCGATACCTCTCCTCAGTGCAACACTCCGTGAAGAATGAGCTGCTATTCCCCAAGAAACCTTCCAGCACCTGACTGAACGTATGCCTGCGAGAGTGGAATGGAAGTTGTCATCAAGGCACCACATCGAATTCGAGCATTACCGATGGAGGACGCCACAAACTTTTAAGTCATTTTCAGCCAGGTGTCCGTATACTTTTGATCACATAGTGTAGCATTTAACCCTTTGAATGCCAGTGGTTTGTGCCTGAGCCTCTGGTTTATTAATTTTCTGAAGTATCAGGGCCTTTGTCATGAAATCACCGACGCTATTGGAAGACAGAGACATCTAGCGGTACACTGGGGTACTTTTACGAATTAGTGCAATTGTAGTGGTCATAGCGCTCAGAGCAACTGTCGGTGCAGAGACTGTATTATGTGGTTGTAAGAAATTGTTGAGTGTTTTTTTTTTTTTAGTTGGTATCACAATTAGGACGTCATTGAAAGGGAATGAAGTATATCTAATTACTGTAGGGTAAAGTTGAGTTTGTACTGCTGTTTTTGTCAGTAGCTTCTAAATGATACAATGGAGTAGTATTTGCATTTGATATAAATTCGTTACATTTTAGCCCAAATTTGCTTGGTATTTAGGGTTGTAATTTTTTTGTGTTATGAGTTCATGGAAGTTTCAAGATTTTGGATTGTATCTAGAAAGAAAGCAAAATTGCTTTAAATACATCTCCTGAAATGATGGGTAGTTGAAACGTGTGCGTACCATAGGTTTCACCGTCCTTAAACATCTGATTTTTGCATCTTGCTAATTCTTTTTGTATTCGTTGGTTAACATACAATAAAGATTAATTTCGTGGAAAGTTTTAAAATATCAATTTTTTCATTACTAGGATTCAAAATGTTCAGAGAAAAAGTTTGCTTAGCTAGTGTATCAATATACTTCAACTTTGACAACAGACAATTTTATTTAATTTACGAATACCTCTTCCTTTTGTCTCATCTTACAGGGACACATTTGTATATTGCCTTTGTATAGTACTTGAAAGCTAGAATACCATCTGAATTCACCTCTTTAATAGAGAAACATCCAGACACATTGTTCTTTTCCATAATCTCACAGTTTACTTCCACTGTACATATTCCGTCACTCTTTCTTATGAGCCGTTTAATAGCACCCAAGTCCGTGTAGAATGGGATTTCCTTGTGCAGAGAAACAGTTGCTTATAGTTTTCAATACGTCGTTGTCACCCATATTAACCCGATAACGAACGAGTGTACTATTTCTTTTTTGTTCAGGAAATGCATTGGTGAACGTTATTAGGTGATAGATGGCGGATTTATTATTTGGGTCAACGTAGACCAACGAAAAAGAACGAAGTTTATCCGGAGTTGTCTTGGCAACTACTTCGTGGTAAACATGCAATAGGATCAGCGGGGAAAAAAATCAGAGACGACGCATATGCATTCAAGCCTACCGCAACAAACCACCGATATTCCCTACTTTACAGGAACGGAACAACTGTGCTAAACATGTTCATTCTGCATCTTTCAGGGTAATTAACGGGCTCCATAATCATGTTCCATTCGTTAGTATGGGACCCATCTGCACAGTGCACACAGCTACATTCAAGAAATCGGTTGGTGCAAAGAAACGAGAACTTCAGATTTCGTTACGTGTGCCCTTTCATCATCTTGTAGTTCAACTAGTAAGAATGACTCACGTCAGTTACGACGTTTTACATGCAGTTAGTCTTTCCCTTACCACTATTTACAATCGACTTCTCCATATTTTATGTCGAGAAACTGTTTAAAAAACCAAACACTTTTCGCTGTTCAAATGGCTCTGAACACTATGGGACTTAACACCTATGGCCATCAGTCCCCTAGAACTTAGAACTACTTAAACCTAACTAACCTAAGGACAACACACAACACCCAGCCTTCACGAGGCAGAGAAAATCCCTGACCCCGCCGGGAATCGAACCCGGGAACCCGGGCGTGGGAAGCGAGAACGCTACCGCATGACCACGAGATGCGGGCTTTTCGCTGTCACACTGTGTATGTCGCCAAATATTATTGCTGTTCTCTCTTACTCACGACCAGAAGTAGGTACTTACGGACTGCCACAACACAAAAGTGAAGCACCGAAAGAGAGAGAAGATCCATAGAGAGCAGTACCTGTAAACAAAGACACAAACGTTAGCCGACATTTTCCGTAAACAATGGGATCATTACACAGAAATATTTACTTAAGTTACTGTGATAAATGTGACACATTTACGCTGTGTACAGGATGAATTAATTAAAATTTATCTACTCCAAAAGCACGTCAGCAAACCGCTTGATTTGTATCACCAACAAATTGTCGATGTGTGTGTTCTCAGGCTACATGTGGTAGCAGCTTCGCCCCAATCCACGTCACCCAATGTGAAGCAATTTACGCGTGTTTAGACTCCTCTTGACGCTATTCTCAACAGCGTGACATTTCCTGCCGAAATTTTAGTTACTTGTGTCAATCGCTGTAAACAAGTCATGTTTTGATGAAAATTCTCAAATAAACGGTAAATTTCGCTGGAGGAACTAGTTCTACTTATCGCTCCTGAAAATGTGACACCTCGCGACTCAAGTTTTCCCATTTTACGTTACTGGTATCAAACGGCATAGAAATGATTCGCATTGTCCTACTGATACCTCGTAATACACGAATGGAAAAAGATCTGTGGTACATTCCGGTTCACAGTGACGCCTTGTAGATACATTCGAGGTCTCACATGTTAAGGAGCGATATGGAGTTGGAGCATTTTGCTTAGATTAGCGACGGTGGACGGAAACTGCGTCGATCTTCACACTTCTGAAAATAAGCAGTAGTAAGACTGAGGCAAATGTGTAGCCCCCATTATTTTGAAAAGATTTGTGGTTTTTTACTTTTCGCAGTTCGCGTTAGGCATAATAGCTGGACCAGCCTCTGTCAAACAACGGACCATACCATTTGAGGATGGTCTGGGTCAAACAACATACCAAATCACTTGAGGATCGTCTGTTGCTTGACAAACTGGCAGCATTGTTAATATCTCCAGCCACTTTTCGGCAGCTGATGTTTCAATTACGCTTTATCTCATAGATAAGAAAAAAATTGCTAAAGAGGGAATTTTTTCTTATCTATATGATAAGGAAGCAACATTGCAACGGGAGTCAAGGCGTACGGCACAAACTTTTCACACATTTCCTCTTATTCAAAATATTGTAGAAAGTGTCCTCTACACTAATTTAGAGATGTTGAGCTCTTCCTTTGATTTGTGACAACAACGTTGACACATTAAGGCCTCCCCACACTTCCTATTCGAACACACATCTGTTGTTAGTTCAAGCAGCCATCATAGTTAGT
Source organism: Schistocerca gregaria (assembly GCF_023897955.1). NCBI lineage: Eukaryota > Metazoa > Arthropoda > Insecta > Orthoptera > Acrididae > Schistocerca > Schistocerca gregaria. The sequence continues at coordinate 468,359,431 of NC_064927.1, read as the reverse complement.
GCGCTGAAACCGCTTGCACACCAGAAATAAAATCAGCCTCAGAATTTTTCGCGCGAACGATGCAGATGATTCCGACAATGGCAGAATCCCAACAGCCTTTCGTTGTGCTTCATTATTGGGTCATGTGAAACAGGAGCTGATAGGAAACGGATAGAACTGGAGCATGGGAAAGTGGTCGAACAACCGAACAGCACTTAAGCCAGCGTCAGCATAATCCAACACAATGGTGAAAATGTTTGAGTCGAGTTTCAGATTGGTTCATCATCAATCTTACGCTCTTGATACAGCCACATGAGCTCTTTCTATTCCTCAACTTGGAAGTTTATGTTCATTATAAGGGTTTTGTTCGTCCATTAATTAGGAAGCGATTTAACAAAAAATGGGCTTTTCAAAATTTTATACATAGCTAGATTCTCAACAACAGGATCAAATATTCTTGTAGAATTTATAAACAACCAGTCAGTTGAAAAATGGAAGGTTTATTTAAACATTTTTATCATGGTTTCAATGGTTATAAAAACATATTTCTCAGAAGAAAGTAGGAACAACTGGGTTACATGTTGTGCCTGAGGTACGCTAAAATATAGCCCAAAAGTGTCAGTGAGATACAAAATTTCACCTCCACAACAATTAGAACATGCACAACATAGTGATTGTCATTCAGTATTACCTCAAGAATGTGCAGCTAGTGCAACATAGAACTGAGATTTAATATCTGAAGGACGCCTTTCGATTATATATTTAACGTAGCTCAGGCACAACATGTAACCTAGTTGCCACTGTTTACTACTGAGGAAGACATTTAAAAAAAAAAGTTGAAACAGTACTAAACAGGGTTAAATAAACCTTCAGTTTTTCAACTGATTGGCTGTTTATTAATTCTACAAGAAGAAATGGGCTATTTCTAAATCGGGCGTATAGTTGACAAATGACGGAGACAGATAATTAACGCTCATTTGTCGAATATTCCCCATACCTATCTAAGTATCCTCGTAGTTTACTTGCAAATATTCCAACTTTATTGCTGCAAAAATCACTGTGATACTGCAATGTTGGTCACCTAAATGTGTTATGTAGCTAAGTATATTCCCAAAATTTCATTACTCTACATCAATCCCTTTTTGGTGTTACGACTTCTTTCCATCAGTGTATATCATCACTCCGTCTTCAGGCCACAAGTGGCCCATCTGGATCATCCAACCGCCGTGCCATCCTGTTGAGAATGCGTATAGGAGGGGCATGTGGTCAGCACACCTATCTCCCGGTCGTTATGATGGTTTTCTTTGACCGGAGCCGCTACTATTCGGTGGAGTAGCTCCTCAGTTGACATCACGAGGCTGAGTGCACCCCGGAAAATGGCAACAGCACGTGGCCGCTGGATGGTCACCCATCCAAGTGCCGGCCACGCCCGACAGCGCTTAACTTCGGTGATCTCACGGGAACCGGTGTATCTACTGCGGCAAGACCGTTGCCCCAGTGTATATTAAGGCACCAAGTAAATCTCGTACGGACTAAGGGGAGCCATAGTGATCGAGGATGTTGGGAGCAGGTGCTGCTCACTGACACACCAGCGGAAATTGTGGAAGTTAGAAGACTGGCGACCAAAATAAAAATAAATGAAAATGAAAAATCCAGCGCATCTCTAGCATCGTATTTTTAGCCAAGGGGGCTGCGTGTTATCTAGAGCTCCTGCCGCCTATTGTTCACCCGCACAAGGACGTAAGCGGTGCCTGACACTTGTCAGAAGCCGCAGCGCGGTAATTAAAGGGCGGACTTCATTAAGGGCCGGCGCGAAGCCCTTGTGCTGGCGCGTCACGGCTCCACAGCCACGGCAGCAGGTGCGAACTGTGAAGGGTGTGAGCGGTGGCGTGTCGCAAGGGCTTCTCCACGACAGCGAGGACACCCTCGCCAGACTATCTCGCCTACCACAACACGAAATCTGCAGTACCTAAAGCTTACTACAGAAAACGTTATACTGCTGTCTACGAGGTATTCGTGCAGTCAAATGGAACCCGTTTATTAAAAGAAGCAGTTATTAGTAAGACCTGTGCTACGCATCGTCAAAAGTTGTTTACCCTTGTGTTCCCCCCACGTTGCCTATAAGCATACGTTCCTCCGTGACATGCGCCGCGGACAGGAACGATTTAACTATGCCCATCCAACTTGTTGAACCGCTGTTTGCACAAAGCCACGAAATAAGAAGTCCAATAACAATCAAAAATTTTCGAGTCATCAGTTCTCGGATTGGTTTGATGTAGCTCGCGATGTATACCCCCTGAGTATCTTCTACTCAGAGTAGCATTTGCAACCCACGTCCTCAATTGCTTACTGGAGCAGGCCGTGGTGGCCGCCCGGTTCTAGGCGCTTCAGTCTGGAACCGCGCTGCTCATACGGTCGCAGCTTTGATGTGTGTGATGTGCTTAGGTTAGTTAGGTTTAAGTAGTCCTACGTTCTAGAAGACTGCAGACCTCAGATGTGAAGTCCCATAGTGCTCAGAGCCATCTGAACCATTACTTACTGGAAGTATTTCAGTCTGCCTTTCTCTATAACTTTCACCCACTACAACTTCATCTAGTACCTCGAAAATTATTCCCTGATGTCTTAACAAATGTCCTATCGTCCAGTCCCTTCTTCTTGTCGGTGTTTTCCACATATTCCTTTCGTCTCCGATTCTGCGCAGAACCACCTCATTCCTTACCTTGTCAGTCCACCTAATTTTCAACATTAATCTGTAGCACCCCATCTCCAACGCTTCAATTCTCTTCGGTTCCGGTTTTCCAACAGTCCATGTTTCATTACCACACAATGCTGTGCTCCAGCTGTACATTCTCAGATCTTTCTTTTTAATATTACCTCCTATGTTTGACACTAGTAAACTTCTCTTGGCTAGGAATGCCCTTTTTGCCTGTGCTAATCTGTTTTTGATGTCCTCCTTGCTCTGTCCATCATAGGTTGTTTTGCTGTCTAGGTAGCAGAATTCCTTAACTTCACCTACTTCGTGACCATCAATCCTGATGTTAAGTATCTATCTGTTTTCATTCCCGCTACTCCTCATTACTTTCGTCTTTCTTCGACTTACTCTCAGTCCACATTCTGTACTCTGTTAACACTTTGTGGGTCCTGTAATTCTTCCTCACTTTCGCCGAGGATAGCAACTTCATTAGCGAATCTGTCACTGGTACACCTTCACCTTGAATTTTTAATCCTCTTTTGAACCTTTAATTTATCTCCGTTATTGGTGCTTCGATGTATAGATTCAACAGTAGGGGCGATATATGCTCCTGGGTACGCCTTACAATCCACTATCTGATTTCGAAATCGCTGTCTGACATGATGTAATCTAACTGAAATCTTCCCGTATCACCCAGACTTTTCCACGTTTACCACCTCCTCTTGTGATTCTGAACAGAGGATTGGCTATTATTAGCTAAAATTTATTGCCGAACTCTATCTTTCTACTCTCCAATTTATAGTGCCAAGCCCATATTCTCCCGTAACCCTTCCTTCTTTCCCTACAACCTCATCCCAGTCCCCTTTGACTATTATATTTTCATTTCGCTCTATGTACTGATCTGCCCGTTCAATATCCTCACATACTTTCTCGTCGTCTTCCGCTTGCGACATTGGTGTTCGTATGTGATCGATTATTTCAGCAAAACTGATGGTCATCTAAGAGATCCTGAATTTTCCTTTCCATTTTTCTGTATATTATTCTTGTCAGCACCTTTGATGCACGAGCTGTTAAGCTGGTAATGCGATGCTTCTCGCACTTATCGGCTCTTGTAGTCTTCGAAATTAGTAATGCGTAGGTAGTATGGTTGTACGGATTCACGCAAACAGCTACCTCATCTCCCCCCCCCCCCCCCTCTCTCTCTCTCTCTCTCTCTCTCTCTCTCTCTCTCTCTCTCTCTCTCTCTCTCTCTCTCCTCGACGGACTTTAGTTTCTACCAAAAGGACTACTAACTGATCGACGACACGAGAGTAAAGAATTGTTACGTAGGAGCTTCGCGGTGGTTCGTTAGCAGTTTCCAGTTCGCCGTTGAGACAAAGCGGCTTAACCGTGTGCGACGAGGCCACGCCAGCAGAGTGCTTGCGTGCTCGCGTGACGTGACGTGACGTCGAGGGGGAGCGGACTCCAGCTGGCCGGTGGGCAGGAAGTGCTGATTACACGCGTCCAGGCGCGAGGCGGAGGGTGCTCTGCACGGCACGCCGAGCTGCCGCCAGCCTCGCATCAGAGCCCGGTGCCGTCTTTATACCTGCTGCAGGAGAGGGCGGAACGGGTCACAGTGAGTCTGCGTCCCGCACGTTGGAAGACGCACGAAAAAGAGAGTAGAGCAGTGTGCCATCAAGTTCGAGGTTCGGTTCTTGTCCAAACATAATTTCGTAAAAACGTGCGGAGCACTTGAACAGCAAAAGGGATTTCTACACCTACATCCGCACTCTGCAAATCACTGAGGGTAAAAGTTATTAGGGCTTCCTCCATTTCCTTTCACATACGGAACGGGGGAAGAGAGTTTACATATCTCTGTTGGCACTTTAATTAATCTAATTTTGTGCTTAATTAACTAAGGCATAGCGTCCGGTGCAGATTGTGTACCAGTCAGGTTCCTTCCAGAGTAAGATACAGTAGCTCCGTACTTAGCAATCACGTAGAGAGATCCGTTCCCAGAGGCTGGGAAGTTGCACAAGTCACACCGATGCCCAAGAAAGGAAATAGGAGTAATGCGTTGAATTACATACCCATATCAACAACGTCGATTTCCAGTAGGATTTTAGAATATGTATTGTGCTCGAACATTATGAATCACCTCGTAGAAAACGATTTGTCTTGTGAAACACAACTAGTTCTTTATTCTCACGAAGTAATGAGTGCTATAGGCTGGGAATATCAAACTGATTCCATATTTTTAGATTTTAAGAAGGTTTTTGTCGCCGTTCCTAAGGAGCTACTTATAATTAAATTGCGTGGTTATGGAGCACCGCGTCAGTTGTGCTACTGGATTTGCGAGTTCTTGACAGGTCGACCACAGTTCGTAGTAATTGACGGAAAGTCAACGAGTACAACGGAAGTGTTATCTAGCGTTCTCCAAGGAAGTGTTATAGGCCTTCTACTATTCCTGACCTACGTGAACGACATAGGAGATAATAGGGCTGTTCAGATTAAACTGATTGCGTATTATGCTGTCATTTACCAAAAAATGTTTGAAATCTTATGGGACTTAACTGCTAAGGTTATCAGTCCATAAGCTTACACACTACTTAACCTAAATTATCCGAAGGACAAATGCACACACCAGTGCCCGAGGGAGGACTCGAACCTCCGCTGGGACCAGCCGCACAGTCCATGACTGCAGCGTCTAAGACCGCTCGGCTAATCCCGCGCGGCCGTCATTTACAGTCTTGTAAAGTCATCAGATGATCAAAACCAGTTGCAAAATGATTTAGACAAAGAATCTGAATGATGCGAAATGTGATAATAGACCCCAAATAATGAAAATTGTGAAGTTATCCACGTGAGTACTAAAAGGAATCCACTGAATTTCGGTTACACGATAAAACACACAAATCTAGAGATCGTAAATTCAGCTAAATATTTAGGTATTATAATTACGAATAAGTTAAATTTGAAGGATCACATGGATAACGTTGTGGGGAAAGCGAACTAGAGACTGCGATTTATTGGCGAAACACTTACAAAATGCAACAGGTGTTGGTTGGTTGGTTTTGGTGTTTGATGGGGGCTAAACATCGAGGTCATCACTCCCCGTTTCCAAACAGCATACTTGTGAAAGACCTATACAGTAAAAGCATAACCTCTGCACCCAGAGGGAGCAACAGGTGTACTAAAGAGACTACTTAAAGTGCTCTTGTCCTCCTCCTGTTGGAGTGTTGCTGTGCTGCGTTGGATACGCACTATATATGGAGGACATCGAAAACGTTCAAACGAGGCAACTGGTTTTCGATTAGGGAGAGTTACGTTGCGGCAGGATCTTGTCATGAAATTTCCATCACTAACTTTGTCCTCAAAGTGTGAAGATATTTTTTTCGCGTCCACCTACGTTGGAAAGAATAATCATCGTAATAAAATAAGAGAAATCAGAGCTCGCATGGAAAGATTTAACTTTTCGTTTTTCCAATGGGCTATTAGAGAGTGGAACGCTAGAGAAATAGCTTGAAGGTAGTTTGATGAACCCTCTACCAGCCACGCAACTGTGAATTGCAGGGTAGATGTAGACTTAGTTGGTATATGCCTAGATTCACCAGTTGAAGCTGGTTCCTGAAACATTGTAAGCAGCCTTTCTCGGGATGGTTTGCATCTATTTTGAAGTGTATGCCAGCTGAATTTCTTCAGTATCTCTCATACGAACACGTCACCATTCGTGTTGCCCTTCCCTGAATATTTTCAGCTGCCTCTGTTAATCCTATTTCGTAAGGGTTCCACAGATATGAGCATATTGTAGGATGGAGGCAGGAGTGATCTGTAAGCAACTTTCTTTGTAGGAGGATTGCATTTCTTTAGTATAATAAGATTATTTCGCATCTACATCTATACACTGCAATCTACCGTGATGTGTATCGCAGAGGGTACATCCAACTGAACCAGTTAGAGTTCTCGAGTTCCTTCCTCTTCCATACGCATATGGAGCTTGGGAAGAACGATTGTCTCAACGTCTCTGTGCGTGCAGTAATTACTCTAATCTTCCCCTCACGATCCCTGTGTGAGCGATACGTAGTATATCCCTAGAGTAATCATTCAAAGCCGGTTCTTGAAACTGTCAGGGAAGGGCAACATGAATGGTGACGTGTTCGTATGAGAGATACTGAAGAAATTCAGCTGGTGGACACTTCAAAATAGACTGGGATAGTTTACATCTGTTTTCGAATGTGTGTCAATTCAATTCCTTCAGCGTCTCTGTGTGACACTCCTCTGGATTAAACTAACCTGTGACCATTCGTGCTGCCCTTCTCTGCTTACGTTGAATATCCTCTGTTAGTCCCATTTCAAGTCAACACCCCTTTCCCTCAACACACAGTTATATTATAGGGATGATTTAGGTATCGTTAGAAATGTTTTTTAACCGGCGTCTAACATTGCATACCGCTTTTGCGCGAGGTCTTACTATTTGTGGAAAATTTTGACATAAAACAGACTTAACTCTCGTAAGCAAAATGAGAGCATGGATGTGCAGCTTGAAGCCAATATTTTACGAAGCCAATTTATTACTCATGACTAAAAAGACTCCCTTTTCATTAAAAATGCAATTCCATTTGTTTTAGAGTACTAATGAACCGGATAATTTGTGTACAGCACTGTCATAGATAATAACTGTGACCACTGCGGTATAAATAATAATAATAATAATAATAATAATGTGACGAGGGCCTCCCGTCGGGTAGACCGTTCGCCTGGTGCAAGTCTTTCCATTTGACGCCACTTCGGCGACTTGCGCGTCGATGGGGATGAAATGATGATGATTAGGACAACGTAACACCAAGTCCCTGAGCGGAGAAAATCTCCGAACCAGGTGGGAATCGAACCCGGGCCCCTTCGGATAGACAGTCTGTCGCGCTGACCACTCAGCTACCGGTGGCGGACATCACAGTGGTAAAACATTATTTCTGCTCGTCGTAGAAATTGACTTTTGTAAACGAACATACTTTTCGAAACGACCGACATATCTGTCACTGTCGACTTGAATTGTGATTAGACTATTGCGACGACGGTCTAACGAGCTTATAAGAAGCACGGAGTGGAATTAAAATCTCCAAATACAGTTCGAGGTTACTGTGGCCTTAGTGGGATGCCAGGTAAGTAGCGAACACTACGTTCTAACCCATACATTTAGCATTTATTTACTTCTTTGTATGTTATACCCGTATTTGTCAGTAACTTCTCTTCAACAACAGGTAAATATTAGGATCTTATTGCCTTATAAGTGTAGGTACTTAAATAATGTATCTGAAAAACTTCAGGTGCATGTTATTGCGGTAAACGAAACCGATAGGGAACAGGAAGAATCTATTAGGAGCAAGCATATTGTGGTAGAGTAATATTTCCGATCAGTTATAGAGAAGTGATCGAATATGCGAACATCTGTTAGGGGAACAAAGATGCATAAGTTTGGAAAGATGGTCAGACATGGAAACTTGAATGAACTTTATTTTACGTAATTCCATAGACTTCTTGACCCCCGTCGCGCTGGGTAGCCTTGCGGGCTGAGTCGCCTTGCCAAGCTTCGCGCGGCTCCCACCGTCGAAGTTTGAGTCCTCCCTCGGGCATGGATGTGTGTGTGTGTTGTCCCTAGCGTGAGTTAGTTTAAGTAAGTTTAAGTAGTGTTTAATCCTAGGGACCGATGACCTCAGCAGTTTGGTACCACAGAAACTTACCACCACCACGACCACTCCTGAACCATATGTAGGCTGCTATAGCCAATGTTCTTCAGTGACAAATTATTTCACAATACGATGCGACGCCAGTAAAATAAGATCTTGATGTTAATGAACTCTGACTGATCTTGAGCTCTCTCTGTGAGTCGAGTGCTTTAACTATCTCGTCCATAATAATGTGAATTTTTCTTAGAGTAAGAGTGAAATAGGGCTACCAGATTCAGTTACTTACATTCGGTTACAACAGAGAATTACATACGTAATAGTTAATGAATTATCTAAAAGCGTTCTTCTCAATTTGCGCATGTATTACATGTTTTAAGAACTGTTCAAAAGCCACTGTTCACATTTTGACTGTGCAGTACTACATGTTTTCATTTTTATCCAGTGCGTAACTGTTTCAGCATCAATGACTATCAGATTTGGATTTTGTTACTTTAGCCTTCACGTTATCTATTATATAGTACTATTATGGTCACTTTTATGAATTATCTAGCGTGGGCGTGTTTTCCGATAGAGATCAGCTTCTCGTCTGATCTGGATCGTTAAGGTACCATTTCGTCAATCATTTTTATCACACGGAGAACGAACACGTCTCATCCGCAAACACCACCGCCCACAGTACAGCACGTAACAAGTCATGCAACGTTACGACAAAACCTTGCAACGGAAACAGTGCAAAAATGTAGCCGAAGCGGCGAAAAGCGAAAAAAGATAAAGTTTTATTGATTTCCTATAGAACAGTTAATCGTTTTCTGTTCACTGAGGTACGCAAAATGTTTCTGATGGCCAGTAGCTGCGAAAGAAAATACACATCGCTGAAATGTGGACTCGAAACAGAAAAGAAATGCAGGAAACGACGCGCACATCCAGAACAGAACAGCAAAAATCTGCTGACGAATACGCGGTTTGGTAATAAAATTTTAAAGGCAAACAGTCTCTCTCTCTCTCTCTCTCCCCCCGCCCCTCAAAGGCGAGTAACATTAAGAATGAAATGTATTCGACAAGCATAACTTACATGCCGATGTCCTTTGTCTTGCGTTTTATCATAAAGATAAGAAAACTACCGTCTTTTTGCAATTGAAGTCTATTCTTGTCTTGATATGGAAGCACACTCGTCAGTACTATAGCAGCTGTTTAACTTCAACTAATTAATGCTCATAGCTTTTCTGCAAAAACACTATGAATTAGTTTCTCATAGAGTTATTCAATTTCTTCGCGTTTCTCATAACATGCAGCATGTCAACAAATTATTTCCAGTGAAGAGTTCTCTTCCATACATGTAAATGCAATGTGGCTGTGAGACGACAACGGTACAAGAATATGATAGGTATGAAACAGCCAACCAGTTGCGATAAAACTTCACTATTATCAGGTATGACAGTGATTGGGAGTGTCATCAGAAAACAGGATTACCTTCAAAGATTATAAATAAAGATTAACATAGAGAAAAACTGAAGAATAGCCTCCTAGTAACGAGTGTAATGAAAAGAAAAAATCTTTTCTGTGTCGTATTTTGACCTGTGTCTCAGGATTTTAGCGTATCCTCCAGGACAAATATGACTGCAATGTAGCATTTTCTACTAATAATAGCGTAAAAAAAATCTTATTCGCTATTTGAAAGCTGCGAGTTCTCCATTACGAAATTCAGGTGTCTATAAAATTACGTGTGACACATGTCCAGCCTTTTATATAGGACAGACAGGAAGAGCAAATTCTGACACAAAGAACATCTCTATTTAAAAAAAAGGTACAAATATAAAGAGATACCAAGACGATAATGATCTATGCCGGTCATTTACTAATTAGAGGCCATAAACCTGAAGAAGTTCATGACGTCAGTTATCGTGTACACAGAGAGACTTAATATTCTTGAAGAGTTATGAATTTAATTACGGTTTCATCCTTAAAGAACGGTAGCATTTAAGCAATAAAATATTTTTAATGGTATAAAGCCGTTACTTAAAAATGCCTCAAGTGGAGAACCTTTTTTCCTCCGAGTAGACTACAAAATATCGTTTTCCCCTCTCTCTCTCTCTCTCTCTCTCTCTCTCTCTCTCTCTCTCTCTCTCTCTCTCTCCTCTCTCTCTCTCAAAAATGCACCAAAAACATGTAGTTGCTCTATCTTAAATGTTTTTTTTTTTCATTTAGCATAATACTGGCTCGTGATATTTGAGACAAGCACTCATTGGCTACTTAAAATATTTTCCACAAATTACGTAACTGTTGTCTTCGATTGTTGCTAGATGGTGCGACTTGTTTGATGTCCACATTGTGGCAGCTTGGGCATGTGTATACCTCAGGTTGGTGTGCCACCTTCAGTAGTTTGTTTCTCGCAGCCCGTAGCGGCGTGTAGCGTGCTACTACATGTAGCTTTAGTTTTACTGGCTGTTACCAAGCACCTGCCAGTTTCAGTGCCTGTAATTTTATTCAGTTTCAATATTAACATAATAAGTATTTTATATGACGACAGCATTACTGCTCACAAATTCGTTCGTCATTTAACACGTGTATTTGTTCTGTAAATAAATAACGCCTTCTTTTGCTGCACTGTTTTTTATTCTCCCCGACACGTTTCGCCTTTTTTCCCTTTAAGGTATCATCAGTGGGATATATAATTATACAGTTAGGTAATACTTTTGATATTATTATTCGTAGTTTGTAAAATAGTTCACTTCTCGCATTTTATGTAAACAAGTGATTACTTGCAGGTCTTCACGTTTTTAGTCGACATCGGTGATTTCTCTCATCTGGTTATATGAATGTCGCACTACCGCTCTATTTACGGAACTTTGCGCCTGAGAGAATAAAATACAGATGCGTGTCCAGTCTTGATAAGTTTGAAATAAAAACAACGCTCTTCAGTTTTCTCGATGTTAATGTTTATCTATAATCTTTATAATCAACGTGAACGTTCTCCGATATAGCTATCATACTCGGTGCTAAAACGTCGCAAAAAAGGTAGTTTGAGGTTTCTAGGACTTTGTATTTTTCCTTTTCTTTTTTCTCTCTGGACTGGGACCAAACTGCGTAGGTCATCGGTGCCTAAGCTTACACACTACTTAATCTAACTTAGGCTCTGGACAACACATACACCCATGCCCGAGGGAGGACTCGAACCTACGACGGGGAGAGCCGTCGCGACCAAGATAAGACGCCCTAGACCGCGCGGCGAGACAGAAAGCTACATGGTTGAGTGAACTACTGCTTCTACCATGTGTTAAAAGTCACCATATTTCACAGCGGAATCTGCTTAACGTTCCTGCCTACTAAGGAGGGAATTTTACGTCTTGACATCCCGACAAGGCAGGATTGGCCAGGGATGGGGATAGGATATAGGCCCTGTACTCTGGAAAGGGGCCATCCCAGTATTCTCCTCAAGCGAGTTAAAAGAATAAAAAACCAAATTCTTGACAACCCCAAGGAGAGTTGATCGCTTCTCTTCCGAAATACAAGTGCGGGGTCTCTTGGGTCATACTAACTGCATTCTGTCGGCCGAATGAATTGCAACCATATTGTCGACATTAATGTCGGTTATTGTTTCCCGGTGACGTTTGCGTCAGTACAATCACGGTCCAGAGGTGTTTACACGCTCCAATGTATGGCCGCGAAATGGATGAAAGCGAGCTAGTGAGAGTTAACACGGGTCTCCTGTATTTACATTTCACAAGGAAAACCTTTAGCAAGAAGAAGAGAAATCGCGCTCTCAGGGAGCGCCCTTTTTTTCCTAGTAAGCGAACTGCTTACGACACAACTCTAGAAATTCATGATTCTCTCGCTTGCCCATGCAATGTCCATACACATTGTGAGCTACCGGTTCCATGGTGAACGGTAGCGTACTAGTGTTATGACTCTTACACGAATATAAAAGAACGCTTATAATGATAAAAGTGCATAAACAATACACTGATATTATCTATAAAATAACATATGTGGTGCATTCAAGTTCTAAGGCCTCCGATTTTTTTTTTCTCCGGACTGGAAAAAGATAGAAACATGCGCATTGTTTTAAACTGCAACGTTCATTGTCAATACGTCCCAGAGATGGCAGCACCGTACGGCAGATGGAATTTCACCGCCAGCCGCGACAATGAGAACTCTTTTAAATACTTAAAATGGCGACGTTTTCCTTACTTGAACAGCGTGCAATCATTCGTTTCCTGAATTTGCGTGGTGTGAAACCAATTGAAATTCATCGACAGTTGAAGGAGATATGTGGTGATGGGGTTATGGATGTGTCGAAAGAGCGTTCGTGGGTGCGACAGTTTAATGAAGGCAGAACATCGTGTGACAACAAACTGAAAAAAACATCGGGCTCGCAAAAGCCGGTCTGATGACATGATCGAGAAAATGGAGAGAATTGTTTTGGGGGATCGCCGAATGACTGTTTGAACAGATCGCCTCCAGAGTTGGCATTACTGTGGGTTCTGTGCACACAATCCTGCATGACGACCTGAAAATGCGAAAATTGTCATCCAGGTGGGTGCCACGAATGCTGACGGACGACCACATGACTGCACGTGTGGCATGTTGCCAAGCAATGGTGACGCGCAACGACAGCATGAATGGGACTTTCTTTTCGTCGGTTGTGACAATGGATGAGAAGTGGATGCCATTTTCCAATCCAGAAACAAAGCGCCATTCAGCTCAATGGAAGCACACATTCACCGCCACCAAAAAAATTTCGGGTAACCGCCAGTGCTGAAAAAATGGTGTCCATGTTCTGGGACAGCGAGGGCGTAATCCTTACCCATTGCGTTCCAAATGGCACTACGGTAACAGGTGCATCCTACGAAAATGTTTTGAAGAACAAATTCCTTCCTGCACTGCAACAAAAGCGTCCGAGAAGGGCGGCGCGTGTGCTGTTTCACCAAGACAACGCACCCGCACATCGAGCTAACGTTACGCAACAGTTTCTTCGTGGTAACTTTGAACTGATACCTCATGCTCCCTACACACCTGGCCTGGCTCCTAGGGACTTTTGGCCTTTTCCAACAATGAAAGACACTCCGTGGCCGCACATTTACCAGCCGTGCTGCGTTACCCTCAGCGGTTTCTCCACCGATTTCAGGTGAGTAGTTAATTAGAAAAAAAACATCGGGGGCCTTAGAACTTCAATGCCCCTAGTAGTACCGCAGTGGAGCAGTTAACTAATATTATTGTAATATTCTGGCTGCGAGAACCAGAGAGGATGTGCCACCGTAATTGAGACGACAACGCTCTTAGCTGTGGAAAAGAGTATCTATGCCTTTTGTAATTTTGGAGATACGGAATGGCTTTTGGACACTGTTTTTTGGGGTCAGATACCTAGTTTGCATATAGACGTAATTTGAGATGCAGAGGAGATACAACTTGTAATCGCAATTATCAAGACTAAAAAAATTATTTTGTGAAAAAGAGGGTAAATATCGTATACGAAGTTTTATTCGGTGTCGGATATCCGGACCTTGATAAAACCATTAGTGTGTTTAGCAGTCCAGTGCATAGTGATTTTTTCGCTAAGTAACAATACTTAGCGAATGTGCTACTATAACGGTCCGAATGAAGCGAAACATTTTCCCGTCAGCCTGTGTGTTAAAGACGTTCCCTAAGCGACCAGTTTGTTAGTAAGAAGATATACTGCCACTTGTTCAAGCTTCTCATTCTGGAAGTGTTTCCAGAAAATCTTACGGTGACTGAATACTCTAGCTGCCAAGAGAGACGGAGTCTTCATCGTGAGCTGTAGCGGTTTTCTCCGACTGGCGCTCTCTGAGAACTGGAGAAACGGAAACCTCAGACCGCGCAACTCATCTTGTACCTAACCTGTTCCCTCCTTACAGCAGCCACGAAGAAAACATTCATCTATAGGCAAATTTTTTCCCAGATTTTTATATTAGACAGGTCCAAATCTTAAAATCTATGCCGCTAGGCAAAAAATCAGAAGAGAAACAACCTGGCAGATTAAAACTGCGTGCCAGACAGAGAATCTAACTCAGGACCTTTGCCTTTCGCGGGCCAGTGCTCTGCAAGGTTCGCAGGAGAGCTTCTGTGAAGTTTGGAAGGTAGGAGACGAGGTAATGGCGGAATTAAAGCGGTGAGGACGGGGCGTGAGTCGTGCTTGGGTAGCTCAGTTGTTAGAGCACTTGCCCGCGAAAGGCAAAGGTCCCGAATTCGAGTCTCTGTCCGCACACAGTTTTAATCTCCCAGGAAGTTTCATATCAGCGCACATTCCGCTGTAGAGTGAAAATTTCATTCTAGAATCAGAAGAGAGTTTAAACGAAGTACCTGTGTCAAATCGAAGGTCAAGTTAATTTTTCTTTACGACGTAGCAGTTCATTATACCTACTACTGCACAGAACTGCGTGCATCTATATCTACACCTACATCAATAACCCGAAACCCACCTGACGGTGTGCGGTGGAGGGTATTCCACATACTACCGCCCTTACTTGTTCCATTGGCTAATGGTACGAGGGACGAATGACTGTCGATGAACTCCTTAAATAGCTCCAACTTCTCGAATTTTCCCGTTGTGGTCATTTCGCGAGATACACACTCCTGGAAATGGAAAAAAGAACACATTGACACCGGTGTGTCAGACCCACCATAGTTGCTCCGGACACTGCGAGAGGGCTGTACAAGCAATGATCACACGCACCGCACAGTGGACACACCAGGAACCGCGGTGTTGGCCGTCGAATGGCGCTAGCTGCGCACCATTTGTGCACATCCGCCGTCAGTGTCAGCCAGTTTGCCGTGGCATACGGAGCTCCATCGCAGTCTTTAACACTGGTAGCATACCGCGACAGCGTGGACGTGAACCGTATGTGCAGTTGACGGACTTTGAGCGAGGGCGTATAGTGGGCATGCGGGAGGCCGGGTGGACGTACCGCCGAATTGCTCAACACGTGGGGCGTGAGGTCTCCACAGTACATCGATGTTGTCCCCAATGGTCGGCGGAAGGTGCACGTGCCCGTCGACCTGGGACCGGACAGCAGCGACGCACGGATGCACGCCAAGACCGTAGGATCCTACGCAGTGCCGTAGGGGACCGCACCGCCACTTCCCAGCAAATTAGGGACACTGTTGCTCCTGGGGTATCGGCGAGGACCATTCGCAACCGTCTCCATGAAGCTTGGCTACGGTCCCGCACACCGTTAGGCCGTCTTCCGCTCACGCCCCAACATCGTGCAGCCCGCCTCCAGTGGTGTCGCGACGGGCGTCAATGGAGGGACGAATGGAGACGTGTCGTCTTCAGCAACGAGAGTCGCTTCTGCCTTGGTGCCAATGATGGTCGTATGCGTGTTTGGCGCCGTGCAGGTGAGCGCCACAATCGGAACTGCATACGACCGAGGCACACAGGGCCAACACCCGGCATCATGGTGTGGGGGAGCGATCTCCTACACTGGCCGTACACCTCTGGTGATCGTCGAGGGGACACTGAATATTGCACGGTACATCCAAATCGTCATCGAACCCATCGTTCTACCATTCCTAGACCGGCAAGGGAACTTGCTGCTCCAACAGGACAATGCACGTCCGCATGTATCCCGTGCCACCCAACGTGCTCTAGAAGGTGTAAGTCAACTACCCTGGCCAGCAAGATCTCCGGATCTGTCCCCCATTGAGCATGTTTGGGACTGGATGAAGCGTCGTCTCACGCGGTCTGCACGTCCAGCACGAACGCTGGTCCAACTGAGGCGCCAGGTGGAAATGGCATGGCAAGCCGTTCCACAGGACTACATCCTGCATCTCTACGATCATCTCCATGGGAGAATAGCAGCCTGCATTGCTGCGAAAGGTGGATGTACACTGTACTAGTGCCGACATTGTGCATGCTGTGTTGCCTGTGTCTATGTGCCTGTGGTTCTGTCAGTGTGATCATGTGATGTATCTGACCCCAGGAATTTGTCAATAAAGTTTCCCCTTCCTGGGACAATGAATTCACGGTGTTCTTATTTCAATTTCCAGGAGTGTATGTGGGAGGAAGTAATATGTTGACCGACTCTTCACGGAAAGTTTTTCCCCTAAATTTCAACAGTTAACCTCTCCCTGATCAACGACGCCTCACTTGTAGACCTGTCTCTGGACCCTCCGTCGATCATCTCTGTAACGCTTTCGCACTAACTAAACGTTCCCCTGTAGAAGGGCGCCACTCTTCGTTCAGTCCTACCTGGTGAGGGTCCCATGTTGATGAACAGTACTCAATAGTCCGTCGATCAAGCACCTTGGAAGTCCCTTCTTTAGTGGATGAAATACACTGCATTGAAATTCTTCCTATGAATCTCCGTCTGGCATCTGATTTTCCTACTATTTGTTTTATGTGGTCATTGCACTTAAGGTCGCTGTAAGTACTCCTAGGTACTATGCAGTCGTTACTGTCTCCAGATATTTGTCATCAACAGCATAGTTTTACGTGATATATTTTCCTACATATGCGCAATATTTTACATTTATTTACTTTCATGGCCAACTGCCAGTCCCTGTAGCACCCTGTACCACATGAGTTCCAAAAGAAATCCGTTGGAATTCGATTACTCGATAAATAGTACAATTCTCAAGGCTGTCAATTCAACTAAGTACCTGGGTGTTAAAATTACTAACAACTTCAGTTGGAGGACCACATAGATAATATTGTCGGGAACGCGAGCCAAAGGTTACGTTTCATTGGCAGGACACTTAGAAGATGCAACAAGTCCACTAAAGAGACAGCTTACACTACACTCGTTCGCCCTCTGTTAGAATATTGCCGCGCGGTGTGGGATCCGTACCAGGTGGGATTGACGGAGGACATCGAAAGGGTGCAAAAAAGGGCAGCTCGTTTTGTATTATCACGTTATAGGGGAGAGAGTGTGGCAGATATGATACACGAGTTGGGATGGAAGTCATTACAGCATAGACGTTTTTCGTCGCGGCGAGACCTTTTTACGAAATTTCAGTCACCAACTTTCTCTTCCGAATGCGAAAATATTTTGTTGAGCCTAACCTACATAGGTAGGAATGATCATCAGAATAAAATAAGAGAAATCAGAGCTCGAACAGAAAGGTTTAGGTGTTCGTTTTTCCCGCTCGCTGTTCGGGAGTGGAATAGTAGAGAGATAGTATGATTGTGGTTCGATGAACCCTCTGCCAAGCACTTAAATGTGAATTGCAGAGTAGTCATGTAGATGTAGAGAATTGTCTGTAGGTCCTACTACAAATCGTTACTGTCTTCTAGCGTTGCTGCCTTCTTATATACAGCCGCTTCGATTGGGAACTGTCTTGAACAGCTTCCGCCGCTTCCTACGAGGGTCGTTGAATAACTAACGACCTAAATTTTTATAAGAGCCATTAATACACATAGACAAACGTCTTTGTTGGTGTTTCACATTTCATGTTTGTTCTGTGCGCCGGTTAAGTTTCGAAGCGTTCTGGCAGAAGGCAGAGCCGTAGTACAGCGTCAAAATGGCGTCTACATACGACTCACGTTACAAGCGGCGCGCTGTTATTGGATCCTTGAGTGCAGAAAAACAAACCGTGGTAAACATCCATAAACGTTTGTATACAGTGTATGGCGATGCTGCAGTTGATGGGAATACAGTTGGGAGATGGGTAAAGAAAGTTACAGCCTCAGGAAAATCAGGACGTTCCATGATCAGCCACGCCCGGGACGTCCTGTCACAGCCACTGCTCCAGACACGCTGAATCGTGCGAATGCCATTATTCGTGCCGATCGCCGCATCACAACTCGACAATTGGCCCTACTGCCGTCGGTCAGCATTGGAAGTGCGTCTGCAATGATCGAGACTCTCGGATATTCAAAGAGGTGCTCACGATGGGTTCCACGAATGCTCACAGCGGACCACAATATTCAAAGAAAGTCCATTTCATCTGAATTGTTGGAGTGTTTTGAGCCCGACGGAGAGGCCTTTCTGTCACGGATCGTTACGGAGGACGAAAGCTGGCTGCACAATTTTTCGCCGGAAACAAAAAAAGCACTCCATGGAATGGCATCATCCTTATTCATCACAAATGAAGAAATTCAAGACAACCCCCTCCGCCGGAAAAGTCATAGCGACAGTCTTATGGGATTGTGATGGCGTCATTCTCGTGGATGTGATGCCGAGGGTCAACCATCAATTCAGAGGCATATGTGAAGACTCTGAATAAATTCAAGAACCGTTACCGACGTGTTCGATCGGACAAGAATCCAGCAGAAATCTTACCCCAACTCGATAATGTACGCCCACACGCAAGTCTGGGAACCTGGGAACATATCGCCAAATTAGGTTGGACACCTACCCTACAGTACAGATCTGGCACCGTCGGACTTCCATCTCGTTTGTTCGCTTAAAGATTCTCTACGGGAACTCACTTTTGAAGATGACAAGAGTATCAGTCATGCAGTGAAAACATAGATATGCCTACAGACAAGAGGTTTCACCAGCAGCAAATACATACTCTTCCAAAACTTCGGCGTACGGGCATAGTACGTGATGGAGACTACGTAGAAAAATAAGACATGGACAAGACATGTTGATGTATATTGACACCAAATTCTGCCTCTTAACAATAAATATGCTCTAAGAAAAAACGGGCATTACTTACTGAACGACACTCGTGTTAGATCATTAACATAGTAAACAGTCACTTTCCTATCACACTTCCTTCGGCTACTCCGGAAATTACGTCTGTCGATTTTGTTCCTTTAAGGGCGATTTTTTGTGTACTATCTGCAAGGAAGTCTTGAATACAGCCGCAAATCTAGTCAGATACTCAGTTAAGCTTTTTTTTCAGAAATCGGCAGTGCGGGACAATGTCAAATGCCTTTCTAAAGTTGAGGAACACGGCATCAACCTGAGGGCCGATGTTTGCAACGCTGTGGGTCTCAAAGAGGAACAGAATGCGCTGAGTTTCGAAAGGGCTTTGCGCAACCCATGTCGATTTTTATAGCGGAGATTTTCGTTTGCCAAAAAAGTCATATTTCTTTGGCATGAAACACATTCCATAATAGACGTCAACGATACAGGCCTATAATAAATACGTTCGTCTGTCCTACGACCCTTCTTAAAAACGGGAAAGACTTGCGCTTTTTGTTTCTTTTTTCGCTGGTACTCTTCGTTGCTCCAATAAACTGCTGCTCTTAGGGGAGCATAATGTCTGTAGAATTTTACATGTATCTTATCTGGTCCTGATGCCTTTCCACTACAAATTGATGGTAGTTTTTTTCATTTTCGCGATCATTTAGCACAATATCTGCCATTTAGAAGTTCATACGATGGTTGAAATGGGGGATATGATTACGATCTTCCACGGTGAAACAATTTCGCAAGACCGAATTCAGTAATTCAACGTTCTGTCAGTTTCCCTTCAGTGCCATTGTGGTCACTGAGTGATTGAATAGATGATGATTACGATCCCCTTACTGATTTTACTTAAGACCAAAATATCTTACGGTTTTTGATCATATTGTTTGGCAAAATTTTACGTTCTGCGTCACTGAGAGCGCGTCTCACTGCTTTCCCTTCTGTACGTTCACCTTCTGTTTGTCAACTACTTTTTGACTTGTCCTGAATCTGTGAAAAAGGTCTCTCTGTTTACGTAGCAGCTTTGTAACACGGCTATTTAACTGCGGTGGGGGTTTCCTCATCCCTTAAACGCGGGGCATCTTTGGTGGAAATGAAGCGAAATTACGTGACTTGGCGTTGCAGCTTTGCCGGCGTCACAAAGAGTAAACAAGGCTGAGAATGACATGGAAGCATTTACAGACAAAGGCGAATGTACGATATGTTCTCCACTCCTGGTGGATACTGCTTCGGTCAAACCTCGGCGACTTTCTGAAACGTCCTGCTCCGCCAGGAATATTTCGCGCACATGCCACCGCATTGCTGCGTGTTGCTGCCATATTGTACCTGTGTCGACGGTAACACAATTGCAGCCACACATTGCCGCAAAAGTGTCCAGTGTAAACGCACCTTCAACCACTGAGCCACCTCGCTTGATGTGTTCTAGTCAAATCAGCAATCCGGTGACAACGTGGTTCAAGGAAAACCGAACCATCAGTCGGTGTTGTCTTTGGATGTATCGTTCACTGTAAGCTGTTACTAACTGCTTATCGCAGCTGTATGTCATCACGCCCTTCGCCGGAAGCAAAGTTCTTCCCCCAGTGGAAGCTGTTGAATAATACTACGGAGAATGTGTTAAGAGTGTTTCCGACAGCCTTCACTCCATTTCGTAAGCTCTAGACAGACTGCTTTCGAACGTCAAGGTTGAGCAAGCCGAGTTCAACGTGGGGCTAAACGCTCAGCGACGTGGTAAATCGATTACAGCGTTCTCCGGCGGCATTTGTTGGCTTATCTGGCTCACAAATCACATCATTTACGAAATGTATGCACGTACAATTCATAAGTTAGTTTTATTAAAACGCACAGTTCCTTCCTTGTCCATATGCTACTCCTGTTGTTCTGTCTGTAGTATAAATAGTTAAAAACTTCAATATCCATTAACAAGCTATAAGGCCGAACGTAAATACCACGTCCAGTCAGTAAGGTCATCGGCTTATAAAAGTACCATTATCAATAGTGGGTTACAAATTTACAATAGTTCTCCACATAAGACTATAATTACCCCATCAGTCTCACCTTTTAGAAAGACAGTAAGGTTATTCTTAGTTCATCACTGCCCCTATGTACTAATCTTTACAACATGTTGTAACACGCCCGGGGGTACAAGTAATGGGGGACCCTTAAATTGGAATTTCGCTTCTTGACCGTGCCTCCTGTCCACGCCACGAACCTGATACTCGCGCGGGGGTGCTCCACACTGCTGCTGGCTTGCCTGAAATTATGAATCTAAATATGCAAGCGGATTTAGGGGAGCCACACAACATTAAACAAGACACTGTCCTACGTCTGGTATGAACAACTACACTCCTGGAAATTGAAATAAGAACACCGTGAATTCATTGTCCCAGGAAGGGGAAACTTTATTGACACATTCCTGGGGTCAGATACATCACATGGTCACACTGACAGAACCACAGGCACATAGGCACAGGCAACAGACCATGCACAATGTCGGCACTAGTACAGTGTATATCCACCTTTCGCAGCAATGCAGGCTGCTATTCTCCCATGGAGACGATCGTAGAGATGCAGGATGTAGTCCTGTGGAACGGCTTGCCATGCCATTTCCACCTGGCGCCTCAGTTGGACCAGCGTTCGTGCTGGACGTGCAGACCGCGTGAGACGACGCTTCATCCAGTCCCAAACATGCTCAATGGAGGACAGATCCGGAGATCTTGCTGGCCAGGGTAGTTGACTTACACCTTCTAGAGCACGTTGGGTGGCACGGGATACATGCGGACGTGCATTGTCCTGTTGGAAAAGCAAGTTTCCTTGCCGGTCTAGGAATGGTAGAACGATGGGTTCGATGACGGTTTGGATGTACCGTGCACTATTCAGTGTCCCCTCGACGATCACCAGAGGTGTAAGCCAGTGTAGGAGATCGCTCCCCACACCATGATGCCGGGTGTTGGCCCTGTGTTCCTCTGTCGTATGCAGTCCTGATTGTGGCGCTCACCTGCACGGCGCCAAACACGCATACGACCATCATTGGCACCAAGGCAGAAGCGACTCTCGTCGCTGAAGACGACACGTCTCCATTCGTCCCTCCATTCACGCCTGTCGCGATACCACTGGAGGCGGGCTGCACGATGTTGGGGCGTGAGCGGAAGACGGCCTAACGGTGTGCGGGACCGTAGCCCAGCTTCATGGAGACGGTTGCGAATGGTCCTCGCCGATACCCCAGGAGCAACAGTGTCCCTAATTTGCTGGGAAGTGGCGGTGCGGTCCCCTACGGCACTGCGTAGGATCCTACGGTCTTGGCGTGCATCCGTGCGTCGCTGCTGTCCGGTCCCAGGTCGACGGGCACGTGCACCCTCCGCCGACCACTGGCGACAACATCGATGTACTGTGGAGACCTCACGCCCCACGTCTTGAGCAATTCGGCGGTACGACCACCCGGCCTCCCGCATGCCCACTATACGCCCTCGCTCAAAGTCCGTCAACTACACATACGGTTCACGTCCACGCTGTCGCAGCATGCTACCAGTGTTAAAGACTGCGATGGAGCTCCGTATGCCACGGCAAACTGGCTGACACTGACGGCGGCGGTGCACAAATGCTGCGCAGCTAGCGCCATTCGACGGCCAACACCGCGGTTCCTGGTGTGTCCGCTGTGCCGTGCGTGTGATCATTGCTTGTACAGCCCTCTCGCAGTGTCCGGAGCAAGTATGGCGGGTCTGACACACCGGTGTCAATGTGTTCTTTTTTCCATTTCCAGGAGTGTATATTCTGAGACGATAAGAAAATCGCAGGTTCCATTGTTTACGTTCTAAGTCATAAGTGTTTATTCCAATTAACATTCTTGATGATTATCTGTCCACAATACCACTTGGACGAGCGTACGCGTAACCGACGCGACGCGGGTGATTGTTGTTGATGTGGAAGTCGAATGATCGAACGATAGTTCTTACGCTCGTCACACACACACACACACACACACACACACACACAGATATTTGGTACCAGTCCTCCTTGACACTAGTAATGATAGAACACTGTTCCTAAAGTTAAATTTTCAGTTCTCAGTTCCCACTCGTGCGAGCGTGCGCATAACCAACGCAGCACAGGGCTATACGTGAAGCGTTCAGTGAATTCGGAAGTAAAATTCTATGTACCGACTTGACAGATAATCCTAGGAAGTTCTGGTCTTACGTTAAATCAGTAAGTGGATCGAAACAGCATATCCAAACACTCTGGGATGATAATGGCATTGAAACAGAGGATGACACGCGTAATGCTGAAATACTAAACACCTTTTTCCAAAGCTGTTTCACAGAGGAAGACCACACTGCAGTTCCTTCTCTAAATCCTCGCACGAACGAAAAATGGCTAGCATCGAAATAAGTGCCCAGGGAATAGAAAAGCAACTGAAATCGCTCAACAGAGGAAAGTCCACTGGACCTGACAGCATACCAATTCGATTCCACACAGAGTACGCAAAAGAATTTGCCCTCCTTCTAACAGCCGTGTACCCCAAGTCCCTAGAGGAACGGAAGGTTCTAAATGATTGGAAAAGAGCATAGGTAATCTCTCACATCGATCTGTTTTGGAACTTTTTTTTTTTTTGCTCGCGTATCATGTCATTTTTGGAAACCCAGAATCTACTCTGTAGGAATCAACATGGATTCCGGAAACAGCGATCGTGTGTGACCCAACTCGCTTTATTTGTTCATGAGACCCAGAAAATATTAGATACAGGCTCCCAGATAGATGTCATTTTCCTTGACTTCCGGAAGGCGTTCGATACAGTTCAGCACTGTCGCCTGATAAACAAAATAAGAGCCTACGGAATATCAGACCAGCTGTCTGGCTGGATTGAAGAGTTTTTAGCAAACAGAACACAGCATGTTGTTCTCAATGGAGAGACCTTAAAGTACCCTCTGGCGTGCAGCAGGGGAGTTTTATGGGACCACTGCTTTTCACATATATATGATCTAGTAGATAGTGTCGGAAGTTCCATGCGACTTTTCGCGGATGATGCTGTAGTATACAGAGACGTTGCAGCATTAGAAAATTACAGCGACATGCAGGAAGATCTGCAGCGGATAGGCACTTGGTGCAGGGAGTGGCAACTGGCCCTTAACACAGACAAATATAATGTATTGCGAGATATTTCTATCACTAACTGTATCTCTCTTCTTAATTATATTTTTAACTTTGTCTAACAGATCTGAAGATGGGCAGGTAGCCCGAAACCAGTAATTGAAAATAAAGAATAGCGATCAAAGACTGCAACGCCATATTTTTATTTTAAAAACAAAATAATTTGCTAAAATAATGACATTTTATAATATGTGTATGTTTATAAGAAAGAATGTTTACTGGAAGCTGGTTGATACGTAGGGCACTTGTGTTTGTAAAATGTAAAAGACGTAGCGAAGTCCCTCCGCAACGGAAGTGGCACGGCGCGATCTGAAAGGTGGTTTTAGCGGTCGAACTGGGCGGTTCCTTGGTGTGAACGGTACGCAGTCAACTCGTTTAAATGGCTCTGAGCACTATGGGACTTAACATGTGAGGTTATCGGTCCCCTAGAACGTAGAACTACTTAAACCTAACTAACCTAAAGACATCATACATACCCATGCCCGAGGCAGGATTCCAACCTGCGACCGTATCAGTCGCGCGGTTCCAGACTGAAGCGTCAAGAATCGCTCGGCCACTCCGGCCGGCAAGACAGAGAGAGAGAGAGAGAGAGAGAGAGAGAGAGAGAGAGAGAGAGAGATAATTCTGTAAATCCTGTGTCACAAACGTGTGGGATATAAGTTCTGGGTAAACTTACCGTGTCAGATTAGGATAAAATCCCAAGCTTTCGATTACTACGTCCATCATCTTCGTCAGGGGGCTACGTTTGATTGTTGTGAAGCTGGCGAAGCTTTGATACCCAAGCGATGGCATCTCATTGGCTACATTACATCACAATAAGAACACGGAAGCAGCACTAACTGAGATGACACCATCTATGTTCTGGCTAATGTTTGTGCACTATCCAGCGCCGCTAAGAAATATGATCTATGAACATAGCCGGCGCCATCTCATTTAGCGCTGTTTCCGTGTTCTCATCACGACGTAGCGCAGCCAATGAGATGCCGTCGCTTGGGCGTAACTGTATGAGCCTCGGCAGTTTCACAACAGCCACACGTAGTTCCTGACGAAAATGATGAATGTAGTCGTCGAAAGTTAGGAATTTTATCCGAATTTGAAGCGGCATGTTAAGCGAGAATTCTTTAACCCAAGAACCCCATCGCGAAAGACTTCACAGCACCATAGCAGTTTTGCTTACTAAATTCCGAGTTCATTGGTACTAAGCAGGAACCTGTCAGTTAATTAATTGAAAAGCTATCAAATTAAATTAATTTTATGCGCCAGGACTTATTTTCTCCGTCAAACAGTACCCACCGCCAGCTTGCCTGCATGCAGGACAGTCGGAGAATCGGAACATCACTGTGTCCTCCCCATCCAATACTAATCAATCTAATAAATTCTCATGATCTGAAACTCTTCGAAGTTCAGAGCCGATGCAGTAGAATTTGAGAAACAGCCACACCACACCAGTACTGTCTGCGCGTTCAGAGAGATGGCGCCAAAGCAAATGTCTCAACATGTTCAAAACAGCCGGACTGGAGCCAATGCGACAGTTACCACCTCTAGGCACCGTCACGTTGGCTTACGGCAACGTCTTTGCCACTCACGAAATCACACTGCGGAGCGGCGCCGAAGTTCACGAAAGCACCAAGAGACGCCCTCCGTACGCCACTGGAGCGCAGTCGTTTGCAGGTGTTAGAGGTACCTCTTTGCGTATAGCAAAGTATCGTAGGTTACCGCCATCGTAGAATGTCTGTATTGCTTTTCATACTCTTGAACTGGTTTGCGTGAAGACTGCTTAGTGTCGTAAAACGTGGTTCGTGGCAGAAAACCAGCTGCATCTGCAGTGGTTGATACATTGTAATCACGCCGATTGTGCCGCAAGTGTTTGGCATCGCGGCTACACCCATCACTAACGTGATACGCTTCGACGTGCGGCCCCAGTCTTTGCGATCGTTTCAGAACTCATGGCTCGCAACTCTCCTCTTTCCGGTCGCCCATGTTTCACGATCAGTTCCCGCTCGCTCTCGTAACTGGACAAAATTGCTATTCGTTTTCAGTCTATATTTCATATATTTTGTTTAACTGCCTATACTACTGCAGGTCGGCAGTTCGCCAAGGCACTCAAAAATTGTGAGTGGGCTATAGATGACGCGTAAGTGGGTTACTTTACTTTTGTGTTCTATTTTTGATTTTTAGCTTGTTCAAGTTAACAATATTTATTGTCTTTAAATGATTGTAGTTTTCACTCTGTCCCTTTTTCATTAATTATTACTTTGGAAGTGCACTCACCGTGTCTGCATTCATTACATGAAATGCAGCTGTTGGTAACGGCAAGATGAATCACAGGAAATCACGATCACCAATCGTGAACCAGTTATAGATAGCCAATGAGAATCACGTTCTTTATTTTTCTCGCTTCATAAAGTTACCTGATATTTTCTAAAGAGTGTTTAGGCAAGGATCTAACATCACAAACTGCTGCGAGTGAAACGATCTACAATATTTCGTAAAAGTTGACTTGTCACAAATTGTAATGCCGCTTGAAAGCCACTCCGACACCATTGCAATTCCAACTTTACTTTCACGACTGCCGACCACTGAAAAACCATTCCTCGTATTTACTGTACCACACAAGAGGCTCGTAGTAAAATTGCGTGCATGTGGAGTATCGTCTCAGCTATGTGACTGGATCTGCGATTTACTGTCAGAGGGGTCACAGTTCGTACTAATTGACGGAAAGTCATCGAGTAAAACAGTAGTGATTTCTGGCGTCCCCCAAGGTAGTGTTATAGGCCCTTTGCTGTTCCTTATCAATATAAACGATTTGGGAGTCAATCTGAGCAGACGTCTTCGGTTGTTTGCACATGACGCTCTCGTTCATCGACTAGTAAAGTCATCAGAAGATCAAAACGAACTGCAAAACGATTTAGAAGAAATATCGGAATGGTGCGAAAACTGGCAGTTGACCGCAAATAACGAAAATTGTGAGGTCATCCACGTGAGTGCTAAAAGGATCTCGTTAAACTTCAGTTACACAATAAATCAGTCTAATCTAAAAGCCGTAAATTTAACTAAATACCTAGGTATTACAATTACGAACAACTAAAATTGGAAGGAACACACAGAATATGTTGTGGGGAAGGCTAACCAAAGACTGCGTTTTATTGGCAGGACACTTGGAAAATGTAACAGACCTACTAAGGAGACTGCCTACACTTCGCTTGCCCATCCTCTTTTAGAATACTGCTGAGTGGTGTGGGATCCTTCCCAGATAGTATTGACGGAGTACATCGAAAAAGTTGAAAGAAAGGCAGCATGTTTTGTACTATCGCGAAATATGGGAGAGAGTGTCACAGAAATGATACAGGATTTTGGATGGACATCATTGAAAGAAAGTCTTTTTTTTTGCGACGGAATCTTCTCACTAAGTTCCAATCACCAACTTTCTCCTCCGAATACGAAAATATTTTGTTGACATCGACTTAGGTAAGGAGGAACGATCACCAAGATAAAATAAGGGTAATCAATGCTCGTACGGAAAGATACAGGTGTTCATTCTTTCCGCGCGCTATACGAGATTGGAATAATAGAGAATTGTGAAGGTGGTTCTATGAACCCTCTGCCACGCACTTAAATGTGATTTGCAGAGTATCCATGTGGATGTAGATGTAGTTCGCAAATATATTTGGCTATTACTTCCAAACACGTCATGATTTTCGACATTCGTAATCACGCATACTAATATTACCAAAACTTGAATTTTATATTCCTGTAACAGCAACAAAATATCAGCCAACTTTATTTACGAAACAAAAGTTTTTAAGAACTGGCTTTCAACATCTGACTCACGACTGTCTCATTCGCGTGACTGATGGGGCCATTACCAACAGCTGCACGTTACGGACAAGCTGCTGAGACTGTAAGTGCACTTTTAGCTTCCAGCGTATTTCAGTTAACTTTATGTATTGTGTTTCATTGACCGTACCTTTGTCTGTGTCCCTTTCTCATTGATTATTACACTGCTGTGGCAAACGCCTGTAATAGGTGACGAAGACAGATACCTTCCCAGTCCAAGGACGGCACGACTAGCAGATGAGGGATCGATCCTCTCTGCCTGACAGGGAAACAGTGTTACGCACTAAATCATCCGTTTTACTGTCTGTCGCTGCAGACGTTGCGACAGCTAAGGTCACTCGTACGACCAATAAGTACTACAGTCGCTACAGTGCAGCCAACCGTAGCCGAGCACTATCTCCTCTGGATTATTCTACAACGGAAATCTTGGCCACAATGAGATTATTCTGAGATGGAACTACCGAAGAATCTTTAGAAGTGGATTTGGTGGACTATTTAATCAATTGTGTTGTCGAATTTTGGCTATGAAGCTTGGGCGTCGGTAATTTCTTACCCTCTTTACAAAGACATGGTTACACCAGTTGACGTGTCAGCGACAATTAATTTTTTTTATTTTTTACCACTAAATTTTAACTTCCGAAGCCCCAGTACGGCAGGGGGCGTGCATGAAATGACATTGTTGCGAATGCGTCTCTGCTACAACTGGAGCAACATTTGAAGAGGGGGCTAAAATCGACAGAATATATCGTCGAATATATTAGGCCAACATCGCCTTCGTTAAACTCAGTAAAAACCAGTTCGACGATGCCCTTTGTCTACACTGACTAAAGGATTCTTCTAAGAAATACCAAATTAAGATAACCTGAAGATGCCTATATAAGGCGAAACGCGTCGCTGAAAAATAAAAAAACTAAAAATTACAACCAAGACCGTGTTTAACCAATACTGTTGAGCACTGGTTTGCTGCATGCCACATATGGATGGGAAGAATTTCTATTGACGTAACCGTCTACATGGAAATGTAGGTCCATCACTCATGAAAACTGTAGCATCTGCCTCTTCAGTAAAAATTTCGTCCATTACGCGACAAAACTCTCTGGACTGCACAAAATCCCCTTTATTGAGCTGCTGGACGATCACTATATTGTACGGGCGAAATTTAAGACGATCACGTAAGATGCGGTGAAGCGAACGACGTGACATACCCAGCCCTACAGCCTGCCGTTGTCACTCGGTCTACATTTTCCGGAGTACGAACTGAACGGGGAAGCCCAGGTGGTTACTTTTTCATCACAGATCCAGTACTTCTAAATGCTGCAACCCAACCGAGTACAGTATTTCGATCAGGCACTGCACCTCGACGTCCAACTCTAAAATTCTGACGGAAAAGACGTTGCACTGTGACTACGGAATCATTGTTTCTAAAGTGTTGCTCGACAACAAACACACGATGCTCTACGTTCCAGCGCTCCATATCCACTGAGACTGCATTGTATGGTCAGTCTGCCAACATTCATTCAAGGTCAATCCCCGCGTACTAGTGGTTCAGAAAACATGCGTTTCCTCTGCTCCACCCTGTACAACCGAGCTCTACACCAAGCTATTCATCGTTGTGAAAAAGTTTCATGGTTGCAGCTCGACACATTCTACGTGATAATTTTTTCTCGATGACTACTGGGTTGTGTAACTGGATGGAACGGGTGCACATGTGATTACATTGTATCAAGATGTGTCTTTGCCTCGATCGTCCGCTCAAAGCTGGATTGTGGTGGTGGTGGTGGTTAGTGTTTAACGTCCCGTCGACAACGAGGTCATTAGAGACGGAGCCCAAGCTCGGGTTAGGGACGGATTGGCAAGGAAATTGGCCGTGCCCTTTCAAAGGAACCATCCCGGCATTTGCCTGAAACGATTTAGGGAAGTCACGGAAAACCTAAATCAGGATGGCCGGAGACGGGATTGAACCGTCGTCCTCCCGAATGCGAGTCCAGTGTGCTAACCACTGCGCCACCTCGCTCGATCTGGATTATGGGAGCTTTGTATACTGCTCTGCCCGGCCGTACATCTTACGCCGCCTGAACTCTACACAACGGGGTTACGTCTTGTGATCGGAGCGTTGTATACTAGTCCCATCGACAGTCTTCATGCTGAAGTCTGAATTGCCACTAACCTATCGGCGCGATATACTGCTTTGTCGGTATGCCTGTCGGCTATTATCAAAGCCCGACCACCCGTCTTATCGTTCCTTTTTTGATGGCTCTCTCGACTGTCAATACGGGTTGTATGTATCTGCCCTGCTACCCCTGGAGTTCGCTTTTGTCGCATCCTTCAGCACCTTGATTTTTTTACTCCCTAAAAGAGTGGGCGAGAGCCAAACGCCACCTTGGCTCCAGGCTCAGGTTCGCGTTCACCTTGACCTCAGCTCGCTCCCAAAGGAGGTTACCCCAGCTCCGGTATACCGCTCGCGGTTTGTCGAACTTCGTTGGAAGTTCATTAATACGATCTTCATTTATACAGATGGCTCTAAGACCAATGATGGTGTCGGGTGTTCTTTTATAGTCGGGGCACACAGTTTCAAATACCGGCTCCATGGCCATTGTTCGATCTTCACAGCTGAGCTATTTGCTCTCTATCAGGCTGTTCTTTACATCCGCCGACGCCGACATTCTGCTTATGTCATCTGCTCCGATTCCCTGAGCGCCATTCAGAGCCTCAGTGATCCGTATCCGGTTCACCCTTTCGTGCACCGGATCCAACGCTCTCTTCAGCAGCTGGTGGACGACGGTTCTCCGGTTAGCTTTATGTGGGTTCCTGTCCCTGTCGGTTTCCCTGGGAACGTAGCTGCAGATGCCGCGGCCAAGACTGCGGTTCTCCAGCCTCGGACAGCTTCTTGTTCTGTGCCTTCATCTGATTTTAGCAGGGTCATTTGTCAGCGCATTTTATCGCTGTGGCATGCCGATTGGTCTACACTTACTGAAAACAAGCTTCGGGCCTCAAAACCTCTCCCCACGGCTTGGATGACCTCTTCACGCCCGGTTACGGATTGGACACTGCCGGTTCAGAAATCGCCATCTGCTGGCGACGGCGAGGGAGCCGTTCTGCCCATGTGGCCAATTGCTGCCGGTACGGCATATTTTTATAGCAAAACGAGAATAATGGAATGTAGTCGAATTAAGTCGGGCGATGCTGAGGGAATTAGATTAGGAAATGAGACACTTAAAGAAGTAAGAGTGTTTTGCTATTTGGGGAGCAAAATAACTGATGATGGTCGAAGTAGAGAGGATATAAAACGTAGACTGGCAATGGCAAGGAAAGCATTTCTGAAGAAGAGAAATTTGTTAACATCGAGTACGGATTTAAGTGTCAGGAAGTCGTTTCTGAAAGTATTTGTATGGAGTGTAGCCATGTATGGAAGTGAAACATGGACGATAAATAGTATGGACAAGAAGAGAATAGAAGCTATCGAAATGCTGAAGATTAGATGGGTAGATCACATAACCAATGAGGAGGTATTGAACAGAACTGGGGAGAACAGGAATTTGTGGCACAACTTGACAAGAAGAAGGGATCGGTTGACATGTTCTGAGCCTTCAGGGGATCACCACAATTTAGCATTGGAGGGCAGCGTGGAGGGTAAAAATCATAGAGGGCGACCAAGAGAAGAATACACTAAGCAGATTCAGAAGGATGTAGGTTGCAGTAAGTACTGGGAGATGAAGCAGCTTGCACAGGATAGAGTAGTATGGGGAGCTGCATCAAACCAGTCCCAGGACTGAGGACAACAACAACAACAACAACACGCCACATTTTAACGTCCTGTCCGAATTCTAATACACTGCGCATTGATCTTGGCCTGCCATGTACTTTGGATGACATTTTAACGGATGTCCCAGAAGCAGCTGCTCGCGTTCTTCGTTTTATCCACTTGACAAACCTGTCTACGGACATTTGATTATGTTGTTTTCTTTTAATCCCTTGCCTGTTAATGTGCCTTTTATGGTGTTGTCCTTTTTAGTTGCTGTTTTAACCTTGTGCCTTAGTGTGGACGCTAATGACCACTGTAGTTGCGCGCCCTAAAAACACAAAAAACCTCCCCCCCCCCCCGCCCCCATTCGCCTATGAGCGAGATAGCCGGTGCTGTGCCGCGCCGTGTTTTGTCCAGCGTTCGCCAGCGGCGGCAGCGCGGGGCTCGTTGTGTTCCCGAGTCGCGCTGGCTGTGGCTCTCTGGCTGGAGGCGGCGTTGCCGCTGCAGCGGCCACAACACAACTCTACCTGCCGCCCACGCAGCGCGGGCCCTGCACCTGCCGGAGCCCAGCCGCCACCACTTGTAAAAAGTGCGGCCGCAGCGGCAGCTGCCGAAAACCGAAAACACTCTACTCGGAAGTAAACTGGCAGCCACTCGAGGAGCCAGAGTAATAGTCCCGTACTCACGTGAAGCTAAGCGAGGGAGACGTTCTGCATCACGTATTTTCCTCTCAAATATTCTGTCGGCTTCAGTAAAACTAAAGGCAATAGAGAGACAATTCTGACGTTTCTAGAATGAAATTTTCACTCTACAGCGGAGTGTGCGCTGATATGGAACTTCCTGGCAGATTAAAACTGTGTGCCGCACCGAGACTCGAACTCGGGACCTTTGCCTTTCGCGGGCAAGTGCTCTACCATCTAAGCTACACAAGCACCACACACGCCCCGTCCTCACAGCTTTAATTCGGCCAATACCTCGTGTCTCTTACCTTCCAAACTTTACGGAAGCTCTCCTGCGAACGTTACAGAACTAACACTCCTGAAAGAAAGGCAAAGGTCCTGAGTTCGAGTCTCGGTCCGGCACACAGTTTTAACCTGCCAGGGAGGTTCATATCAGCACATACTCCGCTGTAGAGTGAAAATTTCATTCTAGAAACAACCCGCAGGTTGTGGCTAAGCCATGTCTCCGCTATATCCTTTCTTTCACGAGTGCTAGGTCTGTAAGGTTCGCAGGAGAGCTTCTGTAAAGTTTGGCAGGTAGGAGACGAGGTACTGGCGGAATTAACGCTGTGAGGACGGGGCGTGAGTCGTGCTTCGGAACCTCAGTCGGTAGAGCACTTGCCCGTGAAAGGCAAAGGTCCCGAGTTCTAGTCTCTGTCCGGCACACAGTTTTAATCTCCGAAGAATTTTCAATTCTGACGTTGTTGTTCATAAGGGAACGGAGACTGAAGAAAAATAAAGACACGGCCATACGATTTGTCGAACTGGAAAGAGAGCTCGACAATGTAAAACAGTGCAAACTGTTCGAAAAATAGGAGTAAGTTGACGGAAAAGTTGGATTATATACAATATGCACAAGAACCAAGACGGAAGAGTAAGACTGGAAGAACAAGTATGAAGTGCACGGACTAACAGCGGTATAAAACAGGGATGCAATATTTCGCCACTGCTGTTCAATCCATAAAACAAAGAATTAATGGCGGAAATAAAATAAATGTTCAAGAATGGGATTAAAATTCAACATGAAAGGATATCAATGACAGAATTTGCTGATGACATTGCTATCCTTCGTGAAAATGAAGTCCTTAGTGAAAATGAAGAAGAATTGCAATGTCTGTGGAATCGAGTGAACGGTCTAATCAGTAAAGGATACGGATCGAGTGTAAATCGAACGAAGACGAAAGTAATGAGTAGTAGCAGAAATAAGAAGAGCGAGAAACTTACCATCAGAATTGGGTATCAAGAAATGGGCAAAGCTGGGGGATTCTGTTACATAGTCAGCAAAATAACCGTTGACGTAAGGAACAAGGACATAAAAAGCAGACTAGCGCTGGCAAGTGGACATTCCTGACCTTAATTTTACGAATAAATTTCTGAGATAGTACGTTTGGAGCACTGCACTGTATGATAGTGAAACACAGACTGCGAGAAAACCGGAAAATAAGTGACTAGAAGCATTTGAGATACGAGCTACAGAAGAATGTCGAAAATTCGGTGGAATGTGGTTCTCAGCAGAATCGGTGAAAAAAGGGATACTGGGAAACACTGGCAAGAAAAATGGGGAGGATGATAGGATATCTGTTAAGACATCACGGAATAACTCCCATTTTAGTAGGTAGAGGGAGCTGAAGAGGGTAAAAACTGTAAGGGAAGTCAGAAATTTCAAGGCATCTCGCAAATAATTGAGGACTTAGGTTGCAATTGCTATTTTCAGATGAAAAGGTTACCACAGGAGAGGAATTTTTGGCCTGCTGGCTGCATCAGATCAGTCATAAAACTGGTGAAAAGAAATTGTTGTGCAGATGCCTTTCATTATGTCTATGAAACACTATGCAGGGACAGAGATTCCGTTCACTTTAACGCCAAGGTTTTTTCACCATTCAAACTTCACAGCTTTCGTATCTCTCTCTCTCTCTCTCTCTCTCTCTCTCTCTCTCTCTCTCTCTCTCTCTCTCTCTCTCTCTCTCTCTCTCTCTCTCTCTCTCTCTCTCTCACACACACACACACACACACACACACACACACACACACACACACACACACACACACACACAGAGAGAGAGAGAGAGAGAGAGAGAGAGAGAGAGAGAGAGAGAGAGAGGCGCGCGGCCAACGCCCTGATGGCTTGTCTTATTTATCTCGAAGTAATGTTTCCTTGGAGCACAGATTTAAGTGCTGCCACTTTAGATTAGACGACAGAAGTGACCACATTGACATTGTGTTCGGGAACTATAGAAAAATAAGTAATGCTCACAGCCTTGGGAAGATATGACTGATGTATCACAGGATGCAACTTTTCGTATTTACAAAAAAAGTCCTTCAGTAATGTCCAAGGAAATAAATGCTTTTAATCCCCACAAGAAGCAAATACAGAGGTAACTGACAATAAACGTAATTCAACAAAAGACCTAGTTAAGTAATGGGAAGTCAAGATCTCCTGTGCTCATAGCAGGAATAAAGCTTCAAGGTGACTTCATAGGAATGCCAAGGTCCGCAGAGTATCCTAGTTCTCCTGGCCGGAGACACTCAAGCATAAAAGGCGTGAATGGGGTAACGCCCAGATAACACGGAAGAAAGAAAGCAGGAAGCAAAGGGAAACATATATGGAATATCCGTCGGTAATAGGAAGAACACAGACACATTAAATACTGAGACACACATTGTTTATGTTTCACAATAATTTCCATTTTATGTTTCGTTGAGAGACTGCTTTCTCCTTTCTAAGGGCTGAACAGACAATTTAAAATGGAAACGTTAGCCCACAAAACATCAGCAAAGGCATTTTGCTCTACAAAATCTCAAATTTCCAAAGATATATGACCGTTTTACCAACATGTATCTACACGGAATAGTCAAGCATAGTGAAATACACAACGATGAGATGAATACGCCAAGTTTTTTTTATGTTTTCTGTCCGAGGAAAGAAACTCTGTATTACACTGCAGTCAAATACAAAGAACAAACTCCAAAACAATATAGCACTGAGAGAAGCTATTATGTTATATGTACAAAATATCTGGTGAATGCGGTTAACATCTTCCCAATCTTGTGCTATGACGACTTTGTCATGAACAGCTAGTAAACGGTGCAGGTGTGTTCCATCTGCACTCTCTAACCTCGTTACCTTGCATTTACGAGACTATTTCCCGAGACAAGTACCTATACATATTTTGAATGGCAGTGGTGACATGGGACAGCCTTGTAGCAGCTCTATGCTGCCTCTGAATTTCTCTGAAAGTATTTGATATGTGAAACCAGGTGGCAATGCAATAAAAAAAACTTGTGTCTCCAAATGAATTATCGAAAAATACAATAGCTTACTAATGATTTGGATGAATTATGCATAGACAGCAAAACAGTTAAGAAAGTTAACGACTTTTTTCTGTTTCGGATCCATTTTATAAAGAGGAGGACATCAGCTTTATAAATTAATAAAAGAATTAATAATGGAAAGAAGATCACTGGGTGCTCAATTCAATATTATGGAATCTAATGAGGCATCAAAAAGAGTCTAATTCAAGTTGATATTAGACAACAACATTTTGTACGGAAGAGACATAAAACAAGGAGAAAGGTTAACGAGTGATTTTTGGAGATCGTCAGCAAGAATTTCGAGAATTTTTTCTTCAATGTATGAAGAGAACTATTACTGAAAAAGTCGTGTAATGTGGAAAAGTAAAGATAAAAGTTTGTGAACTCGGTCTTCTGGAGTGTCACCTGTGTGTCTGTGAAAGCACGGAAAACGCTTAGATCACCATCTGTACAAAAATGAAAACGGATGAAAATATTTGGATAGAGATCAATGAACAAAAGGAACCTCGTAGTATCCGTCCAGAAACGGGAACAAAACACTTTGGACATTAATGCAAGCACAATTACTTTTTAACCAATGTGTCTGAAGCAATTTTAGTGTAGAAAACCGAGGATAGAACAAGAAACAGAATATCGTTTGGCAGTAACAGAGTATCAAAATTATCCAGTAATGAAGAGAGCAACGCAAAAAATCGAATTACAATTTGATGCTAGTGACTTATTCGTAAAGGTGTCAGGTTGATGTACTGAGATTTAGAGGTCGGGTAAGACCTACAGATAGCTTCCTCCCTGGAACACTGCTTTGGCTCTGATTGCGCACCGCGTTGTAACACACTTCTTTCTTCGGCACGTAGCTATAGCTGACGCACAGCCGATAGTGAAGCGGTGTCCGTGCCAGACACGCAATTAACATTCAGAAACTGTATCGTACAGCCACATCTGGACTACGAATGGCGTCACATGTCATACTCCGATTCACACACGGCGCATTCCACACAGCGTGATTCAACAGCTGCTGGATGGGAATACCAAGGCCGCTTCCGGTGAACGGTGTGTGCTGGCATCGATGTTTGACTGTGCAGCTGGTGTAGTGGCTGCTACTGAAGCGAGAATGCTTCGACAGTGGGGGTCTCATCAGCGTACTGTATGAGATGTAAGGATTTCCTGGAACGCCACAGCTGCTACTCGCATCACCGAAATTCCGAGGAATCTGTCGGGACGATGTCGAACTGGAGTAGCGTTACACAACTATCTGCCCACGTCTTTGTGCTCCACTTAGCGTGTACAGAAGAAAACACAGACGATGAGTGGTGTGTTGTGTGGCACAGCACGCGGCAACGCATGTATAAAAATGTGTATTTTGGGCTCCGTGTGGCGTTCTAGTTGGACGACAGTCGCGTCAAAATTTCTTTATATTCTGTTTGGTATTGCAATTGGTTAGGCAATTTCTTAGTCATCAGAGACAGTTCGATGCACGAACTGTGGCTGGTAGCCTTCTTGTGTATCTGCTGTTTCTTTCCATAGTCATGTGACCTCGTCATAATTCGGTAGCAGCAGTATGCACCAGTGCACAAATACTGTTGACAGTTTTACGACACGTATCAGTTCCAAAGAACAATATTCCGCAAGAGTACACTAAGAAATACAGGAAACCTGCAAGTAGCTACCACATTTCTTGCCTGGAGTATTTCCTAAGTTTTAGCATAGAACTGTGCTGTATTGAAAAAATTTACTGTTTGAAAATTAATTTTTCCTATTCTCTATCGATCAGTTGCATTTCTGTCCGGTCGAAGGTCTCAAAAGCGGGTTGCCGGACTTTTCGCTTTGAATAGTTGCGTTTGAGAAGGATGGTCTGAGGCACTTCTCAAAGGAACTGTACAGCAGCGCCTGTCGAATGGTGCAGGCTTTGGCCACACGTCATGTTAACGTGTGGAGAATTACGATTTGAAGTCACAAGTTTACTGTAAACAGTCACAATGTATTTTATTTATAATGCGAGTTTCCAAGCTTTAAACCCACATTAGAACATGGATGTGTTGTATGTACGATATTTGGGTAACCTATGGCACTGTCTATTAGTGCAAGACTCAATACACTGTGGAGGTCTTTGGATTCCAAAGATGAACGAGGGACGCTCACTAAGTAATGGAACAGATTTTTTTCTGAAAACTGTTTGGTTTTATTCGTGATTACAATATGCAATATTATTTCTCACTCTTCAGGCTACGAAACCCAATTTTTCAACAAACTCCGTTCAGAATGAGATTTTCACTCTGCAGCGGAGTGTGCACTGATATGAAACTTCCTGGCAGATTAAAACTGTGTGCCGGTCCGAGACTCGAACTCGGGACCGTTGCCTTTCTCGGGCAAGTGCTCTACCATCTGAGCTACCCAAGCACGACTCACGCCCCGTCCTCACAACTTTACTTCTCCCAGTATCTCGTCTCCTACCTTCCAAACTTTACAGAAGCTCTCCTGCGAACCTTGCAGAACTAGCACTCCTGAAAGAAAGAATATTGCGGAGAATGGCTTAGCCACAGCCTGGGGAATGTTTCCAGAATGAGATTTTCACTCTGCAGCGCGGTGTGCGCTGATATGAAACTTACTCGCAGATTAAAACTGTGTGGAGACGAGATACTGGCGGAAGTAAAGCTGTGAGACGGGGCGTGAGTCGTGCTTGGGTAGCTCAGATGGTAGAGCACTTGCCCGCGAAAGCCAAAGGTCCCGAGTTCGAGTCTGGGTCCGGCAATCAGTTTTAATCTACCAAGAAATTTTATAAACTCCGTTTAATGCGATGCCTTACGCCACTTTACTGGGTCGGCCTGTATTCCCGCATCTTACCAATCTAGTGGCCGATGTCGGAGCCAACGTGTTGCTGGATCAATAACCTCGCCTTCAACCACGTACTGCTTCCGTCGTCGGACCATATACGTGGAAGGTGCGAGATCACAGCTGTAGGGTGGATGAGGAAGAACAAACAGTCCAATGAAGTTTTGCGAGCTCCTCTCCGGTGTGCAGACTTTGAGGCGCTGCTGTGTCATGGAGAAGTTCGCTTGCATTTTTGTGGCGACGAACACGCCGAAGTCATTTCTTCAGTTTCCAGGGAATCGCTCGTCACGCCGGAGATCGGACAGGTTGCGATGATGACAGACGCCTCGCTCAACGATTCACCGTGCTTTTGTTCACTATCAGGTCTCTGCAAGCCCCCTATAAGTAACTGCGATGCTGTATTTTTCCGCCGAAAGAAACTAATTGTCAGCTCTCTGCTTCGAACGCAGCCACGTTATAGACGCCATTTTGAAGGCTACGGATAACGCCGCTAACTTGGTGAAACTAGAGTGGGAATATTCCATCGCGTCCCACAACAAATTCCGCATATTTTCAAGCGGAATATTCCGAGAAAAAATGTGCTGCATTATTTATTGCTCAGCCCTTGTTCAAACGTAAATACCACTAGTGATCACAAGCTCTTTATTCCTGTCATGTTTGTATTAAAGTAATTTCGTGTATGTTGAAATCTTCATAGCAAAGTCTGCACCAACTCGGACAATACTGGTAGCGGACTACCCATGCCGAGTACAGTTTACACGGTGATGTTTAAGCCGCTGCATATTCCGGCCACAGTTGTAAGAGTTAGCCATTGTAGGAAACTGAAGTCAGCAATAATGCAGCAGGATAGGTTGGTGGCAACCTTAGTGGCACTTCCCCTGTAAGATTTGTAGCAGGAGTATATTTTTCAGGAGAGCCTCACTGAGTATGAAGATAAAACCGACGGGGACACTGAAGCAGTATCTAGTCGCTGTCGGTTGGTTACCGGTCATCGTGAAGACACTAGCGCCCAAGTCTGTCGCCACCTTAGCTGCGCCGCGCGGGGTAGCCGTGCGGTCTCGGGCGCATTGCCACGGTTGGCTCGGGCTCCTCCCGTTGGAGATTCGAGTCCTCCTTTGAGCATGGATGAATGTGTTGTCCTTAGCGTAAGTTAGTTTAATTTAGATTAGCCTAGGGACCGATGATCTCAGCAGTTTGGTCCCATAGGAACTAAAACATCCCCTTAGAAAAATCTGTAACTGACAGTGTTGGAAAACCTCTTACGTTATTTGATTTTCAAACCGCTTTACAAAACGGAACGTACTCTGACATTTTTCTCTTTACTTATTCTGACCATCACTAAACTAACACAATATTTTTAGCGGAACGCAATCTGACTTTCAATAATCCCCACAAAAGAATGGCCCTGACTAACAATAACCTATACATTTCATGAATCACTTACCTCACAAAAATCTTCGTTATACAAACTACTGCAATACACCGAGCGTCAATACTGCCAGCTAAATGAAAGATTCTAACTACTGAAGGCACTAACTACCGATAGGCATAGATAGCAAATGAAAGATTTTGATGGAGAACAAACAACGTATTTACCTTAATAGTGTTGAAAAGTCATATTATATCAGTTCATGACATCCAGTCTTACAAATTTCGTTTTTCTGACGGACACAAGTCCACTCTAAAAACTCTGCCATCTCTCTCCCCACATCCACCACTGCTAGCGGCTCACCGACAACTGCGCAACGCTACGCGCTGTTCACCGACAACTGCGCAACGCTACGCGCTGTTCACATCCAACTGCCCAACACTACAATAGCGAATATTGCAACAATGCTAACCAGCCACAGGCTGCACACAGCACAGTCAGTGATTTTCATACAGAGCGCTACGTGGCGTCACCAACATAAAAACTTAAACAGCCTACTTACACCTCTCAAGCACGTTTCAGGCCTGTATCGCACCCGAGAAACGCTACACGCTAGAAAAAGCTT
Source organism: Schistocerca gregaria (assembly GCF_023897955.1). Classification (NCBI taxonomy): domain Eukaryota; kingdom Metazoa; phylum Arthropoda; class Insecta; order Orthoptera; family Acrididae; genus Schistocerca; species Schistocerca gregaria. Next base: position 468,318,924 of record NC_064927.1, on the reverse strand, counting down.
GGGGTGACTAGTACTTGCTTTGTAGGGTCCGACAGCGAATGACACGAACGAATTTAATGGAACAGGAAGCGATGCATGCGATCAGGTAGGCTAGTACCAAGTGTGATGGTGGTGATGTTTGGTTTGTGGGTCGTTCAACTGGTCAGTTATCAGCTCCCGTACAAATTCCCAATCTTTGATCAGTCCAATCGTGCCACTTCCAGGAAAGGTGATGAAATGATGAGGACTACACAAACATGAATCAACAATGCTACTTCCACACTGATGTAGCATTGTCTCATGAACAGTGGTACCCAGTCTTCTCTTATTAATCTCGGCACAGATGGTGACGAAGCAACACCGTAAACATTGAAACATCTCGAGGCAGGTGAAAATCCCTGACCCCGCCGGGAATCGAACAGGGGACCCCGTGCTCCGGAAGCGACAACGTGACAGCGAGACCACAAGCGGCGGACGCTAGAAGAAGTGTGCCCAGACAGAAGCAGAGGGGTGAGGGCGAGAAGCGGCGCGCGAGCCGAGAAGCCGTTTTTGTGGCGAGTTGGGCGGTGCCGCCGTACAGACAGGTCGCCGCGTGCGCCGTTCCGGAAGAGGTCCGCGTCACAATGGCCCCCATCCTCAGCTCTCCTTTCCTCTCTTCAGCGGGCTACAGACTGCCCGGAAGCTAAGCCGGCGCGGCCGCGACACCGTGCAGAATGCGTCGCGGTCAGAGCCCCACTTCCTGTGCGCAAAGGGGTCACGCTGTTGGGGACACACACTGCGAAGTCGCGTGGGGGGCGACCTAAAGTCCCCGCGTGGGGGGGGGGGCGACCTAAAGTCCCCGCGTGGGGGGGGGCGACCTAAAGCCCCGCGTGGGGGGGGGGGGGGCGACCTAAAGTCCCCGCGTGGGGGGGGGGGGCGACCTAAAGTCCCCGCGTGGGGGGGGGGGGGGGCGACCTAAAGTCCCCGCGTGGGGGGGGGGGGCGACCTAAAGTCCCCGCGTGGGGGGGCGACCTAAAGTCCCCGCGTGGGGGGGGCGACCTAAAGTCCCCGCGTGGGGGGGGGGGGGGGCGACCTAAAGTCCCCGCGTGGGGGGGCGACCTAAAGTCCCCGCGTGGGGGGGCGACCTAAAGTCCCCGCGTGGGGGGGCGACCTAAAGTCCCCGCGTGGGGGGGCGACCTAAAGTCCCCGCGTGGGGGGGCGACCTAAAGTCCCCGCGTGGGGGGGCGACCTAAAGTCCCCGCGTGGGGGGGCGACCTTTTGCTCAGCGTAGTGTTGCAATTGTATGTGCTATGGATTCAACAAGTATCCACCGGGAAGTATCCTGCAAAAACATTGAGCTACGCTACCTCTGTGCTGTCCATAATAGCAGAAGTGTTGCCGGTGCAGGATTTTGTGTGCGAACTGACCTCTCCATTATTCCCATAAGCATGTCGGGCGATCTGAATGCCGAAATCATTCAGTCGAATTTTCCAAATGTTCCTACACACTTTGAATGCATTGACAGATGGGGTATCACGGAAAGTGTTAGTAGAATACCTGAGGGACCTAGATTAGGTATCAACTTGTAGATCAAACAGATTGAGACCAAATGCCATTCCCATACCGCCTGTGCATGGGCTGGCCGACTTCCATCACAGTTGGAATCCGCCACGTACAGGACTGGGGGGGGGGGGGGGGTGTCAACACCACCGATTGCGACGAAGCACAGGATACTATGTAGGTTAAGTTACTTTTGTAGGACTTAGATTAGGACATTAATTTAGGAAACTGCAGCGATTACTTAGCTTGGCCAGCCCAGTGTCAGGGGCATTCTCCACGGGTTCAGCTCGTGGAGCCTGGCTATCCTAAGTAGGTTTAGACTCTACTGGCACACGTGTGACGCTGCAGGTAATACTCAGATTAGTCAAGTAACAAGTAGTTAGATCAAATTGCCCATTGTCGTAGAAAACTAAAACTAACACATTGTAGTATTTAACTGTAGCTCACCAACATAACTGTAACTGTAAAATCTTAAATGTAATCCAATTCATCTATCAATTTATGACCCACTAATCATCTTAGGAGGTGGGTTAATATTGTATAATTAGTATTGCTTATGAAATAAAGATTTAAAAAACAATCGTAAACAACTGGACTGGTGAAGTGGCGCATTGTCATCCATAAAAACTCCATTGTTGTTTGGGAACATGAAGTCTATGAATTGCTGCAAATGGACTCCAAGTACCGAACACAGTCATTCCCGGTCAACGATCAGTTCAGTTCGACCATGTAAACACAGCACACATCATTATAGAGCCACCACCAGCTTGTACAGTGCCTTGTAGACAACTTGGGTCCGTGGCTTCGTGAGGTCTGCACCACACCCTGGGCGTACCATAAGCTCTTACCAACTGAAATCGAGACTTATCTGACCAAACCACGGTTCTCTAGTCGTCTAGGATCCAACTGATATGTCCATGAGCCCATGGGAGGAGATGTCGTGCTGGTAGCAAATGCACTCGCACCGGTCGTCTGTTGTCACAGCCCATTTTCGCCAGATTTCGCCACACTACCCTAACGGCTACGTACGCCCCACATTCATTGCCGCAGTTATTTCACCCAATGTTGCTTGTCTGTTAGCACTGACAGCTCTACGCAGGGCTTTGCTGAAGTCCACCAGTTTCCTTTTATCACCAGTCTGAAGAGCTTGCACTATTTGTGGTCTGTATGGTTCATAGACCTAACGACGCCGCAGCACTTGCCAGAGAGTCGTATGAGGCATTACCATTTCTCTGCTTGCACGGAGAGTAGGCTTTCCTGAATTCCGCTCGAAAGTAGGTCGAATTATTCCCACGATGATATCAGAAATGCGATGTCGACCGGAACGCTTACCTTTACACAAGCACCCTGTCTCTTCAGACTGGCGACAAATGTTTTTGGGCGCAGGCGGATCAATGACACAACGCCGACGAGAAGCACGGTAGAACGAAATCACTGACTCTCTCTTTGCAAACGACAGCACACAAGACGCGTTCTGTTGAGAGGACGCCATGTTACTTCTGACTGATTACAAAGTAAGCATTGGTTGACATCTAATAGCGATTTTATAGGTCATGCCCATTCAAACAACACACATTTCCTTGCTAGCACGTCCCAGGTTTCGTAATTTTTAGTGTCCAAAATCAGGTTATTCTTTTTGAAACACCCTGTAAGATTCGCTGAAGGTGAAAGGACCTATCGAATGGAATGAACATTTTAGCGAGGGCAGAGTGTGGATTGAGAATAAACCACTGCAGAAGAAAATAGTGAGGAGTAGTGGAACTACGGAGCGCGCGCGAACCTTTCGGCAATTTCGCGTCGTTCCGCTCAGCAGGAAGGCAGTTGGCAGTTTTCTCACTGCGGGCTTTCGAGTCGTCATGGACGCTGAAGCTCTCGCCACCAGCGTCCACGAGCTGGCGACCGAGGAGTGCTATTGGGGTCTAACCAGAAGCAGTGGAAGGAGGAGGAAGACGTTGGCAGCTGGCGTTTTTTTAAGCGGGAGCACGAACGAGCAACGGGACAGCGCCGCGACCGTCCGGTTGGAACCGTAGCACAGGGGCAGCGGTGCCGGCTACACAGAGCAGTGCCGGCCGGTTTGGTTTATGGCGCTTCTTCAGTCTTGTTGCAGGAGTGTTGGAACAGTGCCTGTACCTTGTACAGGGTGGCCAGTAACTTCCTTCGTGCGTGCAATTACTTCACTGTAGCGATCATAACATGTACAGTTGTTGCCGAAGTAAATCTCGGGTGAAAAGCCTGGTATGAGTGTGCACAGGACACAATATTTCGGCAATCGACCACGTTGCCATCATCAGGTGCGTTGATCTATTTACCGGCGGTGCGCAGCTGCAGAATATATGGGGGCCATCTAGGATTGCCCAGTCTGAAAATAGAAGTTCAAGCCATGCGGCTGCGCCTTCAGTAATAAAAATTGACATTAAAACAATAGCTTTTGGTTGTTTTGTTTTTTCTGCTTTTAAATGGTTTAAAAAGACATGAGATTTTTTATTTTTATATATTTTTTTATTTTTATTGTTTTATTTTTTTATTTTTTTTCTCCCATTCGCACACACATTCACACGATATATAAATCGTACACATTCATACATCTTACAGTTAACACATTCTCACACTCATTCATTCACTTTTTTGTTCCTAAGAGTCGGTGCGGTCCGCGCTCGGTCCAGGTACAGCGTCCGTTCTCCCGCCGTCCTAGGTTTTCTCTTCAGAAGGGTTTCTTCCCTCCTGCCCCGAAGCGCCTAGGGAGGAGCGGGAGGGGGATTATATGGCGCATGCCCACCGCCGGTCAGTACATCGGCGCACCTGATGATGGCAACGTGGTCGATTGCCGAAATATTGTGTCCTCTGCACACTCGTAGCAGGCTGAAGAATCACATGTACAGTTACTGTTCAGAACAGCTGTGTATGCAATACTAAGAGTTTAGGTTCGTCCTGCGTATCTGACGTCATGAAACACAGTCAGGCAATGAACAGAGAACGACGTTGCCAGAGCTGGACTGCAGTGCAGAGTACGGACGAGTGTCTTCAGCTTTAGAAACAGTCATAAATAAAGTAATTGGACAAAAGCAATGTCTTGATAGCAGACTTTCTTTTGTAAAAAGTTTGGAAAAAGCATTCTTTATACCAATTGCTTCATATTCTATTAATTAATTAAACCAAACAAGCAATAAGCCTCCTAATTCAGACGGTAGCAAGGAAAGGTGTTTGTATCATTCTCACTAACCGATTTTTCGCAATAAAGAACAGCGGTAATTGTTTATTTCCTATTGTACTTCGACGAAACGTGAGTAATTCATAACCATACCAACAGTGTGTCGGTATTTTGCGTGATATTTTAGAATCCTCCGGGAGATGTACTGAACGATTTGCTGCGTTAGCGTAATGGTTGAAGTGTACGGCTGCTAAGCGAAAGGTTCTGAGTTCAAACCTTGATCAGTGTTTAATATTTTCTTTATTTTAAAAACAATATAGAAGTGTCTTACTTCATGAATTTTATTCGTTTGAATGTAATTTTTTTTGCAATTTCTAGTGGCAACTAAAATCTACCATATGGAAAGTATACGCTATGGACTTTTACCTCTGCTAACTCTTCAAAATTTCGTGCAATGGTTAACTATATCTAATGCTGCACAATAACTGCGTTGAACAACGAAGCAAACTTAAGTCATGTCAAGAAGATGTGTAAAAAATCAAATTTTTGGGCCAATAGATTTATGAAATCGAATGATACGTGTGTCAAAGCAGTCGTGACACCTTGTGTCTGCAGAGGCGAGCAGTGCAATGATGACAAAATTGCGCACATCACGGAATGCGGGGAGCACGTCTCTGTAGCAGCGAAAGGGTTAATGCGGCCGTGGTGGCTTTACTTCATAAACTCCGCTCCCCACTAAACGTTAAGTTTGCGAACTATACTATGGCGCTACTTCTCTTGGCGCGTACAACTGGCAACGCAGCAATCTCCCGCATCTGGGCGGGCATGCGCGAACCGCCAAGATAAAAGAATTGTACTATCCCTACACAGCTCGATACTACGCCTGCAACGGTTTGTCATCGTCCGATAGTTCACTGATGGTCACTGGCTGGAATGACTGAGGGCCTAAGTCCATTTTCGTGAGGAGCCGCATTGTGCTCCTTTCAGTTCCAAGGTCTGCGGTCACGATTACAAGCGGTTCGGCTTTAGCCACGCACGTCCGCCTCTTTCTGGTCGTGTTTGCCCAGATATTTCCGACTCTGGCCTATCCTGCTTTTGTTAGGTCTTTTAGCGATGACGTAGAGAACGAAAAATTGAGGCCCACCCTACATACACAAACACACAGAGCGACAGCACTCCATGGCCCGTGCTGACTGATACCGCCATGACGCGGCAGCACTGCTCAGTCACTGCTGGTCTACCAGTTATTCTTCGCGTTTAACCGACCTGTTAATACATATCGATAAAACGAATATCGCACTAGACCAATATGGAACCGCTCAACCGAATGGGAATGTAAAATTCCGCTTTAAAAATGATGTTTCTCATAAACCGAACCAGACTAACGTTTTACATCGACACTGGAGGTCGCGTGCAAGACTAGGTTATCATTATTTTGTTTTGGGCTGACTCCAGCTGCACGTTTCAAAAACACAGTTGCAAACACCTGCCGAAAGACCAGAGAAAATGCTTCTGACTACTCTTCCAAGACATTCCACATACACTTCTGGCCACTGAAATTGCTACACCAAGAAGAAATGCAGGTGATATTATACCGGAACTGACATGTGATTACATTTTCACGCAATTTGGGTGCATGGATTCTGAGAAACCAGAACCCAGTACAACCACCTCTGGCCTTGATATGCCTGGGCATTGAGTCAAACAGAGCTTGGATGGCGTGTATAGCTACAGCTGCCTATGCAGCTTCAACACGATACCACAGTCCATCAAGAGTAGTGACTGGCGTATTGTGACGAGCCAGTTGCTCGGCCACCACTGAGCAGAAGTTTACAATTGGGAAGAGATCTGGAGAATGTGCTGGCCACGCCAGCAGTCGAGCATTTTCTGTACCCGGAAAGGCCCATAAAGGGCCTGCAACATACGGTCGTGCATTATCCTGCTGAAACGTAGGGTTTCGCAGGGATGGAATGAAGGATAGAGCCACGGGTCGTAACACATCTGAAATGTAACGTCCACTGTTGAAAGTGCCGTCAATGCGACCAAGACGTGTAACCAATGGCACCCCATACCATCGCGCCGGGTGATAATCCAGTATGGCAATGACTAATACACGCTTCCAATGTGCGTTCACCTCGATGCCGCCAAACACGGATGCGACTAACATGATGCTGTAAACAGAACCTGGATTGATCCGAAAAAAATGACGTTTTGCCATTCGTGCACCCAGGTTCGTCGTTGAGTACACCATCGCAGGCGCTCATGTCTGTGATGCAACGTGAAGGGTAACCGCAGCCTTGGTCTCCGAGCTGTTAGTCCATGCTGATGCAAACGTCCCCATCTGTTGACCCAGGGATCGAGACGTGGCTGCACGATCCGTTACAGCCATGGGGATAAGATGCCAGTCATCTCGACTGCTAGTGATACCAGGCCGTTGGGATCCAGCACGGCGTTCCGTATTACCCTCCTGAGCCCACCGATTCCATAATCTGCTAACAATCATTGGATCTCGACCAACGCGAGCAGTGATGTCGCGATAGGATAAACCTCAATCGCGATAGGCTACGATCCGACCTTTATCAACGTCGGAAACGTGATGGTACGCATTTCTCCTCCTTACACGAGGCATCACAACAACGTTTCACCAGGCAACGCTAGTCAAATGCCGTTTGTGGATGAGAAATCGGTTGGAAACTTTCCTCATGTCAGCACGTAGTAGGTGTCGCCACCGGCACCAACCTTGTGTGAATGCTCTGAAAAGCTAATCATTTGCATATCACAGCATCTTCTTCCTGTCAGTTAAATTTCGCGTCTGTAGCACGTCATCTTCTTGCTGTAGCCATTTTAATGGCCAGTAGTTTATGTTCGTGTCATATGTTTTTCCTCGAAGTTCTAACGAAGAACTTTTGAATTCTTTTGTATTAAGATTATCTTAGGAAGAACACAGAAATTAATTGGTATCATATCTTCCAAATTATAAGTCTCTTTAACGACTGTATTTCTTCGCTATAGGCACGTTTAAGGTTTACCTCGCAAACAACTAACAGTAATTTATTACTGAGAAATGACTGAGAATACTGATCTGATTCTATATTTCTTTAAAATGAGTAGGCCGGCTGTTAGTGCAAAATGTCCGGCTAAATATGAAGCCACGTTCGCCTTCTTCTACTTATGGTCTTGGAAACACTATGCAGCTCACCTTCTGGTACACTTTCAGGGTTAACGTATCACTGGTGAGCTAACTTCAGCACATGCATTTCCATTCCGGGTGATGCAAGACCAGAGCGGAGGGCATCCGAAACACTCCCAGGCGAAAATCTCCCTCTTGATCAAAATGTGACGACTTGTTAGTTCTCTACCGAGACGCCCGCGACACCTATCCATCATCTCTGTCATATTTCAGTTGTGTTTCCGTTCATGGACCCACACACGTGTCTGTAAGCACTGTTTCAAAGTAACGTCGCTAGTATCTGATATCGTCCTTCCCTAAACACGTAGAGGTGAAAAATTACTTGATCAACGCACAGACCTTTTTCTCCTCCCTGGGCAGTCACGAGGCAACCACGTCGCATTCCGCGTGGGAGCACTGTTGCTATATCAATGATTACGCTGCCTTGTTCAAACCTTAAATATCTTACACGCGTTTAGTTCTGGCCATCTTGTGCTATGTGCCCTGTAGGTAAGTCTCCGAGTGAAACACTCCTCTGCTTGGAACCGTGTGCACTTGTTTACTTCTCTGATTTACTGGAGGTCAACTGAATTGTCTTAATGTGTCATATTGCATTTCACGTGGAATGTTACGTATCTTAATTCATTTACTGCAATGTATTTTCAGTGCAGTGCTGCCTTTGTGTTCGTATTACAGACCATGTTAAGATCATTTGTTTTTCTTTTTTAAGGATTTGTTTGTCTGAAATTCATTTGTTCAAAAAGTGGCCCTGAGCACTATGGCACTTCTAAGGTCATCAGTCCCCTAGATCTTAGAACTACTTAAACCTAACTAACCTAATGACATCACACACATCCATGCCCAAGGCAGGATTCGAACCTGCGACCGAGGTAGTCGCGCGGTTCCAGAGTGTAGCGCCTAGAACCTCCTTCCACTCCTGCCGGCTCTGAATTTGTGCATACCTTACTATGTTGGTGTTTCCTGATAGCCTTTGCGCGTATTTTGTTTTAGTATTGTTTGTTTGTACCACGTACGTTTCTTCATTATAAACCAGACCTGTTTATTATTGAATTTCGTTGCGCAATGACCATATTTAGATGTCCATATTATAAATTTTCACCAGCACTATTCTCACCCGGTACTTACCGGGGCTAAATAATTTCTCCGCAGCACTACATGGACACAGTGGCACAGCCACAATTTCATTTACAGCATTTAGTTACTGCCACGGGCACGTCACAACACGAACACCTCTTTGCTTCGTTAGTGCCAACATTCAATAATGTCTTTTCCACAACATGACATCTCGCTACGTGGCCACGCACGTTATACGCCTACTGATATCTTAATGAGCGTGTTGTAATTTTGTTCGACCGGTAATCACTATTGGTTACATACTTACCCCGTCAGCTGTCGCTTACGGCGACCAACTCGTGCAGCAACGACGCTTGCTCGCCGATCACCGAATCTTCCACAGGCACATGCGCGCGCTACGCGCTGCGTCATTTACGTGCTCATATATGAACAGCAGAGTCGAGGAACGCGCTGTGAAATATTAAGCGGACGCGCCGCCGCCTCAACCCGGCGCATAACGCTCGCGAGCAGCTCGCGTCACTCAGCTCACGTTCGTGTTGTCTGAGCCGCGGCTCACACACTTGTTTACACGCGGCAGTTGTTGACAGATAGGCAGACGACAGCTCGGGCGTTTGCACGCCACGTTACCGTCGCACGGCCTGTTGTAAATTAGGAGGCGGACGTGGTCCCATGATGTAACACGGAGCGTGCGCTCACCTGCACATACCGGGGCTCCAAAAGCTGCGAAGCCACAGAGGTCTCGTCATATTCAGATACGTGACTATATCCGCTGCAGCAACTACATTACTGACCATTAAAATTGCTACACCACGAAGATGACGTGCTACAGACGCGAAATTTAACCGACAGGAAGAAGATGCTGTGAGATGCAAATGATTAGCTTTTCAGAGCAATTCACACAAGGTTGGCGCCGGTGGCGACACCTACTACGTGCTGACATGAGGAAAGTTTCCGAACCGATTTCTCATACACAAACAGCAGTTGGCCGGCGTTGCCTGCTGAAACGTTGTTGTGATGCCTCGTGTAAGGAGGAGAAATGCGTACCATCACGTTTCCGACTTTGATAAAGGTCGGATTGTAGCCTAACGCGATTGCGGTTTATCGTATCGCGACATTGCTGCTCAGATTGGTTGAGATCCAATGACTGTTAGCAGAATATGGAATCGGTGGGTTCAGGAAGGTAAAAGGACGCGGTGCTGGATCCCAACGGCCTCGTATCACCAACAGTCGAGAGGAGAGGCATCTTATCCGCATGGCTGTAAGGGATAGTGCACCCACGTCTCGATCCCTGGGGACGTGTGCAACACAACAACCATCTGCACGAACAGTTCCACGACGTTTGAAGCAGCATGGACTGTCAGCTAGGAGGCCGTGGCTGCTGTTACCCTTGACGCTGCATCACAGACAGAAGCGCCTGCGATGGTGTACTCGACGACGAACCTGGTGCACGAATGGCAAAACGTCATCGTTTCGGATGAACCCAGGTTCTGTTAACAGCATCATGATGGTCGCATCCGTGTTTGGCGACATCGCGGTGAACGCACATTGGAAGCGAGTATTCGTCATCGCCATACTGGTATATCACTCGGCGCGATGGTATGGGGTGCACTGCTTACACGTCTCGGTCACCTCTTGTTCGCATTGACGGCACTTCGAACAGTGGACGTTACATTTCAGACGTGTTACGACCCGTGGCTCTACCCTTCATTCGATCCCTGCGAAACCCTACATTTCAGTAGGATAATGCACGACCGGAAGTTGCAGGTCCTGTACGGGCCTTTCTGGATACAGAAAATGTTCGACTGCTGCCCTGGCCAGCACATTCTCCAGATCTCTCACCAATTGAAATCGTCTGGTCAATGGTGGACGAGCAACTGGCTCGTCACAATACGCCAGTCACTAGTCTTGATGAACTGTGGTATCGCGTTGAAGCTGCATGGCAGCTGTGCTTGTACACGCCATCAGAGCTCTGACTCAATGCCTAGGCGGACTAAGGCCATAGGTGGTTGTCCTGGCTACTGGTTTCTCAGGATCTATGCGGCCACCCAGGCCGGCCTCAGAGTCTCTCTAAAAAATAAAAATAAAAAAAGGGAGAAGGGCAAACAGTGAACTTTAATGCATGTCATGTGACGTCCGCTACGACTAGATAAAAGGGGGGAAAAGTCGGTAGAGCACATGTCTGCGAAAGGTAAAGGTCCTGGGTTCGAGTCTCGGTTCAGCACAAAGTTTTAATCTGCCACGAAGTTTCAAATCAGCGCACAGTCCGCTGCAGAGCGAAAATTTCATTCTGATATTATTATTATTATTATTATTATTATTATTATTATTATTATTATTATTATTGTTTCGCACTTTTGCTCTTAAGGCAGTATTTGAACTACAATGTTACATGGTTTTACAATTTTTTCTTGTTTCCTTCTTTTAGTTTTTCCACAATCTCCTCATTCTTGTTTTCTGTGTTACTGTTTCCTTTTGCTCTGTCCATATTCCCCCCCGTTTTCTTCTTTCCTTTTACTTCAGATTTCGTGTTTTTGTATTTGTCTCTTTCATTTATAGTTTACTCACTGAGGCCTGATAGTTCTACTCTTTTTCTGTATTTTGAAACCAATTAGTGTCTTGAAGATGTCCAGTAGCTGGGTTATCTCCAGCTTCACGCCAGTGGCCCGACCAACGTGACGGCCCGCTGGCGCGTCTTAGCAGGCGCTGGAGAAATCGTTGATAGCGGATATCTCAAGTTATCGTCCTCGTCGGCAGATGACATATGTGAATCGCACAGTCTTTCTTACTCTGAATTTCTCGGGGCGTCGAGGTACAGTTAATCACAGCAGTTCATAACATTACAGTAAGCCGACATATCATTCTTAATATTTTCACGTAACTTCACACCAGACTTTATTGAGCTACAGCATAAAACAGTATAAAGTTGATTAGATGTTCTCCTGACTTTCAGTATTTTACCGCTCTCTGCGTCACTTCACGGCAAAATACTAGCCAGTATATGTTTCACAATTCAGGGGAGAATACCTAGATACCTAGGTATGAAGGGCCCCAAACCAAAACAAACTATTACTACTACTACTACTACTACTACTACTACTACTGCTGCTGCTGCTGCTGCTGCTTTAGAACGTTTGCAGATAGGTACCTTGTTAATCACGGTATTCTTTCCGAAATAACGTGACTTTCACGTGTAGCTATGCTTTTCGCATCAGTTGTAGAACGGGTCGTGTTCCACGTATTCCTCCCATAGATGAATGGAAGATCGAGTTTTCAGATTGCTTGAAATCAAAACCAAAAACTCTGAAAGAACGTCGTGTTCATACAAACATTGATAACAGCCTTACTCATCATGACGCCAAATCGTTTATCTCGTATCAATTAATTAATATTAACTTCGCCATAATCGCCAAATTAACATGATTCACCTGTTTTTGAATGTGTTTTTACGTACTCTACAGCAAAACGACCATTCATTGGCAAAACGAAGCCATGACAGATTCCTAATTCTTCCCCAATCGGGACACGTGCTCCACCCTTCATTATTTCGCTGTCGACGGAACGTTGGCTTGCCGCAGTGACAGACTAATTTAAGTGTCCTCGTTGTCGCACAGAATCATAAGTGACGGACTACTTGTTTTGCCACGCTTAACGGGTTGCTGTTAATCTCAGACTCCTTTGTGGCGAAATGAACAAGTGGCAGGCTTTATGCGAAAGCACCGTCACAACTTTTACGCAGTAGATAAGGTTTATCAGTAGCTTCAGCGGAGCCGTTACTGCATCTCCTTCTAACGTACCTACATAAAGAAAGCAGTCACTCTCTTTGTGTGAATATTAAGGTAACACCGCATTTAAGATACGTCGGAACAATAGACTGCTTTGCATTGCTCGATTACATTGTTGTATGTATAAATCCCCACTTTAATAATCGGCCACACATGTGATACAGACGAGTGTTGAGAACGACTGTGCGTTTGTGATTCCTCCATTTCACGTTCTCATAAAGTCTTACAGCGAGGTATTTGTATGAGTTGACCAAGGTCAACTGTGGCTCGTTAGTACTGGAGTCATAGGATACTACAGTGTTCAGTTTCCTCTACAAATTTACATTTCTGAACATTTAAAGGAAGTTGCCAAGTTCAGCACAACTTTCAGATTTGATCGAGATCTGACTGAATATTTGTGCAGTTTCTTTTTTTCAGACAGTTCTGCAGTACCTCCGAAACGTCAAGGTCACTATTAATATTTCCTGCAAGGTCATTACCATAGAACATGAACAGTACGGGTCGCAACACACTTACTTGGGGCACACCCACAGTTATATCCGTCGATGACTCTCCATCCGAGATAACATGGTGCAACCTCCTTATCGAAAATCCTTAAGTCGAGTCACAAATTTCTCTTGATCCCCCATACGACCTCTCTTTCGATAATAATTATCGATGTGGTGACGAGTCAAATGCTTTTCTGAAATCGAGAAATACTGCATCTATCAGACTACACTGATCCGTGGCTTTCAGCGTGTCATTTGAGAGAAATGATGGTTGGGTGTTTCACATTATTATTATTGTTCCTGTTATTACTGATCGCATCAAATGCAAATACGTGAATATCGTAAAAATTGAACCCAACTTTCTACCATCAAGCAAGTTACAGGAATGAATTTTTACTCTGGAACGGAATATGCACTGATATGAAACTTCCTGGCAGTTTGAAACAGTGAGCTGCAGCGGGATTCGAATTTGGGGCCTCTGCCTTTCGGGTGCAAGTGCTCTACCGACGCAGCTATTTTTCTTTATAATTATACTAAAATATAGTGAATTACATATCTTATTTTGTTTATTCAGTTCTTCACGATACGGAATTCTGCGGAACGTGAAATTCCACGCTGTGACGTCATAAAACTCGACTGACCAATCGCCCACGATCGCTTACTGACCTCGGCTACAAAGGCTAGGATACACTGAGGTCACAAAAGTTCTGGGATAGCGATGTGCACATACAGAGACGGTTAGAATCTCGTTCACACAAAGTATAAAAGGGCAGTGCGTTGGCCGAGCTATCACCTGTACTCGGGTGAATCATGTGAAAAGGTTTCCGACGTGATTGTTGCCACACGACGGGAATTTATGTCAGGCAATAGCTCTCACCAAGGACAACGCAGTGCCCGATGACCTTTACTTAACGACCCAGAGCAGCTACGTTTGCGTAGATGATGGTTCAAATGGCCTGAGCACTATGGGACTTAACTTCTGAGGTCATCAGTCCCCTAGAACTTCGAACTACCTAAACCTAACTAACCTAAGAACATCACACATATTCATGCCCGAGGCAGGATTCGAACCTGCGACCGCGCGGTCGCTCGGTTCCAGAGTAAAGTGCCTAGAACAGCTCGGCCAGAGATGCAGGCGTTTGCGTAGAGTTGTCAGCGCTAACAGACAAGGAATACGGCTTGGACTAGCCGCAGGAATCAATGCGTGACGTACGACCTACGTAACCATTAGAACAATGCGGCGAAATACGGCATTAGCGGGCTACGGCAGCCAACGACCGACGAGAGTGCGTTTTCTAAGTGCACGACATCGCCTGCCTCGCCTCTCCTGGGCTCGTGACCGTATCGGTTGGCCCCTACACCACTGGAAAGCCGTGGCCGATTTTAGTTGGTAAGAGCTAATGGCAGGTTCAAGTTTGGCGCAGACCTGACGAAACCATGGAGCCAAGGCGCTGTGCGCGCTCGTGGTGGTTCCATAACGGCTGTGTTTACATGGAATGAACTGAGCCCTCTGGTCCAACTGAAGCGATCACTGACTGGAAATGGCTATGTTCCGCTAGTTAGAAACTGTTTGCGGCATTGGCAACACTATCGCAATTATGGACGGCTATAGTGGCAGCATGGCCCAATATTTCTGCAACGACTTGTTGAGTCCGACACAATATTTGAAGTTATCGCATAGCTTTTGTCACCTCAGTTTAAGACATGCCACATGTTGAAACGCTATGATGAAGGACGTTTGGGTTTGGATCTCGTCTGGTGTAGTTTTCACTCTCCTCACAAGGTTGAGCTCTCGCTAAGTAAGGTTGAGCTCTCGCTAAGTAAGGTTGAGCTCTCGCTAAGTAAGGTTGAGCTCTCGCTAAGTAAGGTTGAGCTCTCGCTAAGTAAGGTTGAGCTCTCGCTAAGTAAGGTTGAGCTCTCGCTAAGTAAGGTTGAGCTCTCGCTAAGTAAGGTTGAGCTCTCGCTAAGTAAGGTTGAGCTCTCGCTAAGTAAGGTTGAGCTCTCGCTAAGTAAGGTTGAGCTCTCGCTAAGTAAGGTTGAGCTCTCGCTAAGTAAGGTTGAGCTCTCGCTAAGTAAGGTTGAGCTCTCGCTAAGTAAGGTTGAGCTCTCGCTAAGTAAGGTTGAGCTCTCGCTAAGTAAGGTTGAGCTCTCGCTAAGTAAGGTTGAGCTCTCGCTAAGTAAGGTTGAGCTCTCGCTAAGTAAGGTTGAGCTCTCGCTAAGTAAGGTTGAGCTCTCGCTAAGTAAGGTTGAGCTCTCGGTGGTAAGGTTGAGCTCTCGGTGGTAAGGTTGAGCTCTCGGTGGTAAGGTTGAGCTCTCGGTGGTAAGGTTGAGCTCTCGGTGGTAAGGTTGAGCTCTCGGTGGTAAGGTTGAGCTCTCGGTGGTAAGGTTGAGCTCTCGGTGGTAAGGTTGAGCTCTCGGTGGTAAGGTTGAGCTCTCGGTGGTAAGGTTGAGCTCTCGGTGGTAAGGTTGAGCTCTCGGTGGTAAGGTTGAGCTCTCGGTGGTAAGGTTGAGCTCTCGGTGGTAAGGTTGAGCTCTCGGTGGTAAGGTTGAGCTCTCGGTGGTAAGGTTGAGCTCTCGGTGGTAAGGTTGAGCTCTCGGTGGTAAGGTTGAGCTCTCGGTGGTAAGGTTGAGCTCTCGGTGGTAAGGTTGAGCTCTCGGTGGTAAGGTTGAGCTCTCGGTGGTAAGGTTGAGCTCTCGGTGGTAAGGTTGAGCTCTCGGTGGTAAGGTTGAGCTCTCGGTGGTAAGGTTGAGCTCTCGGTGGTAAGGTTGAGCTCTCGGTGGTAAGGTTGAGCTCTCGGTGGTAAGGTTGAGCTCTCGGTGGTAAGGTTCAGCTCTCGGTGGTAAGGTTCAGCTCTCGGTGGTAAGGTTCAGCTCTCGGTGGTAAGGTTCAGCTCTCGGTGGTAAGGTTCAGCTCTCGGTGGTAAGGTTCAGCTCTCGGTAAGGTTGAGCTCAGCGAGTGCTGCACTACAGAACGGGACGTTTCCTGTTGTAACCTCCCCAAGTTGGCATGTAATGCAGCTGGTCAGTGTTCCGCGGTCTTCTCTAAGCGCCAAGAAAAACGGTTCGCAGGCTGCACCGAGCGGCAGGGACAAAGCAGGCTGGCGTCATCTGCCACGGCTGCGCTGGCTTTCACGCGGTTAGGTCGCCGCTGGCAGGGAAGAAGCGGCCGATTTCCGGCGGTCGTGCGCGCGCTCTTCCGGAACGTGCCGGCGCTGCCGATGGTAGAGTGGCGGCAGCTGCAGAGGTAGAGGTAGAGGCGGGGGCGGCGGTGGCCGCAAGTAGAGCGTGGCGTGGGAGGCGGCGGCGGCAGCGGCGACGCTTGCCGACAATGGCTGTCCTGTGCGCCGGCCGCTCTCAGCACAGAAGCCCGCTTCTTACTTCTCTCCCCACGAACGGCTTCTTCCTAGAAACGAGGCACCGCCTGTTCCAAAAGAACATTCCCAGTTGCTCGCATGACGTCGCCAGGGATAAATACGGTAACTGGAGCAGTCATTCTCTCAAAATTATTAGCGTGTTTTGGTGGAATGAACGCTGGCAAAATACAGGATGTTTCAAAGAGAACGACTTGACTTTGGATGCTAACAATTAACGAAAAGTGGGACGTGCTGGCGAGGAAATATGCTGTTAGAATGGCCATGGTCTAGAGTTTCAGAAAATCGCTGTTGGATGTCAGTCATTGCACCTTCTCAGTCAGTCAGAAGCAAGGTGGCGTCCGCTCAACAAGAGGGCGTTTTGAGAGCTGCAGTTTGCTTAGGGTGACAGTCAGTGATTTCGGTTCAGCGTGCGTTTCGTCGACATTTCGGCATTGATCCGCCAGCACCCGAAAATATTCGTCGTCGGTATCGCCAGTTTGAAGTGACAGAATGCTTGTGCAGAGGTGAGAGTGCAGTCACACTTCTGACAACAAGGTGGAAAGAATTCGGAAAACGTTTGAGCGGAATCCACGGAAATCTACTCGCCACGCAAACAGAGAACTGGCACTGCGTCATACGACTCTCTGGCGAGTGTTAAGGTGTCGTTTAGTCTACAAACCGTACAGAACACAATTGGTGCAAGCTCTTCGAGTTGGTGATGAAACGGGTTGGCTTCAACAATGCTCAGCCAGAGGTGATGGAAGACGGTACATTTTTACCAGGGCTAATTTTTAGTAATGAAGCGACGTTTCAAGTTAGCAGTGAAGTGAACTCACAACACAGCGTACCCTTATGTGGACGCCAAAAACCGCATCACATTATTAACGACGAAAGAGACTCACCGAAGTAAAAGACAGCGACTGGCATGAGTTATCTTCAAATGCTGCAGAATTGGCTTTTTCTACAACTTCCGGAGGTTTCCGGTGACTTCGCTGTCTTGCACGATGGATCCCCACCACACTGGCACAACAACATACGTCCGTTTCTCAGTGACACTGCCTCAATGTTGGATAGGGTGCACGGGACCCAGAGACATCGCCCTGCACTCTTCGCCTTCAAGACCGCCAGACACAACCCCAGGCGACTTTTTTTTTTCTTGTGGAGACGTCATCACAGAGAAGAACAGAATAACAGCCGCCATAAATTCTCGAAAAGCAGTTACATTTTGTACAGTATGACGAATTTAGATGTTCTTTGTGCTGTTCGTGGACGCAGAGTATTAGCAATAGTATAGTTAAAGCATTAAGATTTTGTCAGCGTCTTCTAAAGTATCCCATGTTTGTCATATGTTTGTATCAGTAAATACAACGTTTTCAAATCACGTAATTCTTTTTGAAACACCCTGTACAGCATTTGGTCTTCACAGGGTCGGGATGTTATTCCCGATTTCGCACAGTTAGTTGTAGATGGCCGGACAAGAGTGACTTGAAATCAGAAGTATGTCTGGCACTTGGCTGAAATCGGGAACAGTCACGTGATGTCCGTCGCTCGTGTGATGCGACATTTGTCTCCACCGACAGATTTGCGAGAGCGTTGTTAAAGATTCGACTGCAGCTAAATATGTGTGACAAGTAAAATTATAAATATCGTTGTGTATGACTTCGTACAGAACGATAAAGAGAGGTGGGCTGCAGAGTAGTGCAGCGACCGGTGTCGTAGGAGCTGAAATGTTTAGCGAGCAAGTTAACATAGTAAACAGAAGATTTACTTAACTTTTGTTTCCCTGAATGTATGAAGGCTAACTACAAATAAAGCAACAAGAAATATAGTCCAGCTATGAATGATCGATACAGTTCCCCACAGTCGTTTAATGAACAAAGTAAGAGCACATGGACTATCAGACCAATTGTGTGATTGGATTGAACAGTTCCTAGATAACAGAACGCAGCATGTCATTCTCAATGGAGAGAAGTCTTCCGAAGTAAGAGTGATTTCAGGTGTGCCGCAGGGGAGTGTCATAGGACCGTTGCTATTCACAATATACATAAATGACCTTGTGGATAACATCGGAAGTTCACTGATGCTTTTTGCGGATGATGCTGTGGTATATCGAGAGGTTGTAACAATGGAAAACTGTACTGAAATGCAGGAGAATCTGCAACGAATTGAGGCATGGTGCAGGGAATGGCAATTGAATCTCAATGTAGACAAGTGTAATGTGCTGCGAATACACAGCAAGAAAGATCCTTTATCATTTAGCTACAATATAGCAGGTCAGCAACTGGAAGCAGTTAATTCCATAAATTATCCGGGAGTACGCATTAGGAGTGATTTAAAATGGAATGATCATTTAAAGTTGATCGTCGGTAAAGCAGATGCCAGACAGATTCATTGGAAGAATCCTAAGGTAAGGCAATCCGAAAACAAATGAAGTAGGTTACAGTACGCTTGTTCGCCCACTGCTTGAATACTGCTCAGCAGTGTGGGATCCGTACCAGATAGGGTTGATAGAAAAGACAGAGAAGATCCAACGGAGAGCAGCGCGCTTCGTTACAGGATCATTTAGTAATCGCGAAAGCGTTACGGGGACGATAGATAAACTCCAGTGGAAGACTGCAGGAGAGACGCTCAGTAGCTCGGTACGGGCTTTTGTTAAAGTTTCGAGAACATACCTTCACCGAAGAGTCAAGCAGTATATTGCTCCCTCCTACGTACATCGCGCGAAGAGACCATGAGGATCAAATCAGAGAGATTAGAGCCCACACAGAAGTATACCGACAATCCTCCTTTCCACGAACAATACGAGACTGGAATATAAGGGAGAACCGATAGAGGTACTCAAAGTACGCTCCGCCACACACCGTCAGGTGGCTTGCGGATTATGGATGTAGATGTTAGAAGGAAGCAGCACAGACGAAGGTCTTATAGCGTAGTGGTTCCAGGTGCGTGTGTAGCGGCTGCCACTGGCCGTCCCATATCGCGGCAGCAGAGGGCGTTCCTGGCAGTGTGGCTCAGTGGACGCGCGCCATTGGCTCCGCCAGATCGCTTGCGGCCGCGATACTTTTTTCATAATTTGTGTGTTTCTTCAAATATCTATAATTACATTTTTTAAAAACTAATAGCTACATGTATACAAAACAACAAAGAACGTTCTTTATCTTCAACAGATGGAAAATAAAAGCCTACTGAGGATGCTGCAACTGCAGTGAAACATGTTTGGGTTATAAAACGAAACTGTGTTTTGCTAAAGGCGGACCCTATCCAAAAACATATATATTGTTAAAGCAAACACGGAAAAAAGAGCTTCAATACCAAGATGATTATAATACTTCTGTTACCTCAATAAGAAGCTCCCTGAATGTATTACAAACGTAAAAAAAAGAGCCCTTACCTAACATTGAAACTACACTCTTCCACTCCACGACAGCACATCACTAAGAACACGACCGTGAGGAACACTTGACAGATATGGTTTAAAAACCGTTCGTGCTCAGTTTTCTTAGGACTTTTACAAATTATGTCATTAAATGATATTTAATTATAATAAATCGCACATAGAGTCGTACATCTTCATTTCGACTTAGCTGAAACGGCATTCTGTCGTGACTCTCACATTATGAATCGGAAACTACAGAAACATGATGAATTCAATTCTATCTATCGCTTGAGCCTTGTCCCGCAGTTACGCAGGGTCAGCCATCGTCAATCGGATTTGGCAGGTTAATGGTTAAGGAGTGGCCGGATGCGCCTCCTGCCGCCACCCCGTACCTCCCCCCCCCCCCCCCCCCCGAATTGAATTAGTGTACCCCAACTGTCTACATCGAGTGTAATCCATGAAATAGTGCGAACTTGTTCAGATGTCTGCGAGCCGTGTAACTGAGGCGGAACATGGGGACCAGCCCGGTATTCACCTATCGGGATGTGGAAAACCGCCTAAAAATCACATCCAGGCTGGCCGGCACATCGGCCTTCGTCGTTAAACCGCCGGGCGGACTCGATCCGGGGCCGGCGCGCCTACCAGAGTCCAGCAAGCAGCGCGTTAGCACTCTTAGGTCCCCTGGCGGGTAACTATGATGAATTCAATATGGCGGCTCAAAAGCAGCGAGCGAGGGACGCAACGCTACCGCTTTTTGATTTCAGTGGAGTCCCAGACGAGCTCCCGATTTTTAGTCCTTCGTGGGCGGGTGGCCTTTCCGTCACTCCTCCATCCTGCCATTGACTAACAGTCCTGACCACATAAACTAATTTATTTTTATTTTAAAAGCTCTCACTACTAATCTAGGTGGTACCAACTTGTTGAGTGCAATTACACTACTGACCATTAAAAATGCTACACCAAGAAGAAATGCAGATGATGAACAGGTATTCATTGGACAAATATATTATACCTGAACTGACATGTGATAACATTCTCACGCAATTTGGGTGCATAGATCCTGAGAAATCAGTACCCAGAACAACCACCTCTGGCCGTAATAACGGCCTTGATACGCCTTGGCATTGAGTCAAACAGAGCTTGGATGGCGTGTACAAGTAAAGCTGCCCATGCAGCTTCAACACGATACCACAGTTCATCAAGAGTAGTGACTGGCGTTTTGTGACGAGCCAGTTACTCGGCCACCATCGACCAGACGTTTCAGTTTGTGAGAGATCTGGAGAATGTGCTGGACAGGGCAGCAGTCGAACATTTTCTGTATCTAGAAAGGTCCGCACAGGACCTACAACATGCGGTCGTGCATTATCCTGCTAAAATGTAGGGTTTCGCAGGGATCAAATGAAGGGTAGAGCCACGGGTCGTAACACATCTGAAATGTAACGTCCACTGTTCAAATTGCCGTCAATGCGAACAAGAGGTGACAGAGACGTGTAACCAGTGGCATCCCATACCATCACGCGGGGTGATGCGCCAGTATGGCGATGACGAATACACGGTTCCAATGTGCGTTCATCGCGATGTCGCCAAACACGGATGCGACCATCATGATGCTGTTAACAGAACCTGGATTCTTCCGAAAAAAATGACGTTTTGACATTCGTGCACCCAGGTTCGTAGCGTGATGCAGCGTCAAGAGTAAGCGCAGCCATGGTCTCGGAGCTGATAGTCCATGCTGCTACAAACGTCGTCGAACTGCTCGTGCAGATGGTTGTCGTCTTGCAAACGTCCCCATCTGTTGACTTAAGGATCGAGACGTGGCTGCGCGATTCGTTACAGCCGTGCGGATAAGATGCCTGTCATCTCGATCACTACTGATACGAGGCCGCTGGGATCCAGCAAGGCGTTTCGTATGACCCTCCTGAACCCACCGATTCCATTTTCTGCTAACAGTCATTGGATCTCGACCAACGGGAGCAGCAATGTCGCGATACGATAAACCGCAATCGCGATAGGCTACAATCCGACCTTTATCAAAGTCGGAAACGTACGCATTTCTCCCCCTTAGACGAGGCATCACAATAACGTTTCACCAGGCAACGCCTGTCAACTTATAGCGTTCCCAGTGCTATATTATGAAAAGACTTAAAAAACAGTATTTATAAAGAAGAGACATTTAAAAATTGAATAATATATTTTTAGCATGTAGCTGTAAAATAATAATTTCTCTGTATAGGTTTCGAGTGCAAAGAAATATAACTAAACGATCTAAAGAGACGACAAGATACGCTCATTTGTTAATTTTTTAGTCGTCTTCACTTCTTCTCTTGTCTTGGTTGTGTGTAGACGGACATCTTGCGAGTGCTGGCAAATGTGAGCATATTTGTATGAGTTAAGCAGATAATACATAGATTTAATATTATTGTGCACTTTTAATTTGTAAGAGCTGATCCCGATTTCATGTCCGCCTTCCTTGAATAAACCTGCATTCAAGTAATTTACAGTTCAACAATCGCAGCGGCCGATGCAGCCAACGACGCCATTACGTGGCGATATTAACTTATTAAAAACTAGCTCAAGCGAAATACTCGCCCGCTATTAACATAATATTAATTTTTCTCCATAGCCGCAAGAAGTTGCACAAATACGTAGCTTTAAGATTCTTATTTTCAGTACCATAGCCGACTGCCAGAGCCAGGACTCCGACTACAATGCAATGGTTAACGGAGGTAAGAAAAAATACTCTCGCGCGTATGTGGGCCGCAATTGTAATTAATAAATAAAGATCTTTTGCTTTAAAGTGAACTGGCTAGCAGAGGAAATTAATATGAAAAGTTTATTACATTGTTCAACTTGTATGCTCATGTTTTAAGCTTCAGTGAGTCTAACATTCATTAACGTAACAAATAATTTGAGATTAATATTGACAAAAAGGAGAACTTCAGGAAAGCATTTTTAATCGTAAATCAAAATTAAATGAAATATTTTTATTAAGGCCCACCACGTAAGTCGACAACAATCAAAGAATAATAATAATAATAATAATAATAATAATAATAATAATAATCCCCATGGAGGCCCGGGAAAAGAATAGGCCTCCGGTATGTTCTGCCAGTCGTAAACGGTGACGAAAAAAACAAACCACTAATAGGGCTAACCCCCTTTTAGTGTGATTAGTTGGTTCAGGACACAACTAAAGAAGCCTCGGACAAGCGCCGTCACGGTCGGGAACGACGCTTGAACCCTATTCCCACCCACAATGGAAACGACACTGCTAGCCAACTGGAGAATGATTTAAATCCAAATAGAGGTGTTTTGCAGGATATGCTTCCTGCAACCACCCTAGAAGGAAAACAAAGACAGAGGATGAGATGGTCAGATGAAGTTAATAGACACCTCATGTTCTGTTATTAGCAAGCAACAAACCTAGGAACCAACGCAACTGGATACAGATCACAATTATACGCAACATTTATTACTGATAGCCAGAATTAAAATTTTTAACAGAACAACGACTAGCTGATCACATCCGTGTAATAATCAAAATAACAGGATACCCCAGTCAGAATTAGAAAACATCAAACAACAAGTACAACAAATACTGGAACAAAATAATGTGCAATCAGAAAAAGAAAAAAATACAGTAATGGACTCAAACATCCCACAGCAAACAAACAAAGAACAACACACTTCAATTAAACAGTCAGAGGAAAACGATATCTTAAGACAGCCACCAGAACAAGTACAAATAGAACACGAAGTGACACACGTTAGATATAGAAGAAAAATTTCAGCTGACATCATTAGACCATTCTTGCATAGACCGCCAAATAACCCACAAGTCGAAACAACAATAAAAACTATCAACACAATCATACACAACAAAATAAATGAAAACACAACTATGGAAGAGTTACAACTACTGGTTTATATAGGAGCACTCACTACACTAAATATAAACACTAGGCAGAGATCAGAACCAACCAACACAAAGAAGAAACCCACAAAACCAGTATGGTAACACAGGTTACTGATCAGAATAGAAAAACTGAGAAGAGACATCGGACAGCTAACACAATTTATAAGAAATGATATGTCAGAAAAAAAAACAAAAAAGGTTAGGTAAAATCTCACAAGAAGCGATAGAGCAATTAGATTAAAAGAAGCAGAAATTACAAGCATTGGCCAAACGACTTAGAAGATACAAAAAAGGGAAAATAGAAGGAAACAAAACCAAACATTCAACAAAAACCAAAAGAAATTTTGCCAGGCAATAGATAACACACACATTAAAATAGACAATCCGCCAAACATAACAGACATGGAATACTTCTGGAGCAACATTTGGTCAAACCCAGTACAACATAACAGGCGTGCACGGTAGATACAAACAGAAACACATACAAGGTGATACCATAAATGCCTTAACTGATAATTTTGCAACATGAAGTCACCCAAGCAATTAATTCTACTCACAATTGGAAAGCCCCTGGAAAAGATAAAATAGCAAATTTCTGGCTAAAGAAGTTATCCTCGACACATTCACATCTAACTAAATTATTTAACAGTTACATTGCAGACCCATACACATGGAATAACTTATATGAAACCTAAAGATCAAGCAGACACAGCAAACCCAGCTAAATACCGCCCCATAACATGCCTACCAACAATACATGGATGATCTAAAACTACTGGCAGCAACAAATCAACAACTCAACCAATTACTAAAGATAACAGAAGTATTCAGCAATGATATAAATATGGCTTTTGGAACAGACAAATTAAGAAAAATAGCATAGTCAATGGAAAACGCACTAAACAAGAAGATTAAATATTGGATAACCACAGCGACTGCACAGAAGCGATGGAAAAAAACAGATGCCTATAAATATCTAGGATACAGACAAAAATAGGAATAGATAATACAAATATTAAAGAAGAACTAAAAGAAAAATATAGACAAAGACTAACAGAAATACTGAAAACGTAATTGAAGTAAGAAACAAGACAAAAGCTATAAATACTTATGCTATACCAATACTGACCTACTCATTTGGAGTAGTGAAATGGAGTAACACAGACCTAGAAGCATTCAATACACTTACACAATCACAATGCTACAAACATAGAATACATCACATACATTCAGCAACAGGAAGATTCACATTAAGCAGAAAGGAAGGAGGAAGGGGATTTATCGACATAAAAAACCTACGTTATGGACAGGTAGACAATTTAAGAAAATTCTTTCTAGAAAGAGCAGAAACTAGCAAAATACACTAAGCGATCACTCATATAAACACATCGGCTGCACCACTGCAATTTCAAAACCGCTTCTACAACCCTTTAGATCACATAACATCAACAGATACGAAGAAAGTAAATTGGAAAAAGAAAACACTACATGGCAAGCACCCGTATCATCTAACACAGCCACACATCGATCAAGATGCATCCAACACATGGCTAAGGAAAGGCAATATATACAGTGAGACGAAAGGATTCATGATTGGAATACAGGATCAAACAATAAACACCAGATATTACAGCAAGCATATTATTAAAGACCCCAATACCAAAACAGATAAATGCAGACTTTGCAAACAACAAATAGAAACAGTAGATCATATCAAAAGCGGATGTACAATACTAGCAAATACAGAATACCCCAGAAGACATGACAATGTAGCAAAAATAATACATCAACAGCTTGCCTTACAACATAAACTTATAAAACAACACGTTCCCACATACAAGTATGCACCACCAAATTTACTGGAGAATGATGAATACAAATTATACTGGAACAGAACCATTATAACAGATAAAACAACAACACATAACAAACCTGACATCATACTCACCAATAAAAAGAAGAAATTAACACAACTAATCGAAATATCCATACCAAATACAACAAATATACAAAAGGAAACAGAAGAAAAAATTGAAAAATACATCCAACTGGCTGAGGAAGTCAAGGATATGTGGCATCAGGATAAAGTTGACATCATACCAATTATACTATCAACTACAGGAGTCATACCACACAATATCCACCAGTACATCAATGCAATACAGCTACATCCAAACTTATATATACAACTACAGGAATCCGTAATTATTGATACATGTTCAATTACCCGAAAGTTCCTAAATGCAATATAACATATACCTTACAGTTAAAAGGAAGTCACGCTTGATCAAGGTCCGCGTCACTTTCCATTTTTAACCAGGCATAACGTCTGAGACAGAAAGAGAAATAATAATAATAATAATAATAATGTATTAAATTACGACGGCCGACGGACGCGAGAAACTGCTGTTTGTTTATGCGAAATCGGTTGGAAACTTTCCTCATGTCGGCACGTTGTAGGTGTCGCCACCGGCGCCAACCTTGTGTGAATGCTCTGAAAAGCTAATGATTTGCATATCACATAATCTTCTTCCTGTCGGTTAAATTTCGCGTCTACAGCACGTCATCTTCGTGGTGTAGCAATTTTAATGGCCAGTAGTGTAGGTTGACCTGGAGCACTTCTTGTGCTGTTTAAGCTATCAGGCGCCGTATTGAGACTAAATGTCTCAGACAGAAGTTTAAGTACACTTTGTCCTTCCAAAAGCATCATTTGTTGTAAGTAGTTAGCTTTCAAGTTTTGGAGTGTACCTTGGTCTATTTTCTGTGAGACAGTGCGTGTCCCATATACGGTAAAACCAGAGTTTCTGTTTTCGACTAAGAAAATCACTTATATTGTCAACTCATTCACAAGGGTAAGCTCTTTCGTTGATCTGAGCACTCTAATTTCAAATCAGATTATCAGTTTAACCTTAAGCGGATATGCGTTGCAGGAAGCTGGCCGTTTCGCAGTAGTGTGTAAATGGTTCTGAGGTAACAGTTCAATTAGCTAATGGCGTTGTCGGGTCGCTTTGTCTCCTTATCCCCACTTGAACCACTGGGGGCTTCCAGGAACAGCTTAATTGTATGCGGCGCCTGCAGGAGTTACCTACCGTTTCTCAGAAACACAACAAGAGGATCGGACGGCCTTACCGAACGCCCAGCCCAAACTCATTCAATAGTGGAATAGAGAAGAAACTAGTAGAGCTTAGTACTGCAAAGGGATCTATACCAGAAGAGGTAGATGTAAAATTTGAGAGAGGTTAATCCGAATTTCTCCCCTTCTAGAGGAACACCATCGCAGGTTGCTGGAGCAACGAAGGGTACCAACTAACTGCAAAAAAACGCAGGTCATTCACGTTTTCAAGGGAAGTCGTAGGACAGGTGTACACAATTTTAGGCCTGTACCTCTCACATCATTCTGCTGTAGTATTAAGAAATATGTTTTATACTCGTATATTAACAAATTTTTGGTGGATGAAAATCTCCTCTAGAGGCACTCAGGCTACTTCTGTATTCCTTGACTTCAGGTAATCATATGATACAGTTCCTCGCTGTTGTTAAGAGGAGGGGAAAAAACAAAAACAAACAAAAAACCGAGCGTACCGATTATGGTACCAGATTTGTGACGGGATTCAAATCTTCCTTGCAGATAGAGCTTATGTTGTGTGCATAGTTCCGCGTAGTCAGCGCATACACAACTTTCCCACCAGAGCGCGCCCCACTAAACACAACAGCGCAGGTGCAGCGCTCGTCCATCTCCGCACTACGATATGGCGCTGCCATAGAGACGGACCAAATTCTGCTTCCGCCGAATCCGCGTATTAATATGTAACGCAGCTAATGAAATTGCTGCTTTCATAGAACCATTTCTCCTCGCAGATCACACTCGCGCAGTGATACATGAATGCGCGAGGTATTGTAACGCGTGTACAGACCTTCGATTAGTCAGTCTGCTTTTGTCTGTACCTGTCTGCATTAGTCTGTACCAATCTGTATGAGTTCTACATTTGTCTGTACCAGTCTATAGTTAAGTTTCAGTCTGCGCCTAATAAGATTACCATATTCGAACACATAGCCAAGAAGACACTTTTGTCAAGTAACAGAAATATATGTGAGAATAAGATTAACGTACCAATACCAAAGGAACTTCAGATTGTCAATTGTAAATAGCATCCAGAACCAAGTTAAATAATTTTTATGCTTGTTATTATTTTAATACTGTGTGTGCGAAAATTAATCAAGTTCTGTTTAAAGTTGGTCACTGTCAATCTGCTACTCTAAGTGTGCAAGTGGCATTTCTATCGTATGACCTAACGGCAGAAGATAAACACGCCACGAGACATATTGCTGACACTCGCCTACTTCGTTAGAGTGACAAGTCAAATAATCTGATGGTGTGTGTACTGAAGGTCTTACGCACACTACAGCTTAACACTTCGATCTTCATGAAACAAAATCTACAGATATAAATATAATTTCAGGAGTACAACAAGGAAGTGTGACATTTCCTGTTTACATATTGTACACTGGTGTCGTGAACTTGTCACTGTCAAATAACGAATATCGGTTAAACTTGGACCATACATAGAACGAACAGCTAGAATATAGTTAGTGTTACAGCATAAAGTCAGCGCCGGCATGCCAGTCGGGAGCGACAGAGACGTCAAGGCTGTGAGAAGATGTCAATCAATCGCACTCTGACCAACCTTCCTCCAGGACGACAACGCAACAGCAGCAGCCCCTACGTGAAGGCGACACTAGCGCCGCACCCGACTGGTGGCAGCCCACAGCTTCAACGTTAGCCACTTCTTCAGCTGTCGCACCATTGTCTCGTCATCAGAAATATCTAATTAGCTCAGTTACAGATCAGCAGTCACTGCAGTTCAGTTGACAGACTATTGTTAGTAGCAGTCGCTACGATCGCATGTGTTACATGGGTCGGTCTGTGCTGAAGAAGACTGATTATTTTGTATGTCGCCCATTTGCATGCGACACATCTGTGTAAATGCTCTTGTGGATGATCATGTAGAAAGGGCTACAAGAATTCTGAGATCGAAGTTCAGTATTTGTACTTGCCTTGTTGTAATGTTGATGTTGTTGTTGTCTTCAGTCCTGAGACTGGTTTGATGCAGCTCTCCATGCTACTCTATCCTGTGCAAGCTGCTTCATCTCCCAGTACCTACTGCAACCTACATCCTTAGAATCTGCTTAGTGTACTCATCTCTCGGTCTCCCTCTACAATTTTTGCCCTCCACACTGCCCTCCAATGCTAAATTGGTGATCCCTTGATGCCTCAAAACATGTCCTACCAACCGATCCTTTCTTCTAGTCAAGTTGTGCCACAAACTTCTCTTCTCCCCAATCCTATTCAATACCTCCTCATTAGTTACGTGATCTATCCACCTTATCTTTAGTATTCTTCTGTAGCACCACATTTCGAAAGCTTCTATTCTCTTCTTGTCCAAACTAGTTATCGTCCATGTTTCACTTCCATACATGGCTACACTCCATACAAATACTTTCAGAAATGACTTCCTGATACATAAATCTATATTCGATGTTAACAAATTTCTCTTCTTCAGAAACGCTTTCCTTCCCATTGCCAGTCTGCATTTTATATCCTCTCTACTTCGACCATCATCAGTTATTTTACTTCCTAAATAGCAAAACTCCTTTACTACTTTAAGTGTCTCATTTCCTAATCTAATTCCCTCAGCATCACCCGATTTAATTTCACTACATTCCATTATCCTCGTTTTGCTTTTGTTGATGTTCATCTTATATCCTCCTTTCAAGACACTGTCCATTCCATTCAACTGCTCTTCCGAGTCCTTTGCTGTCTCTGACAGAATTACAATGTCATCGGCGAACCTCAAAGTTTTTACTTCGTCTCCATGAATTTTAATACCTTCTCCAAATTTTTCTTTTGTTTCCTTTACTGCTTGCTCAATATACAGATTGAATAACATCGGGGAGAGGCTACAACCCTGTCTCACTCCTTTCCCAACCACTGCTTCCCTTTCATGCCCCTCGACTCTTATGACTGCCATCTGGTTTCTGTACAAATTGTAAATAGTCTTTCGCTCCCTGTATTTTACCCCTGCCACCTTTAGAATTTGAAAGAGAGTATTCCAGTCAACATTGTCAAAAGCTTTTTCTAAGTCTACAAATGCTAGAAATGTAGGTTTGCCTTTTCTTAATCTTTCTTCTAAGATAAGTCGTAAGGTCAGTATTGCCTCACGTGTTCCTACATTTCTACGAAATCCAAACTGATCCTCCCCAAGGTCCGTATCTACCAGTTTTTCCATTCGTCTGTAAAGAATTCGCGTTAGTATTTTGCAGCTGTGACTTATTAAATTGATAGTTCGGTAATTTTCACATCTGTCAACACCTGCTTTCTTTGGGATGGGAATTATTATATTCTTCTTGAAGTCTGAGGGTATTTCGCCTGTCTCATACATCTTGCTCACCAGCTGGTAGAGTTTTGTCATGACTGGCTCTCCCAAGGCCGTCAGTAGTTCTAATGCGATGTTGTCTACACCGGGGGCCTTGTTTCGACTCAGGTCTTTCAGTGCTCTGTCAAACTCTTCACGCAGTATCGTATCTCCCATTTCGTCTTCATCTACATACTCTTCCATTTCCATAATATTGTCCTGAAGTACATCGCCCTTGTATAAACCTTCTATATACTCCTTTCACCTTTCTGCCTTCCCTTCTTTGCTTAGAACTGGGTTGCCATCTGAGCTCTTGATATTCGTACACGTGGTTCTCTTCTTGTTGTAATAAAGCTCATTAATACGAGTTGTTTCATTGTCTAGCGAACCGAGTACGCAGAATTCCTAGACACATCAGGTAGATTTTAATATTTCTGGTTTTACAACCATCATATTCAGCTACTAGAACCTCTTATTACAGCAGTTGAGAAGGCGCCAGTGGCAAGATGTAATGTGGTGTGAGATACCGGTGTTTTGTTCCGGGCGGGTATCGTAAGAGATACCGCCTAAATTCTAGGCCGCGATTCACTGCTGCGTTCGGAAGTTCTGCGCCAAAATGGTAATCTTCTGTTACTGATACTAGAAAAAGTAAACAGTGTATTTACTTGCATTTCATGTAAAAGAATCTCTCGACAGCAGGCTATAATGTATACTTCAAAAGTATTAATTACTAGCAGAATAGTAAACAGCTACGAAACGAAACGAAACGGAACGCGCCAACTTGGATGGCGGGCAAAGTGGTTCGCCTGTAAGATCATAGCTGGTTCGGCAGCCTCTGAAGACACGTTTTAGTCAGTATCGGTTAAGGATAATCATCAATCTCTCGTTATTTGGATGTGTAATTGAGAATAGTTTGATGGTTGGTTCAAATGGCGCTGAGCACTATGGGACTTAACTTCTGAGGTCATCAGTCCCCTAGAACTTAGAGCTACTTAAACCTAACTAACCTATGGACGACACACACATCCATGACCGAGGCAGGATTCGAACCTGCGACCATAGCGGTCGCACGGTTCCAGAATGTAGCGCCTAGAACCGCTCGCCCACACCGGCCGGCAGTTTGATGGTAACTACGCAAATATACAGTTCACCGTTTCGTTTATTTTTGTACGAACATGTGAGGAATGGAAATTATTTGGGAGTCCTAAAGTGGAAATAATTGTGCATTTTCTCGTATTCTGCTGATAAAAAGCAACTGGCACCCCGCACAAACAAACTATTTTAAAGTTTTATAATTCATTCAATATCAGTTCCTCGCTAGGAATTTATTGCAGCCTCAAGATAATGGATTCACGACCACCATCCTGTTTTCTACGCATGGGACAACAACAAAAAAAAAAAAAAAAAATCTCCAGGTTGGTGAAAGTTAATCAGAACTTTTGCATTTGACTCACGGCGGTGGATGGTAATAGGTACCTTGAGTGTACTGCAGTATTAATACAAATGACATCAGTGACATGTCATCAGTGGTAAAGACGCCGTTGTGCATTTGCGGGCGCTTAATACGTCTCACCAAAGCATCCCACACGTGCCTGAAGCGATTGACGTCGTACAGTCCAGTCCGTTCACGCAATACATCCTTCAGGGTTCCTCCACCTGCGCTGAATATGCTGTCGCGCATTTTCATAAAAAAGGACAGGGCTGAATGCGCCCTGAAAAAAGCACGTAGCGAAGGAGTGGTGTCACAGTAGCGTTGAGCGGACACTTCACCGTGTTCGAAGATTTACACGTTAGTACCTCCCCTTAGAAAAATTTATGAATTACTGTGCTGGTAAACCCCTTACATTATTTGATTTTCAAACAGCTGAGCAAAACTGAACTTATTCAGACATTTCCCTCTTTACCTATTCTGATCAACACTAAACTGAGACAATATTTTTAGCGCAACGCAATCTGACTTTCAACAGTCCCTACAAAAGAATGGCCCTGACTAACATTAACCTATACCTTTCACAAATAACTTACAAAAATCTTCGTTACTCGAACTATTGCAATACAGCGAGCGCCACTACTGCCAGCTAAATAAAATATTCGAACTACTGAAGGCACTAACTACTGACAGGCATAGTTAGCAAATGAAAGATTTTGATAGAGAAAAAACAATGTATTTACCTTAATAGTGTTCAAAAGTCATAATATATATAGCAGTTCATGACATCCGGTCTTACAAATTTACTGTCCCTGATGGACACACGTCCAGATCATCCGCTCTCTAATTCCATTTCTCTCCCCACAACCACCACTGCTGGCAGCTCACCTGCAACTGCGCAACGCTACGCGCAGTTAACAGCCAACTGCCCAACACTACAATAGCAAATATTGCAACAATGCCGACCAGCCTCAGACTGCACACAGCACAGTCAGTGATTTTCATACAGAGCGCTACGTGGCGTTACCAACATAAAAACCTAAACAGCCTACTTGCACTCTCAACATTCCGCTTCCGCACAACGTAACATCTTAGCCACCCAAGCGATCGCGTTCGACGATGTTCCTGGGTATAGCCTACTAGGTATTCTCACCTTTCGCCATATGAGGGCATGTCTAGCACTGCCGTCCGTAGTGATCTCATATCGTATCAAGAACCATGTACGATCTTTTGTAATATCCAGGTACCCGCCATAAACCGCGGTGATTTCAGTGTAACTACTGTCTTTGAATGTACGTGTTCTCATATTCTTTCAGTTACCTTCTTTACTATGCAGCCAGAACATTATGACCACCTACCGAATAGCCGGTATGTCCACCTTTGGCACAGATAACAGCAGCGACACGCCATGGCGTGGAAGATATGGGGCCTTCGTAGATTGCTGGAGGGAGATGGCTTAACATCTGCACTCGCAAGTCACTTAATTCCCTTAAGTTCCGAGGACAGGGGTGATGAGCTCTGACGCAACGTCCATTCACATCCCACACGTGTTCCATTGGGTTCAGATCTTGCGAGCTCGGAGCCAGTGCATCAACTGGAACTCGCTACTGTGTTCCTTGCACCACTCCGTCACACTTTAGGCCCAGTGACACGACGCATTATCTCGTATACAAATGGCACTGATGTCGTGAAACCTGATCGTTGGTTGCTTGGGGTTTATGGGGCTAAACAGCAAGGTCTTCAGTCCCTTGTTTCAAATGTGGGTCATTCCGATAGTGTTACATCTCAGAAAAGTCAGAACAATAAAAGGGAAAAGGTTAAAAAATGTAAAAGGGCAGTCATGTTGTCAATGGTAAAAACAAAATGAGGTAAGTCAGCAAGAGACCGAACCCAACGCTATGCTAGAGGCAGGAAATATCCCAACTCTGAAGCAGCAGAGGCAAGACCACATGCGACTTAAAAGGTGCAACGGCTAGAATGTAGAAGTGCGTATGAGAAAAGGAGACTAACCAATCCTAAAAAATGATAAAAGCAGAGTGAAAGGGGAAGAAAAGAGGATCACGGTCAGGGAGGGGAGTCGGGAATTTCCAAACACGGCTTACAGTGGGAGATACCCCTACACTCACCGCCCTGTCCCAACACCAGAGGGAGATAAAAAACCTTAAAACTGAGAATAAAAACCACTTTCCCGGAGGAAACCCAGAACTAGGTCGACCAACCGGGAATCGTCAGCCAACATCAAAGGTAAAGTGCGGGGGAGTCTGTACTTAAGAAGCAGAGCCAAAAGAAGGGGGCATTCAACCAAAATGTGGGCTACTGACTGGAAGGCTCCACAACCACAAAGTGGGGGTGGCTCATCGCGCAAAAGAAAACCATGGGCCAGCCTGGTATGGTCAATGCGGAGACGACACAGTGTGGACGAGTCCTTTCGGGAGAGGCCAAAGGAAGAACGCCACGGGTCTGATGTCACCTTAATCGCACAACGTTTATTAGACAGGGGAGTAGCCTCCCAAGAGTGGGCCCATGATTGTGCGAAGTGGGATTTGATCTGAAGCCATAAATCCGCTGCAGGAGGGGTCACAGAAAAAAGGGGTAAGTGACTGCTCCCCCAGCCAAACGATCAGCGAGCTCATTACCCGGGATACCCACAAGGCCAGGGACCCAAAGGAAGTCAACGAAACAAGCAGCACGGTGAATATCAGCGAGATGGTCATGGATGGCACAGACCAAGGGATGGCGCGATAAACACCGGCCAATAGCCAGAACGCCACCCATTGAGTCCGAACATGACAAAACGCGGTTGTGTTGGGACTGTTTAATAAAGGTAGGGGCCTGGGAAATTGCCATCAACTGAGCAGTCAACACCGCACATGTAGGTGGCAGCAGATGATTTTCCGTTCCAACAGAGGACGTGAAGGCATATCCCACATGATCAGCAGATTTAGAGCCATCAGTGTAAAAAACAACAGCATCCCGAAACTCCCATAAAATTCGGCGGAAAGAAACCTGATCGTCACGAAGGAATGAATGTATGTGGTCGGCAAGCTGTGTATGATACTCCTTGGCCGTCATGGTGCCTTGTACCAACTCCACTGCACCCTTGGATGCCCATGTGAACGTTCCCCAGAACACAATGGAGGCGCCGCCAGCTTATCTCCGTCCCGCAGTACACGTGTTAAGGAGCTTTTCCGCTGTCCCCCTGGAAGACGACGGATTGGCGCCATCCCGTCAGCTTGATGAAGGTGGTTTGTGGCAGCATCCAGAGCCGATGGTCATTTTCCGTTTGAGCCGTAGTCGCCGATGTCGGGGTGCCCAGCATTAAAGTCTGATTTAGATCCCTCACAGGCGTCACCTGTTTTGTTTTACCAGCCTTCCCAGCCCACGGCGTCGGGTCGTGGTTTCACCTTTGTTTCGCCACGTGTTGAAAACACTCCGCAGAGCACGTATCGAACACCCGACAAGTCTTACAGTTTCCAAAATGCTCGTGCCATCACAGTCTGCCTTTGGTCAAACAGATAAATGGCGTGCCTTTCTCAGTCTACACACGGACACCAGGCTAACATAATGCGTGAGCCTGACTATCCGTCATTCATCGTCTGGTGGCGCTCCTATCGCCTGGATGGATTTATGTCTATAGTAGGTCGGTGGTCATAATAATCTTGCTGATCGGTGTACTGTAGCAGTTATTTCTATGTATCCAAGTTTCATCGGGTTAAGTTACTAGTCAGTGACACGACACACTGAAGTTACTTTCTTCCTTAGGTTTCGCACGCCAGTTTATACGTAATATAGTGGATGACTTTCTAAGACGATGCTGCTGCCAGTAAGAAGATAGGAACGCAGAATGTCGCGGACTTTACGAAGTCCTGCACAGGACTGATGAAACGTGCAAGAACTGGCAGTTGATCCTGAACGCCATAAATTAACATATTGCGCGTACAGAGGAGAAGAAATCCACTACTGTACAATTACACTACTAGTGACTAATAACTGGAAGTAGTAACTACCATAAATATTACCTTTGTGTAACCGTCTGAAACGGTTGCTAGTGAAATGACCACAGAAATCAAATAGTATGAAAAGCTGATGCAAGGTTGAGATTCGGACGAAGAATCTTAAGGAAATTTAATTAACCCACCACCAGATTATTCAGTATTCCTCTTCGATCTGGGGCCGGCCGCAGGTTCAAGTCCTGCCTGCATCAATTAAATTCAATATTTCTTCTGTCACCCAAGGATTTCTACTAGCCCTCGTCTTTTTACCTACTTGATCCTCTGCTGCCTTCACTACTTCATTCCTCAAAGCTACCCATTCTTCTTCTACTGTATTTCTTTCCCCCATTCCTGTCAACTGTTCACTTATGCTCTCCCTGAAACTCTGTACAACCTCTGGTTCTTTCAGTTTATCCAGGTCCCATCTCCTTAAATTCCCACCTTTTTGCAGTTTCTTCAGTTTTAATCTACAGGTCATAACCAATAGAATAGGAAGAACAAAATTATCTGAAATTGCTGATTTACTAACAGATATAGCTCTATACTACTTCATTCGACTTACATGGATACACTATTATATTGTAAATACAAAACTAATGACGTTGCTGTGAAATATACACAACCCAGAGTCATTGTGAGCAGTTATTAATATCTGTCATTCATCATTCACAACCATGTACATACATGGGACAGGGGCGGAGTCGGGGTAACAGTAAAGTGAGAAAGGGTGTAGGGGGTGTGAGAGGGTGAGGTAGAACGCGATAACGAAGACGACTGAAGGAGTGTGGTGGGCGGAACGGCTAAGGGAGCGGGGGAAGGGAGGGTGAAATCCAGTGTTTTCAAAAGATAGCAAAATAAACATGAGACTAGTACATTATCACTCACATCTGTCGTATAATTAATTGCTTTGTGAGAGTAGGTGAACCTCTATTACATAATAATAGATGACATTGCTTGTGGTAACATTTCTCCATAAATTTATCAGATCTGTTGTGGCAGAAATGTGGTCATTACTTATTTTATACCATGTGTACACTCTCATTAACCCTTGTAAACGGTATTAGTATCGAAACGCGTAAGTCAATTTGATCCACTTAAAAGTCTGCCTGACGCAAGATAAGATTCAAGTGCAAAAGGCCACGACGTCTTACACAACGTTTTTGCAGTCTATCAGGAGTTTCCATTTAGGTTGATTAACTGCATTTTTCTCTAAAGAAGTAAAAACGTTAGTTAAGGCAGATGAGCAGAAGAAACAATCGTGTATTGTTCGAATACAGTATTGGTGGTATGCTGCTTGTCAGTCAGTCTGCTAAATATCTAGGCGCATCGTAGCGTAGCAAAGCGATATGTCGGTTGTAGGGAAAGAAAACGGTCGATTTCGGTTTACTGGGAGAGTTATAGCAAAGTGGAGCTCATCTGTAAAGCAGATCGTATTTAAACACTCTTCGACTCAAGATTGAGCATTGCAGGAGTGTTTCGAATCCCCACCGAGTCGGGTAAAAGGGAGGCATCGCAGCAATTCAAAGGTGTACTGCAAGATTGAGCATTGCAGGAGTGTTTTGAATCCCCACCGAGTCGGGTAAAAGGGAGGCATCGCAGCAATTCAAAGGTGTACTGCAAGATTGAGCATTGCAGGAGTGTTTTGAATCCCCACCGAGTCGGGTAAAAGGGAGGCATCGCAGCAATTCAAAGGTGTACTGCAAGATTGAGCATTGCAGGAGTGTTTTGAATCCCCACCGAGTCGGGTAAAAGGGAGGCACCGCAGCAATTCAAAGGTGTACTGCAAGATTGAGCATTGCAGGAGTGTTTTGAATCCCCACCGAGTCGGGTAAAAGGGAGGCACCGCAGCAATTCAAAGGTGTACTGCAAGATTTATCACGGAAATTCTCCGTAAAATGGGTATGCCAGGAATTAAAAACAATTTTAGCGAAACACTACTGAGAAAGTTAGGGAACCAGCATTTGCGATGGACTGAAGAACAATCCTACTGTCCTCCACCTACATCGTGAGTGGTGAGGTCTAAGAAAAGGTAAGAGAAATCTGGGCTCGTACCGGAACATGTAGACAGTCGGTTTTCCCTCGCTTAGTTTGCGACTGGAACAGGAAAGGGAATGACGAATTATGGTGTAAGTACTTATACCATATGGTGCATTATGGAGTATCGATGTACGTGCAGATGCAGAAGAGGTGACCGCTAAGTCACAGACACCTTTCTTGAGGTTCGTCTGTTCAGCGCGGGTTGGCTTTCGCACATTTCTCCGATACGACGCCCAATATTTTCATACTACCATGCCTACAGCGTCTGTCACGTTTGACCTTCACATTTACTAATGTTAGTGAACAGAAATATTGGCTTTCATCGCTACGGTATTCACAAAATTTAATTATCTGTCTTTGTTGTTTGGCTCAACTACCCTGATGCTAAAAGGCCCAAAATATAATTAAAACATTTCAATTTATGAGTAATTGCTGCGCATAACATTATTTTCCCTAAGCCGAGAAATTTAAATTAATGCAATTAATTTTAAGAACCAATTTGTTATTCACCTGCAAAAAGCTTTTTCATAAATATATTAATTTTCAAAAGAAGAGTATGAGAGACTATATAGCTCCAGAAGTACATGCCAATACATTTAGTTTCCACACACTGTTCCGTGAC
Source organism: Schistocerca gregaria (assembly GCF_023897955.1). Lineage (NCBI taxonomy): Eukaryota > Metazoa > Arthropoda > Insecta > Orthoptera > Acrididae > Schistocerca > Schistocerca gregaria. The sequence continues at coordinate 468,280,586 of NC_064927.1, read as the reverse complement.
AGGCACGCATTGTTTGATCTGGGGCAAAGACGTAAAGAATTCTGAGCTGCTTCCATCAACTTGAATGAATGTACAAATTAAACATCTGTTATTTGGCTCCGTCTCTTGTAATAACACAAATTACAACGTACGGAGCGTATGTAGCCTCTTCAATACTGTGTTTCCTTTTGGTGTTACCTTAACAAACGCAGCAGGACGAATAAGCAGCATTTCGTACCTTCTCTTATACAAAGAGTTCTTTTAGAAAAAAAAAAAAAAAGTGTGTTACGCGAAACTGGCACTGGTACAGAGTTAACTGGAACAATGTTTCCACCCTCCACTGAGGGAATTTTGTAGTTTCCGTAGACGTGTGTGTGTGTGTGTGTGTGTGTGTGTGTGTGTGTGTGTGGTGTGTGTGTGTGTGTGTGTGTGTGTGTGTGTGTGTGTGTGTGTGTTTGTTGGGGGGGGGGGGGGCGAGTGGGAGGGAAGAAAGGTGATGAGAAGGATAAAACGTCTCTCTTTTTACTTCCATACTACACCAGTGGACAGATTTTTTGCAGCGTATTGGTTGTTCCACGCTGAATAGCCACCAGAGAAAAGGCATATTTCGACGTCTACTTTGTTACGTTACCATTTGTACGAAAACCCGACAGAAAATATTTCACAACGTATTCCGTAGCTTGTGAAATTTCCGGAGCATGTTTCGTAGCCGTATCTCATTCCCAGAACCGTTGACATGTATCAGGTGCCGGTGCGGAGATAACAGATTACAATGTGTTAAGATAAGACGGGCTTCATTCAGCTGGAATGTTCTACCCGTTTCACGTTACTTCGCTATTCTCTGCGTTAACGGCTCTAGTCGTCCCGTTACTCAGTCCGTGCTCGCCGCACAGAACGCACGGAGAAGACTTTCT